>NC_141715.1:13803857-14522857 GCF_971803275.1 Cyanistes caeruleus
AAAATTCCTAATTGTTTGACTGCACAGGAGGTATTGGAGTGGAGGATTTCAGGGCTCTTTAAACATATATTTTGGCCTTCTTTTTTTTTTCAGCCTGTTCAATAAATACAATAGTAACTGGGACAGTCTGTAGTCCTAACTCAGGCATATATCCATTTGCACAGCACATCTGCAAGTAGATATTTATTCTTTACTTCTTTGTTTGATGCATAGCTTAAAGAAATATTTAGGGTGTTGAGTAGTTTTAAACAAAATGGTTTGTCTAACAAATAAAAAGGAAAAAAGAAGCAGCAAGGCAGATAGTCAGAGCACGCTGGTGACAAACACTTGGGAGCCAGGGAGAAGCTCCTGCTCCCTGTGAGCTCTCTCTGGAAAGCAGCAGCTGTGCTGTGCTCCGTGAGCAGTGACACTGGGCTTTGTGCTGCACTGAGAGCCTGGCTTCATTCTCAGCAATTTGTCAATCAATGTCACCACCCTGCTTCAGAGCCCTGGGCTGGTGCCTCTGCATGGCTCCAGCTTGTTCTGGAACTGTCCAAACTCACTCACAGGGGCCTCACCTCTCACTCAACCAACACTCTATTTCATTGACATGTGTTCAATTCTGTGTTTGGGGGTTGGGTTTATTTCAGTTGAAGTATTGAAGTATTTCTCTGTAGAAAATGACTTGTGCATGTGCCTACCATAACACTCTGTCATTTTTATTTGTATGCCCTTTCTTTGGCTTTAACTAAGCCCTGCAGGCTTTGGAAGAGAAGGATTAAAAAATAACAATAGCAAATAAAAAGCATAATTTTATTTTCAGTGTTGCTAGGTACCTCATTCTATGTACCTCATTTATTATTTGCTAGATAGCTGTAGGCATACCAGCAGCTCACTGAAGGAATGAACAGGAAATATGAAAACAGTGATTATCCTCTAAAATCCAAATTAAACAGGCTATTGTCATTACTGCTTTTATGTCATTTCTCTAAATTCTTTAGGTACCATCATCTCCCAGACTACTTTTATTTGCTGCAGTTCTGTAGTTAACAGCTGTAATGAGAAGAGGAGGATTGAAATGTAATTTAAATGTTCCCCTTGAAACTCCTGGGCATCCTGTGAGTGAGGAAACACTGTGCTGTACAACATACTCTTCACTGCAGGGCTTCTTCACCCACAGGACCACCTGGTCCAGCCTCAGCTGAAGTCACTGGAAAGGCTCCAGTGACTGCCAGAAGGCTTTGGATTAGGATGTGTGGAATGAGGTCATGTGGAAAGATAAACATGAGCTATCATATTCCAGACTGTAGCTGTGCATGTGCACTACATGGGGAGAGCTGCTGGGAGCCCACTCTGCTGGAAGATGCTGTTTGTAGAATAAATGGCTGACAGCGCAGGATCAGAAGGACTCAAAAGACACAAGCTCTTGACTTACTTCTATTCTTTTCTTTCTATTTTTTTTTCTACAAACTGAGCAGAGGCTAAAAGCATAATGCTTTTCTCTAAGTAGCTCTGAGATACCACTTATGATTTTTTCTTTCCCCTTCATCTCTCCTATTCTCTTTTTTCTTTTAATTATACTAAGAGGTTACCTCTTCCATCAGAGTTTGGAAACTTTAAAAAGAGCAAGGTTTCTCTATCTTCTCTTCCCCTGGCTGCCCTTTTCCTTCCTTTTCTTGCAGAAAGATTTGTCCCACCATAAGTGGGAGTTCTGATGATTCTGACTGAAACCACAAATTGGTTAGGTATGTTTTACTTAAAACATAATGTCTACTTTTACTTATAGTTTACTTAAAACATTTGTTTTAGATTTTTAAGCAGTTTATGCAATGGAGAATCTATATATGTGTGGGAAACTGGACATGTTTACTTGTATACCTGAAGTTTGGGAATATCAGAGTAAAAAGGAAATCTCTGAAGAATTTATCCAAAATTGGATTAGAATTCTTGATATACTGCCTAGATACTGGAAATTAATTTGCCAAGCTCAAAAATTAATGAATCACCTTACAATTTAATCTCAGAATAATTTCACTGTCAATGAAACCTGGGAGTATTCTCCTGTAAATACATCCAGCACCCTCCATTTTTGAACCAGACGCAGTCCATATTATGGTTTTTGCTTTCATAGCAATTCTGACTCTAATATCTCTCATATGCTCATCACACATTCTTGATGGAACACTGGAAAATGTTCTGAAAGCTTTCTTTCTGTTTTAATTGTGAATTCGTATGTACCTGTAGCAAAGCTCCCAGCTCCAATTCCACAGGCAAGCTGGAGATAGAGAGGAGGGAGTCTGCATTAGTGTTTCACCTTTAGCAGCAGCTAGAAAAGTGTGAGACACTCAAACTACTGTTGCCTGTACTCTGCCTGTTCTGTGAATAAATAGGTTGTCAATCTAGCACTTTAAACAAGCACTTTCTTCTTTTTTAACCTTGCTTCTTGACATTTTCCATTAAGCATACTGTAATGGAAAAGATGAGGAGAATTTCTCTACACACCAGGAATAGCAACCTGTCTGCTTAGCGCGAAGGGCCCTTTTCTGTGCGGTGACTGAGAGCTCCATCCCACGCTGGATTGCTTCTTGAGATGAGATGCTGATAGCCCTTCCCTGTGTGCCTGTGGCTGCCTGGCTCTGGGAGAATTCCCCAGCCAGCCAGGAGGCAGCACACTGCTGAGTGTGGCTGCAGGATGAAGGCAGGCTCCGCCAAAGCACCGAGCACTGGGTGTGCTTCCTGCAGTGAGCCTGTCCAGCAAGGGCCATCTGTCCAGCTGGGCCACTGAACCTTGGCTGAGGCTCTGAAGGCTCCTCAGGCAGGCACTTTGTCTCCTTGTCCACTCTCCAAACCTCTTGATGGCCACCAAGCCCATGAGATATGTGGAAATCCTGTGTGTGCAGAAGATGTCCATCACTAATAATCAGTGCTCACATCCATCGGTAGGAAGATTTAAATAGAGATAGCCACTGCAATTCCTAAATATAAGCCTTTTTTAGAAAAAAAAAGTTATCAGTGCATCATAATGGAGCTGTTTTCTGGTTGATCTAACCAACTAGAAATCTATATAGATACTTGCTTGAAGAAAGACAAAATCAGAAACCCATATATGCACATAGGCATGTACAGAGACATAACCATGCAAAATACCTAATTAGTTGTCCATTACTTAAAGCTGTTTCAAAGCTTATTCATCATTAACTTAATAGATCTTTTAAGGAAGACATTATTGTCCAAGCACTTGGATCTTATTGTAGTGTAGTGCTGTTCATTCCCTTCATTCTGATATTTATGCTATTCAAACGCCAGGTCTGTCTTTAGAAGGCTGCAGTTAAATAAGCTCTGTGGAGGTAGCATCGTGTTTCCTAGCAACACCATGTCTGTGGCAGTGATGCTGCCTTCCCTCTCTTCTCTAAACGCAAAGTCATGTCCATTAATCCCCAGCTGCACTTAAAACTTTACAGGGATTTTGCTAGCTCCCTACTGTTCGTGTTTTCATCTTGCTCATACGCTGCAAGGCAAACGGCTTCAGTGGTTTAATTCTCGTCAGTGCCTCGCTATGAAACCAACCGCGTGGGTATATTTACAATTACTATTTGTTTTTCATTTAAAACAAATAATTTGTCCTACACCATGATACCTCCCCTCAAAGATTATCATTTTGGTCGTTCAAACAGCCTAACAAATGAAAGAGATAAACTAAATGTCTTGAAAATGTATTCCCTTTGCTGCAAAAATAACTGATTTTTTTAAGCTATGTAGTGGAAAAATAACCCTAAATTTAAGTGAAAGGGGCATTTTATTATTTAATACACAACAGCATTGAAATAAAACCTGTAGGACTTGTTTCTGTCTGCCAACAGCTTTCTGTGTAACATGAACAAAATAGTCTTTGACCTAAGGTGATACCAGCTGTTTGAGTTCCAGGGATATCACTTTGTTGTATGGGAAACTCCTGCAGCATTGTGAGAATGAGTCTGGGGTCAGAGAAACTGCTCTCTGACTTCACCTGGCTGCAGCCAAGGCAGCTGGGAGGAGCAGGAAGAGACGAGCTCGGAGCTGTGGCTTTCTGAACAGGTTTATAAAAGCACACACTTATTGTCAAGCAACACAGCCATCTCCTCCTGCTCAGACTTACTCAGTGAGAGGTTGGCTGCAGGCCTCAAATGTTCTGTCACCCACAGACAAATACTCAGGCTTGTGTGGATTTGGGGTTGATTGATTTGGTTGTACATACCAAGGCTGCAGTTTGGTTTTCTTACCTTTTTTTCACAATGAATATTCAGTAAGATACAGTAGTGTCTCCTGAGACGCATTTGCTTCCAGGATAAAGGAGCTGAGGTACTTTTATCACCTATGGACATTTGTTAGAACATATAAGCAGCTTAGCTAATTAATATTTTTGTTCCTAATTTAGCTCTTGTCAATTTTGGCTCATGACAATGTCATGTCATATTCATAGTCAATTAGAAACATCCATCTTTGGGGGCATCTCTTCTGATATGTTTTTCAGAAAGTGTAAGATGTGACACCAAAATATAGGTAAACTTAGTGTTAAATAAGTAGGTATTCTAAAATTACCAGCAGCGAGGGAAAATATTTTCAAAAGTATTTATTTCAACATTGTGTTTAGACACGTTCTGGAGAATGATGCAACACTCAGAACAAAAAGTCCTCTGAGCACTGACGAGCTTGGAAGATGATGTTCTCCCTCATGTGTACACACATACAGTGGGAAAAATAAGAGGCAGATCTTCTGTTAGCAGACTGTCATTTCTGTCAGCTCAAGATCTGGAACTTTATAGGGTTCTTAAAACGTGTTACAGCAGGTAGGGCTCCTCCTCCGTTCGGCTTGAGTTAGAGCCCCGTTTCTCCAGGGTGTCCCCTTCCTTTACCGAGTGTTCCTGCCAGCGGCAGGACGAAACCTTTTTGTCTGCACAGTAACCCGGCCTGAGCGCAGCGGGGTGGGGGTGCCCTGGGCTCACCTTGTCCGTTTGTCCTCGCAGATGGCTGTCCGGACCTGTGCAATGGCAACGGGAGGTGCACGCTGGGCCAGAACAGCTGGCAGTGCGTCTGCCAGAGCGGCTGGAGGGGGCCGGGATGCAGCGTGGCCATGGAAACCGCCTGTGCCGACAACAAGGATAACGAGGGAGGTGAGCAAAGGCTTTCGATCGCAGCCCCGAAAGGACGGAGTCACTGTCCTGCACCAGGGCTGCGGCAGGCACTGCTGCCCGTGTCCCTTCTCTCTCCAGGGAAGGACAGGGAGCTGTGGGCACTGCTGCCCGTGTCCCTTCTCTCTCCAGGGAAGGACAGGGAGCTGTGGGCACTGCTGCCCGTGTCCCTTCTCTCTCCAGGGAAGGACAGGGAGCTGTGGCCGTGAGGGACACGCTGGGCCCGGCTGAGGCTCGGTCCCGGCGAGCCCGCCTGGGGAGCAGGGCCCGGCCGAGCAGAGCGGCCTCCTGCGGGCTCCCGGAGCACCGAGGCCACAGAGGAGGGGCTCCCTGTGCCCGTGTGCCCCTCGGAGCAGCTGATGGAGCCTCCGTGCCGGCCTCGTCCCGGCCATGCCGTGGCCAGCGCCGTGCTCTCCTGTGCACAGCCCTGAGGGCTCTCCCTGGCTGTCCCACAGCCCTGCCGGCTGTCCCTTCTGTCCCACATCCCTGCAGGCTGTCCCTTCTGTCCCACAGCCCTGAGGGCTGTCCCTTCTGTCCCACAGCCCTGAGGGCTGTCCCTGGCTGTCCCACATCCCTGCAGGCTGTCCCTTCTGTCCCACAGCCCTGAGGGCTGTCCCTGGCTGTCCCACAGCCCTGCCGGCTGTCCCTTCTGTCCCACAGCCCTGAGGGCTGTCCCTTCTGTCCCACAGCCCTGAGGGCTGTCCCTGGCTGTCCCACAGCCCTGCCGGCTGCCCCTGGCTGTCCCACAGCCCTGCAGGCTGTCCCTTCTGTCCCACATCCCTGCAGGCTGTCCCTTCTGTCCCACAGCCCTGAGGGCTGTCCCTGGCTGTCCCACAGCCCTGAGGGCTGTCCCAGGCTGTCCCACAGCCCTGCAGGCTGTCCCTGGCTGTCCCACATCCCTGCAGGCTGTCCCTTCTGTCCCACAGCCCTGAGGGCTGTCCCTGGCTGTCCCTTCTGTCCCACATCCCTGCCAGGCTGTTCCCTGCTGTCACACTGTGCCAGGCTCTGCAGGCTGGGTGAGGTGTGCTCAATGGACATGTAGGGTTAGGGGCTGATATCCCTGCTCTTATTTTCCCTGCCCTTTATCAGGCAAGTCCCTGTTAAATACAGGATGTGACCTGTGTTTGCCTTCAAAGATATTTTTCTGGTTTCGTAGAGCCTACCATAGTGGCCTGAAAGCAGTTCTGAGGTGTTGTGCTTTCTAAACAAGATATGTTAATTTGCTCCTTCATTTAAAGGAACTTTCTTATTCCTTTCAATATGATGTCTTTAGTAAGTCGCATCAATTCTTTTTCATGTGCTTCTGCTCTCTGTTATAAACCAAACATCCGACACAGCTTTCTTCCGTGAGACTTCTTCCCTTTCCTTTGGCCAATAATTAAGCTAAAGAAAACATCCGCTGTTTACTGATTAATAAATATTTTATGAATGTATTTCCTAAAACTGCAAAGCAACATTGGGCTGTATCAAGGATAAAACTATCACTAGCTTGAGTGCTTTAGTTTTATGTAAGATTTCAGGGTTTAGAAACTGTAAGTCCCAAACTGAGAAACAGGTGTATTTGGTTTTGGTTACATGATATGAACTACATCCAAATATCAACTAGTTTTAATTTGTAAATCCTCTGTTAGTTCTTTGATTTCACATGCTCAGTGCTTACTAAAGTATTTTAGAAGTTCTAAAGCTAATTCAGTTTCAGAGAAGTAGAACTTGCTTTATAGCTGTTACTGAATTGTGAAGAGCAGACTCTAACTGCCAGAGTACATTAATTGCCATTTAAGTATACAACAAAACCCACTGAACTTGTGTTAATATTCAGTGTAAGAAACTAAAAAGTTAAATGCTTAGGTTTGCAGTTTTTACTCGCTTTGAAGACTAAAAAGGGAAATTTGAAAACAAGTGTACTATTAGAATTTCCTCAAAGAAAGGAAAAAGGTTGGAAATGTTATTAGAAAAACTGGTAGAAAGAGGTTTATTTATCTATTCAGGACATTATTTTGCACTTGTAAAACAGACAGGCAGGGGAAAAAATGACCATTGACACTATTTAGCTGCTCATCCTAATGAAAAAAATTGTAGCATTATAAAACTTATTCAAGGAAGGCAAACAGGAGGCAAAGAATACAGAGAGAACTGCGATATAACAGATATGTAATATTATGAATTAATAATTACTTCAGAAATGTATATTCCATTATCATGCAAGTTGCATGGATTTTGGCTTACCATAGTAAAGCACCTGAAAAAATTAGTCTAGCTGAAGGCTGGAAAGATTTAGGGGAGAACTCTTCAGATGTTCTCAGTGTTTGCATTTTAAGTAATTTTTTCCAGAGACTACAGAGGATACTGGTCACTGGTTCTTGTGAGTGTAAATAGTTTGAAAATGTAAGCTTGATCCAAGATCCAAACAACCTGAGAAGACCCTTTGACCCCCATGTTTTCACATGGGCTTTTTTTTTATAAATGCAGAAATTCATCTCATCTTCTGACACCTTGCTCAGCACTTTAATTGAATGATCATTCCTGCTCTTAATAGTCTCATCCTTATTAATTCCCATAGAATGTTTGTATAAGGGAGCTCAGGAGCTGTTCAGCACCTGTTCAGCTGCTGTTCCTTCCTCCACAAGCTTTCCAGGCATTCCTGAGAATCCAGAGATGCTTTGAGCCACGCTGTTTCCTGCACAGCTCCCTCAGGCTGTGCCACTGCAGCGCTCTCAGTCTCTCTCCTGCATTGGTGATTTGTGCTGCTGCAGTTTGCTCGATTATATTCTGGGGTTCACATTTCTCTGAGATGTCATGAGGTCCTGTCCCATGTGCACTGTGAGGACAGAGGCATTGTCCTGACCACCAATTTGTCAAATTCACAGGAACTACAACAAAATTCAAAAACTAATTTAATCACTTAATGATTAATGTCTCAGATATAAATCTGTCCTCGACCTCTGTGTATATAGTGGAGTTTTCAGGAATGGGGAGGCAGGAAGGGATGTGTGTTCTGTGTTTCAAGCTGCACCTTTATGTAATTGTGACTCTGTATATAAAGGGAGAGATAAAATTAAGTTTTCTCATTAGACAAAATGGAAAAGTGTACTATGGGAATCAATATTAAAGATCCAGCTAGTTACCAGAACCCCAAGTTTCACATAAAATGGAAGTTTATTGGAAGTTAAAGAAATTGCCTCTCCTCCCAGTCACTCTTTTAGTTTGCAACTCAGCTGAGTTTATTTGCAGCAAAGTGTTGAACTCATTTGCTGCTCCATTACCAACATTGCTCTGTTAGCAGCAGCAAGTGGTTCTGGGGTAGTACAGAACACACAAGCTGTTCTTTTGGAAGGTAGTAGGGTAGCTAAAAATCCTTTTTTTTTTTCCTAAATGAGGTCTTCTCTGGTCAGTTGAGCCTCCTTCTTTTCTGTCCATCACTGCCTGTTGTTAAAATACAATTCGTTCAGCATGTCGCTGAAAGGGAGCTATCATTTCTTGTCTTCTGTGGCAGCAGTTTAACATATTTTGGAGATTTTTCCCTGTTCAGCCATTCTTATTGCAATTGTATTTCACAATCAGATTCAAAGGCCTTGGGCCAAGTCTTCATTTTATGGATGTCAAGGAGAGTATTGCCACTGACTCCAGAGGGTTTCCCATTTGTCCTGCTTTGTCTTATTATTGCCAGAATGCAAACTCCATACCATAGTTCAAAAATATAAAAATGAAAGATTATACTTAATATTTTCTTCCCATTCCAGATTAATGTCCTTTAGTTGGTTTATTCCTAGAAGAGGCAGATGAGTCCCCCTCTCTTTTAGACTTACAAATCTTCATTTTAAATGAGATGTCAGTGTGGATTACTGGCTTAAATAAAATGTGATTCCACAGCAGAGAGAGGAGAGAGTCTCCAAAACTGCTTTCTCCTCTTAGGGCTGTTCAGGGTGAATGATCTGAGGTAACACTGGGAAATTCACCTGCTTTTGTCCTTACCATCACATGTCAAATCAAGATTTGGGCTTCACTAGGTCTTTATCCTGGAAGTGCCCAAGGCCAGGTTGAAGGGCTTGGAGCAACCTGGGATAGTGGAAGGTGTCCCATGGCAGGGGGTGGAACTGGATGAGCTTTAAGGTTCCTTCCAATACAAACCAACCTGTGGTTCTATGATAAGCCACATTATGATTATTAATAATTATCTATTATGAACCTGTTTAGGGTTACTGTGGTGCATAGGGTACTCTGCTGAAAAAAAACTTGAAAGTCTCTTATTTATATTTTTGGGGGTTTTTGTTGGTTTTTCTGTTTGGTTGGTTGGTTTTGGTTTTTTGATGGTGGTGGTGGTTTGGGGGGGTTGTTGTTGTCTTGGTTTGGGTTTTCTGTGGGATTTTTTTGTTTGTGTGTGGTTTTTGTGTTTGGTTTTTTGGGTTTGGTTTTTTTGGGGGTTGTTTTGGGTTTTTTTGTTTGGTTTTGTTTTTTTTCTTTTTGGTTTTGTTTACTTTTTCTCTCTGTAAGGACAAAGCCTAACTGAAAAGTAAGGGAATTCTGGCATTGACTCACTTTTAAGATCTCTCTAAGTGGGAAAGTGCTTCTGTTTTCCAAACCATGTTTGGATTACATAATTTGCTCACTGTGGCTGCTTCTAAAGCTAATATCTTCCCTTAATCAGTCCCTCAGTAATCTAATCATTATTAAACATCTTTTGGAGGGATTAGAAATAGCTTTATTTTAAGACCTGTAATTGTGATTACAATATATAATCCCCCTAATAGACACGTATAACCCATTTAATTCACCATGGCTTTATTTCAGGAAATTAAGGCATTACTGATGGTATTTTGAGGAATGGGAGAGGATATGCTACTTTTTACATTCCTATTTCTTTTGGCATATTGCATAAGGAAATCACTACTGTGGCTGTTTATACCCATCATTTTGCAGTAACTATTTTATAATAATTTGCTTGTTCCTAAATATAAAAATGTTTTTAGTATCTCAAAACAGTCTCTTTAAATGATGTATGTTTAACTAAACTTCACCTTAGACTTTGCAGCACCTCCAGCTGCATGAGACAATGGGATGCACAGCAAAATTCAGATGTCTTTCCTGAAGTATAGTTTCACTAAATGTTGCCTGCAGTTGCAATCCATCACATCTGAGGAATCTTTGTTCTGAGTGTCTGGGGATAATTTGAGAGAGAGATTTAAGAATCCTGTCCTCTGCAGAGGCAGCCTTGGCAAGAGCCTGTATTGCCCACTGGGGTTGTTCTTTCTAGGCTTTTCTTTTCCTTCTTTCTCTCTTCTCCCACCTTTTGCATCTGCTCATATTTACTCATTTTTATAATTTTTATTGGCAAGATAGTTAAATTATGTCATCTTAGAGAAAGAAAAACAGGAAATAAGCAAAATTTTGCTAAATTTGTTTGTTTTGTATTTGACCCGGGTAGGAATGACAGGTGCAGGCAGGTTAAAAAAAATAAAAAAAACCTTAAATGCATCACTGCTTCTATCACTTCCCAGATCACATTTCTCCTCACAATGTAATTATCTGGACTAAAATTGGTAGAAGGAAAGGAAGCAACCCATAGCAGTATAGAATACTAAGCCAAATAGAAATGAGGAATTTCTTATTTGTTATGCAAAGTGGTACATTCTTTTAAAAATACATTTTAATTTCTTTTCCACTTTGCTTTCCAAAGAGAGATGTGCATTTCTTAGAAGGCAAATTCTGCCCTTCAGTTTGTTACTCTATATCTTTAACCCCACCAGGAAGTACAGTTGGTGGTAATTCTGTTTGGCACAATACATTAAAGATAATGAATTAGAGAAAGCCAACTATCTGCTCCAGTATGAAATCTCTTCAGTTCACAAGAAAAATGCATTTCTAGTGAAGTTCATTGTCAGGACAGTGCACTTGACTGATTGAAAGGCTGTTTATTTGAGTTGTCTTAGAAAACTCATCTCTGAAATTAGACAGAAGGCAAATAGAAAGAAAAGAGAAGTGTCTTCCTGCAATAAACATTTAGAAAAAAATTGCTTTTAGAAAATTACAAATCCTGTGACTTGATACTGCATCAGGCTCGTGACATTTAAGATAATACAAGTATTTCACAGCACAAAAGCAAATCATGTAATTTAGCTTGCCTCAACAAGCATTGCCTCAGCGGGGGTCTCTAATTCAGCACAGACAAAAGATTTTATGAAGTTCTCAATATAAATACCCAGAATACTCTTGGCACAGAAAATACCTTCCCCGAGCCTGTACAATAGTCAGCTGAGGAGCATTAAATGCAATCAGGAGCTGAAATCTGTAGTGGATGGGGGCCAGAATGAGTCACGTGGGCTCGGCTATAAAATCTGTACCAAAAGTAGACACTCAAAGTTTGACAAGAGCTAATGAGTGTGCTCGTATGTGATTGTGTTACAGCTCCATGTCAGCCTCTAATCGCCTTTACACACATTAGCCAGCTTATCCGTCCCTGTCCCTCACGGGATGAGGTTCTGCAATAACTCACTCTCACAACTGGGGAGAAGCAAAAGCAAGAAGCTCAGAGCCTGCAAATTCCATGGCTGGAAAAGGCACCAGGATCCCTGTAGGTGCCCATGGACACTGGAGCTGGGCAAACATTGTTTTTCAAGGTTGTTCTCAACTTGCAGCCCTTCAGGTCAGCCTGGCCCTGAGCAAGGAGTGGTTTGGAGTTGGAGCATCAATTATCTGCAGGTTCTGAGGGCCCCCCAGGCTGCACCTGCAGCAGGTTCCTGCAGCTGATGCTCTCAGGAATGAGGCTTTTCCTGCCTGCCAGAGCTCCGGGCAGCTCAGGGATCTGGAGCGGGCCAGGGAAGTGGGGCTGGTGCTTCACCACTCTCATCTTCCAGGGGACTTTAAAACCTCATTGGGGAGGGTTTTGGCTCTTCAAAGGCACAACCAATCTCCAAGTTCATTCTACTTTACCACAACTTGGGATTTAGAATCCAGCTTGTCTTGAAGGGTAGTTTGGGTTACAAAAATTCTCTGTTTGCTCACAGTTAGATACAAAAGCCAATGTTGTAATGAATATCCTGATAGCTTACAGGGAGTCTTTACAGGGCTGGAGCAGGAAAAGATACATTTCCTTTCTTTTTAACACCAGGAACTTCTGAGGAATTATTTTGAATGATACATGCCAATATAGATAACAGTAATTAGATCAAGCTACAAAAGTGTGAAAATTTGGGTTAAATATTAGATAAACTTCCTGGTAATAGGATATACTGGGCTGTGGCATAGCCTGCCTGTGGAAACAGTTTTGCATGCAGTTTTAGAGCTCAATTAATATATTTCTGTGTTGGCAGAGAAGGCCTACTCTTTTGATAATCTGATAGAGCATCTCTAATTCTTTCACCTTGGGTATATTAATACTGCACATAATTAAAATCGGTTCATGATAAATTAACTAATTTGCCCTTAGAGTGATCAAAGACCCTTTTGCCCTCAGGGTTCGTAGTAGCTGCTGTTCCCCCCCTCCCCACCTCCATTTTAATCATCAGTGTGAAATGTTTATTGGAAAAAGAAAAATTTCCAGGAATTAGGCTCTGAAAGCCCCCAGCTCCTGCAGCTAGTGAAGTGTAAGGATGCCCTCTGCTGAGCATGGGCTCAGGAGTTGTGGGCTGGAAACAGATTTGTCCCTTGCTGGGTATGGAAAGCATTGGCTCAGCAAGTTGATGTCAAAGTTCACTCATTCTGATGTGCATTGTGAATTGAACCTGAAGCCCAACCTGCAGGTATTTGAAGAAGTGTGGAAACTGCAGATCATTTACTCATTGGAATTTAGAAACTCCAGTAGCTCAAGCATCAGCTTTCTGCAGAAAGATGTAGCACCTTTCTGGTTCTGCAATCTCATAACCAGGACATAATGAGAAATATATTCAGTGATGCTGGAACACTGATGCTGAAAAGTTCTAAATACATTGGAACAGTAATGTTCTATTCCTCCTGAGAGCTTTTTTAGTCCTTCTAATGATGATCAAGAGGAAGACAATAATAAGGTAGTCATAAATATGACATGCATGAGTAGGTTAATAAACTTTCAAGTATTTCTTTGACGTTTTCTCTGTTCTGTGTAGTGAAGTCTGCCAAAAAGCTTGTGGAACAGTTCACAGAAAGTTGAGAAATGTGTGTTTCCATTAGCCAAGTGAACTCTTCAAGAGGGATACTGTGTCATTTTTTTCATTTCTGAAAAGATTTGGAAATTCAGAAAAACCACAAACAGCAATGGAGAGCTAATCCTGTGCTGCCAGTTTAAATCAGATCAAAATTTCCTATTTCCTTTATCTCAGTTAAGGCCAAGTCAGGACTTGTGTTAGTCTCAAATTGTTGGAGGAAGTTCAGCACCATCTTAGCTCCCTCTCCTCCCTTTAGCATGCAGAGTATCAGGGAGGTCATTGCCCACTGAAACTCAGCTGTGTGTGCCATGAAAAGCAGCAGTATTTTGGTGAGGTGAGTGGTGAGGATTTGTCAATGAATTGACCATATAAATAATTCAGCATACCTGAGGAAATTTGGGGGATGACAAGCTCTGAAATATATATTAAAACCCAAACTACTGAATTCTAATTAAAATTTATGCTATTAGCAGAATTTTCTGGTACTTTTTTTCTAACTCTGGTTTTAATCAGCTGAGTCTAATGCAAATAAATTATTCTGTAAAATTTACTTCATATATAACTACAATATGGCTGGGGAAATGAGCTGAGAGTTCAAGGTCCTGCACCTGAGGAGGAACAACCCCAGACACAAATGTATGCTGGGAGACTCTTCTTGGTCCAGCAACTGAGCGCTGGAGCAGGGTGCCCAGTGAGGCTGTGGGGTTTCCATCCTTGGAGACATTCCAAAAGCTGTGTGGGCAGCCTGGGCAAGCAGCATCTGGTAGCCTTGCTGGAGCAGGGGGCTATACCTGATCACCTCCAGGGGCCCTTGGCAATCTCAGCCATTCTGTGATAACCATCCAGATAGGAAATCAGGACTAAGCTAAAACCAGATATATTCTGACAGTAACCACTACTCTTTCACGCATGGAGTCAGAGATTTCAGAGCAGCAAAGTCAATAAGAGCAGCAGCTGTGGATGTGAGCAGCACAGAGGTGTCTAAGCCTTTGAGACTGAGCAGCAGTGCCCAGGGCCTGGCTGTGTGTGCTAAACAGACCCAGACCTCGCTGCTGCTGTTGCAACAAGCTGGATCAGCTAGTTCACATAAGGTAAAAATATTCTAAATCCTGAATCTTGCCATCTAGAATAAATTACTAATGGGGAATATAGCCATAGAAGTAATAATGTTCTAAAAAGTAAATTGTGTTATGCTCTATGCCTGTCTTTTCTAAATATTGTTTTAAGCATCTGAAAGCATCTGAATATGATTTCACAGAACTGCAGCAAAATCTTCTTACATGGAAGGAATCACAGGCAGGTTTTTCCCTGCTGTTGAATGGAGGTGTTTCCAGCCTCCCAGGTCCTGAACTGGCAATTCAGAGCAGTTTGATTGCCTGCTTGATTGTTTGTGAGATAACGGTGAGATTGGCAGTGGCAGGGTAATTTACTGAAGATTGCAATGTCAGACAATATCCAAGGGGGCTCGTGAGCATAAAGATGTGATTCATATGACTGACAGGAGCCTGAGGGATTGATATGCCCATTCCAAGTTCATGGTGTCACCACAAGTGTTTGGCTACAGCATCCTGTAATCGGCTGCATGATGAGGTCATTTCAGGCAGAACTTGTGCTCACCTCTGATAACAGGCATAGCCAAAATATGATGCAGCTTGAATAGGTAAATGTAAATTTGTCAGAGGGAGTAATTTATATCCTGTGGTTTGCCTCTGTTATTTCTAGTGTGTTGATAAGATTTCCTTGCCTGGTGGTCATCTGAGTAACAGAATTGAGGGGACTGAACAGTGGGCAAAGCTCAGGTCATAGTTGTAGAGGTCTCACAGACTGGGAAAGAAGCTGAGAAATTCTCAGAGCTTAATAGAAAAACTGCCTTGAGTTATACCCTGAAGCTAATGATGTCCTCAGAACGATTATATAGAGTGGGGAGAAAATGAACTGTAGCAAAACAGAAAGTTCCTGCAGCCTCATTGGAGAGGGTTTCAAGACAAATGGAGCTCTTAATGTGAATAGGCGAGTGACCTTAAAGCAACATATAGCTCTCACAACAAGGTAGTTTGTCTGACTTAAATCTCCTTAGAGGCCTGAATGAAACATTGTCAGCATACCTTGGCAATTTTGTTTTTAAATCAGGTCAGGCACACACTGAATGTGTTGGAAATACAAGGCTAATAGTGAACTAAGAAAGTTTTTATCATTTTAGATTTTTTTTTTCCTATAGGTTGTTGCTTTTCCAGTAATCACTGTGTTGGTCTGTTGGGCACTTGAAAACCCTAAAAATGCACAAGTCATGATCTTAACCTGAGGTACTTTTGTCTGCTTCCATACTGGAATGCTCTCTCCTGTGTATGATTTTCATTGTATGCTCAGGCCATATTTGTATTCGAAAATCAGATTCCTACACCTTGGGAAGTTTTACAGACATAACTAGATTACAGATTGAACTCCTGATTCTTGCCAGAGTAGATGAATTGTTAGAGATGATAATATTTTAAAGCAAATGGTTATTAATTTCTAAATCATAGTAGAACTCCATTGAGAGAACATATTTCAGTTAAATAATGATACTAAATGAAGAGATGATGATGATAGAATCATTACTGTAGGCGCTAATATTATTGTTTATCTAAGTATACAAATTTATCTCCCCCTTGATTCCCTTTTAATATCTAGTGTTAAAATTCTGTTTTTTCCTAAAAATACATCTTGAGAAATATTCTTGATGGACAAACTAATCTGTAATATGATGACTGAAGCCACCAACTTTGTGGCTGATCCTTCCTTATCCAAGCACGCACACAAGTTGTGAGCCAGGCACCCATGGGAGGTGGGAGTTCCAGCAGCCCTTCCCTGGGAGTTGCCAAAATGGCTACAGTGTAATTTGTATTTTATTTAGATAATGACAGCTTTGTCATCCCCATCTCCTTTCAGCTCCTTAAACAGAAAAAATGAAATCAAACAGCATAATTCTCAAGACAAAAAAAAAAAAACAAAAAAAAAACAAAAACAAAAAAACAACAAAAACCAGCCAAACGAGCAGATAACCTAAAGAAAAATCCTTTCTTGCTTCCACTTCCTTTTGCCTAATTTCAGTCCTTGACAGATTTTTTGGGATTTATTCTCATCTACATGGTTCACATTAACTGTAGTGATTTTTAGGCAGCGTGCTCAAAAGCATCATTCTCATGGCACTATTGACTGAATTGCCAGGTTTAGAGCATAGGGATGCTATGAAGAGTGAACTTTAACAGTTCTTCCCAGTGCCTTAAGCTTCCCGTGGGTGTTGTTGCTCCACAGCTCTGTGCTGGATCTCAGTGCCTGTTACCTTTCAGATGGCCTGGTGGACTGCCTGGACCCTGACTGCTGCCTGCAGGCCACCTGCCAGAACAGCCTGCTGTGCCGGGGCTCGCGGGACCCGCTGGACATCATCCAGCAGAGCCACGCCGGCGCTCCTGCCGTCAAATCCTTCTACGATCGCATCAAGCTGCTCGTGGGGAAGGACAGCACACACATCATCCCTGGAGAAAACCCCTTCAACAGCAGGTGAGAAAACCAACCCCTTCCACAGCAGGTGAGAAAACCAACCCCTTCCACAGCAGGTGAGAAAACCAACCCCTTCCACAGCAGGTAGTGGCTGGGAATGACGCTGTGTGGCTGCTGTATGGAAAAATTTCTGCCAGCGATTCTATTCGTGTTTTAACGGGAACTGCTGCTTTCAGGTGCTTCATCTCAGGCATTGATCACACTGAGGCCACGCTGGTGCAGTTTATGATGTGATCTCTGTTTTATAACACTGAGTTTTATTAGCATTTTAACATTCTGGCAACGCCCAGAAGGCGGCTTCTTCAATTGAGTAGGAGCTTCTGAGGTTTATATTTTATGAAGACTGCAGTCTAGAGAAAGGAAAACAAACAAGTTTCCAGTTAATTTTTAATGTAGTGCCATTACAACAAATTTCATAGCATTTCAAATAATTTTACAGATCCATTGATTTATGGAGTTTTATTATGTATTCCTTACATAAAACTATTTTACTTATAGCATTGATCCACCTGACTAGGTTTTCTTTTTCTTCTTGTTTTCTTTTCTTTTTCTATGATTGTTTCCTAAGATTATTAATTATAAATTTGCAATGAAACTAAAAACCAGCACATCATTAATTGATATTTGATGCCATTGTATGCTTACAAGAAGATCAGTATTTATCAATATTGTATAAATAAGTCTCCATGGCAAGATGCTAGAAATTGATGAGTATAATAATTATGTTCATTTCACCAAAGTTAAAACTGAAGAAAGAGCTTCATTTGAGATAACACCCAAAAGATTGCACTTCATTAAAGGAAACTGTTTTCTCAGTCAGGATCTCATTACAGGCTTAGTGGGTGATGTAGAGCATGTCCCTAAATATTTGTCTGTGGAAAGAGGATCATAATGTTTCTGGATACACCTGGCAGGCCCCCACTGTACCCACCCCTGTGCTGCACACAATCATTTCCATATTGCATCAGGAAACCCCTCTTGGATCCTACTCTATGTAATATAGATTTTCTGCTATTCTATAAAATACTCCATACATACACACATGGAGTTGTCCAAAAAAAATAGAAAAAAAAATTGTTCTGTTTTCACCTAAATTTATGGTGATTTTTCTTTTTTAATCCTGGAAGTGTTTAAAGCCAGGTTGGGCAGGGATTGGAGCAGCCTGATCTACTGGAAAATGACCCTGCCCATGGCAGAGGGTTGGAACAAAGTGATCTTTAAGGTCCCTTCAAACCCATTCTATGATTCTATGAATTCATGCTCTTAACTAAACAGGAGCTGAGCACTTCAATCCTGAGGCCCCTTTAAAAAAAAACCTTATTGGAAACTTTAGATTTTTTTAAACTTTATTCTATGTTCCTCAAGGTAGGAGTCTTAATTCTGTTTTATTTATCTGAGCTACACTGCAGATTTTAATATATCTTTGCAAATGACCTGTTAATGATGTTTAAATTGATAAAATTGGCCTTCACCTCTAAGTTTCAAAGGTACTTCTGATAATTCTATGGCTCAGCTGTTATTTTTGGTATCAATTTTAGGCAAATTTAATGTATAGTGTCAAATTGTAAGTTTTAGAACTAATGGGTTTGTCTTTTAAAAGTGCCACAAAGTTCAACTCCCAACTTTTCCATATACTGAAGCTGCCATAGTCTCAAAAAGTAGTTCCTGTGTTTGTAAGCTGTTTGCTTAGCTTTTTCCAGTCTTAGTGTAAGAAAAAAAGTTATTTCCTACTCTGATAAAGCAATAAATAACAAAATGTATTGATTGCAAAGACAGGTAAATCTCAATGATTTTTTTCTGTGAAGAAACAGAAATGAAGTTTCAGAAGATGAAATGAAGTTTTCAGGGAAAAGAAAAGCTACATGTTTTTACATATTTAAATTCCTTGGTAAAAAAAAAGTACAATTCTCATATAAGTTCAATTTGTCTGTTACACTTTTAAAAATTACCAAAGAAAGGTGATTGTATGTGTGACTATTAGTCAAAACATTACTTCCTATAAATCCATATTACAGCTACATTTTAGCTTATTTTAATATCCATTGTGTTCCTTATTTAGAATTTTAGAAATAAAAAGGAATATTATTGACCAAAATATTTTTATTCAAATTATTTCCTGAAATATTAAAATTGAAGGTAGAAAAACTTAAGTCATGGGCATTATTAGTTTTCTTCTGCCATCTGACAATTTCTTTCTGAATGTACTTGCTACACAGTTTCCCTGGAGAAGCTTGAGCGATTTTTTTCCTGCAACTATTTCTGTGTGTTTGTCACATAAAATAAATCAAGTAAAATGAATAATTCCAAGACAATTATCTTGGTCCAGTGTGTTCCCAAGCAGATTTTTCTCAACAGGTTTCAATTTCTATTAAATTCCATATTCTGTTACAAAATGTTGATCTTGCAAATTAAAAATTGACCTGAAGGGTCAAGAAGCACTTGAAAGTCCTAAAAGAAAAGTAACAGAAATGGCTCGTTTTTATTAATTAGATTATTTTTTTTTTTGTAATATTGAGGAAAATACTGCACCCTGTTTGGAATAATAACTATGAGGAAATAGTTGTTAAATAGGCAATACAGTTGGAAATGTGTGTCACAGCCCCTGAACATCTCAGAGTGGGCAGAAAAGACCAGCACACAATGGTGTGACTGATGAGAGGAGCTGTTCTCTGCCCAGGGCCCTCCCAGAGCCCAGCTCCATTTGTCAGTGTCCAGCAAAGCTCAGCCCAGGTTAATCCTCCTGTCCAGCTCAGCCTGGGGCCGGACACTGCTGGTTCAGGGTGCTGTGCCTGGAGCCTGCTGAGCTCCGGGAGCAGCCCCCTGCTGAGCTCCGGGAGCAGCCCTGGTCCTGCTGGGAAGGGGCTCCTCATTCCCTCTCTCAGCAGAGCAGAGTTGGTGGCTCATGCTGGAAGCACAGACTGATGAATATATAAATGTTTTCACCCATGACTACAGAAAGTGCAATTTTACAGTCTCTGAGATTATGGGTTAAGAGGACTTCGCTCTCTCCCTGTTTTCAGCTTCTCCAGTTTTCACCTTTCCAGTGTAACAATGGAAGCCATCTACAAAGAGCTTTTCCTTTTCCATTGCCCTTTTACCAAAGAGCTTCCCCCCTCCCCAATCTGCTGCTCTCAGGGTACAGGGAAGATGGAAGGGAAAGGAGCCAGGGGCTGGAAACTCCTCTCCAGCTGGGAGCAGCAGCACTTTGTGCCTGCTGTGCACTTAGCAGCAGCAAAGCGCTTGCCAAAGAGAAAAAACTGACTGTGCCTCTTAGAGGAATAGCTCATCTTCATCTCCCTTAGGTTAAACAAAGCTGCTTATCCTGCTGGCCAAAGAAATGCTTTGTCTTTCCTGTGTGTAAAGCTGGACTTTAAACCAAATCCTCTTCTTGGCAGAGCGCAAGCAAGGGTTCCAAATCAGGCTGGAATGCAGTGTACAATCAGCCATTCCCTAAGATGAGGGAGCTTGAACATTGATGTGAAGAATTGGTTGTATAGAACAGAGATGTGGAGTTGCACCCTGCTTGTCAGGTGTGTGAGGCACCCTGGTATTGTACCCTGTAGGGAGGTTTTGGAGTTTCAGTGTGCCTGCAGGGGCACAGCTTCAGCCTGGCTGGATGGGAGGGAGCTCTGTGCTCTGCAAAGCCTCTTTAGACAATGAGGAAAACCCTTGTAAGGCAGGAAAATCACTGGCTGCCATTCTGTGTATACTGCATACACAAGCACTTTCTTGATTTAGGTGTATAGAGGGAGCTGGGCAGTTTTGTGGTCCCTCAGTATTCTAAAAACCTAAGGAATAAACTGTGTTTAGAGTAAATGAGGTACAAGTGTTCCACTACCTCACTTACAAACGTCATAACTTCGCTTTTGTAATTGGCTTTAATACCTTTAATTCTCTTTCTTTTTCAGTCTTGTGTCTCTCATAAGAGGCCAAGTGGTGACTACAGATGGGACTCCTCTAGTTGGGGTCAACGTGTCGTTTGTCAAGTATCCAAAGTACGGCTACACCATCACTCGTCAGGATGGCACGTGAGTGTCCCTGCTTCACTGAGCCCCTGCTTGCTGTGGAGTGTCTTTGCTGATTAACAGATGGTGTGATCTAATGGAACCATGTGGTACCAGGCATTGCCTTCCTCCCAGGGCAAAGAGCTATTAAGTAAACACAAAAGTAATTTTTCACACGGCATTTTGAATACTAACTGCATGTAAATACGAACAGGCTGACTTCTGATAATGACGTGTTAGCAGGCAGACTCCTTTCAAATAAATTGCTCTTATCTTTGAAAACATTTGTGGGCTACAGCAATATCCAGCTGAGACAAGAAATATTTTATTTTAAAATGCAGAGCAGGGTAACACTTCTAGGAAAAAAAGAAAGCGTTATTATAGAATAGTATATTTTGTTAAAATTTCCCTTCTGCTTCTCTTTGCTTTTGAAGATACACTCTCTTTTGAGTTTCTTCAGGGTAGAATGTAATCAAAAGATTCTAATTGAATATATTTAGACAATTTCCTGCTGTGCAAAAAAGTGCTTTTCTCCCCCTTGTATCAGCTTATTTGAAATGCACACAAATTCAGATAAACAAAAGTCAATGTGTCATGGAGTATCTGGTTTACTGGCTATGGTAACTAAAACAGAGTATCTGACACAAGCATTGTAAACATTTGCCATTTTATCTTGATCTTGCATAAAAACAATGGAATAGATATAATTAATAGGAGTCAACTGAACTATAGGGAGTATTTAAATTCCATATTTTCCAGAATATTAATCTGTTATAATAAAAGTATAATGTTGATTTCAGTAGTTTAAAATTGCAGTAAATGGTGAGCTGAACTATATTTAAATCTGCATAGATTATTGACGTCATTGAGTAATTTGTTACATTGCCAGCATTTACACAGAACAACTGATACCTGTTTCTGTTGTCAGAAAAACCTGGAAGCATTCCCCATTTAGACCAGGTTTCAAATGCCTGTGCAGCTCCACATTACTGCTGTGATTGTGTAGGGGGTAGGGAGTAAACACCAAATTTCTCTGAAAAATGATAGATCATTTACCTTGGGGACAGGAATTCTTAATTGTAGAACACTTCTCATTCCTATTCTCTTACTGCCATGTGTCCCATTCTATGTTTGATGGACAGGATCTTTTAGGGAGGGGTTAATTCAGTATCCAGCTCAGAAGCACTTGGTTTATCTGCTGTTTCTATATAAAGCTGACTTGTAATAATAAACATGGTGGTTTGTTTGTTGGGTAATTTTTTAATTGCTTAATGCAGAATTTATAATATTATCGGAATGAGCTTTGTCCAGGTGACTTCAAATCTTTGCTTGTCTTTGCTGGTTTTCAGCTATTTAGTTGCCAGATGTTCACATCCCATTATTGATCATTGGAACCATGACATTTAAAACATGATCATGGTCTGCTCACTCTCCCCACCTCTGGTGGTGTGGGGAGAGAATCACAAGGGTAAAAGTAATAAAAGTCTTGCATTGAGATAAAAACAGTTTAATTACTGGAATAATAATTATAAAAACTGTAGTGAAAAGGAAAATAGCAGAAAGATAAATTAATTCCCAGCCAGATTCTGAGCAGCTTCCCCCCTAGTTTATATAATGAGAATGGCACTGTATGATCTGGGATATCCCTTGGTTCATCTGGGGTCAGCTGTCCCAGCTGTGTCCCCTCCCAGCCCCCATTCTGCTCCCTGATGGGATGGGATGAGGAGGAGAGAAGGCCCTGACTCTGTGTATGCACTGCTCTGCTATAATAATAAAAGCATCCCTGTGTTATCAGCATTATTCTCATCCTGAATCCAGAACTCAGCATTCCTCCAGCTACTAGGAAGAAAATTAACTCTATCCCAGTCAAATCCAGATAAGTACCCATCACTGCTGGTATGCCTCTATAGCTGTCTCATTAGCCAGGAATGTTATTATTGGAATTACTCAGTCTTGTCTTCTAAAGGCCACACTTTTCTAGGTTTGACTTGGTTGCAAATGGTGGAGCATCCCTGACGCTGCACTTTGAACGGGCCCCATTTATGAGCCAGGAAAGGACAGTGTGGCTGCCATGGAACAGCTTCTATGCCATGGACACCCTTGTGATGAAGACAGAGGAGAACTCCATTCCCAGCTGTGATCTCAGTGGGTTTGTCCGTCCTGACCCAGTCATCATTTCATCACCACTTTCAACTTTCTTTAGTGACGCTCCCAGCCGCAATCCCATTGTTCCAGAAACCCAGGTAAGCACAGTGTGAGTGAAAAGGGCACAGAAATCAGTGCTCAGGTGACAGTTCTGACCTGAGCACAGGGCCACCATGTGTCCCCTGCAATTGCTACAGCCAATATCTCTGCAGAGCTGCATTCATTCTGACAGGTATCAGGTTTTCTAATGAGGGCAGCAGGAGATATCCCAGGTTGATGTCACCCAGACACATTTGTCTTTGATTACCTTGCACACTCCCATTATCATACAACATATCAAGTATATCTGTGTATTTCAGTTGCCAGTTTAGGTGTTTCAAGAGAATTTTGCAGAGGCTTGGCATATGGTGCTGACTGCAAACTGTTTCCTTGTTTTTTACTTAGGACAAAGGCAAACTCCATTGGTGCTGGTTTTTCACTGCTATATTCAGTTAGGCTTTATGCTGCTAGTGGAAGTTGTGAGTTCCTATGATATTTCTTATGTTTCTCTTGCAGTATAATAACTTGCAGTAAAAATTCATGTACTTATTTGCCCTTTTGCCAGCAGTGGGCTCTTAAAAAGATGTGTACAGACACCAAATAATTATTTGTCAGAAATGTCAGCTGAACTGTGTTGCTTTGAGGACATCCACTCCCAGTAAGAGAAAGACATAAGTTCATAAGAATACACAAGGTGATACATTTTTTTAAAAAAATCATTAATGTAAAGTGTTTGATCTCTTTCCTACCCAGGTTCTTCATGAAGAAATTGAGATCCCTGGCTCTAGTATAAAGCTCAGCTACCTGAGTTCCCGCACTGCTGGATACAAATCCTTACTGAAGATCATCATGACTCAGACACTTGTGCCACTGAATCTGATCAAAGTTCATTTGATGGTAGCAGTAGAAGGGCATTTGTTCCAAAAATCATTTCAGGCATCTCCCAACTTGGCATATACATTTATCTGGGACAAAACTGATGCCTATGGTCAGAAGGTTTATGGGTTGTCAGATGCTGTAGGTAAGTCAGCATATACAAGCTCCAAAACTTCCCAAGTAACACCTATAATTCTAAATAAGAAAACTGCAAACTTCCTTATGGAGAAGCAAATGTAGATTGAACAGTTCTTGTCTCCCTGACACAATTTATCTCTGTATTATGGTTCTTTTACACATTAAAGATCATACTCCATCAACATGCCTGGGTTTCCTGCTCAGTGCCTGACTTAGAAGGTTTAGACCAGGCAATAGGAAAAACTGGCCATGGGAACTTAGGTGAAACCTAATCCATCATTACAATTTGATTTTCTTTAGTTATAAAATGATCCTCATGCTGGACTGGCTGGCAGTCAGCAGTGCATTTGGGTTTTCACACATGCCCTTATTGCAGTCTCTTGTGGTATAACACATTTGAAATGAAAATGTGGTTCCTCTAATGCTGTTCAGTCTTGTAGTTCTACAGCTATTTTTAGTTAGCTTAGTTCTAGTGGGTGGGAAGAAGAGTGATCATCATAATATTTTTCAGTTTTCATTGACTGTCTGAATAATTTTGATACAACAGGGTTAAAAATGAGCATCAGATCTGTGCCAGTGTGGAAAGATCAGATTTTATTTTTAAATCTTAATTATTTTCTATGATTTCCAAATTTTTCTTTGCTATAGCTTTTCTTTCTTGTTATTGCATGGTATATTGCTTTCCTGTATAATGCTTACAGTACAATTGTGCTTAAATGCACACAAAGTTTTCACTGCCCTTTGGTACATGATATGTAAGATGAATACACTAAATAAATGCTGTGAACATCTGGCAAATTAAGAATTCATCTTGTCCTGCTATCTGATATTTTTAATTATTTAATATAATTTTACTATATTTTAAAATTTTTATTTCTCACTCTCCTCTCAGCAAACCCATCACTTCCCAGTGTGAACTATTAAAATAGAAGTGATCAGATCCCTGCAGAGTACATGTGAATGAAGTTTCAAATTTGTGTCTAGTCAAAGATCTGAATATAATATTCTAGAATAAAAGTGAGGGACATAATCATCTTCTTGAGGGGGCTGGGGGACTGGAATACTCGATGACTTGAATGTTCTTTGGACACTTAATTCCGTGTTTGTTCAGCAAGTATATTTGATTTTCTTTTATTTCAGTGTCTGTGGGTTTTGAATATGAGACTTGCCCCAGTCTCATTTTATGGGAGAAGAGGACAGCTCTGCTGCAAGGATTTGAACTGGATCCTTCAAACTTGGGAGGATGGTCTCTGGATAAACATCATGTACTTAATGTCAAGAGTGGTGAGTTAGTTCATTCCATGTATTTGCTGTCCTATATGGAGTTTTGTATTTGCATTATACTTCCAAAAATGAGATTTCTCTCATCTTGTTTCATCTTTAGCTCAGTATGGTATGAGGCATATTTCAGTTGTCAGAAAATTTTTGTAGAATTTCAACACATTTTTTACTGTTCTCCAAAGCCTGAATTTCTTAAAGTCCTAATCTTTATCCTCTATTCTGTTTTTCATTTATTCCCCTGTAATATCTTTCTCTCTTCCCCGTTTTTCTTATGTTAACCACATCTGTTCCTGGTTTCTTTTGCTTGACCTCCTTTTTCCCCTAACCTGAGATGGAGCTTACGAGGAGTACGAGTCTGTGACCGGGTCCTGAGTCTCCTTTGTCTTTCTTATTAGTCACCTGTTTGTTTTTTCCTCACTTTTTTTTGTCTTTCCATATCCTAAGCTGAATCTTGGTGATCTTTGTATTTTACCAACAACTCTTGGGGAGCTGAATGCTCAGCATACATTTTGATGTTTTCTGCAAAGTGTTGTTTGCAGCCTTCCTGCTGATCACTACCAAATAACAAAGTGTATTTCTGCTTAATAAATCTAAAGTATTGTTCAGAATTGGCAAGATCAGGATATTTGAGCTCACTTCCAGTGCCGGGCAGTGGATCCACATTTGGATAGTACATGCCAATAGAGAGTGTTGGCACCAGTGGGGAGCCAGTTATGTTAGGGTTATACAACTTCATTCCTGCAAGAACATGAGGCTGAAAGTTTCCAGCCAGATTTCCACAGTTTTTGATGACACAGAATATGGTAACACTGTCAGAAAACCCACTCCCTTCTTGGAGCAGGGGTCTGCTCTTTGAACAAATATTTTGAAGATAAATCCTATCTTGAAGGTATTTTCTTGAAGTCTAATAGAGATCTGTACCACCAGCTTCCCTCTTGCCTTTTATCATTGATCCTTAGCAGCCCTTCTGGGAGTTTCATCTTTCTCCTATCTTTTCATTTTCTGAGCTATCATCATCTCTGGTGCCTCCATTTCTCATTTTTCATTTTCCATTAAAAAAGTGTGAAAGACTGAGAGGTGGAAAGAGAACAGTAAGGTTGGCTCAGAATTCCAAACAAAACATGATACAGGAATCTGGAGTGAGACACAAATAGAAAAAAGCTCTTCTTCACCCACACAGAAACCATCTAAACCACAGTCCCAGGCCAGAGCTGTGTGGCAGGATTTTCTTTCATAATGAATACCAAAGGACTCTGAGTGTAGGTTTGGGTCTGTGGTTGTGTATGTGTGTGGGTTTTAACACTGAATCTTCATTGCACCTTTATTTTTACTACCGCAAAATCCTTCTGTTCTTTTGCACCATTGAAAAACCAAACGCTGGAGTCATTTCAATGTACAGTCCTTAAAAGCAGCTGTTGAAAAGAAAACAGCCTGAAGTCCCCTGCAATGAATAGTGGTAATAACCACTTCTCCTCTCTGTCCTTAGGTATATTGCACAAAGGCAACGGAGAAAATCAGTTTCTCACTCAGCAGCCAGCTGTGATAACCAGCATTATGGGGAACGGGCGCCGCAGAAGCATATCCTGTCCGAGCTGCAATGGTCTGGCAGAAGGAAATAAGCTTTTGGCCCCTGTAGCACTGGCAGTGGGTATTGATGGAAGTCTCTTTGTTGGGGATTTTAACTATATTCGGCGTATCTTCCCCTCCAGGAATGTCACGAGCATACTGGAGCTGAGGTAAGGCTTAACCTCAGCGCTTCGCTTCTGGAGCCTGTGCTCAAATCAGCCTTTACCATTACTTTTTATAATTTTGAAAAACATTGTCACTTTCAACCTATTTAAATTCCAGTGGAGAAATGGGGCACAGAAATGCATAGTTCAAAGTCTGTAACTTACCAGAGCAGTGACTAAAGTGAAGGAATTAAGAGTACAAATTAACTTGTACAGAAAGTATAAACCATCTCTGTCTCGTTAGTGATCGCTGACTCAGTCCTCCCTCAGTGCATCTTTTAGTTTTGTTTGAAAAGTCTGCCCTTAGGTGCTGAGCCACAGTGACAGGCAAAGGTGTAAGTCTTGAGAGGTCAGAAGGAAGGTTCTCCTGCCAGTGGTTTTGAGATCCACTTTCACATTTCTTCTCCATGCTTGTGAGTCTATTTCTGTAGGTTGACAAGTGCAGTTCAGGTTGACATACAGAGTCATTTTGCATCATCAGAACTCTTTTTAAGACTGTAACTCTTTCCCCCTGTCCTGTGCCCCCCTCCAACCTTAAGATACGATCCCTTAATAGGGAAGGCATGAGTGTAGAATGTACCACTTCACCCATTTCTGTTCCATCTCCTTTTTTCATTCTTCTAGGAGAGGCAAGAGTTATTGCTTCAAACCCTAACGCATGTAACTTGACCTTATGCTTACAGCAGTACTGAGTATTTGCAGAAAAATGAGGAAAAACAGCATGTCCTGGCTGTCTGCTGCCCCTCCTGGAGCCCTCTCAGGCCACAGCATTGGTGCTCCTGGGAATTGGATATAGCAGCAAAGTACATTGAGAGAATTTAGGTCACAAGTCTTTTTTTTAATCATATGACAATAACCAATTCCTCTGCTTCCACATTTAGTTTTTTAATTAGTGGGAAAAAGCGCAAAATGATTGGACTGTTAAAGAATAGGAGGCCTACCTCTATTTTACACCTCTCTTCCATTCATGTCATTCTGTTGATGTCACTATTGTGAATTCTGATTCTGTAGAAAATAAAAGAGATCTGATTCAGGCCAATTCAACTCTGAAATCACTCTCTGACACCTACCTCATACACCATCAGGCTGCCTCATTATATTTTTTTTTTAAAAAAAAAGTCATGGATCATCCAGTGCTTTCTGCTAGCAGCTCAGTTTAAACCACAGAAGGTAGCTGGCATGGAAGTGTGACCTGCTATAAATATTTATATCAATATGCACTATAATTCTGCATTATATAGAATATGCTAATTATTTTTTTCTAAGTTGTTCAGATGTTTTTAACTTTCTAGTAAACAGGAATACAGCTTTATAGGTGAAGAGAAACATGTTCAGATTAGGATACTTCTTAGAATGTATTTTTATGCACCTCACCAATATTAGCCAGTGACAGTTTCTTAGCCCACCTTATGTTTGAAAATGTTGCCATAAAATTACAACAGTATTAGTGTGAGTACTTTGTTTTCTGTCTCTGCGAGAGACATTGAGAAGGAACTAGGGTTTTCATCATGTGTGAGGGAAAATTGGGAAGGACATCAGTAGAGAAATAGAAGACAGATTTTTATCTGCTGTTGTCCACTTCCTCCTTTATGAAAGTCTGTTTTCCATAGCACGGTTTCTTTAGCTTCTGTTATAGCTAGAAGCAATTAACAATGAAGCTGATGCTTTGTGAGTGCTGTTGGACAGCTGTAAAGGACTTGACATACAGATTTTTAGGATTTACAGACTTTAGGATTACATTTTGATGTCTTTTACCCCCCGTTCCTCTAAAGGGAATTAAGGTCCATTCCAGCAAACATAATCTATAGCAGTAATTGTGATTCATTGCTCATCTTGAAATTTGCATGAGTTACATGGGTAAGAGTTTGAAGATTTGAGCCATTTAAGTGTGAATGAGAGCAGAGTCTTCAGCTCATATCAAGTAGTTTGGATTATGTTGCAACCAGTATGTTCACAAGTATTACAAACCAAATACATCACTTCGTTTAGATTTCACAGCTGATGTAATTTTGGTTTCACATAAGCCCCTATAAATCTTGAGTGCCTTTATATGTCAGAATATCCCAGTGTGCATATTTCTTTCGCACTGTCCTTTGTGAAGGTGCCTGGTTGGAATGGCCAGCAGGAATCTGGACCCCAGCATTGCATGTGAGGCTTCATGCTGGGGCTGCAAGTTGGGGGCTGTGCCTGCAGAGCTGCAGCTCAGGAGTCACAAACCTCTTTGCTCTGCTCAGTGCATATTCCTAAATGGAAATTACATCAACACAGTGAAATGCTGTGTGAGTGGAGAATGTGTTCATTTTCTTGTGGGAAGTAGAGAGCACTTTTCCTTTGGCTTTGTGGCTGGGCAGTAAGCTGTGGATCAGTTAATGCTGTTTATCTCCCATTGTACAGTACCTTACTGCTCGCATGGAAGGGGCTTTTTTACCCTGACATTGGCTTTGATAGGCTTAAACAGATACCAAGAAGCATCCAAACTTGCTTTAAGCAATTATTTTAGAGACTGGGAGGAGAGAAAAACAAACTGCATAGTAAAAATTTGTCTAGAAATAGCCTGTTGGAAACCTATTTTGATTAAAGAGGTTGCCTCCAACTGGCAGACAATATCCAAAACCAGTGTTTCCTTCTGCCCAGTTCTGTATCCAGAGAACTGCCAGTTTCTCTCACTCCTAGCCCCCAAGCTACACGTAATTCCATGTGAATATTCTTTCAGTGGTCCAGAAAGTTTCCTAAATATGATGGGAGGGGGGTGGGGGCAGGGGTATCCTATAGGGAATTAGCTTGCAGCTCTATCCCTCCCAGTCACTCTTCATCTGTAAACTAAGCTAAGGCTAGTGCTGAAAAGAGATATCTTCTCCTGTGTCCTTTTGTAAAATAAAACAAATACTATGTTTGCTTTACCATCTATTCTTCAGCTAACTGTTTGTTCTTTTTTCTTCTGTTCCCTTTCTATAAAGAAATAAAGAGTTTAAACATAGGTAAGACATGAGCTCTTTCCCATATAATTTGATATGGTTTGTTTGCTTCATTGTGTTTGCTTTTTGTGTTGTGCTTCTTGTGTAATGTTATGTTCTTCATGTACCATATATAGAAACATTTTTATGTGCTAATTGTGTGTTATGAATATGATAAGCATTAGCAATTACAAAATGCAGTCAAAAAGCAGCCAATAAGTTCTGACAGTAATTAGAAATTTCTAGTAGAATGCAAGTATAATGAACCCCAAGCTAACTTCTAGATAAACACCTCTCCCTGCTGTCTATAATTGGTCAAAATGGTCAAGGTAAACTACAACAGCATTTTCACAAATGCCAGAAAGGTTCACAAAAGCACTAATGACTGCATATAGGTCAAAAACTCATTTCTGGTCAACCCGCTGTCCTTTGCCGTAATTTAGTTTATATTTCTTTTGTCAAACACGTTTAATGGCCAACCTGTGGGGCTGGCTGTGTGCAACCACTAGAAGCCCTGTGAGATTCAGGAGGGAGGCATAACCCTCCTGGATGTTAGGAGGAGAGCACTAGGCCTTCTGGATGGCTGCAGCATAGGAAACACTTGTGCCTCCTTTCACGCCACACCTGGGACAGGGAGGATGTTCACCCTGGAGAAAATCAAGGGCAAGAACAAGAAGAGCTCTTGTAAACTGTTTCATAGTGTCCTGTGCATTACCCTTCTAAAACCATACTTTCCATTTCTGTGATGTAATAGATGGTCTGGGCTAAACAGGATCATTTCCCCTTAATATATTTTGGTATAGTAACACCCCTAACTATTCTTATCTGGAGGAGTTCATTCACAATTTGCTAATGATTATTGGTGATGCTGGAGGCCCCTCATTTGCTTCAACTAAGCCTAGTTCGTTTTTCATCTGCTTAGAGATTTGCTCTGGACAAATCTCTTTTGGTTAAGCTTAAAGAAAAGCTGCTGTTAAAAAGAATTTGCTGCAGCTGTGAGAAGAACAGGGAGAATGAGCTGCACTTGCTGCCAGGCCCCAGCCTCCCTCAGAGAGCAGAGAGAGGCTGCAGGTGGTGGTGACCACACATTCACTCAGGGGGCTGGAGGCACAGACATTATTGGCAGAGGCCTCTGAGCAGCACTGAATGCCATGGAAAATCTTTTAAAACAAGGTACAATCCTTGGTCTCCTATAATTCAAGTGAAAGATTGCAACTGTGAGGAGAAAAGAGAGGCAGAGGTCTTTAATTGCTCAGATGCCAGTTTGAGAAATATTGAGTACTCACTTATAAAACAAATCCCTGTTTGAGGTAATAGTCTCATCGATTCTTTGGGAGCACAGTGAGTGCATGTTACCTTCCAGCAGTCATTTTCTGCCAAATTCCCTCAAAAATTTGCTTAGAGTCTTCCACTATCAGTTCCCTTCCCTAGCTGAGGAAAGAGGGAAGGAGTATGGAACAGGCCTGCAGCTCCAGTGAGCTGCTCTCTGATCTGGAATGAAGCTTGTGACTGACTCCCTGGCACAACTGCCCTGGAGAGATTCCAGAGGAGAAAGGCAGGGTAAACTCCATGGATGCACCAAGACTGCAGAGAGGAGAGGGCAATATCCCATGTTCTGCCATTGCTCTTTACCCTGACTCATGTCTTATCCCATCCTGGCAGCAGCAGGGCACACCTAGGGCTGACCAAGGGCAGAGGGGAGGCAGGGGTGGGCTCATGCTGGCAAAATCATGTGTGAAAACAAGAGAGACCCTTCCATTCCTGCAGGGTGGCTGCTGCCCTGGGCAGCACCTGGGCTCACTGTGTGAGCAGCTTTCACCACTGAGTCCAGCAGGACCCTGGCTTCCAGGTGTGAGCAGCAGTGTCTGTGCCCAGCTCCTGTCTGTGCCCAGCTCTTTGTGGCCAGCTCCTGTCTGTGCCCCCCTCAGGTCCCCGTTTGGCCAGGCTGGGGAATGTGCCTTGTTTCAGAAGGACCATGCAAAAGGCACCAGCTGCAGGGCAGCCTTGAGCTAAGTTTGGGTGTATTTGTCAAGTCCAGCACAATGCCAGCACCACAGCAGAGTGTGTTCTTCAGGGTAAGGGGAAAGCACGGTGGGAGAACAGAGCAGAGTTTTGAAGCAATGACAAACATGCAGGTGTTTGTATGGCTCAGATACCCGAGAGACTGGAGGAATCTTCAAAGTGGAAAGTACTCTTTTGCAATGTTGCAAAGAAGATTGAGCATTATTTTGGAGGGATGAGAAGGAATGTGATAAGGGCATAGTGAAGAGGTGCAGTCTGCTGCTGAAGATAAGGAGAGGAACTTGGGGGATAGTGAGATTGTGCTCTAATCTCAAGCATGTCACTAGTTTCCCTGCATAACTTTGTCTACACCACTTAACCTCTCTGTGCCTCAGTTTCCTCCTCTGTAAAATGGGTGCTACACCCATCTTTTTAAAGTACTCTGAGATCCATGCATGAAATAAACCTGCCAAGTATTTTTTTGTTTATTGTATTTCTTCATCTCTAATTTCTACACTCCTAGACTTCAGCAGATGGTATTGCCTCTGCCTACTGAATTGCGATGCAACCAATCTCCTTCCTACTTTCTACAGTCTTAGAACAAACCATTACTGAACTAAACCCATGGCATGTCAAAGACTGGCATAGAGGAAAATAACTGTAGAAAGTGATATTTTGGGGCCTCCTCATTCCTTCAAATCTGGTCATGACCACATGACCACAGTTATCTTGGTGTGCCGATGGATCCATCTGCTGAAAGTGGCTTTATTATAGTTTCAGCGATTCTGATCAAGAAATGGCTTATGTCCATCATAACTTACCTCTGTGTATCCTCACTCTTGGAGATGGGCACTTTTGCCACATGAAACTAGGAGTGTGGATATTTGGAGGCAAATATCTCTGGTTACTGGTAAGTAACCTTCATTTTTTTTCCTTCCTGTCTTCATTTGTCTTCTCTGCTTTGAAACCACCATTGACCTTATTTACGCTCACCCATAGGCTCCAAAGGCTGGATAATTCACATCATGCTTAAAATCCAAATAAACTGAGTAAAACTAGCCAGGCAAGATTTTGAAAATATTTCTGCACTGCAGTTTTGTGTGTGTGAATGTATATATATATTGTGAAGATTGACATTTCTCAATTTGCAGATGATTTGCTAAAGTAGTTCCAAAATGTGACAAGCTGTCAAAAAACATATATTTCAGAAGAGAAGTAGCTTTCCATATGAGCTCCCATTCCAGTCACAAACTGAGGACCAGTTTTTCAATAACAGAAGGTTTGGAGTTAAAGTCAGACACTTGGGGGTCTCTGGTTTTAGTTATATAACCAACTTCATCTGCTGCAAATGGAATTCTTGATAAGAATGAATGAGAACAAATTTGCTTTAGAAATAAATTTGTTATGCCACTGCCTCCTATTTATACAAGACCTCACAAATCTTGTGGCGGAATCTAAGTAACTCAGAAGCTGGTTCTTTGATCTTACTCCTATGACTTTTGCTTCCAAAGGAAGTTAAACAAGGTAGCGGGGAGGGGGGAAACAGATAAGCCGAAGAGAATTGACCTGAAGCAGATCTAAAGGGCTAAAGAGATCAAGAGGAAGGACTGCTGTGCAGCTCTGGCTTATTGGGCTCTGCTGTGCAAGGTTCAGAGTAGAAGGATGAGTGAGATTTAAAATTACAATCCCTCTGAACACTGACCAGGCCCTAATCAAGACAGGTCCTCAGGTGATGGTCCTTCAGACCTCACCTCTGTACGAAGGTGTCAGACTTTCTTTCCAGATCTTTCTGTGCCTGATGAGTATCCAAGCTCTGAAAGCCTGTGAAGTTTCTAGACTGCTCAGCTGTTTCTGTTTTATGCTTTCTTTTTCTCTAAAGCAACAATCCCGCTCATAAATACTATCTGGCCGTGGACCCTGTTTCAGGCTCCCTCTACGTGTCGGACACCAATAGCCGACGGATTTACAAAGTCAAGTCCCTCACGGGCACGAAGGACCTTGCTGGTAACTCTGAAGTGGTGGCAGGGACAGGAGAGCAGTGCCTGCCCTTTGACGAAGCCAGATGTGGGGATGGAGGGAAGGCAGTGGACGCAACCCTAATGAGCCCTCGAGGTAAAGGAGGAAAAGAAGCTGGAGAAAATGACTGCGTGCAGCTAGGCTGGATGTGGAAATAATTATCTGGCAATTAAATCACTCCTTGCTCGGTGATTTTTATTCTGGGCTTTAATTACAGTGGATTGGCAAGTGTTCGTGCTTTGTTTAGTTAAAGCAAACTTTATTACCCCGGCACTGAGTGCTGCTAAAGGAGAACAGAACACAAATTAGCAGCGTACCGCTCACTCCAAGAAGCAAGCATGTAAACTGGGAAACTGATTACTGTCTGAGATGCAGTCTTTGGGGATAGAAATTGCTTGCTGTGGCTTTTCTCTGAGTTTTTCCTCCATGTATCTCCTTTTTCTTCAGCATCAGAGAAAAAAAAAGGATTTTTGCCCGTTCCAGTTTTTAATTTTTTGACAAAAAGTTTTCAAGATGATATCGAGATTTGGGGATATGTTTCTTTTAAAGGTTTTTTTTCTTCCCTGTTGTTTCATCTTAATTGTAAGGATGAATTCATCAGATGCATTGCCATGTGTTTCAAACATATTTGGGTTTTTTCAGTAACTGAAAATACCTAGACAATCATAAAGGTACACAAAAACAGAAAGTCCACTTTCTTTGTATAGGAAGTAGTTTCAGTTAACACATAGAAATTAAAAAGATGAAGCTATATCTTCTCTCACTACCCAGTGGGATGAGCACTGCAACCATTTGAAGACAGAAATTTTAGATCAATATTTTATTTTCAGTGTGAGAAATGGACAAGGCAGTGCACTAAATCAAAGCAGGAAAGGCAAGTGAGTGAAAGGCTGCCCTCCTTCCCAACGGGCAGCAGCATCTGTCTGTTCCTTCGAGGGAGCACCCTTCCATTCTGTGTCTTTCCTCTCTTAAGGACTCGGTGTGACAGGAGTTGAACTTTCCCTTTTTTTTTTAGGCTGGCAACCCCTGTGTCTTCATCTGGAAACACCAGATGTTCTTTCTGTATTTTTACTGCAACAGGTCAAAGAATTAAAAAAAAAAAAAAACCAGAAAAAATGTCTTCCTAGTTTTCAAAAAAATTTGAAGGTATTTTAAAAGATGTCTAAAAAAATTCTTCTTCCTCATTAGATTCTTCAGATGAAGAAAGCAATGCCTCAAATTTCTGAGTAAAATCAGGAGATGATTTTTAATTGAGCTTATGTAATATATCAGAGAGTTTGAATCTAGAAATAATCTGATGCATTCTGCTGGGTCTTTGGCATGTTTGGGGACTTCTGCGGTTTTCTTTAAAGACCTGAAGGATAAACCTGCTTGATGCCATTTCTTTAGCAGAACTGTGAGTTGTTGGAGGGTTCCAGGACCTGTGCTCAGGTTAGGAGGGAGGAAGGAACAGGGGAAGTGAGCAAATTTCACCATCTTGTAAACAAGACAAAGCCTGCCTTGAAGCCAGGAGCCTCGCTGCTGTGCTGATGCCTGGATTTTATATTTGCAGGAATTGCAGTGGATAAGTATGGACTCATGTATTTTGTTGATGCCACTATGATTAGAAAAGTGGATCAGAATGGAATTATATCAACACTGCTGGGTTCCAATGACCTAACCGCTGTTCGACCTCTCAGCTGTGATTCCAGCATGGATGTCACCCAGGTAGATTCTTACTGCATTTATTTTCCTCTCTGCCTTAGAAGAGATGGGCATCTATTTTGGATGACTGCCTGGCCACTTAAGAAATACATTATGCAGCACAAGACGATAACGTATTTGATTTGTTACTGAAATGGGTGAACCATCCTTTTTACTGTGGCTAACACAGTTTATTTATGCAACTATAGAGAAATAAGGTTGAGATAATGGGAGTTATTGTCTTAATTGCCTGTTTTTCTGTAATTATTTTAGAGCTTCCACAATGTAGCATTCATTCTTGCACAGAAACACAATTAGCCAAAGTTACAACTGCACGTAGCTTTAATATTTCCGAAAAACAAAATCATTGTTTGAAATAGTTGCCGTTCATGACTTGGTTTCATGATTTGCGCTGATAAACCCCTCACTAATTTGCTGTTGTTACACGTGGAATTTTAAACACTAGGAGTGTACTTTTCAGTTTCGAGTTTTACAGTAATAATTTGTGCAACTCATAGGTACGGCTGGAGTGGCCTACTGATCTCGCTGTCAATCCCATGGACAACTCCCTTTATGTCCTAGAGAACAATGTTATTTTACGGATCACAGAAAACCATCAAGTTAGCATTATTGCTGGACGCCCCATGCACTGCCAGGTTCCTGGTATAGACTACTCTCTTAGCAAACTGGCTATTCATTCTGCACTTGAATCAGCCAGTGCCATTGCCATCTCACACACAGGAGTTCTTTACATCAGTGAGACAGACGAAAAAAAAATTAATCGGCTACGCCAGGTAACTACCAATGGAGAAATATGCCTTCTTGCAGGGGCAGCTTCAGACTGTGATTGCAAAAATGATGTCAACTGTAATTGCTATGCTGGGGATGATGGGTATGCCACTGATGCCATCTTAAATTCACCATCTTCCTTAGCTGTGGCCCCAGATGGTACCATCTACATAGCTGATCTCGGAAATATCCGCATTAGGGCTGTCAGTAAAAACAGGCCCATTCTTAATTCCTTTAACCAATATGAAGCTGCATCTCCAGGAGAACAGGAGCTGTATGTCTTCAATGCTGATGGGATTCACCAGTACACTCTGAGCCTCGTTACCGGGGAATACTTGTACAATTTCACCTATAGCAGCGATAACGATGTCACGGAGGTGATGGACAACAATGGCAACTCCTTGAAGGTGCGCCGGGATGCCAGTGGGATGCCCCGCCATTTACTGATGCCGGATAATCAGATTGTCACGCTGGCTGTCGGCACTAATGGTGGACTCAAGCTGGTCTCAACACAGACCCTGGAGCTCGGATTAATGACATATAATGGAAACAGTGGTCTCTTAGCAACGAAGAGTGATGAAACAGGATGGACAACATTTTATGAGTAAGAATGTTTTTGGATATATTAAGCATAAGTTTATTTTTCAAATGGTAGTGAGTAGGCCCTAGACTGACCCAGCTGCAATTTGTTGTAGGTTTTTCACTGGTACTGAGTAAGGCCATTGCATCTCAGTGCAGGGCGATGCTGGAAATGGTGAAGCGGCTTTGTGATGGCGTCAGTTGTGCTGGGTCCTTTGGGCGGGTGCTGATCCCCCTAAATCCCTGCCTGGGGGTTGAGTTTGGGGCAGCTCATCCCCTCCCAGCACAAGGGACCGTGTGCCATGGCCAGAACCCCTGCTTAGTTGAGCTGCTGTTGATGGTCAGCAGGGCTGCCCACAGCCCACAGCCAGAGCAGCCCAGCGCTCCTCCTGCAGCTCCCCCAGAGCTGCCTCTCTCTGAGAACCCTCATGCTGCAGCTTCTTTTGGAACTCAAATTATCTCCCTTTCTGTTCAGCCTCATATATTACTCATGGTTGTTAAAATGTTGATTAACTTCAATGATTGTTCATTCCTGAGACAAGTGAGGAAATTAGATCCCCAGCTATCTGTCAGACCCCTGGTGTAACTTCCATAATTTGTAGATAACCCAAAAGCACACTGGTGTTCATGAGCATATAGATTAAATAGACAGAACTTCCTCTTTAAATTAAATTCATCTGAAGAGATGAGGTTCAAAAGTATACTAAAAATCTAGAAAAACTAGTCCAGTTTTTATTAATATTTATCCTATTCTTAGTAGTCTTATTGCCATTTTTTGATCAAAACAATTTTAAAAAGAGAAGCTAAATGACATATTGAAAAATATGTTTAAGCATGGCAAGTCCAATGCCATATATTTTATCTGAATTAGTTAATGATTAAAAAATATCACTCCCCAAATCAGTGAGTAGAAAATAAGAATAAGGCTATTTCTTTTTAAACAGCAGGTTTATTTTCAAGGTCGCAGACTATCAATGGCACACACCTCTTAGTTTATTGATGCATTCAGCTTGGCCACCTGTTTTCTCTGTTTAGAGAAAACGTAAGAAATGCAGGAATAGAAGGAGCTGTGCTCAGTGTGCTCGGAATGCCTTCCCTACAGCAGGGATGCTGCAGCTGGTCCCCGTTGGAAGGAAAGCAGTGCCCTCTCGTGGGGCCCTGCATGCCCAACCACTCACTCCTCTCCTCCAGCCAGGCACTTCACCTGGGGAAGGGCTTGTTTGGATTTAATATTTTGCAAAAATTATTTCTTTACCACAGATTAGTCACACAAATAGTTCAGTTACGTGACTGCACAAAGGTGTAGCCTCATGATTATAAACTCAAGTAAAAAGCTCACTGGACTAGACGGAATGAAATTTCATATTATTGTTGATGAGATGGGGATGCCCTTCTAGGAAGGTTTTTTGTTCTTTTTTTTTTTCCTCAATAGGTAGGGCAAGATGTAGTCACATAAATTAGTTATTTCCCAAAACACCAGAAATTAATTATAGAAAACTAAACAGCGAAGGAATTTAAAACTCTGTGTGAAAATCCATAAAACATTGTCAAATGTCAATTCATTAAAAAAATGTCATAAGAAAGTTACCGGTTGCAAAATTGATATAACTGGTATCTGAGAGTCACACCAAGTGCTAGGTTAACATGGTTATTATGATTCCTAAGGAAATACAGAAGGTAGGGGATTTGATGTCTTACTGAGATCAGCTGAAAGTTTCATTTAATGTGTACATAGTGCTGCAGATTTTTTTCCAAGATCAAATAAGAAGAGATGCACAACTTTTGCCTCAGGTCAGTGAAGTTAAATACCATTTTTAGATCTAAATATTACAGCCTGAGGTACTGTCTTAGATAATTAATAACTCTGATGAGGCAGCAGAAATAACTTATTTCACCCAGATTTGTACATACATTCTCATAAGCATTGAGCCCATAGATGAGAGAACCATAAAGATATTATTTAAATCAAATATACAAACCTAAACAATCACAGTCCACAGTCACAGTTCTGGTTTCTGTTTGTTCTTTGAAACAGCTTCTAAGAGAAAATTCTGTATTCATCATTCTGCAATTTTTTTTTGGTAGCTATAACTTAATATCAATTGAAGATGAAAGAAGTATTCAGCCAATGAGAGTTTATAAGGCAAATAAAATAGTTTTCTGTGCAGTTACATTCATGCATTCATACAGACATAATCAGCAGAACTGGAAAAGAACAGAGGTCTTTTAAGTGGTAAAGTTCTACATGAGCTAAAGTTCTTATGAAAAATTTATGTCAGTGCATTTATATCAAGCAGACGCGGAAGTGCCGCGTTATCTTATTGGGCATATTCCTCTCATCTATCTGAAACTTTACCCTGAAAATGCTCTCAGAATTAAATTTGTACAGTTAATCTAGGTGTGCATCTGCATACACAGAGACACAAGCTGGTTTGTGTGTGTGCACACTCCATATGTGAATTCTATAGATAGCATCTGTGCACGTGCATGCAGCTCATTTGCAGTAGGAACAGCCAAGGCTCTTCAATAATAGAACAGCTACCAGCAGGCTCACAAGGGGTAATTTAAGCTTGGCTTGGGCATGAAGCACAGATCTTTGAAGCAGTTCCCAGTGGTATTCCTCTTGGTCTAGGGAGCATCCTGAGAGAATGCTGCAGGTTTTTTTCTTGAATCAGTTTTAAAAGGGAGAGAAAACAGGGATGTATGTAAATGTGTGTGGATCTGTGCCTTGCCCAGCTCTGTGTTAAGTCAGAAGCTGCTGTTCCTCCTCTCTGCAGTGCTGGATATGGCCCTGTTCTCCCTGCTCCCCCCACGAGCTGTCAGGAGCAGGACTCATGCAGGAGCATGGGATGCTGGTCATAAAAATTGCCAAAAGAACAGAGGTGCCACAGCAGCAGCCAAGGGACAGCAGCCCTCAGGGCACTGTCACAAGCCTGCTGAAGAGATGCACAGATGCTTGTAGCTACCTGAGAAGGTGTCCAAGTGCTCAGCTGTTTCCCAGGGTGGAGGCTGAGCTGTAGGTGTGGCCATGGGCAGCTGAGAGCCACCAGGCTGGCAGAGGCAGCCACCAGCTTTGGTGTCACCCAGAGCTGTCCTGGGGAACCTCTGACTGCTGGCAGCGGGGGCTTGGTCACAGTTAGCAAAGAGTTGGTGAGGTAGCAGTGGGGAGATGCTGCTGTTTGTTGGTTTTTAAGATACTGGGATAAAGGTTGTTTGCCCTTTTAATTTTATTAGTAGAAAAACTTGGGATGAAGCCTTACTCTAACTGAAGTCAGTAACAAAAGCTCAGGAATTTGGTGTACCCATTTGAAAATGTTTTCTTATCAGACCTGATTCATCCAGGCTGACAGGGTATCACAGACTCCTATGGGTAGAGACTACTTTTGAAGAAGCCACCAGGTCAATTTTTTTGCATTGTAAATTTTGGTTTTTTATTCATTAGACCCAGGTTCATGACATGAAGAAGAGAAGTACATAATCATTTAATTCATATATGGTTTACTCTTATTATTCAGATAAATGTCCGTGTGCTGTATTATACTGAGCACTTGCTCTCATGCAATACATAAATTAAAAAAAAAAAGCCTCAGGAATATTTCACCTAAATTTTGTGGTACATAAAAGGTTTCTGTTATATTCATTTTAAATTTTTTACCTTTAAGGTATTTTTTAAAATAAGATTTTATTTTGATACAATGGAAAAAGTAGAAATGCCTTCTTTATATATTGGTATCACAGTGTGTATATATAATTTAAGTAGTAAATTTTTTTATATATTTAACTAGTAGTCTAAATGGTTTACAAGGAGAGTACTTTTTTTATGTATTTTGTAAAGTGTATCCATCACTTGCTTATAAACCCTTTTAATCTCTACTGTTGCTGCTCTCAAAGCTGTGACCAGCACTGGGGAACCTGCCCCATAGCAGGGGTAAAAAAATCATTTCTTGAAATAGCACTGGAATATTTTCATTTTTCTGCTTCAATCTCTGTACATTCACATCCATATTTACTTTTTAGACTGCCCTTACACGTTGAATAGAGATTTCCAGTGAGTAGCCCACAGCAATCCCCAGGAATTTTTCCTAGGTTAATTAAAAACCCAGCAATGTGAATGAAGAGTTTAAATTAATGTCTCATTTGCATTGCCTAAAATATATTTGCTGATGGGGAATTTCACCAACCATTTTTTCTGGAAGTTCACTGAGTGCTGCAGAGTCACACTTGAGACACTCATAGTTTTTTTCTAGTCTGTACTAAATAACATTGTGCTGTAAGATTTGACATCCAAGTGTTCTCTTCATCACTCTGCTCATCATGAAACACACCACATACAGACTCTTTAGGGGTCTTATTAACCTTCAGTTTTTTGAAATTGTCCATTTTTTGTACCTTTCCCCTGCAAGAGAGATGCTTGGCTGGATCAAGTTCTTCCTTTAGCTATTATTTTGGAGTGTTTTTCAATTTATTTTTTTTTGTGAAGACCTTTATAAAGACTTAACCCACTTTCATAGATTATCTCAACATATTATTTTTTTTCAGTATCTTGCTAATATGATAACATATCTATATATAAATATATACCTATCTGTGGAGAGAAGCTTGTGACTATACTGAGAAAAATCATGTTACTTAATCTTTCTTTAATCCTGAACTACTTAAATGAACACAATGTATTATTGGTCCCTTTTAGGTCGCATGATGCTTTGTTTTATTGATTTCTTCTTTGCCTAATACTTCCACTGGTTCTGGTAAGGCTTGTTGCTCCACAGGTGATTTTTTTCCTTCCTCACAAATATTCAGTTGAATGGGTGCAACCATTTGCAATGGATTTGAAAGTCATATGTTTTGTTCGTTTTAACTGAGGAGCCAATCTGTGTCTTAATTTTTTAGATATGCTGTACATTTCAGTACAGGTGGCCTAGTCTGAGGTTTCTGAGTGTTTTAATTGTAAAGCCATGTTGAAAGCTCTGATTTTTTTCATCTTTGCAGCCAACCATAACCTACAATGAACTGAGCTAGCTCCATGATACTAAACTTGCTGCTCTTCTCTTCTGTTACTCTCAGGCAATGGATTACCAGTTCTCTTCCAGGCTTCCTGCTCCCTGCATCTCTACATTCCAAGGATGACCAGTTGGTTTCAATCTCTACCTAAACTTTTCCCTTTATCTACACAGGACATTTTTTCTTGCCTTTCTGCTCTCTAGAAGCCCGTGTGCTTTGGTAGCGGCTGGAGGAGAGACTCTTGCACAAGCAGAGAATGGCGGCAAGCAGAGTGTCACACTGGAATGCTGATTTTGTTTCAGGTCCCCATTTCTCGCCCCTAAGATCCAAGGCATTGCTTCTTTAGCAAACGTATGCACACAGCTAGAGCATACTGCAGGAAAGGGGGAAAGGGTATGATTTGATTTCCAGCAGCATTCCTTCTTTCCCCCCTCCTCAGGCTTTATACCTCTAAAGAAATTTAACTCAATAAAATCACGGAAAGCCTTTTTTTCTTTTTTTTTTTCTTTTTTTTTTTAATCTTTATGCCTCTGGAGCATTTAACTCATTTTCTAAGGTCTATTCTGAGTGCTGACTGCTGCCCTTTGTGCAACTCCAACCTCTATCCTGTGCTTTTCATCTTTCATCTTTATGAGCCAAAATACTGACCCCAAAATGCACTTGAATACCACAGATAAGATCTAAATGAAATTATTATGTTGTCAAGCTGCTGTGTTTTTTAATACTTTATGGCAAGTTTATTCCTTGATATGTCACTCAAGACCATACTTAGTTTCCACTAAGTATTCAAAAGCAGTTTATACAGTTTATTCAATTGTTTATTGCAGTGTCCATCAAAGTCCATTTCCTTAGAGTGAAATGCAACCATTAAAATGCAGACTAATTTACTACTTGTAATTGTTTGAGCCAAATATCACTCCATATAGTCATAACAATTTAATTAATTTAATAACTTAAAATATGCTAGCCTGGATTTGCACCCATGTAGCTGAGATCAGTATCTAAAAAATTTTATTTCATCATTATAGATTCTTTCAAGAACAGAGAAATAGATATGGCCAGGATGTTCTTGAAAATCTGTTTCAGTCTGGGTTTTTTGCACAAATGTGGTGCATTATTAATACATTGGGTATTGAAATGAACATATATCCTCATGCTTTTTTGCTCTCACTAACTTTTCTATTAGCTATGATCATGAAGGGCGTCTGACCAATGTAACACGTCCCACTGGAGTGGTAACTAGCCTTCATCGAGAAATGGAAAAGTCTATTACCATCGACATTGAGAATTCTAATCGGGATGACGATGTCACGGTCATCACAAATCTCTCCTCTGTGGAGGCTTCCTATACAGTTGTTCAAGGTACCAAAGCACACTTCTCAGCACACCTCCTAACCACACACACACCCTGAGAAAGAATTGGCTAACCATTTGTGCCATTAGTACACTTATGAGCAGGGGGAAACCGTGTCAGGTTTGCAAGAAAAACTCCCATAAAGCTTATTCCTAAAGTGACAGGTCTTCAGGACAGGTAAGAGCCATTTTGCAGTCCTGCTTTGTGTCAAGTACATATGGTCACTGTCTGCTGGGGAAAGTGAGTCCTGCCACTGCCTCCTGGGTCAGGGACACTTCACCCACTTGCACATTTCTCTGTACTTCCCTGCAAAATTGGTTCTGACTTCTGTGCCACAGAGGTGCAACCTGACTGCTGGATGTGGCTGCTGGGGGAGATCCTTCTGGAGAGGCTCAGGAAGCCTTCTAGTAGAAGAAATCTTCTAAATTTATGCACTGCCATTAATTACAGTGTAGAACAATCAGAGCAGTGGATTGTGTGGTGCCAGCAGTGGCCCTTCCAAGAACAGTGTTACAGCCTGAGTGTAGTGGGAGGCAGCAGCAACAAAGGTTCAGAGTTTGTGTAGAACATTCCAGCACCACCCAGGCAATGGATCTGATGGAGTGAAGTCAGTTTTCAAAGACAGACTGAAAGGGTTTTGGTGAGTGATGGGGCTTTTTAATTAAGACATAACGTCACTGGAATGAGAATATCATCATCAAACAACAGTCTCCTCCTGACATAAATGTCAACGTTTATAGACTATTATACCGTGACAGGTCTGGTCACAAAGACTTAATTTCTCTTATACCAGATGATTAATTACATAGATGCTGTCCTTCCATCAGGCAGATACTGATGTGTTGCTGACAGCTGCACACTCTGGCACTCCATCCTGGAGTGAGGGCACTTGGCTGTGTCAAACAGCTGGAGAACTGCATGGCCAGAGAAACACGGGATTGTTTCTGTAGCTCTTCTCCAGCACAGGCCAGGTGTGCACATCAGGCCAGTGTGGTTCTGCTGGGAGGCAGGGAGGCAGGAGAGGGAACCACTGTGGCTGCCAGCTTGCACTGCTGGAGCCTCACACCTTGAGGATTCAAAGCCACGCTGTAATTCTGTACAAAGCCTCTGCTTGGAGACAGTTTTTAAACAGAGGGAATCAAAAAGAAGAGGCACTTACTTCTTCCTACTTACAAAGAGTCCAGCAATCATCTTCTTTTTCTTTTTGTCCTGGAGTTTAATGCTTTATTGTTTATCCAGCAGTTCAGCTTTCAGGAGTTTTTGTTCATATCAGAAATAAATTACGTGGTTCAACACATATCACTGTGCATTTTGATTCACAATTAAGACTGAAGGGAAAACATAATGAAATAAACACAGTATCTCTCTGCAGGCTCACTGTTACACTACTGTTCTTTACATGAATCAGTAACATCTGTAATTTCCACCATAGTACCACGTAAATGGTAATTGCAGGCTGACTTCATTTAACATCAACAGGAGTGCAATAAAAAACCAATCAAATTAAGCTATATGTTTTCTTTATGACTGGAGTAGCTAAATTATTTTCTTTTCATTATTGCTGTAGATCAAGTGAGGAACAGCTACCAGCTCTGTAATAATGGTACTTTGAGAGTGATGTATGCCAATGGCATGAGCATTAGCTTTCACAGCGAACCTCATGTCCTGGCTGGGACTGTGACTCCCACCATAGGACGATGTAATATTTCTCTACCCATGGAGAATGGTTTAAACTCAATTGAATGGCGCCTGAGGAAGGAGCAGATTAAAGGCAAAGTGACGGTGTTTGGAAGAAAGCTCAGGGTAAGTAGAACCTGTTGTGTTATGAAAGTCATCTTTTCCTCTTTGGACAGAGATTTATTTTTTTATTTTGAAGAACATTACTTTTACTTGTTAAAAATGTACAACTCTGGGATTATCTTTGGTGTGACAATTGTGTTTGAGAGCTCGGCTGTGTGGGATCATCTGCTGCAATCAGCTATAGAGCTTTGTTACCAAAAGTATTCCAAAAAAGATTGGTGAAAATACCTAGACTATTACAGAATCACAGAATCATCGATGTTGTGAGAGACCTTCAGGATCATTTATTCCAATCATTACCCCAACCCCACCGTAATTGCCCCAAACCATATCCTCAGATGCCGTATCCCAAAGCCTCCTGAACACATCCTGAACACAGATGGCGAGTCCACCACCTTCCTGGGCAACCTATCCTATGCATGAACACTCTTGCAGCGAAAAAAGTTTTTTAAATATCTAATCTGAACCTCCCCTGCTGCAGCTTCAGGTGATTTCCTTTCATCCTTTCATTTGAGATGTGACAGAAAACACCAACCCCCAAACTGCTAACTCCTTTCAGGGACTTATAGACAGTAATTAGGTCTCCCCAAACCAACTTTTCTGCAGATTAAACACCCCCAGTTCCCTCAGCCACTCCTCAAAAGATGTATTCTAGAGCCTCCCCCAGCTTCACTGCTCTGTTGCTGCAAAACACTCTGCCTCTCAAGGGGGTTGGAATCTGAGCACTCACCACTTGTAAAACTGCCAGGACAGACTTACCCCAGCTGGTGCTGGGGAGCAAACACAGCTACAGCATTCTGCCATGGTAAAATCCCCCTACAGACTCACTGAGACAGGCATGTTGTGTTTATTCCCTTTCCCAAATGGCACGATTGGAAAATAATTGCCATAATTACAGAATTGTAAGCACAGGATAAGGAAGACAGTCAGGTCATGTAATCCATCCCCTGCCAAATTAAAGATCTGCTGCAGCTGGATTAATTCCATTCTGTGCTTTGCTGGTCTGATTTTCACTGATATTTTGATTGGACTACTTCAGTTTGTGCAGTTTTGGAAGGGATTTGAGGTACTGGGCAGAAAACAAATGTAGTACTGATCAAGTCCTCATTCTTATAGCAATTCTTTCAACATCACTGAACACAAGATACAGTTCAGTGTGTTCAAGATCATATAGCAAATGTAATATATGTATGCAATTATGTAGTGATTTCCACAACTAAAAAATTACTTGGATGTTATTTTTTTATATTTTCCTATTGCTTAGCATCTAATTCCCTGTGCTGAGTTAACAAGACTTTCCTTATTCTCACAAACACTCAGAATGTACATATTGGGGAGAGGGGGAAGGTTAGAAAGAAAAATTGAATGAGATTAGCAGCTAATCCTTAATGACTAAATTTCATGGCTGTGTAATTGATTTTTGATGTGTTGACCTGCAGCAGTTGATTGGAAGTGGAAAATAGATCAGCTCTGCATTTTGACTAGGTGTTGTTCAAAATAAAAATAAATAGGATGCTGAAATGAAATTGCAGTAATCCTAACTCTCAATACTAAAAATTTAATAGAGGCACTTGTGGTAATTAGCTGAAGTTAAACACATCTAGTGCTGAAACCTTGCTTGAGATAGGTTTTCTTGCATCATGTTATGCAAATCAAAACAATGCTTTATCTAGTAACACCTCAACATTTAATTGTCTGGTGTTAGTTCCTGTAACAATAATCACATATCCATTTAGCTCTTTTAAATGAAAATCACTATGAGATTATCACAGGTTGAGTGGACTGAAAATGAAATTTGGAAATGAGGGAGAAAGCATAGAATTTATTTGCATCTCATTCTAACTCATCTTTATAAATTGTTTAGTGAACAAAGCAGAGCGAGTGTGTTGGAACGCTGTGGGAGCAGGTGGCAGGGGCAGCTGTGGCACATGGTGACACAGAGCAGGGCACTGCTGCAGAGCTGCCAGGGCACCAGGGCCACCTCCTGGAACCCCAGTTCACAATCAGTGTGACTGGAGGGGTGGGCATTCTTTGCAGTTCACCTCTGAGTACTTCACCTGGCAGTGCTCTGAGGAATGCTTGCTGAAGCCCACGCCCCGTGCTTCAGTAGTGAAAGGGGACTTATAAAAAAGATGGGGACAGACTTTTTTTTTAGGGTTCTGTTGTGGCAGGACAAAGTGTGGCAGCTTTATCCAAAAGAGGGTAGATTTAAGTAGTTATACAGAAGTTTTTTATGGTGATGTGGTGGTGTGCACTGGCACAGGTTGCCCAGAACAGTGGTAGATGCCCCATTCCTGGAAGCATTGGAGGTGAGGCTGGCAGGGCTCTGCACAGCCTGTTCCAGTTGAAGATGTCCCTGCTCAGGGCAGAGGGCTTGTACTGGGTGAGGTTGTTCTGGGTGATTCACAGGTCCCTTCCAACCCAAAGAATTGGCTAACTGTATGAGCCCTCACACAGCTGGGCTCAGAGCCCAGGCTCTGCCCATCCATGCTTTAGGCACATCCTAGCCACACATGTTGGAATCTGCACATCTGCCTGGGCACATTTAATGAACCTGAGAAAGGAGCTGCACTTCACCTTTATCTTACCCCACTCACTTCTGCTGCTGTTTAATGCTCCACACGTTCAGTGTCTCTCTGTAGTTTCAGATAAAGTCCTGATAAGATTCCTGTCTGAAGAGTTTTTATTCTGGTGCAGCATCATGTAAGTGATTTCTGTGGCCAGACCTTTCCAAGGCACAAAGGGCTCGTCCCTGTGGCCATTTCAGTAGCAGCCAAGGGAAAACCAGATGTGCACGTGGGTAGTGAACAAGAGAAGGAGCTTGTTGAGTGATCTGCACTCGAGATACTTGTGACTGCTCTTAGTGCTCCCAGGAAGGGTGGGAATTAGTCAGCCTGTTTGGGTTTTTATAGAATTAATATGATACTGCAATTACAGTCTCTGGTTTTACCTATTTTACAAATGCAAATGAAGGTACTGAGTTATCCAAGCAGGTGATGTTCTTGTGTGCATCTCCAAGTGATGTTTGTGTGTGTGCACAGCTCTTGTGTGTGTAATCATTTGTAAAACCCTACTAATTTTGTTTTCTATGACAAAACCAAATAACTGTTACAGTGTTTTTGAGAAAGGAGAGGATACCTGGAGTCAGACTTTCCCTTGTGCAGATTACTATTGAAGTTACTGTAATGGAGGGAACAAAACCCAGAAATCCTGACTGATTCATGAAGCTTCAGAAGTTACAAAAAACCAAAACAAACAAAACCCCCAAAGCTAAAATTCAGTTCATAATCTTTCTGAAAGACTTTTTTTTTTTTTCTTTTTAGAAACTCTGCTCACCCTTAAGAAATTGGGCTATTTCAGTCATATACTAATCCTTTAATTCTACAGCTGAATGTTTTTGAGAGGTCAAAGCTCTCTTCTGTTGATGAAAATGGGTTTTTTTATGTCTCTGCCATCAGGGTTGAGCCTACAGAACAAGAGTAACCAGTTGAGAAACTACTGATGTTGAGCTTAGCTTCCCTGGCTTTATTTTCATTGCAATGGGAAAGCAGAATATGACTTGTTTTGCCCCAAGGTGTTTTAAGAAAAATACTCTGTCTTTCCTCTGAATCACAGGGCAAGTTGTTGCTGGGATAACCTTTGGGAAAACCTACAGAAAAGAGCTTTTTTTTCCCTAGTAATTGCCCACTGAGGAAATGCAAACTGTTAAAGAGATTAATTTCATTAATGGAAAAAATTAGGATAATGAGCAATAATTTGAAATAATTATTTCTTTGCAAACACAAAACTATTATTAATTTTAAATGTGTCTGTATAACTGAATTTCTACTGAGTTGGTTGGGGTGGGAATTGGGTTTACCCCTGCCAGTGAAAATATCTCAGAATAACTTTTATGTCCTCAAGAAAGGCTCAGGGTTAATTTACATATTGTTTGATGTACAGTTTAATTTTGCATAAGAGGAAATGTTGCATTATCAAAGCCACTGTAAAATATAAGCTAAAGAACAAATTCCCAGGAACTGATAAATACTTTTTAAGTAGTTATTGCTCTGAAATTATATCCAATTTAAAAACTTCTACTTTATTAATGATTCATCTACAATTAAATTACTTAAGAAGCTTTATCAGATTACAGCATTAGCCTGAATTCTATAGCTTACCCCCCAATAAATATATTTATGTATCTCTCATTATAGCACTCTCACTAGAAGCCTCCCCATTTGGCATTCTTATCCTCCTTTGCCTCTGTTTTGCTCTTTTATTTAAAGTAAATAAATCAATCAATCTGGCACTTAAACACTTCATGCTGTACTTTGAAATAAAATTATGACAAAAAAATGGGGGGGGGGAAGAAAAATATTTAACCTAATTATTTAGCACCTTTGCTTTCAACACCAGAAGTCCATCTTTCCCAGCCTGTACAATCAGGATTTTTAAGCCCATCCCAAGTGAAGGATCTACTGAATATTTGGAAAATAAATGAAGAAAACAGTAAATGAAGGAATTCTAAACAGGGTGCTGCAATTATAGAAGCCAAGTGGCTAAACCTCAATAAAGGCATAAAAATTTATTCTGTAGTTCTTAGAGTCATTGTGGGGAAAAAGGCAAAAAAATTGATGGTGGAAGTACAAAAATAAAGGAAAAATAGTAGGAAGTAGAAAAATAAAATAAGTAGAAAAATATTTCATGCAAAATTATTTGTTTCTCTGCACTTTAAGACCTAGGTGTGCAGAATGTCTGTCTGTTCTGACCATAATGAAAGATTTTTACTGTAGGACATCACCTCTCATATTGCAGTGAGATGGGAAATACCCCAGTAAGACTCAAAATTCTTTGAATATACTACCAAGTAGAAAGCAAAAGCCAGTTAACAGGAGCCCTACACTTGTCACAAAGGATTTCCCTGTTGGACATCCCATTTCCCCATGTAAACACAGAGGGACGGCGTGCCCACCACGCACTGAGTGCAGCTCCTTCCCTCCCCAGGTGCACGGCAGGAACCTGCTGTCCATCGACTACGACCGCAACATCCGCACGGAGAAGATCTACGACGACCACCGGAAATTCACGCTGCGCATCATCTACGACCAGCTGGGCCGGCCCTTCCTGTGGCTGCCCAGCAGCGGCCTGGCCGCTGTCAACGTGTCCTACTTCCTCAACGGGCGCCTGGCAGGGCTGCAGCGCGGGGCCATGAGCGAGAGGACGGACATCGATAAGCAGGGCAGGATCGTGTCGCGCATGTTCGCCGATGGCAAAGTGTGGAGCTACACATACCTGGAAAATGTAGGTGGTGTCGTGTCACCTCCTGGCATCAGCTGCAGGGACACGTGGCTTTGTGACATGTAAATCACACACGCAAACCGGCTAAGGTTTGATATATCCCAGCTGTTAACCATCACTGGTTTCAAAATTCCTTTTTTTTTTCAATTAGTCAACTGAGTATGACTAATTCTTAGTGGGAAATATTTTGTTCATGGTTTCTGTCTTTTGCTATTTTTCTGCCATAGAATGACAATAAATTAACACGATGAATTGTGCTTAATTAAGCCCAAACATGCGTGACTAAACCTGACAAAAGGTTCATGCAGAAACAGGTAATTCATCTCTAATTGTTACTTATTAAATGAAAGTATGGTAGTGCATTTTTACTTCGCCTGATTAGCACACTTCAGTCGTAAAAGCACCTTAAATACTGCAAAACTGCATATTGTTTTCCCTTTCCCTTCTTGTTTTTCTAAGTAAACCAGAGCTGATGTTCTCTGCTTAGCTTCTCACATATTTCACAGTAACAGTTGTGAATTACAACTGCTGGCAGAAAGATAAATCAAGTCATTTATCTAACGCCTCTGCATCCCCCAGGAAAAAAAAAGGAAAATAAAAAAAAAGTCCTCCTGCAGGGAGGACAGCTCACAGGTTGCTAACCTACACTTTCTCTGGAGTGTCAGTGTATTGATTTCCAGCAAGCAGATCCCCTCATCTGGCAATCTGACAATATTCCTGAGCAGCTCTGTGCCCCTGACTAATGTATCTGATTCTCTTTGTACTCATTTAACATTAGTGCCACTCCAGTAAACTTTTCTTCAGCTCCCTCTCTCAGGCCACAAGCTGATACCTGGTAACCGTTTGTTGTTGTTTCCCCTGCAGTCGATGGTGCTGCTGCTGCAGAGTCAGCGGCAGTACATCTTCGAGTATGACTCCTCGGACCGCCTGCACGCCGTCACCATGCCCAGCGTGGCTCGGCACAGCATGTCCACTCACACCTCCGTGGGCTACATCAGAAATATCTACAACCCCCCCGAAAGCAACGCCTCCGTCATTTTTGATTACAGCGATGACGGGAGGATCCTGAAAACATTGTTTTTAGGTACCGGCCGACAAGTCTTCTACAAGTATGGAAAGCTATCCAAGCTGTCTGAAATAGTTTATGACAGCACAGCGGTTACTTTTGGGTACGATGAAACTACGGGTGTCCTAAAAATGGTGAATTTGCAAAGCGGAGGGTTTTCTTGTACGATTCGCTATCGGAAAATTGGTCCTCTTGTTGACAAACAAATCTACAGGTTCTCTGAAGAAGGAATGGTCAATGCAAGGTTTGATTATACATATCATGACAACAGCTTCCGAATCGCGAGCATCAAGCCCATCATAAGTGAGACGCCTCTTCCAGTTGACCTTTACCGTTACGATGAGATTTCTGGCAAAGTAGAGCATTTTGGCAAATTTGGAGTTATTTATTATGATATAAACCAAATTATCACCACGGCAGTTATGACTCTGAGCAAGCACTTTGACACCCACGGGCGCATTAAGGAAGTGCAGTACGAGATGTTCCGGTCCCTGATGTACTGGATGACCGTGCAGTATGACAGCATGGGAAGGGTGACCAAGAGAGAGCTCAAACTCGGTCCCTACGCCAACACGACCAAGTACACCTACGACTATGATGGAGATGGGCAACTGCAGAGCGTGGCAGTCAATGACAGGCCCACCTGGCGCTACAGCTACGACCTGAACGGGAACCTCCACCTGCTGAATCCTGGAAACAGCGTCCGACTGATGCCGCTGCGCTACGACCTCAGGGACAGGATCACGCGCCTGGGTGACATCCCGTACAAGATCGATGACGACGGGTTCCTGTGGCAGCGGGGTGCGGATGTGTTCGAGTACAACTCCAAAGGGCTCCTGACAAGAGCTTACAACAAAGCAAATGGTTGGAGCGTTCAGTACCGCTACGATGGACTGGGCCGAAGGGCTTCCTGCAAGACCAACCTGGGGCATCATCTACAGTATTTTTATGCCGATCTTCACAATCCAACAAGGGTAACTCACGTCTACAATCATTCCAACTCCGAAATTACCTCTCTGTACTACGATCTGCAAGGCCACCTCTTTGCAATGGAGAGCAGCAGTGGGGAAGAGTATTACGTGGCCTCTGATAACACAGGCACTCCATTAGCCGTGTTCAGCATCAACGGCCTCATGATCAAGCAGCTCCAGTACACAGCCTACGGGGAGATCTATTACGACTCTAACCCAGATTTCCAGCTGGTCATTGGGTTCCATGGAGGACTGTATGATCCTTTAACCAAACTCGTGCATTTTACCCAAAGGGACTACGATGTCCTGGCTGGGCGCTGGACATCTCCTGATTACACCATGTGGAAAAATATCGGCCAAGAACCCGCTCCTTTCAATCTGTACATGTTCAAGAGTAACAACCCTCTCAGCAATGAACTGGATCTGAAGAATTATGTAACAGGTGAGACTTCTTCACATTTATAATACATAACACTACAGCTTGGAAGCTGATTTGGAAAAGAAATCCAGCTTCTCCTTACGAGCCCTTTGCTCAATCCTCATATCAAGTTTGGGCCATTTTCCTCTTTTGGCTATGAGAAGAACTGGATATTTCTGATTCTTTGGTACTGCTCTTCCCTGACTGAAGGGCTCTAAGTGAAAAGCCATGATGAATTATGGAGGGAAAAAAATAAATATAACTTTGCCCGAATATAAAATTTCAGCACAGCCACAGTGCTCTTCCTATTGAACTAGTACTATGTAAAGAAGTGTTCATTCTAATTCTGTATCAAAAAAAAGTGAAGTCACGTATAGGAATCACTGGCAGGTTGGCTCAGAATCACAAACCAGAACTGCTCAGATCTCTTTCTATCAGGGCTACTTTCAAAATTAACTTAACTACTGACAGAGCCCATGGGCACATTATGAATTAGCACCAAGAATGGATTTAATTAGACCTCTTTTTCACATATAACTTTTAATATGCACACAGTCTTTAGTCTTTAAAATTAAATCCTTAATGTTTTTTAGGATTATTTCATCCTGAAAGACTAATAAATGCTATGGATTGTGTAGAGCCAAGAAACAAAAGTAGTTTTGATCACATATGTTAGAATTGGGTAAAACTTGTAACCCTTTCTTAATTAGGAATAATTTTTCACTTTGTAACATCACACAGTACTTGAACTAGCTGCTGGTGGTTTCTAAAAGGAAAGGTAATTAATATGTCTTCAGGAAAAGCTTTTTTTCAGAATTGAATATGCAGTATACAATAATTAGAGTAGTGATACCATTTTTAAAAAAGAACAATCTTAATTTTAGCAGTAATTTGAATTTGAAGAAAAGTGTGCATTTCCTTCAAAGAAAATCATAGCACGTTTCATTAGTACATTGAAACCTAATAGCAGGTGTAACACACCACAGGTTCTAGTGGAACAACTTTGCAATTAGCAGATAATGTGATTTGTATCTGATAGTGTTAAAATACTGTTGACTAAAATTACCTCATGGTCCTAAATTCAGCAAAAGTCCTGTTTTCATCCACCACCCTTTGTTTTTGATTTTCAACATCATCATATTGTGTTTTGCTACATTCTGAAATTGTATTTGTTTAATTTATCCATCCACTGGATGAAATCTAATAAGATAAATTGTGTTTAGGGACAACACACACCTTGTAATCTGTAAAAATACTTAATTGGCGATGCAAATATTTGTTGCTCTAGGACTGAACATATTATCTTCAACAAGAAGGGATTATGGTGGCACCTTTGTTGTCATAGTTCAAAAAATAAAAAAACCCTGAGAACAAAAGAAACCCACCAAAAACCCTCCCCCCCTCCATTCTTTACTATTAACCCCTGACAATGCTTTATTCACAGGTTTTGCTGAAAACAAATTCCTGTAGCAAGTGCAGTGCTGCAGAGTACATTAGCTCAGCATAATAGTAACTGTTTTGTATATAGGTCCTCCTCTGGTTTCTGTGGAATTAGTGCAGCTGAAGTGAATTGTTCAGGAAATACCATTTTACCATAAAATCAAATTGAAACCTTTTAAGGAGCAGTAACCCTGTGCTGTCCAAAGGTTCAGTAAAAATACAGTAGGCACTGTGTCATGGGAGATGGATGCAGATACCTTGTAGAGACAGTATTTTACTACTTATTTTAAAGTCAGAATGGCTAAGAATAAAATTTTGGGGTAATCAGGCTCTGCAACAGCTCAGCTCACAGAAGTGCCAATAGAGCCAGTATAGGCCAGCAAGGAGAGATGGCCACTGGGAAAGACAGGACACAGCTTTAAGCAAAAATTATCATGAATTCAGGAAACAGGAAATGTAAAATGGAGTCATGGGCACTTTTTTGTTAAAAGAGTTATCATTTGGATAACCAAAATACATCATTAGTTCTTAATATCTGCTGAGTGAGAATTACTGTTATTTAACTCAGTTACTTAGCTTTTGCAGCTAGTTCTGAGGACAGTTTTCGTGGTTGAACCCGCATCTGGAACTTGCTGAGGCTCACCTCAGAGCTGAGCTGAAACGCTCCTACACAGCTCCTACCTTCCCTGGAGGGATGGAGAGGATATTCTTGGTGCCTAAATTTAGACATCTGATTTACAAATGTAGCTTCTCACTGCTTTTAATGGAGCCTCCTGAGACCTGATGACAGCTGATAGAAGTAGGACATAGAAGAGAAGCCATGTCTTTCCCCAAAGGACTTTGCAGATGTTTTTAGAGTGTTAACCTAATAAAATATCATTATACAATACAGTTTATAGGTTACATATAGTAGCCACATAAGAAGGAGTCAAAGATGGAACATGTACTGCATAGTGTAAAATGTTTAGATAATTTGTGTGCTCTAATGGTAAAGAATGAAAGAGCTGGTATATCCCTGATGAATTATTTAGAGTAAATTTAATGCAGGGTTTCCTGTGCCTGTTCATGGTGAATTGTTACAGTTCTGTAAAGTTTCACACAATAATATTAATTGTGACTTCAGTTGCTACTTGAAATTAAGGATGTCAAAGACAGATTTCCTAATATTTTTTATTTCCTCTATTTGTTAAACACATGTGTTTCTCACTTAGCTGCTTTCTTTTGATTTTTAGATGTCAAGAGCTGGTTGGTGATGTTTGGATTTCAGCTAAGCAACATCATTCCTGGTTTCCCTAGAGCAAAAATGTACTTTGTGTCACCACCATACGAACTGTCTGAGAGTCAAGCGTGTGAAAATGGACAGGTAGGCAGAAAGATTAAATTACTTTTTTGGACAAATTTTCCCCACTCTATGGTTAGAATCACTGGCTCTTCTGTAGTTACAGCAGAAGGCCAAGCACTTAATTCAGTGTAAAGTGAAGTGAGTATAGCTACATTTTATACTAATGAACATATGCTTTTCTTGCCAGCTTTCGTTGTTATCATAATTACAGTGTCATTAGTTTGTCTTTTATTGAGTTATTCCTTGATTAACAAGTTGTAACTCGATTAACTTGATTAGCAATGACAAAGGGAGACTTTGTCAGGGTAATTTATCATCTGTTGTACCTTTGGTAAAACCATCCTAATAATGTGTTTAAATAGACTTAGCTACTTGTTTTGCTGGTAAAAAAGGGTTCTACTTCTCACTCTGTAAGAGATTTTCTTACCATGATTTGTCATTTTTCTAGTTAGAGGCTTTGATTTGCTACTCCATTTAACTTCAGTTACAGCATTCATACTTGTCAGGTTAAGGATGGACAACAGTGTATGGGTTTAAATTTACAATAAATTCCAACCCATTAAATAAACTTCAGAAGAGTACTAGGCCAATTCCAAACCTACTCTTTGCTAGGCTTACTTCATCTTTGTGGTAGATAGAAATAACCATATAAACCTAAACATACCACCTTCTCAGGCTTCTAAGTCATGTGAGAGTCTAAAACCCCTCTTGCTTTGATGCTTTGGGGTCCAAATTTCACCTTTTTTCAAAAAAGTTTATAATCAGAAGCATTTTAATTGTGTACACTGGTTGAAATCTCTGGGTAAAAGTATCCACAAGTTAAATGCCACCTTTTAATACACTGATTCAGTTTGTTTTCAGCTCTGATTAAAATCATACTAGACTTGGGCCTTTCTTATTCTTCTAGTGGGCATTATGATTGGCCAAAGTGGTGCATATATGCTACAGAGGGTGATGAGAAGTATTTTATTTGGTCTTACAAACGGCAAAATAATTTGCTGAATGAGTATTTACCTGATTCTGAACAAGATATGGATGGATGGATGGATGGATGGATGGATGGATGGATGGATGGATAACTGAGAGTGGTTTTCTGTAGTGTAGAGTTTTTCTCTGTATGTCTTTCCTTTAAAAAAGCAAAGCAAAGATCATTATTGGTCTCTAAAATGAGAATGTTCAGATCTGCATCTTCTTTGGTGTTTTTTTTCGTTTTGTTTTGCTTTCCCCAGCTAATTACAGGAGTGCAGCAGACGACAGAACGACACAACCAGGCTTTCATGGCTCTGGAGGGACAGGTCATATCTAAAAGATTACATGCCAAAATTAGAGAAAAAGCAGGCCACTGGTTTGCCACAAGCACTCCCATTGTGGGGAAAGGAATCATGTTTGCCGTGAAGGAAGGCCGGGTGACCACTGGCGTTTCCAGCATAGCCACAGACGACAGCAGGAAAATCGCCTCTGTCCTGAATGGCGCTCACTACCTGGAGAAGATGCACTACAGCATCGAGGGCAAGGACACCCACTACTTTGTGAAGGTGGGCTCAGCCGACAGCGACCTGGTCACCCTGGCCATGACCAGCGGCAGGAAGGTCCTGGACAGCGGCATCAACGTCACCGTCTCGCAGCCCACGCTCCTCGTCAGCGGCAGGACTCGAAGGTTTACCAATGTTGAGTTTCAGTATTCCACCCTGCTGATCAACATCCGCTACGGGCTGACCGCCGACACGCTGGACGAGGAGAAGGCCAGGGTGTTAGACCAGGCTCGGCAGCGAGCCCTGGCCGCGGCCTGGGCCAAGGAGCAGCAGAAGGCGCGGGACGGACGCGAGGGCAGCCGCGTATGGACAGACGGAGAGAGGCAGCAGCTCCTCAACACGGGAAGGGTTCAAGGTTACGAGGGATATTATGTCCTGCCCGTGGAGCAGTACCCAGAGCTAGCAGACAGTAGCAGCAACATCCAGTTTTTAAGACAGAATGAAATGGGAAAGAGGTAACAAATTAACCTGCTGTCATCCTTTGCTGGATGAATCAGTAGTCGTAACTGTTATCTCCTCTCCTAAGGAGATGAAGACCTAAATGGGGGCACTAGGCTGAGCTACTCTGGGATAGTAAGTGGCAAAAAAGCTCATATTTTTTGAGTTAAATGCTACTGTTCAAGTGATTAAAAACCACATCCTGAAGTGGACTAAAGCCAGACTGAAAACTCTTAACCGTACAAATTAAAAAGTACCCCTGAAATATTACCCACTTGTTCTGGGTCTAAAGAAAAACAAAAAGAAGGCCTCGTATTGTATTACCTCACTCCATTCACACGTGAGCAAACTAAGAAATCCAAGTGGGCCACTTTCACTAACCAGCTGATGAAACACAGATGATTCAGACTGCTTGTTTGATAAATATCCAAGAGGTTTTCATTTAAAGCAAAATACAGATGCATTTAAAACATGACTTTGGGGTGATTTGTGTGTAGCAACTGGAGGACAAACGAAATGCAAGTGAGAGCACACTGGAAATAGGAAAGGAAAATATATTTAAAAGTAACAAAACCACACTTGCACTCTGACCCTCCACTTGTCTGGCCTGAAGCTTAACTTATTCAAAGAGGGCAGAGTGTAAAGTTACATTCAAAATGGTGGCTATAAATCACTACAGATAAATTTCATACTCTGTTTGTCTTTGAAGATTTCCATTGTGGACAGTATAACACAGTTACAGGGTGTAGTCTGTTTAGATTCAGTAGTTTGTTGGTATCAGTTCCAGTAGAGCTGTGGGCATTGTGTTACACTATTGCAAATGGGCACCACGTCAGATCACCCTGTACATACATCAGCCAGAAGGCACAATCACTGTTTCAGATTTAAAAATTATTAGTGTGTTTGTTTGGTCGAGAAACTGAGACAATCACATTACGGTCACCACAAAAAATAAAAAAAATTAAAAAAAAAAAAAAAAGGAAAAAAAAGTCTAATAAGAACTTTGGTACAAGAACTTTTTTGTAATATACATGTATGAATTGTTCATTGAGTTTTTATATTAATTTTAATTTGCTGCTAAGCAAAGACTAGAGACAGGCAAAGATAATTTATGGCAAAGTGTTTAAATTGTTTATACATAAATAAAGTCTCTAAAACTCCTGTGAATTAGTTGTCTTCCATTGCAAAGTCTTGTAAAAGCAATTCTTGTCTGGCTGCTTCTAATGCACACAGCATTTTGTATGTGGAAATGACTTCCTGTGGTTCCATGGATCCTGCAGAGAGCTGAGGTCCTTTGATCTCTGGGCAAGCAAAGTCCTTCACACACATCACCCAAAAATCTGTTTAGGACACAGGAGAAAATTGGTAAATGCTTTAGAAATGTCCTCTCTGCACCTCATGACTAGCAGCCCTCAAACTGCTGTGTTTCAGTTCTGGAATTAGTTTAATTGTGCTGAAGTAACCTCTAAACAGTTTGAAAATGTGGTACCACAATATTAAATGGAACATGCAAGGCTGTGCTGTGAGCCAGGAAGTCTCCATGAAATCTGTCTTCTTTGGGAGATTGCTTATTTCTACCACATTTAAAAACGGGGGGTAAGATCAAAGACCCTCTCCTAAGCAAACAGTCACTCCTGGTGATGATAAAAGGAATCCATCCATCACCCAGAGCCCTGCCGCTTTTATCTCATTTAACTATGTAGCTGGGGAGCTCTACTTAATTTTGAGAACAGTTTTGCTTTTGGGGTTGCAAATGAGGTTTTTAATGATTCATGATAGCAACAGAGATGCTCAAGTTGATTATGGGCATAAATTCACTCTAGGGCATTTTTAAAGCCGAACAGTTCAGTGCCTGTGTGGTGCAACACCTGGAGCACTCAAAAGCACATCTAATTTTTCTGTGCAAATGAGAGCCACCCCGCTCTGACCCAGAGTTACATCTGTGTGTGCACCCCATGGGCACCCCCAGCCCTGTTACTCATCCTCTGAAGAGGAAGTCTGGCTGCATTTTCAGATGAAGTCCTGATTGTCCATCACTGCAGGTGTTTTCTTTGCTGAAGGACTTGGAGTGGTGTTACATTATTTTTTTGTTCTTTACAAGTGAAATCTCTTAAGGAAGAGGGTTTTTTTAATGGGGGAATAAAACATGAAATCACAAAGTGGAGACACTTTGCATTATTGCAGTTTGTCTGGATTACCTGGCCCTGTCCTGATAAGCTGCTTAGCTCATTTTTTGGGATGGAATTTTTCTGCCATTTGAGAGGGTTGAAATGAAACCCTGTTGCACAGTCCCCAGTGTCCTTCATTCTGTTGCCATTCTCCTAAAGCTGAAACTCTTCAGAACTGGAGATTCTCTTACTTCAAAAGGGAACTCAGTTAAGCTAAAAGGGAAGCATCCTTTGAATATTAATGACTATCAGAGGAAATGTAACAAATTTCAGGGGATGCACTCCCTACTCATCTCCTTTTCAACTAACATACAGCATCAGGATGTTCTTAAACAGAGTTTTGGGAGATGGTGCTAAATTCTCACCAGAGATCATTGATCCAGAGCTGGCTGAAGTTTCCAAAGGCAGTGTGCAGCTCAGCACAGCCCCTGTGGAAAGCCCCAGCAATACCCTTGAGCTCTCAGGCCCAGCTTATCGTTGTGCTGGGCCTGACCAAGGTCATTACAACTCTGCCCCTCTGCCTCCAGCTCTGCTACTTCCCTTTCCCTGTGTTCCCATACAGACCCCCAGCCTCATCCCCATCTGCATGGACTGCCCAGCCTCTCCTTTTGGCAAGTGACCTGCACTGTGTCCAGTGACTTAGAGATCCTTGTGTGGTGCACCAAAGAGATTGGAAAAATTGATGTGTTTTCTGTAATTCTGGCAAAAGAGATAAATTCTCTCATGTCTGGAAAAAACAGCTGCCTGATAGAGCTCATTCTAAAGAGTTTTCACTTAACAAATGAGGGAGAAACTGGACTGGTGTGGCCATGGCCAGCTGTCTTGTGGTCCCATCTGGGTCTCCCATTTCTTGAAGCATTTGTTTCTCCCTTTTCCTTTTCACAACCTTCCCTTTCCTCACCTCAAACTGGTATCTCCTGTTTCTCTCAAAGCTCTTGGTTTTCCTATCTTTTCCTTGCTACACTTTTCTATATGGAATAGATGTTTAACCTAAAGCATGCCAAGGAGGCATGAACTGGATTCTTCTTATGAGGCAGTAGTTAAGTGGTGGCTTTAAGAGTGACATTGTGTCTGTGTCCCCAATAGCTCTGTCAACAGGTCAGAGCAAGGGCACCCATCAGAGGACCTGGCCTGAAAAGCAGTCCTGGCTGTGGGAAGGCACAGAGCACGAGCTCAGGCCAGCCCAAGTACCATGAATATGGGTTTGCCCTCCCAACTCACTTGAATGCAAGCTGAGTTGTTTGCAGAGAGAGCAGGAATCCAAGAATAGGCATCTGTTTGATGCCAAAACCAGATGGAAAATCAGCATTAGAGTACATTTCCTTTTTTTTTTTTTTTTTTTTTTCTATTGGATTGCTGTAACTGAAGGAATTTAGTATTTGTATCTTTGCATTTCAGCTTGGAAAAAAAAGCCTGGTTTGTTTCCTGCCTTATCCCAAAGAGTGGACTGTCTGTGGGTGTAGCACATGTCTCAGCACACCCTGCTCCTCACCACCGTGGGTGTTTTGCCTCTGGAGGTGGCACCCGTGGCACTTTGGCCACAGGATGGCAGTTCTGCCCACGAGACACCCAGAGGTGCCAGCTTTTGCCAGCCTTGCCCACACCAGTCCCCAGCAGTGCCCTGTCAGCCTTCCCCAGGGGTTGTGTCTCAGATTAAGGCACACACAGACATTCCTCCTGAAGCTGGGCCACACAAGAGCACACACTGGGCTCTGAGAGTGCACAGAAATAGACTGAAACCTGCATGGGAGCCTGGCTCTGGCACTTCCAGTTTTCACCTCCCATCCCTTGGGAAATGCAGCCTCTCAGAAATTTCCTGATAGAAAGGACTGTGCCAACACCATTCTGCCTCTGTAAGCCAAGTCCCTGATCTTCACATAGTCCATTGCTGTGAGAACAGAAGAGCCAGATACCCCTCACCTGACCTGAACATGACCATGACACTGCCTACCAAGGCTCTTCATGTTTGTTGGTCATTTCCTGTGTAAGAGTCCAAGAAAACCACATCAGGATTAAATGCCATTGAATAATTTGCATTAACTGTGCTGTAATTTCTGTAAGTTTCACCCCTTTGACAACAGATTCACAACAGTTCTCAAGCACTTAATAATGATCAAATGCAGGAAAGTGTTCAATACACAGCCTTGAAGGTACAGCCCTAAGAAGCTCCAAAGGTAAAGTTTCAGTCACTGAATTGTACTGTCCTGTGTTCATCTGGTGATCTTGCATGAGAACCCCAGGTGAAGGGCATCATAAATTCGGGTGACCTTTGAAGCGTGACTCAGTTCAAAGGGGAGATTTTACCTTACAAATTAAGGCAGGTGTAATGAAGAGGTACCAGGACCTCTCTGCCTCTGAGCTACCTCTGAACTTTTCTGCCAACAATAAAAGTTCCTTCCCAGCCTCTTCCAGTATAGCCTGCAGCATAAAAGTTCCTTATTTACAAGGATTACTTAGTTTAAACAGTTCTCACTGCATTTGAAACCTGTGACTCCTCTGGAACCAAATTCACTTCTCCACCTCTGTGGCACCAAGTTCCAAGAGCTGTGCTGCAGAAGAGAGACAGCATCCACCACAGTACAGATGTTGACACAGCTGGAAAGATGTTTTACTCTGCACATCTCTGAGTTAGCAGCAAGATCTCAGAGCCTGAGAGCCACTTCCAGCCCACAGAAAACAGTGAAGGAGCGTGGGCAGGTGGCTCCCTGGGCAGGGTCTGTCTCTGAAGGCTCTGCTGCTGCTTGTACCAATACACAGACACACATTGCATGCTGTAACTGCTTAGGGAGGTCAATACTATCAGAACAATTCTGTCTCCCACTCCCTGGCTATCTGTCATCTCCCTAATGAGCACAGTTGTATGCAACGTTTGAGCATGACTAAGAGCTTTAGGAAGGCAAATATCATTGCCAGTGTCAAAGCACCAGCTCGCCTGTATTGATAAAGCCTCTTCTGCTTCTGCCTAACCCAGCACAGCAGTGCTGGGCACAGCTGGAGCTGTGGCCATGAGCTGTGTGTGTCTACAGCAGCAATGCCTGGCAGGTGATTACCTGAGCTGCTGGGAAGAGCAAGCAGCATTTAAAAAACAGCTCAGACTGGGTCACACAAAATTCATCACAGACTGCTTTGCAGCACCCTCACAGTGGGGGCCCCATCACACTCAGGGGTTAAATTGCTAATTTTAATCTTAGCTGACTGACAGCTCACTGTGTCAGCTCAGCCTCCCCACAACAATCACCAGAAATAAGCAAAAATACAGAGCTGGAGGCACCTGTGTGATGTGCTCAGGTACCCAAGCCAGGCTTACAGCCAGATCCCCAGCAAGAAAACAGCTTGGCAGGGAAGGCAGGGACCCTGCCAGCCTCTCCCACACAGTTTAGGGTCTGCCTGCCAGCACCCTTCAGGCTGCCCAGCCTTCTCCACCTCCAGCCCCAGCAGCCTGTTCTAACCTGCTGCATGTGCACCAGGGGCAGGAGGCAGTGCCCAGAAGATGCCCTGCACCCATCCATGTGCTCCAGTTCAGCCCTGCCCAGGCTTCCCACACCTCCTGCAGCAGGAATGGGGTGTTGCTCTTCAAAACACACATCTAACGTCACAGGTTAGTCTTCTCCTCATTTCCTTGTTTGTGAAAACACTTCTGTAGCATCTTAGGAGGATTTAATGGTTACAGTCAGGCTACTTCTGAGCCAAGGAGGGGGACAAAAAAAGCAAGTAATAAAGCAAAATGTGGTAAAAACACCACGGGAGAGAGCTGTGTGCCAACTTTCAGACAAGCAAATGAATGCAGCCAATTTATAAATCCTTAACAAATAGGATTTACAATGGAAGTGGCAGTTAAGCCATCATGAGTACAGAAGGTGGCAGGCAGTGCTCTGTAATGCTGTCCGTGCTCTGCTGCTGCAGCTCAGCAGCATTGCTATTGGAGAAATTGTATTTACAGAAGTTTTTCATCTTTAGATGACAGCTTTTGGCAGGCTTTAGTCTAATTTGGTGGTTGCATACAAAAGGAAAATCGGCCAGCAGGACTCCAGGCTGTACCACTGACTATTCTGCTAAAACCAGGACTTGTGACTGTGTCAAATACCTCTCTATCCTCAAACTCCACTAGCTGCAACCATCACATAAATGAAAGTGAAATATTAAGAAATATTAGTGCTATGAATCAGTAATTCAACTATCTCATTTTTAGTTGTCAGCAACAGTCACTGACTCCATAGGCTCTACTTGATAAATCAGACTTTTTCATCTGTCAGAAGTTCTCAGTAGACAGAAAAACCAGATTCCTGCTTGCCTCTGAAGGCTGAGTGATCTTTCAGAAAGCATGCCCACCTCAATGCCTTGGTCTCTGTCCAGGTGGGGAAGGCAGGTTATTAAAAACCTTGGGACAAAGCACATGAGAGGAGAGTTTTCACATTTATCACAGGGCCCTTATTGAAAAGCAGGGACTGGTGTGGGTGGAGGCTGCTGCAGGGCCTGGAGTCCAGCTCTTTCTTTGCTTCCAGAGTGTCCCAGGACAGGAGAGGATAATGCCACTTTAAGAGCATGTCCAACTGAGATATGAATATCCTCCAGGTTGGCAGCAGCAAGCTGTTCAGTGCTCAGTCAGCCCCACAGCAAAATTAGTATTTCTAATGTTTCACCAGAACTCTCTGTATTTCTTCCTGTGGCTTTTTCCTCTGCCCTGTCACTGGGCACCACTGAGACAATCCTGGCTCTCCAGAATAAGAGAGTCATTGCTCCTCTCTTCAGATGCTTGTACACAGCCATTAGAGCATCCCTGAGCCACCTCCTCTCCGGGCTGAGCAGCCTCAGCTCCCTCAGCCTCCCCCTATTTCAGGTGTCCCTGTCCCTTCACTGCCCTTTATTCTCTCCTGCAGGTGTGTGTTTGTCACGTCCAGGGTCACTCAGAGCCAGACCCAGCACCCCAAGCACACCTCACTGCTGCTGGGCAGAGGGGAGGCATCTCCTCCTCAGCCCTTGTTCCCAGCCTGGCAAATCCAGCCCGAGGGGTTGCCGGCTTGCTCTGCCACAGACACACATTGCTGGCTCGGCACCGACTCGTGGGCCCCAGCTCCTTTTCTGGAAAGTTCCTTTACACGTGGGCGGCCTCCAGCTCATACTGGTGCTTGGGGCTGTTCCTGCCCGGGTGCAGGACCCTGCACTTCCCTTTGCTGACCCTCCCATCAGCCCCTTTCTCCATCCTGTGCCCCTGGATGGCAGAAGACCTTTTGGTTTACCAGCTGCTCTGCCTCAAACCTCCCCCGTTTGCCATCAGGAGCAGGCTGGCAGCGCCATCAGCCACTCCCTCGGCTGTCCCTGTGTCACAAGTCACAGCGATGTCCGTGTTCCTTTTGTGGCTCCCTGGGCTGACCCTGCTCCGCGGCCACCCACGGCAGCCACGGAGGGCAGGACCGTGTGCCCTGCCCCAGGCAGCCCCAGCCGTGCCCCCGACAGACCGCCCAGGCACCAGGACAGACTGCCCAGGCGGCAGGACAGACTGCCCAGGCACCAGGACAGACTGCCCAGGCGGCAGGACAGACTGCCCAGGCACCAGGACAGACTGCCCAGGCGGCAGGACAGACTGCCCAGGCACCAGGACAGACTGCCCAGGCACCAGGACTGACTGCCCAGGCACCAGGACAGACTGCCCAGGCACCAGGACAGACTGCCCAGGCACCAGGACAGACTGCCCAGGCAGCAGGACAGACTGCCGAGGCACCAGGACAGACTGCCCAGGCACCAGGACAGACTGCCCAGGCACCAGGACAGACTGCCCAGGCACCAGGACAGACTGCCCAGGCACCAGGACAGACTGCCCAGGCACCAGGACAGACTGCCCAGGCACCAGGACAGACCGCCCAGGCACCAGGACAGACCGCCCAGGCACCAGGACAGACCGCCCAGGCAGCAGGACAGACTGCCCAGGCACCAGGACAGACTGCCCAGGCGGCAGGACAGACTGCCCAGGCACCTGGCTGCTGTCCCAGCCCGCTGTCCCTCGCCCGGGCCCTGTCCCCTCGGTGTCACCTGCTGCTGCTGCTGCTGCTGCTGCGGCCCGAGCCGCTCCCGCACAAATCCCACCTGCCACCAGTGTCCCTGTGGCCAGCGCCGTGCAAGAGGAGCCTCAAAATCCCATCTGGCAGCTTCGAAACACAAACCGAGCTGGCAGAGCCACGGATCTTCCCTTTCGCTGCTGCCCTGGCTCAGGCACAGGTCGGGGAGCAGCTCCGCGGATGCAGCGCCCAGCTGGCCCTGGGGACAGCCCGCGGTGGCCCTGGGGACAGCCCGCGGTGGCGCTGGGGACAGCCCGCGGTGGCGCTGGGGACAGCCCGCGGTGGCGCTGGGGACAGCTCGCGGTGGCGCTGGGGACAGCCCGCGGTGGCGCTGGGGACAGCCCGCGGTGGCGCTGGGGTCTGTGCAGCCCAGGGTGCCCCAGCAGGGTCAGGGAATGCCCTGGGAGCGCTTCTGTCACAAGCTGCACACGGGCAGGAATTCCCTTCCTGTGCACAGCAGAGGACACTTGTCACACTCTGTGTGGGTGAGCTCCGGCCCCACTGTCCCACTGTCCTGTCCCCCTGTCCTGTCCCACTGTCCCCCTGTCCTGTCCCCCTGTCCCCCTGTCCCACTGTCCAACTGTCCTGTCCCCCTGTCCCTCTGTCCCCCTGTCCCCCTGTCCCCCTGTCCTGTCCCTCTGTCCTCCTGTCCCCCTGTCCCCCTGTCCCCCTGTCCTGTCCCTCTGTCCTCCTGTCCCCCTGTCCCCCTGTCCCCCTGTCCCCCTGTCCTGTCCCCCTGTCCCCCTGTCCCTCTGTCCCTCTGTCCCCCTGTCCCCCTGTCCCCCTGTCCTGTCCCCCTGTCCCCCTGTCCCCCTGTCCGGCCCGCAGGACACCCTCCCGGGTGGCAGGGCACTCTGGCTCTGGCAGGAATCCCGGCGCGCTCATCCTCGGGCAGGAGGATGGAGCTGCATCCCTCGGGAGATGATGTGACCGGGACAATCCCGCTGCTGGGAGGGCTTCTCCCTGACTTCTGAGTGAATAACGAGCCAGTGAAACAAGCAATATATACCAAACTAATCGGGTTTTCTGCCAGATGTGATCTCCAGGGCAGGTTGATGGAAATTTATTTACCAGTATTTTTAAACTTTCCTAACTGGGAGTCTGGCCCCGTTCCTCAGTGGCAGGGCCAGGGCTGCAGCCGAGGACAGACCTTCCTCTGCCTCTGCTGAGGAGCTCAGTGCCGGCCCCACGGGCACTCGGGAGGGCTGGGCGGCTCCTGGTGACACCTGGCTGGCAGCTGCCAAGGGCTGCTGATGGCCGAAGGGGACAGGAGGGCATGAGCAGCTCCGGTTTCACTCGGGGGGTCTCCCAGATGGGTTAAACAATTATTGCAAGAGAGAAGATTCACAGCCACACTCGGCTCCTAGAGCAAGTGACAAGGCATAGCCACACACTCCGAGAGAACAGACACCTGAACTTCCCAGCAGTGCCCAGGGATGATGGCAATGCTTCCAGTGGGCACCAAAGGGCTTTAATAAAGCAACAGAGATAAGAGTTATTTTGAGGTAAAATCCACCCAAACCTGTTTTGTTCATAGGTGAAAAAATATCTGAGGGCCCAAAGGTCACAGTCAGGAATTTATTCCCTCGCTGCAGGCTTGTTTGCTGAAAGATAAAGATCTTTGATGCAGGTGTACAAAGTGCCAAGGATCGGGAAGGCAGCACAGAGTAAGCTGGTGGCCAAGTGACGTGTTTGTGGCAGGAATCACAGGAGCTGTCAGAGGTGTCCTGCCATGGATCCCGCTCTCCCGAGGCTGAGCTCAGCTGACAGAGGGTTTCCTGCCCTGGTAGTGATGCTGGCAAGGATGCTGCCCTGTTAGAGCCAGCCTTGCCCCTGGCAGGGGATAGCCTGACCATTTGCAAAATTGTAAATTTTGACCCGTGGCTTGGTAGACCCCTGACCCAGGAGTGGCTGGAGACTGTCCCAGACTGCAGCACCCCACCCTGGGTCCTGGGTAGTGGCCCCACCACTGGGGACTTGGCCACCTTAAGGGTCCTTTCCAGCCTCAATGAATCTGTGATTTCTATTGCATCTTGTTTCATGAATAAACTAGTCAGGGACCTCTTATGACCCACTTTGAAGAAGACAAAGCATCCAGGAGTCCAGCCAGCAGGTTTCCTGGTGTACTGGGAAAGCCAGCTGCTGCACAGGTCCTCTTTAATGGTCACACTGTCACAGGACGCTGTGCCTGCCCATCCCTCACATCCCTCCTCAGCCACGCTGCACTGTGTGGGACAGCCCTGTGCACACATTCCCTGGGCCCTGAACACAGGGAGAGAGAGGGGCCTGGACCAGCGGGGCACTGGGCATGGTGCAGCCAACACCTGCCAGAGCAACAGGATGGCTGTGCGCACGTCAGATGCTTCTTGTTATTATTTTTCAAATTTTTAAATTTTTTTATTTTATTTAAGGCCACCAGCAATGGGTCTTTTAAGGAGTAATTTGAAAGAAAACAATGAAGTGGCTTTGCCAGTGTTTACAGAAAATCCCTTTCATGTTGGCACTGGAAAGTACAGAAGGTTGTGTGCTCTTCCCTGCCTCCTGGGAACCTCTGCTCTTCCTGCTGGGCTGGAAACAGCTTCTGAAAGCAGGAAGGATTCAGGTTACTTCCACAATGAAACATTCCAGTGCTCCAAACCCAGTTTTGACTGTTCTAAAAAATAAAATTACATTTGGAAATGGAAAGATATCGATGTGTAGTTTGGGGGCGGGCAGGATAGGGAAGAGGCTTTCTAGAATGGTAAGGGAGCTCTCCACAGAAATGATACTGTGTTTCAAATTGAAAAATACTGGAGGTTTTAAATAAAATGTAGTATTTTGGCTAAATGTAGTTGTTTCCTGGTAATTGAATTTAAACCCATTTTTTGGTCCTATTTCAGTTCAGATATCTGAAGGTGTTGGTTAAGAGACCAATACTGTGCCTCAGCCACTTTTCACCTTTGAGTTTTTGTTATTTGCACTCACTTAAGAATAGAGCTTCAAGTGTCGAGTACAAAATTAGAGACTTTTGAATGTATTAGGAAAAAAAGAAACCCGAGTATCAAGCAACCAGCTCCTGTAAAACAGAGCCCACCAGCAGATAAAGGCAGCTCCTGTTACTGAGCAGCTTGTAACCAGCCTGCTGTGGACCCTGGTGGGACTGGGGGGTGCAGCACATGAGGTCATGCAGGAGATGTTGACCCCAGGGCAAAAAAAAATTAGTTTTCTGCAGACTTTGTTCCCTGCTCTGTTCTTCCTTTACACATAGGTAAGAGCTTGCCTACAAACCTTCCTCTCCTTTGCTCATGTGAAAACAATCGCCTGTTTGTTTATTGTTTTACAGTTCAAACAGACTCTGATAACACCGAATTCTTTTGTTGTGAGTGTAAGTGGTAAAAGGGAGTAAGTTACCATATGCACATTCCTGATTACATTTATAAATTCATAAGGTTCAATGACAGGTTGAGTTTTTTCTGAGTTAATAAATAAAGAGGAGTGGACAAATAAATTTTTTTACTTGAGTCAGAACTACCTGCAAATATTTTCTGAGGTATTTATTTCAAAACCAATCACATTTAAAAAATTACACAATTACTTTCTTTGTAAATGGAGTTGATGACTTCTGGAAAACAAAGGGTATTCGGTCAGCTTCTTTACATACAGCCTTTTCCTATATGCTCTACATATGCGCTGAATTTTATTTTTTTTAAAAAAAGCTTTAAAATAAATATGCCTTTTGGAAATATCTCTGTGCTGAAACATAAGACCACAAATACAAGACCGTGAAAATACACAATAATTTGTTATCACTTTGCTGTTTACTTCTTCTACTGTAATATTTGAAAGCACCGGTTGCTGCTGATTTTCTTCCCATTGCCACATTTCCCCTTTTGAAATGTCCTGAGCATTTGCTGAGCGTTCTACAAAGAGAGAAACACTATTAGCCACGAAATCAAAAGCAGAAAAGAGAAAATAAGAGGCACAGTGAGTAGCCCAGTGCCCCGCAGAAATGCTTTGCCCTCGGCTGGCGCTGGCCCAGGGCTCCCGGCGCTCCCAGCGCTCCCGGTCCTCCCTGCCGGGAAAAACACAAGCCCTGCTTAGAGCTGTGGACAGAAACGGTGTTAATTCCTTTATTCTTCATTTTTTTATTAATTTAAAAGCCTTGTGTATAGCGCTGCTCATAAGAGCAATTTATTTAGCAGTCCGCACCAAGTCTGGCTTCAGGTAGAATGGGGTTAAACCGGGCTATTTTCCAAATGCCTCACTTTCAGTTTTACTTGTCTTCATTTTCTTCCCTGCTCAACCACTTCATCAGCCAACTGCTACCACATTCTGCTGTGGCCTCCAGAGAATTAGCAGCCCTGACCCCCAGCAGGCTGTCAGAAAGCCCGAGAGAAAAAAATCCCACAAAATCTGGCACAAAAGTGAGATGTTATTTCTGATTGTCTTTTTTCACTTTTACTTTTCCTCTCCAGCCCTTCGAGGCTCCCCTCTTCCCATCCTGCAGTTTCCTTTTGCAGCCCTTTGCTTGGCAGGGATCCCTGCTCCATTCTGCTGTTTCAATAGCCGAAGCTCTACAGCACTTCTTGTTTTTCCCGGTGTTGGGCAGCAGGAATCCGGCGGTGGCCGGTGCTCCCCGGGCACCTCCCAGGAGCTGCCCCACGCCAGGCCGGGCTCGCCAGCCGCCCCACGGGTGCCACCAGCTCCTCTGGGGACATCATCGTGTCACGGGCTGGCCGAGATGAGCGAGATGTGGGGAGAGAAGCTGCGGAGGGCACGTCCTGACAGCTGGTCCGGCACTGCACGGCAGCTGTGCCACCGCCACCCTCCCTGCGCCGTGTGGCCGCACCGCCGCCTGCCTCTGCCTCCCGAGCTTGCAGAACCCTTGTGGCTTCCCCGCGCCCCGAAGTGTGTCCACGTCCCGGCTGCCACGAGCTTCCCCCTGGAGCCCACAGCGAGTCACCCCTGTCACTGCCATGGGCTGCCCCGATGGCTCCCGGCTCCCCGCCAGCCCCTGCGGGGAGCCCACCACGGCTGGGCCGGGCCACCCGAGGGCACCGCACCCGGGCCAGGGCCACCTCCGAGCCCAGCGCCACCTCCGAGCCCAGCGCCACCTCGGAGCCCAGGGCCACCTCGGAGCCCAGGGCCACCTCCGAGCCCAGCGCCACCTCGGAGCCCAGGGCCACCTCCGAGCCCAGGGCACCTCGGAGCCCAGCGCCACCTCCGAGCCCAGCGCCACCTCCGAGCCCAGGGCACCTCGGAGCCCAGCGCCACCTCCGAGCCCAGGGCCACCTCCGAGCCCAGGGCCACCTCCGAGCCCAGGGCCACCTCCGAGCCCAGGGCCACCTCGGAGCCCAGGGCCGCCCGTCGGTGCGATGCCAGCACCGGCTCGCCGCGGCCGTGTGCTCCGGGCACCGAGCAGCCCCGATCCGCTCCCTGACACCCGCGCTGTGCCCTCGGCGCTTCCCCTCGGAGGGGCCGAGCAGGGCAGCGCTTCTGGCGGCTGCTCCCGGCCCTGCCCCGGTGCCCCCGAGCCCCCAGGCCGGACCCTGCCCGGCCCCGCCGCCCCGGGGCGCTCGGGGGCGCGCCCGTGGGTGTGTCCGAGGGCGTGGCCGATGTGGGTGTGTCCGAGGGCGTGGCCGATGTGGGTGTGTCCGAGGGCGTGGCCGATGTGGGTGTGTCCGAGGGCGTGGCCGATGTGGGTGTGTCGGGGGCGTGGCCGGGTGTGGGTGTGTCGGGGGCGTGGCCGGGTGTGGGTGTGTCGGGGGCGTGGCCGGGTGTGGGTGTGTCGGGGGCGTGGCCGGGTGTGGGTGTGTCGGGGGCGTGGCCGGTGTGGGTGTGTCGGGGGCGTGGCCGGGTGTGGGTGTGTCGGGGGCGTGGCCGGGTGTGGGTGTGTCGGGGGCGTGTCCAGGGGCGGTGCCGCGGCGGGGGCGGTGCCGCGGCGGGACTCGCGGTGCGGCCGCCGGCGGAGCAGGAAATGGAGGCGTGAGCGGGCGGAGCGGCCGGGGCTCCGCGCCCAGCGCTGACCGCGGGCTCGCCGCCGCCCTCCCGCCCCGCCCCGGCCCGCCCCCGCCGCGGGGCCGGCATGTGAGGCTGCCCGGCGGCGGCGCCTCCCTGCGCGGCTGGGCCGGCGCGGCCCCCGCAGCGCTGCGCGCCGCCCGCGGGAGGGGAGCCCCGGCGCGGCCCCCGGAGCGCGGCGCGGCGGTGCATGGGGCGGCGCGGCCGGCGGTGCGGACCATGCCGCGGAAGGAGCTGCCGCTGCCCGAGGGCTGGGAGGAGGCGCGGGACTACGACGGGAAGGTGTATTACATCGACCACGGCAGCCGCACCACCAGCTGGGTGGACCCCCGCGACAGGTGGGCGGCGGCGGGCGGGACCCCGCGGGGGCGGTGTGCGCGCAGAGCGCGGCCGGTCCCTGCTGCTGCCGTCCCCGGGCTCCGCTCGGGCTCCGCGGCACGGCGGGACGCTGGCGGCGTTCCCTGCGGGCCCGGCCGGGCACTGCCGCCTGCCCCGCTGCACGGGAGGGGAGGGATGCAGGGCGAGTTGCGTGGCTGCCGTTCCGGTCCCTCCTCGGCCGGCCCCAGCCGCGCTGCGGAGCCGCAGCTGCGATCGGCGCGGCCATGCGGCCCTTGCGGGGCGCGCCGGGGGAGCGGCGGTGGCTCGGTGCTCGGGAGGGACAAAGTGCGGCCGGGAGGTGTCGGTGGGCCCTGTCCGGCACCGTGGCCCACCTCTGCGGGCAGCTGCGCGGCCTTAGCGAGCTTGGCCATCGCGGAGGTCACCGACCTCAGGGTGTGTCTCTGATCGCCCCTCTGCCGCCTTCTTCCCTGCCCTATCCCCTTGCTCCTGCTTGCCCTGAGTAGTTCTTTCCCTGCATCGCTCACTTGGAAAAGTAAGATAAACAGACACCAGGGTGCTGCTCAAGACCGAGGTCATTTCCAGGCGACACTCTGTCCTAGCATGTTGTACTTCCATGCTTGAGGCAGTCATGGTGAGCCAGAGCACGGGAGCCTGGACGTGCAGGAAGCTCAGCTGCTGGATCACCATTGAAATTACAAGTCTTTAAATTTCTCTTTTAATGCTTTTTTAGCTACAGTTCCCAGAAACAGGAACTCAAAAATCCGTCCTAGCGAGTTGGAAATTCCAACAATCTGAACTATGCGGTTTGTCGTTGATAAATTTCACACACTTCCCTATCTGACAGTGAGTGTTTTCCTTCTGGTGGGGCAGAAAGTGCAATTTCTGAATTTCTGTTCCTTTCTTCCCCTTGCTCCAGCGATCAGTTCCTTGAAGGGGCTTCCATTCTTGGTGGGGTGTCAGGACTTTGCCTTTGCTCCGTTTATTTAGATGGGTTTTTTGTTAAGCATGGAAGTGAATGATTGTCCAGTTTTACAAGATTTTAAAGAGTGTTCTGCATTCCAGGAATAATCCTTGTGTGTACTGTACACAAATGTAACCTGCTGCCAGGCAGGGCTTTGGAACTCATCTTGGGGTTCAGTTTTAGGAACGTGCTTGAGAAGGGCCAGTAACAGAGTTGTTCTAAGGTGTTTTTTTCTTTAACCTTCATAAAAGTCAACGGAAGCTTAAATTAGGAATGCTTTCCTGGCATCCTTATTTTGTTCAGAGAATGAAGACTAGTGAGAAATCTAATAGGCCTAATGCAGGCTTATAAAAATTCCTGTGTGTCCTTGGTTAGTGATTCAGGAATGACAGAAATGACTAAATGGGTGCCTTACTTAGCCATGTGTACTGAGCTGTCGCAGAATCATTACCTGCTCACCACTGCTAGAGGAGAATAATCAAACACATTCTGATAACTCCTATCACATGGCACTTGTTGTGCACATAGAAATACACCTGAATACACGTGGCCCTGACGAGCTTTGCATCTGAGTCATCTTCCAGTAGTGCTACCAAGGAAACAACCTGCATTGGACACTGCCCCTGAAAATCTGCAAGGGTTTGAGGAGTCTGGTGGTCCACAGTAGAACAACTATGTGACACAACACTTACCCATCACAGTCTGGTGGACTGTGACTTTTTATCAGCTGAAATTCTCCTCTGCCATATGGGAAAGAATCTTGTCTTCCAAGTAATTACCGCTCCCTGTGAAAACCAGTTGATGGGGGATTTTTCATCAGCTCAGGTGAGAAGATGCCTGCTTCCTACAGTGGAGTGAACTTGGATTTACACACTGAGCACTAAACTTTATTACTGTATTTTAAAGTTTAAATGTTTGCAAGGTTAGCCTTTTACAAGTCATATTTAAAATTGCTGCAGCTGAGACATTGGTTTGTGAATTTGCTCCATTGCTCTGTGTGCCGTGCTTACACTTTCTGTCTGTAAACCAGGAAAAAGCAATAGACAGTGGGTAACATGGCTGTAGAAATGCAAGTTTGAGGAATGTGGAGGAAGATGTGTATTTTAGGGCTCACTCTGAACCCAGTGGCAGTGGGGACCTTTGTAAACCTAATCAGTGAGTGGCAACTGGTAGTGAGAGATAGAAACAGGTTTTTAAACCTTCCCTAAATCTTTCATTCTAGCTTAATTTAGTGGAAATAAACATGAGCAGGGGTACCATCTAGCTTCAGGGCATGGGCCATCCCACTGCTTTGTGATAAGCAGGTTTGCAGTCCTGCTGAGGTTGGCTGCCAGGGAAGCAGACCTGACTGTGGGCACACAGGGGTCTGCAGCAGGGAAGGGGAGGCAGGGGTGAAAGGTGGGACCTCAGCTGGCCTTGGGCTGTGAAATCAGAAGCTGGGCTGGTGCTTTTCCAGTTCTTGTTTAACACATGACTCCAGTCCTGCTGATGGGCTGTTGGTGAGAGGGGCTGTTAGACTTTGCCAGGAGGAGGTCCCTGGTACCCAGTGGCTTCTCACTGTCCTGTGGAGCTGGCCTGAGTGATGCTCTGGTTGAAGCAGCTGCATGTCAAAGCACTTTTACCTTGTACCTTTTAAGACTCAGGGTGGTTCTGAGAAACCTGTGGGTATTGGAGCATTTTGGGAAGTCACCTGAGATTAAATAACCTGAAGAATTTTATGATTTAGCTGTTGCTGTCCCTGTGGTATGGTGTAATGGAAAAGAATCAAGAATCAATGTAATGCAAAAGGCACTTTGCATTACAGGAGTTTCAGGTTAAAGAGCTCTAAGGCAATTCTTCTGAGCAGATGAGGGGGAAAAACCAAAACCCTACTGTGTTTTCCTTTTTGTAAGAGGAAGCTCACACAGCTGCCTTTTTTGGTAGATCTGTTGGAAATTAGAAAATTCAGGAATTGAATAAAGTGTGACAGGAGATCAAACCTTATTGAGCTGGAGGAGAAAATTTGTCATTCCTGGCTTTAAAACTAAGCACAACCTTTCAGATCTGCACCAGTCCATACCAGTTGGCAAACTATGTCAGAGAGCTGTCTCAGTTGCTTTCTTAACACAGAGGGTGCATTGCTCTGGAAGCTGCTGTACTGGTGGCCAGACAGAAAATACCAGTGATGTCTCAAAACTTTAGCACCAGCTGCTGCTTGTTCTTAAGCATCAGCACAAGCAGCACTTGAGCAAGAGTGCCCTGAGTGAGATTTCAGTTTTCATCAGAAGTGAGGATTAGAGATGGGAATCTCTGTTCCAGTGCTGTGCTGTCCTTGGGCTCTTTACAACAGGTTTAGGGGAACTTCTACTCTCCTTCACACTGTCTCGTAAGAGGATAAATATTTTAACTACTCTTTGTCTTTCAATACAGAAGCTTCAGGATGCACTGAAAATTTGGCCATGCCTGATAGCCTGCCCCACTCTTGAATATTTATGGTGTACTCTCCTACTGGCCTGGTGGTGTAAGCAGGTTTTTCTGGGTTATTTTAGATGGAGCTGACTGAACTTCTCATTTCACTTCTATCACTAGACTCCTGTTGAGAATGAAAGCTATTAAAATAGGAGCAATTGTAGCTTAAATTTGATGAAATTGCTAAACAGCATCAGATGTTTTCAATTTTGGGAGGCAGAAGTACCTTGGTTGATGGCCCATCATTTCTTGAAGGCTCTTGTTGCTGTAAAGGGTTGGGATGTAAAGGATGTTCATTAAGTAAAAGCCCAGGTTCTGCATTTTCTGCCTAAATTCCCTTCCTCCTCCACATGAAGGTTTTTCCAGTATGAGCCTCCAAAGCAGTGAAGAGATTTACCAAGGTTGAGGGCCAGTGCATGGGGTGTCACATGTAAGATCTTGTGTGTTTGAAATAGTTAGGGCCACCTATTGACTCAGAAAGATTCAGCTTTGCTGATCTTGAGAATTGCCTTTCTAGGCTTTATGAGAAACACTGCAGAGTATTGTCTCCTCTGCATTATTCTGATCTTTGTTTTTTGTCCCCAGTCTGCTCTGCACACTTGGTCCACAAACTGCCTTTATTAAAGATTTAAAAATGTGAGAGTTGTGCTGAAAATTTGTACATAACTGTCTTCTCCTAGGATTACTTGCTTAATGTAGAATAACTTTAATGACTGGAATAAAGCTGCTATAGCTAACTTAAATGTGAGAATCCTTCAAAATAAAAGGGCTGGAAGAAGGGAGGGCAATGAAAGGCAGCAGGAACAAAAGGCGTTGTGCTCTTCTGTAGATGAAAATCAGTAAGCATAAGGAGAAGAGAGAAAGATTCTCCAAGATAGAAGAACCAGGGGAGAGAAATGCTCTTTCATCAGTGCCAACAGCATAGGTCATGCAGCTGAACGCTGCTAGTTTGATGCCTGGTGTTGCCTTTCTTTGCTGATACCTAGCTAAGCACCCTGTCACATATATGTGAATCTGCTGCTTTCTCCTGTTTGCATTCCCCAAAATAGCTGACAGCTTTATAAGGAGCAGGCAGCTCAGTGTGTGCCCATAGAAACTGCTGATGACCATTTTCCACGAGTACAGAAGGGAGTGACAGAAATGCAGTCTTCAAAGTCATCCAAATGCCACCTCTTGGAACAGGTGTCCTAATGTGTAGGATTTGTGCTGTTCTCACTTTTTTCCATGGTAATAGTTTTATGTAGGTGCTAATACATGAGGAGACAAGGATAGCAAGTAAGATTATTGTGACACTTGAAATTATTTTAATTTTTTAATATCAAGGGTCTTCCAAGATGAGTTAGCTCAGGATGCACCTCTAGATTGGAAAAGTGGGTTGGAGCTGGAATGCATCACACCAGTTATAAAAGATCAGGTTTTATTATTTTGGGGGAGTTCTGTGTTGTTTTTTTTTTTTCCCCTGGGCTCCACAGACAAGCCTGAATGTTTTGAAGACTGCAGGGACTGCCTTCAGAGCCAGTGTGCATCCTCAGTAGTGTAAGCTCACCTCACACTGGGGAGGGAACTGAACACAACATTTTCACATCACAACAGGTGTGATGCTTTTTAACAAGGGCATCACTGCTAAAGGTGTGCTATGCACACGTGTGTAGAGACAGAGGATGCTGGCAGTGACTTTAGAATGACAAAAAACATTATTTTATCTTGCTTCCCTATGGAACATTAAAAAAAAAATGTGAGGCTTTGTTCAGCTCAGCAGCTTTTTAATGCATCTTGGGGAATTCCGAGTCTTAAAGGATCAGAAATGCTTTTGAAGAAATGTCTGTATATCACATTGTTTAGAAATATGTAGGTTGAGCTTCATCTTCTGCTCTGGCAAGGTCATCTTGCTCACAAGTTCACTCCTTTAATTTTGCTTCAAAAACTGACAGCATATGAAGTTAGAACTTGCCACTGACTGGGAACTTACTTGGCAACGGACTCAGCAATTCCATTCCCTATGTAGGTCATATATTTTCATATCAGCATAGTTATCTTGATCTCCATCCAGTGGAATGGCAGGAAGTTGGCTAGTAAATTCCAGAAGATGTGGGTATGACAGGGGAGAGGTAGCTGCAGTGTTGGGCATCTGGGGCAGGTGCTTAGTGCTGTTGTGTTTGGGGCACCTTAAGCTGCTGCTTCTGCCAGGGTAAAATTCTGTATCATTGCAGGGAGTGAGGTCCAGAAGCTGGTCTGGCTGAGAAATGCCATTTTGCTGTCTGGGTTCATTTACAGAAACAGTTGATCCAGGCTGTGTGTGCTTGTGCAGAAACTCGTGGTGGCACGGCTGGGGCTGAGCTGGGAGGCTTGGAGGAGTGGGAGTGGGGCTGGCAACCCAGGAATGCTGCTGAGGGTGCACTTGTGAAACTGTCCCCAGTTTCTGGTCAGGCTCTCTGCCAGCCCAGCTGAGGAGGTGTTCCCAGGTGCTTAGCTCTGCCCCATGATTTCTGATCAAGTTTTACAGGAAGAATGGATTTTCTCTTGCTGGAGCCCATGTGAAACCAACAATGAGGCAGAGCATCTCCTAAAGATATTCTTCACAGGGCAGCTTCATAGCTAGCATGGTTTTTGGAAGATGAGTTTGCAGCAAAATTTTCCATGTCTGAATGTGATTTAAATACCTCTAGATTGTGCCAGAAAATGTACTGGGAAACATGGGAAGATTTGCCCGAAGGAGTTTAATGAAATCACTTGTACGTAAAGAAGTGATGTTTGCAAGGTGGCTTGGGGGGTCCTGTCACTGACCCACCACTCCAGCTTTTGGAACTGGCTCTAATCTCAGTTGCTGGAGGAGTCTGTTAGGAAATGGTTCCTGTTGTGTGCTCCTGGAGGTGGCTGCAGGCTGCCAAGGCTGTCCTTGCTCTGTGCTCAGCATTCCGAGCAGCATCACCGCCCCAGAGCGCGTTCCTGCACGCGTCACGGACACTGCTGAGCTCACGTCTGACAGGAGGGAAATGTCCTGGGCTGGGCTTGGCAATCACTTGTGTCGTATGGGACACCTTCAAGCCTTTCTCAGAGAGAGGGACAGACCATACAGCTGGCTTGGGAAAGCCTTGCTGGTCTCCCTGTGCCATGGCTGGCTGCACCTGATGGCCTTGAGTGCTGCAGCAGCAGGACATGTGTTAGCTGGAATAATTAATCAATAAAGAGCGGTGGCAGCAGCTTGGCAGAGTTAGGAGGAGGTGTGTAGACTAATGCTGCTGCCTGCAACCTGTAGGAGAGCTATGCAGATTGACCACTTCCTTGGAGAGACCTGTTCATGCTGGCTGCTTGCCATTTAGAGACCTGTTTAGTAAGGTTACGTGCTTTGCTTGTGGTAATGAGGACTTGGCTTTATTTGAGCAGTTTAAGCTCAGTTCTTGTTCACAGAGCCTAAGGTTACTGTTCCCTCCTCCCTTTAAAGCTACATGCATAGATAATTGGCTGAACAAACAGTGGGCAAAACTGCTCCCTGCAGAAAAATAACTGCTTTTCACTGCCACTCATTCTGTGAAGTGGCATCTGGAAGACTCTCCAGATAGTCACAGGAGGTTTGGTGTGTAACAGGAAGATGCAAAGAAGCCAAATCCTACAGCTGTCAGTGTTCTCTGGTTTTTTCATGCTCTTGGATGGGTTCTCCTGGCTTGGTTTGTTCTCAGTTTATGCTGATACTTACGGATTCCACCCCAGCCATGATGTTCTGCAGCATAAGTACCCAACACATTTAAAAAACAGATGAATTGCTTTCTCAATTCATGGAGGTGCTGTAGGGATTAATTAGTTCTGACAAAGTGCTTTCTGGCTGAGATGTCAAACTGATGTTTCAGGACTAATGGTATTGTTTAGTGAAACTGTTTGGTTCTTCTCAAATGCCTAATTACTATTTTAGAAGAATGTACTCCACGGAGGAAAGCTTTATTGATTTAAAGCACGCAATAAACAGTATTGATTTGCAAGAGGCAGTCATTCATATCTGCTCTGTTGAGTTGAGATGTAAGGTGGTCACACAGCTACTTTGAACCGAAATGTAAGTGAAACTATTGCTTAAATGACCCTGCAACAGCTTGCAGATTTCTCATATGTGACTTTCAACTGCCTTAATAGCCTTGTACTCAGATCAAGGGCAGTCCCCTGCCAAGGAGAGGGCTCTCTGCTATTTCATCCTTCACAACCCTACCCCACAGGGAGGATGGCCTGCAGAGGAACAGCAGTGGGTAAAATTACCTTCTGGACCTTCCAAGCAGCACAGGAAAATGTAGGTAACTCCTGAAGAGCTCTGTGAAAATGTACTGTGGATAACTGGGTGGTTTATTTTGCTAGACACAGCTTTGGATGTCATGAACCAGCTGGGGCTCTGCAGCCACTAGAAGCCATGCTGGTGGCACAGCTGCCCAGGTTGTCCCCTTGGCCATGCAGCCTGCAGGCCATCAGCTCCATCAACCCCATGGGACATCCTCCAGAGGGCTCAGGCAGGTTGGCACCGTGTCTTGGCAGCAGGAACCTGTCACACCACGGCACCTGGCCCCTGAGTGAAGAGGAGTCATCATCTCCTGACATCTTCATCCTGGACACTGGCTCCATTGTTGGACTGTTTGAAACATTGAGTGTGTATTTGAGCTGCTTATCCAAATCATCTCAAAGGAGATTTGGGTGGGGATGATAATGGAAAGTATTTGGCTGTCACGTGTGATGTGGCTCTGTGACTTACCCAGGTTTCTGTGAGGTTTCCAGATTCTTCTGAGGTACCTCAGGCTGGTGGCCTGCCTTGGGTGGTGCTGGGTATTTTTTAAAAAAATAGTAAGACTTGCCTAAATCCTGATGACCTCTACTGTATCTAATTCCAAGTGAGCTTTTCATATTGAATTGTTTTTTTAAAAAATAAATATTCTTAGCATTAATAACATTTGGTATTGTAGAGTTTTGGCATGGTTTAAACTTGAAATGAAATCATCACTTTGAACAGGGTTTTTTGTTGGACCATGGATGTGGTGATGCTCAGGCGTATTTGATTAGTGGTGTGTTAACCTTGCAGAGAATAAGGAGGTTAAATTCTCCCATTCAGTATATTAGTCAACATTTCTCAACATCTGGTCTCTCTCCATTTCAGCTGTCAGTTGACTCACTTGTTTAGATTTTTGTGAAATTCCTTGAAGTCATCTCCACTTCCAGCTAACCTAAATAGCTTGTCAGCCAGCAAGGCAGTAAGCCAGGTTTGCTATTTGTCTTTCCTTATGTCACTTATGTGACACCACAAGGTCTAATCATCAGAGTTAACACAAGTTATGACCTTGATGGGACTGCCACATACATAGAAGGCTTTAGGCTGTTTAACAACTAGCTCTCAAAAAGTTTTCCAGTATTCTAGACTTGGGCAGATTTGTCTGGCAGAGATCTCTTTGCAGCCCTCAGTGAGTCTTATTCTGTCTCATTTCACTTCCCTCCACATACAGATTCAAATGTCATGGCTTCTGCCATGTCCCATGCTTTTCTGTGGCACTGAAGTTCTGTAAGATATCTTGGACTTCTTAACTTTTCTGTTTTTCTTTTTAAATTTGGATATGAAAGCTCAGCTGAGGTGGTCTATAATTCTAAACAATAGAGTCTAAATAATGAGTAAAGGTAGATACATTGTCATCTGTCATCTGTTAATTACTAATTGACTGCTGTGTGGCAGCCATGGTGAGTTTCTCATACAACTGGCTTACTAATAATTCAGTTTAGAAAGTATCTGCCTTCATCTGGCTGATGCTAATGTAAGCAGAACCTGAATGTGAATACTTTTTTAAAGCACATCTCAGTTGCTTCTCTTATATTCATTAGGCAGTACTCTTCACTTCCTTTTTAAGATTCCTTTTCAGGAGAAGATTGGGTGGATGGCAGGGGAGAGGTGCATGGCAGGAGCCTGGTGTGGTCATTTGCAAAAGGGTTGCATGGATAAAAATCTTAGTTTGCAAAGACAAATTTGCAACTGAACTGGTCACACAGTCTTCCACTCAGGCTTGTTTTCACACATCTTTTGTAAATGACACTCTTATCCCTAAAGCAAATGTTCTGTGTTGAATTTTCTCATCTTTATTCTCTGTTTGTCCAGTAGTCTGTTGTTAATACCCCAGAGTGCTTCCTGGTTTCTTTCCTACGTGCTTCCCAGACGGAGGCTCCTGCAGTTTTGGATGGTAGCTCTGACAAGTTGTGTTGCATCTTCAGTATCTTGGCTGTGCTGGGGCTCCCTTCCCGTGCGGTCACCGCGGGGTTTGGGTCAGGTGCTGTGCTGGTTCTTCCTTCCCATCAGGAAAAGATCCCTGGGTGAGTGGAGGAGCACATGACTGCAGCTGAGCACGCTGCAGTTCACAGCCTGCTTTGGACCCCCCTGTGTGGGGCTGGGAGGATTTGGTCTCGTGTCAGACCGTGTCCCATCGTGTCTGTGTGGCTGCTGCTGCCACCCCAGCACCAAGATGGGCCTGGAGCCTGCTCCGGTTTCCTGACCAGAGCCAAGTGGCACCAGGTCCTTGAGAGAAGGTGGCATTTGGTGCAGTTAGCTCCTGAGTGTTGGGGTTTTGATGTGTGTAGTAACAAAAATAAGAGCAGCCCAAGTGGTATTCATACCCATAAACTTCTGCTTGGAAGTTTGCTTGTGGCACTTGCTTCTGATGGAGTGTGGCATGTTGGTAAGTGCTCCTTCACAGTCAGATTTAATACAGAACAGATTTGCAATGAAATAAGCAAAGTTTAATAATTTTAACAATTCTCTTTAAAGGCTTTATTGTTTGAATTATTTGTCTGGAATAGATGGACAGCTGTGTGGCAACAACTCTGAATGATAGTACTGCCTCTTACCTGTTTTTGTTGAAGGCAGGCTGGAATGCTGCTTTGGTGCAGCTGCTTTTTGACCAGCCTAGATGCCTGTTCAGAGGTGTAGGGAATAATGAGGTTATGTCAGTATGAAATAGGGATTTCACAACAACAGTTTTATTATTTATGTTGCACTCTGTGTATTTATGGAGGGTTTAGTCCCCCCCAGCTAGTGGCTTTGCAGTCAAAGGCAAGCTGTTGACCTGTCATTTTATACCTTTGTGTCCCAGCTCTGGTGCACTCCTTTCTCCAGTGATTGTTGCCTCAACTTTTTCTCTCCCAAACCATATGAAACTGTTGCTTATTTCCCTTATGACCACGTTTACAGGGTCTTTAAAGCCTTTCATAAATAAGCACTTTGCCTAATGGGAGAAGGAGGTTCATGGAGTTTTGTTTTTTGGTTTTTTTTAAAAAAAACAAGGCAAGAAATACACTGTAGGTAATATATTCCAAAAATGCAAATTCGTTTAAGCAACTTCTTAAAAAGAAGGGAGGGAGGAAGGAATTGAAGATTAAAACCTGTGTTTATATACATGTAGAAGCTGGAGGCAAAGCAATCCATTCATAAATATACAATAGGATTTATGTCATGGTGAGAAGTGCTACATGCATATTCATGTGTAATTTGCAAATCCTTTGGCGATTAAATACTTTACTCCAAACTCAAGAACTAAATAACCTTCTTGTTGAAATGAGATGTCCAAAGGCTCTAATGCTTTTCCAGTGGAGGGGAAAGGCTGGGTGGTGTAATAGATTCAATACATCAATTTTGACTCTATTAAAAGATTTTTTGGTGTGCTTTGGGCATTATTTTATTAGTATAATCAGGAAGTTTTGAACAAAGCATGAAGCAGAGAATTGCAAGAAATATTGTAAAGCCTATCATGCTAAGAAAAGCAAATAGGCTTAGGAACTTGTTAGGATGTTTTTCTCAACTGATTTTAATGTCAAATACCTTAATCTAAACTTTCATATCCCACAGGTAAGGAAAGAGTTGAACTAGTAACAGTTCAGAGTGCAGCTATCTTAAATAAGTACCTTTGTGCAAGTGGAAGGGAATTGCCTTTAAAGGATGCAGCCTCAGCTCTTCACTAAGAGATGGATATGAATACACTGATTTATGAATATGATTCATACTGGATATGAATACAATGATTTAGGTTTTCAAAAGTCTTGAAGTATTGTAGACAAAGTACATCCTTTCTAACATCTTGAAGAGGGGAAAATGCTGCTGTGGAGTTACTGCTGCCTGCAGCTGGAGTTGCAGCCCGTAGTGCTCAGTGGCAGTGCCCGTTCCTGGCTAGGGTGAGGTGATGCAGCTGGCTCATCTTGCCCGTCAGCCATCGCACTGGGTGATACTCTGAAATGGGACAGCGAGTGCCAGGCATCCTGCCGAGAAAACAGAGCTCAGCCTGTGCCTCTGACACCGCCATGATGAGGCTGGGATTTGTGTGATTCTGAGCTCTGTGCCTGCCCTCACCTTCCTCACGTCCTGTCCCAGCTGGAAGTGGCAGCCCCGTGTCCCTGTGCAGCCACCAGCTGCTGTGCTCGTGCAGCAGCGGTGGCCGTGTGGCACTGGGGCTCTGTGGTGGCTGGTGTTCCTGTGTTGCTGTGAGCAATCACCAATGAACCAGAGCTCTTCTGTTCTTAAAACTGGGGCTAAGCCTGGTCAGTTCCATCTAGGTAAATTCCCTGTATACCCTTTGGGAAAGCTGTGGTTTATTCTTGTATCAGGACCATCACAAAATATTTCTTATTGCACTCTCTTGGTGTTCCTGATGGCTCATTTTGGAATTGCTCCTTTTTTGGCTTATTTTGGAATTGCTTCTTTTTGTGGCTTTATGAGCTCTTTATCCTTTTTGCATAGTTTTGTGTTGGGAGAATATAAAGTACATCGATGCTGGATGGGAGAAGCCAGCAGAGTTCTCATGTTCTTCACCACTGAAGTTATTCCCTCTTTGAAAGTTGTGTTGTCTGATTTAGTTTTCCTGCTCCCGTTCTGTAACAGCTCACCTGTGGGATGCTTTGATTGAGCAGAACAAGAAGACAGAGCAGTGCACTCAACTCACTAAGGACTATATATGCATTTTTCTGGCTGGCACAGGTGTAGCAAAGTGCCCTTTTAGTCCTGTTTACTTGTTTTTCTCATTCAGTCACAGGTAGTTTCTGCTCCTTGGTGATCAGAGAAGAGCCCTGGATCCCCTGCTGCTGTCTTGTGCTGTGATCAGGGGGCATGTGGCAGAGACACTGTCCCTTCTGTGCCTGGTGGCTCTGCTGTACAAAGCTGTGCTTCTGCTGGTTTGAAATAATGTTTCCAGGTAACTGTGAAAAGCTGTTGCTTTTACAATGAGCACTGAGAATTTGTATCATCTGCCGTGTCAGAGCAGCAGCATGTCTAAGCTGGTGGCTGGTCGTATAAGGCTGTGAAGATGCAGCACTGAGTACTTGAAGAATGTGAATTGGTGTAGTTCTAGAAGAAGCACAAAATTGAGCTGAACAAACCCAGTTCTCCTTAAGCTGAGTCCTGAGCTGGTGAGTTCTTGGCTTTATAGGGTGGGCACTTCACCCATCAAGCAGTTCAGATGCACACAGGGGAATGGCTGGTGTGAGGTGTGGTGTTTCTGATTACCGTGACCAGATGTATGAGCTGGTTTTATGCCAGTATTTTTTATGATGTGTTGATGAGGAAAGCTAGAAGAGGTAAAGTTATTAACAAATCCCATGTTTTAAAAGAGTGCTGTACAGGTAGAGGTTGGATGGGAGGTGAATTTAATTCCCTCCTGTTTTAGTAACTATAAGTGATTGCCTCTGGATCAATCTCAGAGGGCTGCAGTGTACCATTGCTTACAGTATTGTAACCACTTGCAATTCTGCTGGTGGAAGAAGTAAAAGTCTTTGCCCTAGAGGTTGATTCTGGCTTTGGGCCTGGCACAAGCCCCACTGGCTGGGCTGGAGCAAGCTGAGGAATGACTGAGCCATCCTGCTGTGGGTGGTGGCCATTCCTTTAGCCCAGGTGCCCATCTGACTCCTCACTGATTTTGCTGGCATGCAGAAAACTGCTCCCTCTCTTTTTGAGCACAGTTTCTGCTGCTGCAGTAAGCTGGAACAGCCCAAGGACTGTCTGGCAGCAGTGACAAGTTGAGGTGGGAGTGACCTTCCTGCCAAGCGTGGTTCCCCTGGAAGTCACGGCTCACTCCTGAGCTGCTGTCAGTGCAGTTGTGCTGTGCTTGCCTGGCACCACGGGTGGTGAGTGTGGGTTCAGCCAGGCAGCTGTGTCACTTGTAGTTTGTCTTTCAAAGCAGACAGCTTAAATATCAGATTGATGCTTTCTCAGTGCTGCGCCGTGGGCTGTAATTCCATCTGCTGCGACATGGTGAAGGTGACACCTGAAAAGGTATGTGCTGCTTTCTGGATGTCCTCCCTGTACCTTCTGCATGCAGAACTGGAGGCACCATTTTACCTGCTTGTTGGCCTTGCTCAGTGTGTGGTTGCTTGGGAGCCTAGCAAAACACTCAATAATTTCTCTGAAGTGCTGCTAGAATTTCAATGTTGTATTTCATTCATCCTGACCACTGCGGTTTCTGCAGTATCACCGCCCTTTGTCTTCACTGCTTTGGAACAGTAGAAGCATCTGTTTATGCCATTGATTTGGCAATTATTAGAAGGACATTGAACAAAGGACATTATTAGTGGAAAGCAGGAGTGTTCTCTCCTCTGCCCATGAGATCTGTGTTTTTAATAGTTCTGCAGATTCATCACTGATTTTGGAACTTGATAGCAAGTTGGCTCTCTGGATCAGTCTGTAGATTAGATTAAAGTTACTAGACAAGGGCAGCAGAAGTACGTTGTTTGTCAGAGAACTTCAGCTTGATCTTTGCAGGTGAGCTGAACTGTAGATAATGATTTATTTAGCTGAGTTGGTGGGAGTAAGTTAACATGCAGGTTGTGAATTCTGCACTGGTGGTGTAAATCAGCATTTGGGTAGAAATAAATAGAGTAACACAGTGCAACTGTTCACTGAAAAAAAAATACTGGAATGGGAGTTGCATTTTATTCAGGTGCTGATGGTGAAGCAGTAGTGAATTAAGCAGCAAATTCCAAACCTGTAAATTCTCACAGTGGCTTGCTTAATAGCAGGTATACGGTACTGTAAGGCACAGTGTCAGATCCATTAAACACAGTTTTGACATAAGGATGAAAATGAATAGCTGAGATATTTTAGGTAATTGCCTTGAGCAACAGTGATGGTTGTATTCGAGCAGCTTCAGTGAGCTATAAACAAGCTTCAGCTGAGGCCAGATCAAGCAACTGATGATTTGCACAGTGCCTGGTGTGGTTTGCCTGGAGAGCAGCACACATGGTGTGTGCAGGCTGTACTCCTGAATTCCTCGTTTTCTGTACCCACAGAGGAGTGGGTGTTCAAATAACACTTTCCATCTCCCCAGCTGCGTTAGTTTTACCTCAAATGTCTTGCAACAAATTCTGGTTTTGACTGAGGGAGACTGACTCATTCAGCTGCTTCTTATCCCTTGGCATATATAAAGGCTACAAAATCTGATAGTGATGGAGAAAAAGTGTTACTGGGGGATCTTGGCAAGAAATACTACTTTACACTGTCTGAAAAAAAACCTCTGAGTTTTTTCCTTTTTTATTTGGATGGAAGAAGGGAAAGCACAACTGAGGTAAGCTGAACAGGAATGTCTTTCTAACAATGTGAGCTATAAAAAATTTGGATTATGCATAAAGACTGGCTTTGAAGTAGGTTGTTTTCCAGAACCTTGCTTTCTGAATTTCAGGAGAAGGTACTAGCAACCTGGGGTATTCCAGGCCTCACAAGAAAATCTCAGGAATTAAATGTCTGGTGCCTTTAAGCACCTATAGATCCTGCAACTTGTTTGCTAGGTTCCTGTACAAAGAGGACTTATTTTTGTGAGGAGAGCATAGATGTAGCTCACTATCTTCTTTTCCTGACTATATCCCCTTTACTGAAAACTGAGAGAAAGAAAATACGTTGTTACAGATGAACAGGGGCTGGGGTATGATATGGCACAACACAAATAAATGTTATTTCCTACTGTGCTGGGTTTGTGTGGCCTCTATTAGATTTTAAGAGGTTATTTTGACCAACTTGTATTTTCCAAGACAAAGCTGAAGCTCTTATGGATTTGTGCCTTCTGCTGCTTCCCTCAACTTGCAGGGAAGAAAAACATGTGAAAACGGAGGTGGTTTGGCTTGACTTGTTACAAAGCCTCAAAATAATATTCTGTGCGTTATGCACCAAATGCTTAAAATCCCATTTTGGAGTTCACATTAAATAATAGGCAATATGGCAATACATAGATAGTATAAATGGAAAATTCAGTGCCAAAGACATCCTTTTGAAAGTATAGCATAAAGCTGTAGGTATGTGATTGCTTAGGATAGGGCTGGCCATAGGATGTAGCCATGCTATGTGGAGGAAGCCAGTTAGAGTTCATCAGCATGTTATACTGGGGATTTAGACATTTGGGAAGCTGAACTGAAATCCTTAACAGAAATTTAAGACTTGCCAGAAATGTCTTATAATCCTTGGAAAGCATAGCTATTGCTCTCAGTTTTTGCACAGAAAGCACCAGGATGATTTGGCCACGTGCAGTGTGGAAGGGAGCCCTGGTGTGAGCCGCAGACCTGGGGCTGCTGTCACTTCACCTGGGGTGCTCTGGGGAGAGCTGCTGCCTTGCAGATCATTACTGGGCACCAGGAAATGAACTGGAGATGACTGAAGGGAACAGACATCTCTGGTGTGCTGCAGCATTCTCTGTCTGGCAAACACCTAGGACAGGGATCTCCATCTGGCCTGGGCTGGGCCCTTGAGGAGCGGCTGCTGCCATAGGAACCACGATGGCTCCAACCCTGCAGCCAGGATTAAACCCAGTACAGCCCCACTGTGGGCTCCCATGTCGAGCTCTTTGTCCTCACAACCCATCACCTGCACTGCTGCCATCCCTAACATCCCTCTTACAGCTTCGGAATATTGCTTAAACCTGCTGCAGTCTGCTTCCAGATGCTCAGTGATCAGAAAGGGAGTAAGGATTTTAACCATCTTTGGGGAAGCGCTGTGTGCAACTGAGGGTCACAGCAGCCAGTCTGAGCCTCGCAGGGCTCAGCTTTGTATTCAGATGCGCTGGCCTGCGAGCTGCAGACATTCCAGATACTTGTGTTCGTTTTGGCTGTATCCAGGCACGCACTGACAAAGAGCAAGATGCGTGCAGTGAAGTATAAATCCCGTCCTCTAATGACTCAAAGCACTGTTGTGTGCGCATACATGCTTAACAGATTGTATAATTAGCTGGCTTTGTAAGCTGGCAGCATGTATGATTCTCCAGTAGCTCCCTAAAAAATCCTGTGTGGTGTAGGGAGTGCACGCAGGTCCTTAAGCTGCTTGTATCTGTGTAGTGATGACTGCTGGGCACAGGAGAGGGGGCTGCATCCCCTGTGCCCGGAGGAGAAGGGCTTCCCAGGCCCAGTGCCACCACCTCAGCCCGTCCCTGAGCCCTGGGCTGGCAGCAGCTCGTTTTCCCCTTGGCTGCTGATGCTGGGCTGGTTTGGCCGCTGCTCTGGGGAGACAGGGGCTGTCCCCAAGGCGGTCCCTATGCAGTGCCCTTGAAGACAGGCTCAGCAGATGGTGCAGCCAAGTGCTTCAGTGTGCACAGCCTGAGCTACCACTGCAGCCCGTGAGTTCGATTAGGCATTGGCCCAGACTGGAACGCGGTTTTATTTGCAATATTGAACTCAGGAGTGTTAATGGCGGGGCACACAAGGCTGCCTGCAGAGCTGTCCCAGGCCTGCAGCACGGGCACAGAGGCGCTGCCGGCCCGGGAGCGGAGCGAGGCCGGCGGGGGAAGGCTGGCCTGCGCTGCCCAGGGGAATGCCGCAGCTTGTGCCGGTGTCCGGGACACCCGAGGGTGGGAGCAGCACCGGGCACCAGCGCTGCGTGCCTGGCATTTCACTGGGGCCGGGGAGGAGCCGGTAGGGGAGAGAACACGACCTTGAAAATCCTTATCGAGATGAAAAGGTGCAGCGAGGGAGCGCCTTCCTCCGCGCACAGCGCCCGACTGGCCGGGCCGACAGCCACGGCTCCGGGCCTTCCCACAGCCCGGCCGGCCGGGCTGACAGCCACGGCTCCGGCCCTTCCCACAGCCCGGCCGGCCGAGCTGACAGCCACGGCTCCGGGCCTTCCCACAGCCCGGCCGGCCGAGCTGACAGCCACGGCTCCGGGCCTTCCCACAGCCCCGCCGGCCGAGCTGACAGCTACGGCTCCGGGCCTTCCCACAGCCCGGCCGGCCCCCCGAGGGCTGCTCTGGGCTCAGGCGTGTGGGATCGGCTTCTGCAGGTGACTCTTTCTATGCATCTCTAAGTAATAATGAGCCTGGAGGCAGAAGCAAGGCGAGCTCTGGCAGCTGGAGAAGATGGGCCACTTGAGGGGAGCAGGTTTAATTATGATTCTGTGGCAGGTGAACTCATCTGTGAGTCTGGTGCCCAGAAATCTGGTGAGCAGCCAGGCAGCTCCTCTCAGCCACCAAGCGGGGTTGTGGTTTTCCCCAGTGCTGCTTCTTTTCCTGACGCTCCTCTGTCCCTGTACACCATCGACAGCTGAGTCCCCGTAACCCAGCTGGGAATGCCCTGGTCAGAGCGGTCTGGCTGCTGTTCTGCTCTGTTGCTGAACAGGAGCAGTTTGTGGGAGGGCTTGGAGGGTGCAGAGCTGCTGGTCTGGGAAGAGGAGCAAGGAAAAGCTGTGTAGGGAGAGGTGGGAGAGATGCTTTTTACAGCCACAAAAACCCTTAGCATGGCTCAGTTGCTGATATCTTTGTGCTGTGGATGCAACACAATTCCCCTCTCTCCCCTGTGCTAGCACATGTATAGTCACATGCTAATTCAGGTTAAATAACTGCATCTCCTAGAAATCGATCCTTTTCTAAGATGTTTTTTTGGGTGCTTCTAATCCTGAAGCATGTCCCAGGAAAGTGACATTGTACAGATAAAGCAACCCTTGCAGTGCAAAAAAGTAATCAACACTTATTACTATGAATATGTGCTGTAAAATGAAAAATGCTGCATTCCTGAAGAAATCTAAGTATTGTTACAGCTTGACTGTGGCACTTCTGTTGCTGATGCTGCACTGCAGCTTTGGAAGCAGATACTTAAAATTCATTGGTTTGTGGTGGGATTTTTTTCCTCTTGACAAGGATAGAATAAAACCTGTCTTTTTCCATGGCTATAGGAATATACCCTTGTGTACTGTGTCTTTTAGTTGGAGGAATTCAGGCATGTACTGATGTCTTCAATAATTCCTTTGTAAATACTTAGCTTAGAACATTTCCATAAAACCATATCTCACTTAACAAGTTCAGATTTTTTTCGGTTTTACAGGATCTAGGAATTTGGATGTGCACTAATGACCTTGGGCTGGGACATTTGTTTTTAGGTCCTGTGGAATGGAGCAGCCTCAGCCCAAGGAAGGTGGAACTTGCCCCTGCTGATGGGGGCACTCATGTTGCTGTAGTTCATGAAGACTTGTTTCGCTGCTGAATGAGCTGAAGCAGCTTGCTGAGGAGTGACATGAGTAGTCATGCCACCACCTCGGATGCTCCTGTGGAAAAAGGATGTGGTCATGTTGAGTGGCAGAGTTGTCAGGGTTGGTATGGGCTGGCATGTGCTATATCTAGTGAGATTACAAAGAATGTGCTGCATGTCCAGAGCCTGCTTCTGAACCAAGCACGGGATGGTGTGAACACACCTTTTCTGTCAAAGCTGGTGGCCTTGCTGGCCAGCTTCTGCATTGCTCTGAGCTTCGTGCCAGGCCTTCAGCTTTTGTTTGCCACAATACTTAAGATCAATCTGGCATCTCTGGCCTTTTTCTTTGTGGTTATCTGGCTTGTAAAGCTGGGATGAAATGGAACCTGTTTGTTGGGATTCACCTCCTTCATTTTTTATCATGGAATAGCTAGGATGGTGGTAGTGCCGCTGGTGTCTCTGCTGCTAGGCAAGCCAGGAGCTTGACTGAAGTACAGACCTGCTGCATATGTATGGGAGAAGTGGGAATACAGAGACAGCAAAAAGACACAATCTGTGGGTTTAGCCAGCTTCACCAGGGTACACTGGAAAAGGGAGGATTGATTGTTCCTTTGGAAGGAAAGAGGTTCCTGTGCTCTTGGTCATAAACTAAAGTAGAATAGTAGCTAAATATTAATAATGAGACTATGTAAGGTGTGTCTCTGACACATACCTGAAGCATGAAGTGTGAGCAGCAGTGATAAAATGATATGTATGCTGAGTCTCTGCTTAGTGGAAAGAAATGTTGTCTGTTTTGAACTAAGGAATAACTGAAAAACCAAATCCTCACCTGGCTTGTGCCATTTCTGAGCTGGCAGGACTGTTAAGTGGGCTTTAAACTACCCAAGATAGATGGGAAAGGGGAATGAAAGAGAGCAAGTGGCATTAGAACTTCCACGTTAACACAAATTTGATCTGTTGGCAAAATATATTCATAGTGGATCATTAAAAATAAACGATGTTTGTGAGAGTAAATCAATCAAACTCACTTGGTGATGCAGATCTCACTTTTGCTGTCCTCAGATGCGTGAACAGCCTTCAATAGTTGTTGATTTTTATCGACTCCCTTGCAATGTGTGAAGTACTGAGCTATGTTTAGTGCTTTGTACAGTTCTGCCTATAAACACAGTTTGGCATGTTGGTTTTTTTTGTGGCTTAACTACCTGGTAAATCAAGGCTTTGTTAATTTGGAAGAAAAAGATACCAAACTTATTAATTTTATACTCTCACCTTCTAACCCTACATCTCCTAAAGCTTTACTCTCCACAAAGTTGTTCTGGAAATGTGTTCTTATTCTGACATTTCTGTTCATTTTTATACGGTATGGCTTTTCAGGATCCGAGAACACATTGCCTCAACGTTTACAGCAACAGTAGTAGATCGTAAAACTCATTCTTCATTCTCATAAAGAATTTCAAGTGCTTCTGTGCTTCAGCAGTGCTGCATTTATGAGCTGAGGGCTGTGCAACCTGAGCTTTCTCCTTTTTGGATCAGAAGTGAGTTGCCATGCTTTCGTTTCCAAAGGCTGTCCTCAGTGCTAACTCACAAGTCTGAATCTGTTGAAATAGTTTTGGTTTGCCACTCTTGAAGAAGTGGCATGGATTGCAATCTGCAGGGCTATGCTTATGCTCGGGTGACTATTCTGCATCTTGAATTCACAGCTGCTTTGCAAGCAAAAGGATTTTTCTTCTCCTGTGTTCTCCACTGCTCTGACATCATCTTGACCAGGCATCTTCTCTGATTCTTGCAGGCAGCCAGAAATACTCCTGTTCGTACTGGGTGCTGCTGACTTTACGATGGCAGTGGAGGAGCCCTCTGAGTGCCCTGAGACCCCTTGGGGGTTCATGTGGCTTGGTAGCTTCCTCTGTGTGGCAAGGTTCTGTTCCATCTGGCCAGATGTCCAAGGTGGCGGGCTGATGTCAGATCAGAGCCTGCAGTAATGGTGTCAGAACTAAGCACTGCACAAGAGCTGAGTGGCTGCAGCTGATCTGACTTAGGGCAAGGAGCAAAAAAGATGCTTTGGTGATGCCCTGCTGCTTGCCTAGGCTGTGTTCTGCAAGGGGGGCAGACCAGAGAGCCTGCTAATGTTGCTGTTGGGGATTGGGACCATCAGATAGCTCTATAACTCAGTCAGAACATTTATAATGCAAAAATAGCAAGCAGGCAGCCCTACCAAAGCTACTGTATGGATGAGCAGTTAGCCCAGTGCTAGCATGAGGCAAACCAGGGAGCAGCATGCAAACCATGTGCATGTAAAACAAACTCCTGTGCTTCCCTTGTCCTTTCCTAATAGGTTTTCATACTAGCAGTGCTTGTTTTCTACACTGGGGAGATTAGATGAGTCCAGTGATGCCACCACCCTAGGGCTGTATTTCCCATTTCAAATGTCATGTGAATAAAGGGCACAGGAGCTGACAGAAGGCAGGTTGCAGGAGGCATTTGCTGTTCACAGAACATGCTGTTGAGAAGTACAGCAGCTTTTCTTCTGAAAGAATTTAGGTTTGTAATCACTGTACATGAAGTGTAAATTCAGTGTCTGATGAAGCCCAGTTGTGGAGTGAACCCCAAATCTCTTCCCCATCATCCCTGACTGGATGGTCAGCTCACTGCACTGCACTTGTTTCTGAATGCTGAGGTAGGGCAATTATTTAATACTTGCTTCCATGCTGAGATCTCAAATATTTATCTTTTTCTGACAGTAGCCATTGGTTCTCTGCTCTAGGAGCTGTACTGTGGGGGGAGTTTGTCCTATACACCTCCTTATCTTGAGGCATCTTGCCAATATAAACTGCTGCCACCCACACTAGGCAGCCTTTCTGGGAAGTAGGAATGCAGGCTGTAAGAGCAGGGATAGAGCCTTCCAGTTCATAATCTCCCAAATATGTCAGGGAGCTAGTCTGACTACTCTGGATGCTTGGTAGGCAATTCACCCCATACTCTGATGTGACCAGTGCCTTTATTAAAGAACACTTGAATTTCCAAGTGAAGAGAAAGCTGACTTAGTTAATCTACTCAGGCTGTGCTTGTAGCAAGGCTGCTTTTCATCCTAGAGGAACTGAAAGCAAACTTAAAAAGCAATTTCAGCTATTTAAAATTAAAGATGTTTGAATTACTTGCATGGTTAAATTCCAATTCTTGCATGCTTTTAATTCAGTAGTGTTGTACTGTTCTCATCAAGTTGTACCTTACACTTTTATATCTTTTCTGCTTAATTGGTTCAGGAAAGCATGCAGGATATAGAGGCTGGCAGGCAAGTTAATGTTGTGAGAAGCCTCATCTCCCATTTCCTGACTTTTTAACCTTGAACTATCCCAGGAATTTTTGCATTTGAGTGATTAAGAAGGTATGACTGACCTCCTGCTCACAGAACCGGTTTGTTAATCCCTGGGAATGATCTAAAATCTGCAAGTGGTTTTTGATAGCCTTCTCCTTGCAAATAGCTTAGTTGTTCTTTTCTTCCAGAGGTAAGTGATCTGCCCTGAAATGACATACAGAGAAAAACTGACTGCCAGTGTGTGCTAAGCAGAGCTTGTAAACATGCAGGCCTTTTCAGAAGTGGATAGAACAAGCAAGCAGCTGACTGTACTGGTATTCTAGACATACTTTTTGGTTCCTGGTGGAGTCATAAACCATGTATTATATAGATTAATGCTTCTGTGAATCTGTTTGACTAATAGACATGTATAAAGGCATTTGTGTTGAGAATACCTGCTGGTGCCTGACTTTCAGGTGTCTTTGGTGTCTCCTGATCTTTTGTGGAGAATCTACTTGGGCAATATCTGACTAATTTCTGTATAAAAGAAGAACTCAGATGTTACCTGCACATGTGAAAGCAGTAGAGGGTCTAACTGGCAGATTACACACAACTCAAGATCACCTTAACGAGGTACAGAGCTTAACCTCATGGCCTGGCCAGAAAATATCACTGAGTTCTTGAGAGTCAGTAAAAATGTGTAAAATTATGATAGCTTCGAAAACAAGCTCTGAGGATAGATGTTGGACTTGCTTATCCTAGAGGTGGCCCAATGCATCAAGCATTGGGGGCCAGGAGGAAGTACAAGGTAAAAAAGGTCTTCAGGAGGCTGAGAAGATGCTCAATAACCACGGCAGTGAAGGCAACCACTTCTGAAAAGCAAACAGCTCTGCAGTTTGAGTTGCTTGAGGAGATGTGTTGTTTATTTTAAGCCATTTCTCTTGGTAATATATATGTTGTAGTTTAAGCAGATTTGTTTAGTTTACACTAACAGCTTCTAATATGCTTTTTTCCTCAGAGCTGACCCCATTTTACTGTAAGAGTGTAATTCTGTTCCCAGTTATCCTTTATCACAGCAAGACCAGGACCACACACTGGCAGTCACTGAAATGACATGCTCTTGAGGTAACCAGAAGTTTAGGGGGACTGGACCTTTGTGTGGGTTTTGGCACAATGTCTGCCTTCCAAAACCTTGAAATGTTGTATTTGATCTCGTTAGATTCCTTTGAGTATAATTAAGAGAATTCTCAAATCTCTGATCACTTCTTAAAAGCTTCCCCTTGTTACCTGGCAAGGACATTTGTGTTCATGGTTCCCCTCTGCTAATGGTGGTCCTGAATTGGGCCTTTCTACTCCTCTGGGTGTAGAGGTCTTCCCCCTCAACTCCCCTGCAGTTGGTGAGGTTTTGGTGCCACTGAGGTGTCACTTGTCCTGGAGCTGCCTGCTGTGTCACTGCTGAGGCTGCTGGCTGTTGGGGATGAGCTGTTCCCATTCTTGTTCCCTAAAGTGCTCTTGGAATGGGAATCCAAGGGAGCTTTTCAGCCTGCCACAGGTGTGTTGAGATGGGCTGAGAAAAGCTTTGCCAGCAAGATATAAAACATTCACTGCCACACCTGCAGCCTCCAAAGGCAGTCCTCCTCCAAAGGCAGTGAGAGAAGAAGCTCTCAGGGAAAACAGTTCCTATAGTGACAAGTGGCCCTGGTGTGTTCGAGGGCTGGATCACCAAGTTGAGTAATAAATGTGTAGGTGTCTATTTTTAAAGGCTTTTGTGAGGAGGAGATTGCAGACAAATTTTCTAGGACTACAGCAAAGTGATACGTTTTTCTGTGCTGAAGTTTAAAAATAATCATCGTCTGTCTTGAGAATGAGATGACCTCATTAAAAACAAAGAAGCTTGTATGTCATCGTGTGGAGCCTCCTGGCAGTGATTCTTGCAGCAGCCTTCTGAGTTCCAGTAGCAGCTCTGCTGGAAGTTTGAGTTCCTCAAAACTCTGTGTGCACAGCAACCCCGATGTCACAGCTGGAATTGAGATGCCTTTAGCTCATTCTCTGTCCTGGTCTGTGTAGCATATCCTGGCACATAATGAGCAGTGAGTTTTATTCAAACAAGAAATGAAGAAATGCTGTGTTAAAAAAAATAAAATCAAAAGAGTAAATAGAAGCCATTGAAAATAAAATCTGTCTCCAAGCTTCTCCTGCAAAATGCTGGGTTGAAAGGCAATTTGGTTTTGTAAGAGAAATGGTATGAGTGAAAGTATCTGCCACAACTCATAATTGTGTCAGCTGGCTTGACTTCTTGCCCATGAGGCTTGTCTGCCTCACACTCTTGCTGTTGTGTACCTGTGAGTGCAGGAGGGAAGGGGAGAGCTCAGCAGGGCTGGTAGGGCTTTTGTCAGGGTTTGGTGGCTCATGCTGGAGCTGTAAGAGGAGCTGACATGATGGTCCCGGTGCTGCCTCTGTTCCTGGTGCAGTGAGCTGCTGCTGTGGGTACAGCAAACTGCAGGAAATCCCCTGTCCTCTCGCCTCTAGAGTCATGAAGGATTTCATACAAGGCCATGTGATCTATCCTGAACTGATTAAAATAAGGCTCTCCTGTTTAAATGGCTTTACTTTGTTAGGGGGTCTGAGGAGCCCTGCAAGCACAGGGATTAGGTGGGTTTATGCACGGTGGAGAAGCTTGGCACTGCACTCTGGTTTATAAACCTTCTCCTCTCGGTGACCCAGGCAGTGTTTGCTAAGTGCACATCCACCTATGTGCACTTACGTCCTCATGGCTGTGAGCCTCACCAGCAGCTGCTCGTGGTCTAGTGCTTTGGGCCCCCAATTGATACCAAAATGCAGTAATTACAAAAATAACATTTCCTGGTTTAGGAAGTTCAGCATTGATTTCTGTTACCATTGTAGCATTACCTCCAGATTTGCAAGTGGTGCAGGTCACCCATCTCCAGCTCCCGCCAGAAACCTCTGTACAGCCATGTTTAACAAACCTTCTGTCAATCAAAAACTGGTTATACAAGGATTATTTGCCTTCAGTTTCCCATGTAATGAGGTTTTTGATTGACAACAGTGGAGTTCAAGAATACAGAAAGGCTTTCTGAATCTAAGATGAGCAAGTTTCCATTTTATACTGTTTGCACATGATAGAATTGGCTTCCAGTTTTATCTGTGATAGAAACTGAAGGTGATCAAAAATAAGAAATACAGAAACCCTTCTCATTTTAAAATAATGTGACTTAGAAAATAGAGGTAGGAAGCTAACTTTCTATTTCCTGCTGTAGGAGTGGGATTTGGACATTATTTGCTGTACAAATAGTTGAACTACTGTGGGCAAACTTTTTGCAAAGATGGAAGTGTCTCGGAATGTTCACCGTGGCTGTGGTGAGCAGTGGCTTTACTTTTCCGTCCTGCCTCTGCCTGAAGAGTGTCAGATGCTCCTCAGATTAGGAAGTTGGGTGATGCTGTTCTTCAACCCCAGTTACCAGGATTAGTTTCTGAAACAGCAACCTTGACCTGCTGTGTGTGGTGGTTGCTGTGGATACGTCTTTTCCATGTGTCCTAATGAGGAATTGCACTTGTTCAAGTAAATTTGAATTTCTTGAATGAAATGAAATGTAAAAATTACATACTAGAAGCTAAGAAAATGTCATGGAAATGGATAAGTGTAGGTTGGTATGTCTTTTTCAAAATACTGATTATTCCTAATAATGACTCCACTTTAAACATACCTATGGGGGAATGGCAGTCACAGGTATGAATGTGAGAAACAGGTGAGTTCCTATGAGGTGAATATATGGGTTAGTTCTGGGTGAGCTAGAAGGCCAGAGATAGGCTGTGATTTACAAATATCTTCTCTAGCTCAGGCTAGAGTTTCTCTTGTAGAGCTCCTACACCAAGCTCAGCCTCCAGCTTAGAAGCAGGTGAAGCACTTGAGGAGTAGTTCAGGTCTAACTGATGTCTGCTGGGTGTCAGAGCAAAGGGAGCACAGCTGGAAGATACAAACAAACTCTTGTCCCAAAGTATCATCTTAAGTGTTTAACTAGGCCAGTTTGGATTTCAGAAAAAGTGCTATATGTACAGACCTTAAGTTTAGCTCCTTGGTTCCCTCTTTGTGACTGGAGATCAGAAGTCATAGATCAGGATTTTCTGAACTTTTGAGTGCATTGCTTTCATGTGAAAGCTGGGTGAATGCATCTGAAGGTTTCCCTAAGGAAGGAGGGTAAGGAATGCACAAACCATTTTGCAGGTTTCTCCTTCCTCAGTTACAGGCACAGTGGTGAGAGGGCTCCATTTTTGTGCATTGCTGCTTTGAGTCCAGCTACAGGGAGCACCTATTGTGTGATAATGTGGTTTGACTGAGCTGATGAGATTTTTTTTTTCAAGGCAGCTAGGAAGCTTTGTGAATTGAAAAGGAGATGTTTCAAAGGAATGGTCCTGCAGATGTGTCCTAGCTTTAACTTCCCACATGCAGAGGAACAGTCCTGTTTTATGCAGCAGTAATGCACTAACTAAATCATTTCCTGCTGTGAGAAAGAAGCTTCTCCCTTTGCTCTTTAATCCGTCATTGTGAGTATGCTCGAGGAAACACTGGATCCCTTCTGGAAAATTGGTTTATTTTAGTCTTCATAACAACCCCTAAAATCATATCTTAAAACAAGGAAATAATACCTTTTTTCTTTTTATGCTGTATTCAAAGTCTTGCTACACAACATATTACATGTCTTTCATCTAATTGAACCATTGCTACTTTGATTTGTGCCAATTTTTCCCACAACAGCTAGGGAGAGGAGCTTAGAAAAGAAAGTGATATGGTTATGAAGCTGCAGTTACTTGGGGAAATAGCTATTTTGTCTATAACAAGTGGAATTACACTCTTAGTTATAAAACTAATTATTATTCTATTTGCTAGTTGAATGACAGATTTCTCCACTGTACAAATGGGATAGTTGGAAGCTTTGGGCAGCCAGGAAAGGAGGGCATTAGTCTGTGCTTGGTGATGGGTGCTCCTTGTGAGATACACTGAAAATATCAGTCCCAAAAGTGAAATAATTGTCTGTTTCTGAGCCCTAGTAACTGGCAAGTCTCCAGTTGGCTTGTGTCATTGCTATAGCAGACTGATCCTGCCTTGCTTTTTTCTTCCTTTTTCCAAAACTCTTAACTGAAAGAACTGGCTGGATGTAGTTCATACATTGCATTTCATATGGAAAATAGGAATAAGCATCCTTCAGTTGCTTGGTCCTGGCTTCCTATTGAGTCTGACAGTTTCTGAGCAGTTTTGTAAGGAATTCAGCTGCTTCTAACAAAATAGGACTAGACAAAAGCTGAACAGAAGCTTTCTAAGTTTGGTGCTACACTTTGGAGCACCAAAGTTGGCACTACAGTTCCATTCCCTGATGAAAGTATTCCAAAGGCCTAGAGCTGATAGTGCAGCTCCACGCTGGTTTTTGTTTTTTACCAAGACAGGGTTTAATATTAATGTTAGGTGTGATTCTTGAGCAGAATTCTGCAAGAAACCACTCAGTGTGTAACACAATTTACTGAGGTGTGTTTTATGTCTGCAGCACGCCCTCAGCTAATGTACTTTAAGTATGGGTTTAATTAGTGCTCCACGTTGAGGGATTCTTGCTTGGATCACTCACCAAAAATGTTGAGCACTGTAGCTGGGACATGGGAGATGCATGGCTCCTCTTAATCACTCTGCTGGGCTGGATGTGCAATGCCAGGGACTGCAAACCCAGGATGGAATTGCATCTCTTCTTACAAAGCTCTCTACAGAAGTGTCAGAATGGCAGTCATGCTGCCAATTCACAGAGGTGTTTAGAGTGTCACTAACTAAATGATGCAGGGGAGAAGACCCCTTGGACTTCCTGTGGCCTTGCAGCCCCACCTTGATTCCTGGGGGCAGTTGTGGGCACCACAGTAAAAACAAAGACATTAAACCATTAGAGAGTGTCCAGAGGACAGCCAGGAGGATGGTGAAGGTTTGGAGGGCAAGCCTTATGAGGAGTGGCTGAGAGCACTTGGTTTGCTCAGCCTGGAGAAGGCGAGACTGAGGGGGGGAGAACTTGTGGTCCACAACTTCCTCGTGAGGGGAAGCAGAGGGGCAGGTACTGATCTGTACCTGACCACTTGCAGGACTTGAGGAAACAGCACGAGGCTGAGCCTGGAGGTTTAGGTTGGCTAGAGGAAAAGGTTTTTTCAGCCAGAGGGTGGTAGGACGCTGCCCAGGCTCCCCTGGTGTCCTGGGAATGGGCACAGCCCTGAGGCTGCAAGAGCTCCTGGAGCACTTGGACACTGCTCCAGGGATGCCCAGGGTGGGATTGTTGGGGTGTCTGTGCAGGGACAGGGGCTGGACTCAGTCATCCCTGTGGGTCCCCTCCAGCTCAGCACATTTCATGGTTCTGTGATCCCAGCATGACTGTGCCCCTCTCAGGGATGGGAGCAGGTCCATCTACTTCAGCATTTAGCACCATGCCCTCCCTCTTCCCTACCTGTGCTGTTCCACATGAACCACTGTCGTTAAATAAAAGCAGATGCCACTTTCAGAGATGGGGGAAAGTGTTAACCCTGGTGTTTAACTTAACATTGCCAGCACGTTTGCTACAGCACTTTCATCTCTGATATCTCCAGAGAGTGGCTTGTATCTGACCTTGCTCTGCATTTTTACCCTTGTGCATCTTTGATTTGATCAACTCAGAGCAGCACATATTGGGTACTCAGGCTGAGGAAACAGTTTGATCCACAGGGAAGAACAAGGGATAAGGGATAGCAATCACAAGCATTGAGATTCTATTTTATTTTCAGGTAATCTCTATTTTCTATACAAACACACTTTTGGTACACAGTCTAAATTAAGAACTGTAAAAATAAACCCTTCAGTGTAACTTTATCGGGAAAGTTTCACAGTTCTATGTTGTGAAGCTGTGAGTTCTTTTGCACTGCAGAGCTTTAAATTGAAATTTTGTGAGTGAATAGTGATTCAAACTCTGCTTCATACGGCAAAGGCAGTGCATTGAGAGGGAAATGCAACAGCAGTTAAATTAGAGGTGTTAGTGGCTTACATGGCTTTTACAAAAGTGTTCCCACCCCATTCTTACTGCATACCAGACTTACAGGTCATATTTAGGGGGAATTACGTTAGCTGTTAAATGTTGATTTTATGTTGAATCTCTTCTGGTTGAAGGCTTTTTTCCTAAGACTCTTAACAAATAGTGACTGTAAGATGTTAATATGGGAGTACCAGCTGGTTCTCAGTGCCTCCAGATGACGTCTGCTCAGAACTTAGTAAAACTCTGTCAGCCCTCCTCAGTGACCTTTTGCTAGGGAAGACTTGCTAGAAGCTGTTCAGTGTCCTGCAGTGGGTTGCAGCCCTGCTGTGTGTCCCCCTTTGCCTCCCTGCAATGTGCTGCTTGCATGTGGCAGAGCTGGGTACAGCTCTGTGGGTGCTTGCTCAGCCCTTTGCTCTCGATGTGTCCTGCCTAGAGGGACTGTGGTGTTGTCCCCTGTGTCCTGTGCTCTGCCACGAGGGCTTCTCTTGGAAGTCAGACTCAGCCCCCTTCCACATACACCACGCAGAGCACTGGGGTTGTGTGATGGATCTCTGGGCCTCTGGCATACTGTGCTTTTGGCAGCTGGGGATGTGAGGCACCTGCAAGATTAATTCCTCCTGGCTTGTGCCTCCCTGCAGTGCTGTTTGGTTTGTAGTTTTGGTGGTGCAAGCTGAACCTCATTAACTCTGAGTCAAAGGGAGGAAAGGGACATGGTTTCGGTGATTAAAATCTCTGGGGTCACTCAAGGAGTGGGTACTCTAAGCTTTGTGTTTAGCCATACAAGCCTTCAGAGTGTTGCTGGATGTGGTCTGTAATAGAAAAACTCATCAGAGCAGAGCTGTGGAAATACTTCCTTGTTCAGACAGAGTGGGTTACATGTTTTCTGATACTGAGAAACTAATCTTGTTTGTCATTAATGAAACAGAGCATATTGCAATGCAAATGAGAGAAGTTGCATGGCAAGTGGTCCCACAGTCCTCAGCACTTGCTATTGATTGTTCAGTCTTACTTATTCATGCTATGCAAATTGCATTTCTCATCTTGCTCCTTCTTGTCTACATATTTTTGGTACAGGACTTGCCTGCAAACAGTCTTGTTCTTTCACTGGAGAGACAGGAATTGTTTCTGGCAAAGTTCTTAACGTTCCTTTGTCAAGCGAGTACTGGCTGAGCCGGGCAAGGCTCTGGAAATCTGTCAGAATGAATTCATCCTGCTCTAACTTCAGATGGAGAAATAGAAGAGTTGGTGGTATATTATTCGATAAGAACAAAAGCTTTAAAATAGTTTTCAAGTCTCTTTGTTTTTGATACTGAAGCCCTTGTGGCATTTGTTTTCTGGTCAGTTGTTTGGAACAGGCATGCGGGAGTGTTCTTTTATTCATGCTAAATATTATTTTGCATTTCAGGTATACTAAACCACTGACCTTTGCTGACTGCATCAGTGATGAGCTGCCCTTAGGATGGGAAGAAGCTTATGACCCTCAGGTTGGAGTCTATTACATAGACCACAACACCAGTAAGTGACATGCTGCTGTGTTTCTGCAGAGCGATTTAAGTCTGTATTAAAATATACTGAACAAAAAACCACAGAGTTGCTAACAGTGTGTTTTAGAGTAGATGAGATCTGCAGCTTGTGAAATCAATCCTGTCCTTCTCCATCACACAAAGTACTTCCCTCTCTAAGCAGGAATTTGAGACCTTCTGGGTTGCAGTCTTCAAGTTGGCAGCCACGTTCAAGCCGATACTGTGGGCACACCTCTGTCAGATTTGGTTCTACTGAAGAGTCCAACTGGTAGCACTGATCTGGAGTTTGTTCTTAGCCTGGAATTTGTCCCTGTGGCAAGACCATCAGAAACAGTACAAAGGTCTTGTGTTGATTCCCCTGGCAGGGGTGAACTGAATGAGCATGAGCTCCCTTGGCTGCAGGAGCTCACACTGCCCTTGCCGGAGACAAAACCCTCAAATAAGCTTGGGATGTCCTGGTCAGGGCGCAGGCTTGTGGTGTCTTTATCCTGTGTCCTCAAACTAAGCCACTGCTCACACCCTTTGCTAGATTGCTTGGTAGACCAAAAGAGTTAATTCTGTAAGCTCATTTGAATTATAAGAAAATACACTGGTTTATATATCATTACAGACATTACTAGAATAACTGTAATGGGTTATGCTAGAACAAATCCACTGAAAAAGTAAGAAGCAAAACAAATCAGTGACTTTGATTCTCTTTATAGAACAGCTGCAGCCCAAAAATTCACAGCAGAACCATGGCCAGGCTCTTTTAGGGGAGCTTGCAATTTGTGCTAAGAGAGAAACCTTTAAAAGATAAAAGTACATTGAAGTACCTTGAAATTGTGTTTTGTTTTTTTTTTTTTAAACCTACTTCTAGGACTTCAACTGAGAACTTGGAACTTTTTTTTTTTTTTTTTTTTTTCAAAATTGAAAGATTTTTTAAAAATAAAAACGTGGAGGTCTGGTGCAATTTTTTCCTTGGTGGAGTTTTTTTCCCCCCCTTAGGTATCTTCATCTTCACACCCTTCTCTTTCTCAAAACTGCCACAATTTCACCTGGCCTGAGACTGCACCCTCCAAGCTTTAGCAACATCTCTTGGGTATTAAAAATGCAGAATGAAAAAAGCCTGTTCCCAAAAAGCCTGACCCCTGCAATACAAAGATCCTCTATGCAATATACAAAGATCATACAAAGATCATTTCCAGCTGTAAAGGTGACACAAATATTTTTATTTAGAACTCATGTAGATCCTGTGATTTAAATTGCTTCACTGTAAGTATTTTTCTGTGAGGTAGGGGACGTTGATTTTTCTTTCTGTTTGAAGTCAGAAAGGGTAGGCAAATCTACAGAATAACACAAAGGAGATCTGCAGGGGAGAGGAGTGGACAAACTTTACTTTAGAAGGTGCCAAGTTGCAAGGCACAAATTTAGGTCAACTAGGGGTCTGTAAGACCAGGTGTGGTGTTCATTTCACTGTCTAGGAATGGGAAAATAGCCTTGACCTGAAGCTGTGGGACATGGAAGCCTGTTGGACCCCTGGAGTGTTTCAGTTGGCAGAAAATCCAGCATTGTTAAATTTGTAGTTGGACTCAGTGATCCTAAAGGCCTTTTCCAGCCTAAATGGTTGAATGCAGTTGGGACAAACCAAACATGGTTTTGTTTATACATTTGAATTGGTGCAGGGTGAACATGCAAGGTCTGGTTGCAGTTCTGGGGCAGTTACCCCTGCTCTGTGCCACTCACAGGCACCATGGGATGCAGGGACATGCAGAGAAGCCTTCCAACTGTGCTGACACCTGCTTAATAACAGTGCCATTTTAAAAGTTCCACTTCTATGGGATGCCAGAGGCCACAATATTTAAATGGCAATTTCAACAAAAAAAGAAGAGGAACAAACTCATTGCGTATTTCTTATCCCAGCTCTAATCCAGATCACAATAGAGCAGAACACATCCATTTAGCTTAACTTAATCAAGCTGCTCATCTTTGTGGTTTATGTTGAAGTATCCTCTGGAGGGTGTCCAAAACCTTCTTCCTCTCCAAGGTCGCTGGCAGATTCCCTGGCAGGAAGGAGCTGCTGAGGGTGGAAAGGGGATGGAGCCATGTTGGGTCTTGCTCATACTGCACAAGTACTCGAGACTAATTATCAGAAATGAGCCCAAGGATAGGCTTAAATCTAAAGCCAGCAGCTATTAAAAGAAGCAAGATGGAGAACAATTGTAACCACCTCTCTGAGGGAAGATAAATACAATTAAATTGAATTGAGTACCCAGAATATTCCTAATACAGTATTAATGCATAGCCTTGAGTGTGTCTCTCTGGGAGAACTTTGGAATGTGATTTGCACGAAGGAATTACGCTGATGCAAGCATTGTAAGCCTACATTCCTCCACCATGAAGCAAGCAGATTTATTTATGACAAGCTCAACATTAAATTAGAAATTCACAAGACAACAAATGATGTAACAGCCTGCATTTCTATCATTCTTTTATAGTTCTTTTTGAATGTATTTTGCATTTCTCAGTAGCTGGGGCTCAGTGAGAGCCCTTGGCCAACATTTTCATTGATTGGTTTTACATGTTTGAAAGCCAAAGCTCAAAGCTGCGATCAAGGAGTTACAGTTAGTGCTTTGATTACTGAAAAGGTTGAGGTGAATATTTAGAATAAATCTGGACACAAAGCATTTCAGTACCTCAGTGTGTTGTCCATCCATTCCCTGGGTCAGATTGTGTATGGAGCACTGGCAGTGCTTCACCACCTCACAGAGGTGTTCAGGATTGGAGGCTTTTCCAGTCTTCCTACTCATTGCTTGTAATAGAGGAATTTTCCTTCAGCAGCTTCCACCACCCTTCTTGGGATTATAGGAAAAATGGGCTGCTAGTCTGAGGAAAAACTGGAAATAGCCAGGCTTGAAGACTTACGTTGAGGTAAACTTATGATCCAGTGTCCTGCATCAGACTTTAAGAGCCACAGGTACTTTGCCAACATACTTTTTGTGCTGGAAATTAGAGAGCTCTAAGTCACAGTTGTAGGTGGCTGTGCAGTCATGTCCAAGGAAGCTGCATAGCTGGGAATGTGGGGGCAGCTCCCTGGGTAACAGCAGACTTTCCCCTTCTGGTTCAGCTGTGGAGAGAAGGCAGTTACTTCATCTGGGTAATGGTTATCTGGAAAATGGGATTTGGAGGCACAAATCGAAGCAGGAGCATGGGGATTTCAGAGTCTTACAGATTCTGTGTCCTCCTGATCTTTCTTTTGCTCCCTCTGAGGTCATGGTGCTATCTATGAGGGCACCAGCACCTACAGCTGCCACAAGAAGCTGCTTTTCCCTCATAATATTTTGAGGCAGTTTTTCAGGTCCAGGCCTAGCTTTAATATTGTATCAGCTGAAATACTGCTTCTGCTTGCAGGACCTGTAAAGGACTCTTTGTTGAAATGCTTCTACAGAATTTACTGAGGTTTTTTGATTGCAATTTGTGGCTTCTCCAAGTTTTGCCATATAATTTGAAGTGCCATGTATTCTTTTGGGTCTTGAGACATTGTTAAAAACTACTTACTGCTGGAGTAGCCAATTAATTTTCTTCTCAGCATGACCATGGACAGCTTGTGAAGAGGATTGAGTGTCCATCCCTTGGGTAAACCCCTTTATTTCTAGGTCTGCTGCTAAGAATGTTGTCTAACTTCCCCACATCCTCTGTACAGCAGTGTTAGTCTTACGCCTGACTCGCTTAAGAGCTGCTCATACCTTCCACTCTGGCAGCTTTTACTAAATATTTAAAGAGGCTCTTAAGATATGCAGATTAGATTCCCACTGATAGTTTCAAGCAAGTCCTTTCTATTAATTATTCATTATGTGGTAACTAGGCATCCTTATTCAAGCATGTTAGTTTAGACAGTTCAGAGCACTTGGTCAACTAAATATTGGAACCTGCTCCAAACAAGAACATGTAATAGCCTTGAAATAGAAATGAAAAATATTTTGGGCACTTCTTCACAAAACAAAGACAAACACTGACAATAAATTTACCTCATTAGTGTTAGGACTAGCTGCCTATCTGTGACCTTAGGTCTTTTTCATTATTAGAAACCTGAAAAGCAATGCATTGGCTGTGTTGGGGTAACGCAGATGGAAGTGTTGTAACTGCTGCATTCACTGTGTTACCCTAAATTCAGTGGAGTTCTTCGTGTCCTTCATATTCTTCAGTCATTTACTGCTGTGCCTGTTTTCCCTAAAGGAGTTGTTTACTCCTCTCTGAGATTCTGTTCATATAATGTCGTTTAAGATGCTTTCACAAATCTGTGATTTAATCAGACTTTATTTTTACTCTGGAATCTGAGTGAGCAGGTTTTCTTTCTCCTCAGCAATAAAGGCCACTTGGCAGCCAAAGAGGGCGGGCAGAGTTGTAATTGCTTTCATCTTGTTGGTGCAGTATAATGCAGTCATGTGGCAATGATGTTTTCTGAGAGTTTTTTTATCAGTGAAATAGTAGAGGTATTTTATTAGTAATATTATAAAGCAGTTGCTATAAGGATAAGTCTAACAGTCAATGTCAGTATCTTAGGGCTGTGCTTGTATATTCTTGGGTGGATGTTTTTAAGAGCCAGAACCAGGGCAGCTGCAGCAGCAGAGGAGTTGGAGAGTTATATGACAGTTTTGTTGTGAATTATTCTATTCAGCATGGCAGAACTCATTGGAATTCATTGTGGATCAACAGTCACTTCCTTAGAAAAAAGGAAAATATCTTTATTCAACTTTTTTATTACAGGGATGGGGCAAGAGACTATTTTAAAATGTCATAAACAATGGAGCTTTTCTAGACAGCAGAAAAAACCTGCATTCTGTTGATCTTGCCTTCTTCTGTTTTCTCTCCAAGAAACTACTCAGATAGAAGACCCTCGGGTGCAATGGCGCCGGGAGCAGGAGCACATGCTGAAGGATTACCTTGTCCTGGCCCAGGAGGCCATTGCTGCCCAGAAGGAGATCTATCAAGTGAAGCAGCAGAGGCTTGAACTGGCCCAGCAAGAGTATCGGCAGCTGCACGATGTTTGGGAGCACAAACTGGGCTCTCAGACCAGCTGTGAGTAGTTTAGTGAGCTCTTAACCAGTGACTTCCTCAGCTGTGGACCCAGTAGGACAGTAAAAGGCATGAAGCTGGCCCTTAGATACAGCACTGGGATGTTATGCCATGTCACTCTTCGATCAGTTTGTTTCAGAAATGGTATCTGCCCAGCACCTGTTTGGTAAAGGCTGGTTGTTATGAAACACTCCCATGTGTGGCTCAGTAACTGGAGTCAATGTGCAGATTTTCTGCATGGGCTTCAACAAATGCTAAAAAATGCGGTGGTTGGCTCAGTGTGAAAAAGTTAAATAATACTTTCCTCGATTCCCCTGTTTAAAGTACAGAAACAAGGCATCTTGGATAGTATTCCAGGCCCTTTTTCAGTTTTGTATCCCAGGCAGTTGAGTGATGGTCTCTTGGAGCTCAGGATCTGTATTTTATGCCATGTTCCAAGTCACCACTGGTGGATTGCCTCTCTGTGTGTGAAGAACAGTGGTTTGTGCTCCATATTCTGTGTCACACACACATCAATACCAATGCCTCTTCAAGGTTTGGTGCAGAAATGTTTATAGAATGCTGTATTTCCTTCTTACTGGTACTATTTAGGTGCTGGAAAATGTCCAGAACAGGATTTATTTCCTGCATGTATTCCAGAATTTTTGTTATAATCCTCAGTATTGCAGATTTTCTGTGTTCTTGCCAGCCAAGAACCTCCCCCTGTTTCCCTCTTATGAGTTATGTGCGATGGTGGAGAATTCCACTGGCTAATCCTGTGCCTGGTGTTAAAATTTTTTAAGTAGTTTTCTGTCAGCTGAAGGGTTCTTGTTTGACAAGGGTGTTGTCCCGCACCTCTAAAGGACTGGGTTTGCTCTTTTCTTAGGAGCATTCTGCCCAAGTATTGGTGTTCCAGAGCAGTACACTGAGAACATGAGTTACATGGGTGAGATGGGATCTGCCTTGAAAAATACAGCCAAACAGAAATAACTAGAAATTCTTTCCCATGTTTTATAGGGCATAAACTGATGGCTACAAGGATCAAAATATCTCACTTGCCTACAGCCACCTTTAACAACATTGCACGTTGGGGAGATACAGTACCTTTTGAGGCAGAAGGGTTTAACCACTGCTGAGAAGAGAGTTCTACTCTTAATGGGACATTGATTTGATCTGGTGTGACACATTGTATGGTTGGTCGTGTCCTCAAGGCTGTGAAAAGTCTTGCATCACATTTTTCAGTTTCTTCTCATTCTTTGCTTTTCTTTGTTTCTAAACATCCAGTGGATTGTTTGCTCAATGAGGAAGTCTGAAAAAAATAATTAAGTAAACCTTCATGCAATGCCTGTCCCTTCAGTTCTGTTAAATGCCTTTGGAAATGCAGGAAGCCACACTTTTGAATGGAGTGAATGTGTTTGGGAGTTTGAGTTAAGTGTGTTAACCTGGAACAAATCCAGACTTTGGAGATGCAGGACATGCTTTGGCCCCTTCAGTCTGTACTTTTTGTGGAGTACTTGACTGCACTATTGCCTTTCCCTGTCTTTGAGCAGCGAGATGAGGAAAGTGGGTAACAGACCTACACCAGCAAAGTGTGGAGGTCTGGGTGTGTAGGAGTGATGGGAGATATGTATTGGTGGTGGGACTGGTAAAAGTGTAGGGAGGAAGGCAGAGCTGCTAAACTGGCTGTTGTATTTGTTCCAGTGCTTTCTGGCTCCTCGTCAAGTTCCAAGTATGACCCCGAGATCCTCAAAGCAGAGATTGCTACTACAAAATCCAGGGTGAGTAGTAAAAATGGACCTTTGCTTGCCATGAGTAATGGTTTCAGATATTTCCAGGCCTCATGGCAAATACTGAAAGGAGATGACAAAGCAGTTGGAAGAGCTAATGTTGCCATTTAGGTCATTGATGAGAATTTTCTAATGTTGCAGTATTAGGAATTTGAAACAGGTGGTTTTATTCCCCTTAGACTTTAGCCTGGCTTGGCAGTGGCAGTGCAGGATGGCTGTGGGATGTGGAGCTGCCTGCTGGCTCCTCCAGTGCTGGAGAGCTGCAGGTCCTCCCCAGGGACTGGCAGCTGTTTTGTGCAGGGCTTAGTGCAGGCTGTCAGCAGGGGAGGGTGTGCTCTCTTGCAGAGCACAGTTTGGGAGGAAGAAAGGACTGAAGGAAAGTAGGTCAGTGTGGCCTCTGTGGAGGAATATAAAACAGCAAGCTGTAGGGTCAGTGGATTTACAATATGGATTAGCATCCTGCTGCTGATGATGCACCACTCGTGCAATGGGGCCTTTTCATTGGGGAGATTGCAGGGTGGCTTCAGATGTTGCAGGGTAACTCCTGTCCTGATGCTTTGCAGGTTTTTTTAATAACTGGGAAGGTTTTAAACATTTCTGAGCAGAGTTGACATGTGTTTCACTGCTGTCTTTTGTGAATTTTTCTCAATTTTTCCACTTGCACAGCTGGAACTTCCCTTGAGCCCCTTGTTAAGAGATGTAATAGCAGCTATTGGGTAAAACCCTAGCCAGTGATAAACTCCTGATGAGAAGGCAGTCAGGTTTGTTTGCTGCTCTTGAGATGAGCTAATTGCCTGGAAACTTTGTTTAGAGCACTGTCTACACTGAATAAGTTTTGAGTTGAATGGATAGCACTGTACCTAAATACTCATACAAAATACCATTCTAAAAATGTGACACCTTGCTGCAGGTTAATAAACTCAAGAGAGAAGTTGCTCACATGAAGCAGGAACTCCAGTACAAAGAGCATGGATTTCAAACACTGAAGAAGTAAGTGTGTTCTCAAGATATTTTTTTTCAGAACATCTCTGGCTTGCAATGCATCCTCCACTACATTTATAAATAGCTGCCTAAATAACATAAGCTGAAATATGCTGCTGATATCTTTAGGCTGCAAGCAGTACACAGCCATGGGGGAGTTTTCTCAAATCAGTGCCTGTATGGGATTTACCACATTAGAACTGATTTCATGGCAAAAAGCTTTTGAACCAAGGTCCCATCAGTTAACAGATATTCCGTTTTACTCAGTATTGTTCAGTATGAATATCACTACAGCCCATTGTCTTCATTATAAGAGCCTTCAGTTTAGGGCACTGAGGAAAAACTAGAGGTGGAATGGGAGGCAAAGTTTCAGGTACTTGCCTTTGTGTGACTAGACATCAGGCATCTTTTCAATAAATGTTTATTATAAGGGTCAACCATGGTAGAATTCCTTTGAGGAAAGGGAAGGATGAGGTGACTTGTAATTAGGTTGTGCAAGCAAATACATCTGTGCATGTGAGTCTGTGCCTGTTCTTGAAATCATGACTGAAAATTAGGTGATTCTCATAGATGGCTAAACTGATCCTCTCTAGGTTAGGAAAAAGGCAGCTAGCATCAGTCTGCCTTAACATACTGTTTTGGGGGGTTTGTATGCACCTTTGCCCTCCCTAAGGAGTCAAAGAGATGATACTGCTGAAATTAGAGTTCTGAAGTGTAATGTACTGCTGAGTGGAGTAACTTAGGCAGTGGGGAGTGGGGTCCTTTATTCCTTCTGTTGTCCTTATTATACTTTGGAGTGTGTTTTTTAAAAAAATTCATGTCAAGATGCATGGATCTAGGATGATTCAATTAACTGGATGTTATTAAATGTTAGCTCACTGGGTTTTTTAAAATTTCTGTACAGAATTGACATGAAAATGTCTGATACTCAAGGTGGCTACAAACTTGATGAGGCACAAGCCATTTTAAGTGAAATGAAAGCTCTCAAGAAGGCCATCACATCAGGGGAGAAGGAAAAACAAGACCTCATTCAGGTATTGAAACAATATAACTTTTGTAGTATTTTACGTCACCATTGCTAGAAGATTGAATATCTGAGAAGTAATTTAAGTGTTTTGTATTTCAGATACATAATTGAGGTTTTTAATAACATAAACTAGTTTTGTGTTGTGGTTGGACTGCAGCCTCTGCAGTTCTTCAGATGCTGTAAATGAGAAGTATAAAACACAGTCCAGCCATGCCTGACCTCGAGTTTGCCGAGTCTGAGTGGGCATAGCAAACATGGTCAGATCTGAGTCATGGGTTTAGGCTAAAGTTATGTAGCTGCTGAGGTACTTTGGGCAGAAGTGAGCTCACCTCATGATTTTTTGTGGTTTTAGAGCTTAGCCAGGTTAAAAGACAGCTTTGTGAATGACAGAGGATCCCAGTCAGACCTGTGGGCCAGCGGTGTGTCTGTGGAAAGCTCCAGCCCTCTGCTACCGCGACAGTACCTGGATGTCAGCTCCCAGACAGATGTTTCAGGAAATGTGAGTAATGTGTGGGAAGCCTTGTGCACATGGAGACATTCCTCTGAGCTGTGTGTAGAACTACCTCACCATGAGTTTCCAAGCATGGACAAGTTTCTGTGAAATCACAGCTTCTCCTGGTTTAAACTGCAGTGACTTTGTTTTTGTGTGCAGTGTTAATGTATCTCTAAGGGCAACCTGATGTTTCCCCACACTGTCTCTATCAGAGCAACCCAGGTAGGAATAAAAGGGAAGGAAGTTTGATTTGGCCTGTAGGTGTAGCTTTTTGTTATATAAATATTCCCTTAGCTCTTTATAGCAGTGATAAGTTACGAGACAAGAAACATTCAGCAGGTCTGTATGGGCTAAGCTCCAGTGAGGACTCTTCCCCTACAAGTGTTTCACTGGGTTACAAGTGAGAACAGCAGCTTATGTGTAGATATTTTGATGCCACCAAAGTTGTAGTGCTCATAAACCCTCAGTCCCACACGTGCAAGGAGATCAGAAGTGTCAGGTTGGTCCCAGCCTTGGTAAGGACTCAGTCGGTGCTGAGGGTACATCTTATTTCTCACACGACAGCACAGCGCCTCTCCTGGGAACCTTTACTTAAAGGTTTGCAGCCACTTTCAGTCAGGGCCACACATGTTAGTGAAGATCTGCAGATTTGGGCATGATATGATGTCCCTTGTCTTTAACAGCCAAAGCAAGATGTCATTTAAACCAAAATACAATGCAGCAGTTAAGGATGCAAAAGAGCATTTAAGAAGAAGGATTGCTAAGGTATTTGTGTGTTCACAGAAATAGAAGCCCAAGACAGATGTGGTGGATTTTCTCTTCTTTCTAGGCCAGAAAAGGCCTTTGAATCTTGTTGGGGTTAAGTATTTGAAGAAATCACTAAAAGTTTATTTAAATGCAGCATGTTTGTGTTCTGTGATTGGTTTAACTAGAAAATGACTGACAAGATCTAGTGTCACTTGTAACAGTGTCAAGGAAATATCAAAAGAGGAGTGGTTCCTAAGTTGCTGATTTGATGTTTCTGTCTCAGTTTATTGCCAGCAGCAGTAACCAGCTGGCCGAGAAGGTGCGATTACGGCTGCAGTATGAAGAGGCAAAGAGAAGGTAATTCTTTGGCCCATTGCCCTTTTTGGTTGTCACAGAGCTCATTCTGAGGATAAGTTTCACTAGAAGAAGTACCTCCAGACTGAAACCCAGCATTGCTGCTATGTAAATGTGGTAATTTTTGAGACAATAGGCTTTTTGGGCCAGTGTTATCTTTCAAGAAATGAATAACCATCCTAGAAATTACTGAGGTGTGACTAATACATAAAGAATTCAGTCTGGCCACACCTATGGGGACATAAGTGGTTCTGGTACCTGTTGCCAGTGTTTCCCCATTCCTAATAAGGAGACTGTACTGCAAGGCATCTCCTTACCTTATTTGAAATGAATGAATGCTTGCATGCCTAAGTGTGATAAGGAGAAATGTATATTGTGTTAACACCTTACATCAAAATACGGTCAAATGGCTGCAATTCCAGAGCTTATCCATAAGAATGTAAGTTTTCACCTTTGCCCTCTGATCTCAGATGAATTAAGAATAGATTAAAAAAAAATTCTATCTACTTAACAGGCCAATTTAAGCAAAAGCTTTCAAGATTTACTTTTTAATAGATAGTAGCTGACTCAACTGTGTAGTTAAATGAAAAACCACCAAGAATTATTACTTAGACTTTGGCTGGCCTAGTCTTTGTTCAGTGATGTAACCATTGCTGGGGGTGACTTTCTTCACTTCTAACTGCTCTAGAGGGACTTTGCAACTCCAGAATAACAAAGTTCAGATGTGTTTGTACAATCTGTGCTTGGGATATATGCAAAGAGAAGGTTTTTTCTCCAGCCTCTGGTTAGAAATAAGAGCCTTAAGGCTGAGGTTACTAATAATGCTCTCATTTTGGTGTACTGGCATGGCCAATAGGCCGTGTTTCTCAGTGGCATAAAATTTGATCTGTGGCAGAACTGCGTGTCCAACTGCTTTTGGCACAAATTTATACTTCTTTTCTTAGGTGGAGCAATTTTACCAGAACTGTTTGTTTTGTCAGTCCAAGATTTGCCAAACTACCTTGACATTCAAATCATTCAGTGACTTTTAAAAGCAACTTTAAAAATACCACTGCTTCAAATGCAGTGGTTAATTAGGCAGTAGTAAAATTGCCTTTTACTTTTAAGCTTTGCTGAAGGCTTCAATTTAATTCACACTGACTTTATAATATATAGAACACATTCAGATTGAAGAGGAATATTCCTCCTTTATCCTGTACCTTTTCCAAGGAGGGGCAAGTGAATAGTGACAAGCCTGAAAACTTATTTAATATGCTCTTTATAAAGAGAGAGAACCTTATGAAGACAGCACAGTAGTTGAAGTGATGATGAGTGGCATACAACACACTTTGCAGTTAAAGAATACTTGCTGCTCATACCCCATGTTTGTCCTAGGTTATCTATAGGTTTTTCTCAAAGCTTAAAAAACATTACCATGAAGAAAGATGGATCTAAATGGATATGAATAGTTGATGCTAAAATGAAAAGATCTCCAGCTATCAGAGCACCATGGTTTTGGCACAGTATTTAGTAGGAGCTGCAGAAACAAATACCTTGACTGGTTTAAAGCTGGAACAATACTATGGATATAGTGACTCACAAGGAACCTTCTGTTCCTGTGAAAATTCTTCCTTGTGATGTTAGAAGTGTTTCCTGTCCCCACAGCAGCATTAAAATGTTCCAAAAACACAATAGAAGGCTAAGTACTTTGCCCACGCACAAACTGTGAAGAAAGCGAGTGATGGAAATACATGTGTTATATTAGCTCTGCAGTATCTGGAGAGGTAAAAGTTAAGGTTTGAAATCAAGATGGTCCCATATTAATTAGTTTAGAACTACTAGATCTGTAAAGGGCTGGTGCTTTAGAAAGCAGGCTCTGGCAGACACTGTTTGTACCATTGCTATGGACCAGACTAAAAGCTCAGATGTGGGTGAGTATCTGACTGAACTTCACCACACCAGAACTGCCAGGACCCAGTTCCCTTCCCCATCACTGCATCCTCTCCTGTCACAGCTCAGGCAAACAACAGATCCCCAGAGCAGATAATATAGGACCCAAAAAAAGACACAGGGCAGCTACAGTGACAAACCTTTCGCTTAATTATATTCAAAACTGAGAATGAGTATCATGTCAAAAAGGCTGTCACTGCTACCTCTCAGCAAGGAGATAGCTGCTGCAGCATAAATGCAATCAGAGATGCAACTAAATTCTGTTGTACAACTTCAGACATGTAGCAGTAACTCAGTTGTGTAGCACAACTTGTACCCTGCATTGTTCTAATTTCTTCAGCAGTTAAAATTCAAGCTTGGGTTCTGTGTGACTGGTGGTAACTCAGGGATTTTAGAAATACGTTTTTTTAATCTCCTGAAATGAAATATTTTAATGTCACATTAAGCAACATTACAATGACGGTGGGAATTTCACTGGTCAGTTTTTAAACCACACCTCCCACTTAGCTTGTGGCTTTTTTTGCTCAAGAACAGAAACTTATCTGATACAGGATTGTTAATTACTGGGTGTAGATACACATCTTAGTGCATGCTCCTGTGGAGATGCATGTGCTCTGGACAATCTCCAGAGACTAAAAATTGTATGTGCTATGCCTATGTTGCATAATAATAGAAGGTGCTAACTTTCCCTAATTAACTAAAAAGAATCTTGTTATGATGATGAATAAATCATCTAACTACCTTTTCTAGGTAGAAAGAGAACAACTAAATAAAACTTGAGCTTCTTGTTCTGTATTTGTTCATTCTGGTGGCCATTCAGAGACGTGGTGTGACCTGAGGCCGGCACTGCAAGCCCAGCCTGGATCATCAGCAGTGATGGAGTTCAGACTCAGGCAGTGAATGCTGAAGGGCTGGAGTGTTCAGCACAGTGCAGACCTTCTGCAACATGTTTCTTTTGTGATAGTGCTGTTTTATTGCAAAAATAGAATAATAAAACTCCCTTTAACTGAAAAGGGGGAAAATAACGATCATGTACCTAAGGTAAAACTGGAGGTTAGCTTAACAAACCTTTTAGACTCGGAAATGCATAGAGAACAAATTCCAATGGAAAAGCCATATCCATGCAAATGTATGCCAAAAGTGATCAGATTTATGCTAGCCAATCCTCTTAGACTCATATCCCTTCAAAATGCACAGAGGAATTCTTGGATTATGAATTAATGCCACTGTTAATTCTTCATTGGAACACAGTATTGCACTTAATCAGGCACTCAAAAACAAAACAGCTCTTAAGACTACCTAAAAATAGTTGAGCTGAATATCTATCAATTATGGAACTTCGTTAGAGTGAGCAACCTGCTGTGGGAAATGGGTTTACAGAAAGTGATGCTTCCCTTCAGAAAGGTGATTTCATGTCTGTCTCCTGTTGATGATGCTGGAGGCAGGTCAGTGTGTGTGAGCCTAATCCTTCACAGGCTCTCTCAGGCCTCGAGTTCCTCTTGGCCTCTGGAGCCTGGAAGACAAAGCTTTATTCTTCAAGGCCATTCAGGAGCCTTCTAGCTGCTGCTGCCCAGATCTGCATCTTACTGCTTACTCCACACACTTTGATTTTGCTGGTTGGCACTGAATTTGCTCTGTGCCTGCCTGTGCGCTGGTTTGCTGGAGGAAGCACACACCATCCTCTGTGTTTCTGCAGCATAAACCAAATTCTAGAGAGATGAATCCAGATCAGTACCTGCAACTATTTGCTGTAACAGATTTAAGTCCAGTAAGTCTGTCACCAGATCACAAAGCCCTTTTCAAAGACAGAAACATATTGGACGTTCATTTTACATGTCACTTCCATTTCTTATGTATTTGCTAAACCCGAGTGTGGGATTAACCCGAGTTCATCACGTGAAGGGGCCTTGCCTTGCCTCTCTGATGTTCAGTCAGGTGAATTTTTTTTGAAAATATCTTGCAAAATACTTTCTTCTACTTGTTTGCCTTCTAAGTTTTTCAATTTTTTTTCATCCCAGACAGTTCTGGCCTTCCCATTCCCTGCTTCCTACTTGATATTTTGGATTGTGTGAGTTCAGAAACACAGATCCTTGGTAATTCTAATTCAGATTTATCTGTACTATTGTTTCTCTTCAAACTACCATGATCAGACTGTCAGTCTTGAAGACTTGTAGGTTAGTGAGTGCAAAGGAAGCAGCTTTCTTTGGGAGGACCAACATTACTGCCCTTGGTTCTGTATCCTGCTTCTCTCTGTCTTTTGCATTGCAGAGCTAACCATTTGTGGACCTAACTGAGCAGGTCAGATATTTGGGAAATTTGGAACAGGCAGCCACTTGGAGTGAGCAGCCTCCTTCCCTACCACAAGCTCTGCTCTCCTCCTCTGCCAGTCAAAGCTCTTGGAAAATTCTACATCCGTATTGCTGTTGCTTTTAGTCTGCTTGTCTTCCTCCCTGAGCTGATGTGGAGTGGTGCTGGAGGACTGGTGACACAGGCTTTCAACTGAAATCTGGAATGATATCTCTAATGAAAATAGGCTTTGATTCTGATGCAAGTAAGCAGCTCTGGATTTTGGTAGGATCACATTGCCTCTCCAACTCCTCACATCCTCAAGTGCAGGTTGCACCAGGAGTAGTGTAGCTCCTTAATGTGTCCAGAATGCTTACTGTTGAATCAACAGGTGGGTTCTTGCAGTAGCAGCATGGAAATATGATTAACTTCCTCATTGTAAAGACAAAAAAAGAATTTCTAAGCTTTTGACTAAACACTAATCTTTATCTGAATTGTATATGGGGAGTACACAGTTACTTCCACGAAAGTGATTAAAGAGTAGGTAATTATCACATGATATCCTCCACACAAACTACTCTGAGATCACTCTGTAATGCATATGAAACACCTGTAGTATATGTGATTGCCTTTTCTGACATCCAGAATTTTTGTTGTATTATTCCCTGACTGGTGGACACTCTGCATATTAGCTAGAAACTTCTTTTTCCATTGTGAACAAACCTGAGTTAAAATCCCATTCTGCATGTCCACATCCCAGTGGTGCTGTCACTTGGCACCATTCTGGTAAGGGGGACACACGAGGGTGGTTGTCCTGGAGCTCAGAGCCTTCCTCAGGGCTCTGGAAGATGTGGTTGGTCATGGTGCACCTCTGCGTATCTGGAGCAGGAGATCAGGCACTCCTCAGGGAATAATTGCATTTTTTTTTTCCCCTGCAGAATAGCAAACCTGAAAATCCAACTGGCTAAACTTGACAGTGAGGCCTGGCCTGGCGTGCTGGACTCTGAGCGGGATCGTCTGATACTGATTAATGAGAAGGAGGAGCTCTTAAAAGAAATGCGATTTATTAGCCCCAGAAAATGGACTCGAGGAGAGGTGGAGAGACTGGAGACAGAGAGGAGGCGCCTGGAGGAGGACCTTCAGGCTGCTAGAGACACTCAGAGCAAAGCTCTCACTGAGAGGTGGGTTAGTGGGAACAGAGCAGTGCCTTTTTGGGCAAGAGGTAACTGGGAGCAAGCACCAGCATCCCCTGGCTGACTGCCCACAGCAGTGCCCTCACATTCCCAGGACACTACTCAGAAAGCTTCTGAACTCATCTCCCAAACAGCCCATGTGCAAGTTTTACTGTGCTAGTGGGGAAAGGTTGCTGTTCCTACAATGAATCCTTTATGGGAATGTAAAGAATGCTCAAAATAGCCCAGTGTAGTGTTAATGTAGTGTAACATTTCTGTATGCAGCCAGCACCTCACAGCAGCTTCTACTGCAGTTGCTGTGCAGTCTGGGCCTTGGTAAATGTCAGCAGATGGAATTTTAAATTTCTTAAATTTGCTGTTTGTTCTGAGCATCCTTGTATGTGATTCCTGTAGGATCTGGTATTTGACAGGGCTGTGGGGCTTGCAGGGAATATCCTGTGAATCTAAACTAGCTGAAAAAAATGCCAACTTTCTTCCCTAATTTTACCTGTGTTGCAGGAGGAGACCTCAGGGGAATGTACAGTGGGGATGAATACTGCATTAGGCATTGCCTACAGGTGTTTTACAGTCTGGATGTATTAATGAGGGTGGCTCAGCAGTGTTTCTGGTAGCTGCAGTCTCTTGAAATGGAGTAGGCACACTGCATCCACTCTCTCTTTGGCTCCATGTTTTCACTTCTTCAATGCAGTGTCCAAATGACACCAATTTTTTACATAGGCTTTTTGTGGTTTTATCATGCTGGAAAAAATGTAAATGTCTTGGCCATTACACTTTCACCTGCTTGAGGTATCTGTGGTTTGACAAATGGTTCTGGTCTTGCCATAAGGTAAAGACCTTCATTTGGGATTTTTGGGAATATGGTCACATTCTAGAGTGACAAAGACATAACACATTTATGGGGAAGGATTTTGTGTCCAGAGGCCTGTTCAGTTAGGGTGTGAGCAATGTGTTTGTCTCAAGCCAGTTGAGGTGGGAAATAAAGCTGAGATGCTGCTAAAGCCAATAATGGAAAGCAGTAATGCAATGGTTAATAACTAAATCAAGTAACCCTTAATCATCCATAGGCTTTAGTGGAAGGAATTAGGACATTTATAGTTTTATTAGCACATTAGGAATGCAGTAGTGTTTAGTGAGTAAAATCTGCCCAGTTCTTTTGAGGCCTGATCCTAGAAACATTAGCTTTTATGTTACCAGCTGTAATTATTTTCTCTTGTGAATGTTTTCAGGACTGAGTTCTGCATTTTAAGAGTTTATGAAGTTGGTAAACACCTACATATCTGGACCAAATTCAGTCCCATGTATTCCTATCAACTTTTGTAGGATTTCACAGAAAAAAAAAAAGTAGATTTTTCCTTTACTCCTTATTTCAAATAGTAAATGCTACTTTAGCTTGTCTCTTTTTTGATCTTCTCTTAGGCTGAAGTTGAACAGCAAAAGAAATCAGCTTGTCCGAGAGCTGGAGGAAACCACACGGTTGGTTGCCATGCTGCACTCCCAGCTGAAGAGGTAGGTGACCCTTTCCAGAAGCTGTGGTTGCTTTTGCTGCACATTGTGCCACTGACTTCCTCTGCTAACAGTTCCAGCTCCCAGCTGAGGGCTAAAAGGCCTTTCAGTCCCAGTACTGACCTAAGGCCCCTGTATAGTCAGTGTAAGGAGAAGCCTTGGGATCATAGGTCAGTTTATGGTGCTTTTCAATGGGCTGAACAACTCTGTCTCACAGCAGGAGTTTGCACAGTCCCTTCTATTTCAGCAATATTTAGGTGATGAGGGATAGCTGAGACTTATTCACTAAAGTTTGAGTTACTGGAGTATTACATTAATAAAGTATGTTAAAAACAGCTTAACAGACAGCAAATGGAGTGAATCTTACTAATGCAACTACACATTAATGTGTGAATGATCATATTTCTCTAATTCCAAGTGTGCTGTTGCTTGCAATGTAGACAATATATAGAGATATCCCTGAATCTGTTGTGGTTCATATGGTGTGAAGAATGGCTTTTAGTTCAGGCTGTATTTTTGGGAGAACACAGGATTGGTGTATCCAGCATGCATGACTGCAGGCACTAAGGTCAAATCATTTTGCTAAAACTATATTTTTATCATTCTGATAACAAGAAAGTTTGGTGGGGTTTTTGTTTGGTTGAGGTTTTTTCCTACCAGTGTGTACTGAATTTACTCTGTTTGTAGCTTCTGCTCCACTTGGATTCTGTTTCATTTTGTGAAGATGACACCGAAAAGACTGGAAAGAAATCATAGTGCAAGACTGACGTGTAAATAAGCCAGCATGGAGAATAGCTATCTGTGAGGCTTTTATGCAGTGGAAATGCATCATATTTTCATTTCACCTAGCTGATTAGGGATCTTTTGAGGTGACCAAGAAGCATGTGAAACTAATTTCTTCCTAACTGTGTGCCCAGCATTCTTGGCATGCTCCTTCATAAGAATAAGTGTTTGTTATTAACCCCATAATGCAAAATGTCTGGCATTCAAAGGCATGTACAAAAAGAAGTTGAGCCCAGTTTTTTGACAGGGAAAAGATTAATTTTAAACCTCTCCCTTTTAATAGTGAAGTACACTGAAAAGCTGTAAATTCATTAGGCTTCAACAGATGTGTATATACTGCCAATATGCAAAAACATCTATCAGAAGCTTTTTTGAACAAATGTGATGCACAGCACATCTGTCAGAAGACATTTTCTGCCAAAATTATACTAAATACAGCATACTTGCCTGTTTCTCCTAAGGTCATGGAAATAATTATACAAACATAGTTTCCAGCTTTTACTCTATAAATAATAAATAAGGGATTATTAGGCTTATTAGTATCTCACAGTTTTTCAGCAGGGCAACTTAAGCCACTTATGTATATTCAGAAATTTTTCAATATCTAATCCCTATTTGAAGTGAGGGTCAATAATGACCAAAGTCTTCAATATGCAGAGCAGGAGTGTTGGTTTAAGTGGAATTTCTAGAGATTGTACATTGGTACATGTTGTAGTCACTACTGGAATACTTGCTGGGTCTCATGAGCAGAAAACTGTGCTGTGGTGTCTGGACTTCCTTATCTGAACAGACTTCTATTCAGCACCTGCTTGAAATTAATTTTGTTGTCAGTTATGTTCTGAATGTAGAACTCTAGGGATAAATAAAGCGTGTGAATTGATTTCACAGCCCAGCCCCTACTTTTTCCCTTGCTCTCTTGGCCCTGGATTCCATGTAGCAGTCTTTTACATGGATAAATCCTGCCAGCTTTCTGGACTGCTGGCTGCTGTGATCTCTGAGGGCCAGATCCAGGCAGCTGTGATACTGCCTTTTGGCTGCAGGTCCAAGATTGAGGCAAATAGAAGAAAATTTCCATATGGTCAGACAGTTCATTGCAATAACTTCATCTTCTTGCATGGGCCTTGCTGGTTTTTGCAGTCTGCTTTGAAGATTAACAGGAGCCATAGATACTTTCCAGAGAGATGCGGGAGGAGGGGGATGGCACAAATTTCAATTGGTTTGAAACTGTTCATTGGAGTTGTTTTGGCTAAACAAGGGCTCTTAGGAGTCTGATATGGTGAGTAGAAAAAATGAATATGGTTGATACTATTTGACCAAGCAGTGACCCACAATTTCTGCTGTGTAGACTGTGGTTCTGGATTGCTCTGGGGACTAATGCGTGTGGCCTGAGCTAACAAAGCAACACCCTGTGGGCTTAGAGATGTGGTGACATTGCAGTGTTTTCATGAGAAATCAGAAGGTACAGTGTCATGGTTTTCTGACTTGTTTCCTTCAGTCTCTCCACCAGCATGCTTTCCCTCTCCTCAAGCAGCAGCCCTGGTTCTCTTGCATCTAGCAGAGGATCTCTTGCCACCTCCAGCCAGGATTCGTCCACCTCAGCCAGTTTCACTGATCTCTACTATGAGCACCTGGAGCAGCTGGAGCAGTTGGACTCGGAATATCAAAACAAGCTTGACTTGCTCTTAGAAGGAGCCACTGGGTTTAGGCCATCAGGCTGTATCACCACCATTCACGAGGATGAAGTAGCAAAAACTCAAAAAGCAGATACCACCAGTCGCATGCAGGCTCTGAGGTCCTTGTCTGGTACTCCCAAATCCATGACATCACTGTCCCCAAGGTCATCTCTCTCTTCTCCATCTCCACCTTGCTCTCCGCTGGTGATAGACCCACTTCTGACTGGTGACGTCTTTTCAAGCCATATGGATTTTGATGATGCAGAGATAAGTGCAAATCTGTCAGAACTCACCCTAAACACTGGGAGTGGCAACTGTAGACTGGAAGAGCCTCGAGCAGGAGATAAACATCTAGGTCAAGGTATGGTAGGAAAAGATTTTCACGCACTGCATGCATTTATATTTAATGTCATTCATAAAGCATTGCGAAGCAAGTGTTTCAGAAGCTGTCATCTTGTTGTCTTTATGTTGAAAAATGTTTTCAACTCTGTTTTCTGTCTTGTTTGGGAGGGAGGGTTGGTATTTTAATTTGTACACAAAAATACTGATATAATGAGTCTTGCAGGAGACTGATTTATGTGTGTTTTTACTGTAGACAGATGCATGTGGACACAAATCACAGGGATTTCATGTGCAAATGTAAATGGTCGTGGTGGGATTCCTGGTTTGGTTTGACACTAAACTATTCAGAATATCATCTATTGTTTTGGGTCTGGGAGACACAGTGCCATATTGATGCAAAGTTTTTTGACCAAGCTTTTGAGGAGGGCTGGAAAATTCATATAGCTTAACAGTTAACAAATTATAGTAGTAATAATCCTTCCCCACCACCTTGGTATGCATAAGATCCTGCTCTGGTTCCCAGTAAATCAGTGGCAATGAATTTATTAATTTCAGCTGAGCAGACATGTCAAGGCTGTGCTCAAATTCTGCTGTTTTGGTCTCTTAGCAACAAAAACGTGTTTAGATTGTAAGCATGATAAAGTAAGACATTAGAGATAGTGGATGTTCTCATATATATGCATATGGCTTGTTGGTGGGTGGGAAGGGTTCATCCTTTTTTTGGAATGGAGGGGCTGAAGTGGATGGAAAGCAGTTGGCACAACCAGGGCACAGTGCTAGGGCCTGTCTGAAGTTCTTGTGACTGCAGTTGGGTTAAATCCAGTGAGTGAAAGGACTGGATTTGTAGCTGCAGTGAGGAAGAGCTTTAAAGGCAATATAAAGTTGCAAGATACAGTTCTGTGAACCAGCAGTACAGATTGTTTCTGTTTTTCGTGGGATTATGGAACAGCCCATGCGAATAAAAGGAACCAGTACCATATTACCACCACCTTCTGCATTAAGAAGGCTGACACTATTTAAAACACAATAAAAAACACAAGTGCAAATCTTCCCCTTTGAGCTACCATTTTCCTACAAGCAAGAGGTATTATGCATTTGAGTAGGAAACACTAATTATTAGAACTGGGTGCTGATTAGTTTTAACCTTTTTAGCTCTTCAAGATTTGCCAAGGCTGTTAAAGTGAAAGCTCAGGTGTTAAGCAGATTAAGTGATTACTGCTGTTAGCCAGTCAGCAGACAAAATAATCACCATAAGTAGTTTATTTCAGGGCAATAACGAGATGAGATTCTACTCCTCAGGCATTTTGGGGGTGGGGGGTTCAGTGTAACACCCAAAATGCATGGGACTGGCTCTGGGGTGGTCAGTCCTGGGCAAAGCACACTCACATGTCCTGGAAGCAGAGCTGAACAGTGTATCTGAGAGCTTTGCTGCTGCCTTCTGGTAGAGCAGAATCTCCACTAGCTTTGAAACTGAAATAAAAGCTGCCTTTCTCACCTGAGAAACTCCTGAGTGATTTAGGAGAAATGAATAGCAAAACCTGGAGCCTGGCAGAGTCCAGCATTCTCTGATTAAATGGTTGGATGTGAGGACGGTGCATGACATGGCTCTTCAAGGCCCATGGAAGGGCAAGTAGCAGGAAGAGCAGAGCAAACTTCAAATTCTTCATGTGAGTGAAAACAAAAAGGTGAAACAACACCAATAGCATCCATCTGCTTGGAAAAATGGAGGAGAGTTGAGTCAGTTCTGAACTTTTTTATTAGTGTGGTATCTCTTCAGACACTTAAGGCTAAAGACTGAAAGTCTGAATTTTGTGTTAATTAGCTGCAGGAAAGGGCTGAACTTTTCAAGTCTTTTGCAAAACCAATAAGGAAAAGGGTGTCTGGAATTGTTGTCACAGAGCCATTGGTTTTATTCACCTTTACACTGTAGCACTCTGCTGTAGAGAAGTTACTTCACAACAGCTTCACTGTTACGCACTTTCTGTATTCACCCCTCTGGCCCTGAGGTGCTCGGGGCAGGTGGTCAAGAATGAGGCTTTCTGGATTGGAAAGACTCCATGGCTTTGGGAACTGAGGGAGAAAGAGAGGTTTGGTGTGTGGAGGCCAACCTGCAGTGCCTTTCCCAGTGAGCCACTGTGATGTAAAAGGATTCCCAGAGCAGTATTTGGTGTGTAAAATTCCAAGAATCATATTCAGGAAGCCAGCCACTGGGGAAGAAGTTATTTTCCTGTTAAAACCATGGACGAGGAGGTATTGAAGGAGCATTGAGGAAAGAAGTTTTGACCCTTCCCATGAACCTCTAGCACGGCCTGTGATCCACAGCACTGCAGGAGCCTGGCCCTGGCACATGGCAGGAGGGAGGATGGATTAAAGTGGGAATGGAGTGTTAAATGGATCCATTTGTTTCAGTTAATGACTGATACTTGTGTTGCAGGTGATAACTTCTATTCATGTGGATTGGCCTGTGGGGAAAAGGTCTTGGACATACTATTTCTGTCCAGTGGTTCCATGGGAGTACCAAGATGAGAAATGCCATTTGGTGGTAGTGTCAAAAAATGCGTGGATAAATGGGCCCAAAATGGCACAGGTGTCTCAAAGCATTGGGGTTACTTGTAGCACCCTCTACTGTTGGTTTACGAGTCCTTATGGTATTCCATAACCCTTGCACATTTTTCCTCCAGTTTATTCAAAGCTGGGTTTAATTCTTTTAAGTGGCTTTGTGAGACTGTGAAGAAAACAACACCAAGAGAAATCTGAAAAAACAAACTCAAACCCCAGAAAACCAACCAAAACCCAAATTTGCTTTGTAGTAAAGAAAATATGCTTTGGAAACCATATATTGGTTTGAGGGCATGTGCTTGTCTAACTCTATGGGAAAGAAGGACCACTTGTGAAAAACAAAAGCCCGTTGGAACAGAGTGTAATGCTCTGCTACTGTGGGGCTCCAGCTGCTCCCAGGGTGACACTTTGGCACCTCCTCACTCTTGGAGCAGGTCTCCCACATCCCTGAGGATGAGAGCCAGGAGCTGGGTATGGCCCAGCACTCATTAGCCACGTTGGCAGATGGAGTTCTCCAGACTCTTGGCTGCAGCTCCTCTCCACTGAAATGTTCAAGTGGAAAGATGCAGAATATGCAGGTTTCCAGGGAGAATCTTTCCCTGTTTTGAAGCACAAGGAATTTATGTGAGATAACACCTCTGTACAAAATTTGCTTCACCTTCTTTGATTTCTCTTCCCTATCTCCTTTTCCCTGTATTCCTGCATATGACTTCTCTTTTAAATCCTATCTCTTTCTCTCCACATTCAGCTAGTTAACCTGGTCTTTCTGGACCTGCCTTTTGTCCTGTGTAGACAAACATTTCAGATTTAGGGGGTGGTTTATTTGCTGTTCCCATCTTGAAGCTAAACTTGGTATTAGCTCTCCAGGTGGGATACACAGCTCCACATGATCTGTACCTGGCCAGAGCCTGGTCAGCAGTGCTTGCCCAGCCATTGTTCTCTGGGTGGCTGGAGCAGGATGATTGCTGCCTGTCTAAGGGTACCTTGCAGTAGGAGCTCGTTTATTGGTTCATATTTATAAGTTCACTAGAATTTGGAAGTCCTGCTGCTTCTGAGCATTGCTCATCAAGTCAAGGGTACTGCCCTGCCTTTCCAGGGCTTTGGAAGCCTCTTCTGGCATCTCCTGCAAGGACCCATGCCCAGGGAGGTGCCAGGGCAGGCAGCTGTAACACACTGGGCCCAGCCTGTGTGTAACCTCAGCCCTCACACTGCTGCAGGGCACAGGGAATAAATGGGCACTCACTGTGCAATGAAACCCTCTCTCAACTCCACCACACAGTCTATTCCCATTTTCCATGCACTTTTTGTTCTCCAGGGCAGTTTGGCACATTCCCTCACTTCAAGGCCATCTTTCAACTCAGCCTGCCCTGCCTCTATCCTCTCTGTCTTCAGAAATGTGCTGTTGCTTAACAATACCTGGCTGGGGGAAAAAAATGCAATTCAGGGGTAGGATAAGAAGAAAAGCTGCTGGTTAGCCAGTTTGTTTTCATTAACAGCTGCTTTTGGTTTTCCTCTGCTTTTCTGACAGGTATAAACACAGCTGGAGGGACGGCGCTGAAGGTGGCAGGCGTGTCAGCTGCAGTGTCTGATGAATCTGTTGCTGGAGATAGCGGGGTGTACGAGGCATCTGTACAAAGGTAGACATCAGATCTCTCTCCAGAACGAAGCCAATGACTCAGCTTTGCACAAAAGTCAGCTGGAATACTGCTGGTTATGAGCTTTTTTTGTAATTCAGTGGCTAAACTTCTCAATCTCGGGTTTCTTAATACTCCTGAAAAAACTGAGGAGGTTGAATTTGATTATCAAAATGACCTATGCTTCCCATAATAGAAGCAGCTGAAAGGAATCTCACAGAGAGCTGCTTGAACAGCTGGCCCGTTTGTGAAGGTGCTGGTAAGCTGTGGCTGCTGCCTTGGTGGGGGGAGCAGAGCCATCTGGCAGGTGGAAAAATCCCCTCCTCAGCCAGTGACAGCCCTCAGTCAGTGTGAGGGGACTTAAGGGTGTTTAAGGAAGAAAGCAGAAGCACCTTGAACTGCCTGATGGATGTACACATGCAGTGATGCAGTTCCCAAGTGCTTGGAGCAAGAGCAGGATGTGGTGCCTGCAAGAGTTCTCCCACTAAGGGCACAGCTGGGAGCCACTGCTCTTGCTGGCTTTCTGGATTGTCTGTGGGAGCTTTGTCAAAAAGTTCACTGGAAGGTACTGATCTTAGTGGTACATGCTTTGGCTGCATCTAACCTGGGTTTTCCTACTGTTTTATTAGCACTGAGGTGAATTATAGGGTTGTTAGTTGCAAAACACAACTGTAGAGGTGAAAAATCACTCAGATTCCCCTCATTCACTAGTTATCTTCATTAATTCACTAGATAAATGAGTAATTTTTATGTTTACAGCACAGTTCACTTTGACAAGGGAGTGGAATGGTTCTAAAAACTCGAGCTCCTGGGCTCAGGCAGTCAGCTGGGAGTCCCAGGGCCCCTGTGTCCCTTCAGTGGGGTAGGGAGCTCTGGAGAGGGGAGTGGGACAATCACAGAAGGCATCCAATGCACACTCACATTTTTGATGGTGTTGTTTGGGTTATTGGATTGCCAACCCCTGTGGTGCCTACAGTGTCTTTTTGGTGCCTGTCCAAGTAGTGAGGGTGGGATGAGCCACCCTCTGCAGCTGAAATGTAACAAAATGCAAGAGAGTGCTAAGCAGTAATATGGAAAACACTTAGAAGAGAAGAATGCTAATCCTGTTTTTATGTGCTACAGCATAGCCTCTTGAATCAACTAGACAATGAATGTAGTTTTGGGGACTTTCAATGCATAAAACTTGGGAGGAGGAATACATTGGGAGGGAAATGATGCAGAATAGCTCTTTCTAGCAAAGCTAGTCAGTGTACTCTGTCACTTTTAATGTGCTTAAGAAAGTTTGATTTCTTAAAGAAACAAAGGAATTACTTAAATCTAATAAAAGTTGAGAATTTTTTCTGTCACAATGCAGGACGGGATTGCAGTTGTTAAGTTGTATTTCTCTTGCTGGCCAATCAACCATTTTTACTAAAAGCCAATCAAGGGAACCCTTTAAAAATCTCCCACTGCTTTATTTTTGCAGTCTTTTGTGTGGCTTTTTTTCTTTTGGCGGTGAGGAGGGAAGACATATGACTTTCTGCTGATAAGCACTGCAATACATACCTCTAAGGCTGATTGCACTTACTTCTTAAAAAGGCTTTCTTTAAGCTGCTAATTTTACAAAATCCATATACCCAACACCTGAATGGAAAGAAAAAGATCTTGTATCACCTAAATGCAAACACTTCAATAAAAGACAAACCAAATCCTTAATTGTTGTTGATTCCTTTCAGACCATGTGTGTCAGAAGTGATGGTGTTTGACAGTGACGATACAGAAGCAGTTGGAACAGCCAAAGTGCAAATTGCAATGAGGTATGTGCAATGTATTTTACTGGATTTGCCTTCCAGTGGAAAGAATGATAAATGGGATTTAAAAGATTGTGTTTTCTATGCTGTTTTATTCTCCTGTCCTAATAGTATTAACTAACTAATGCCCTTTTTTAGTATAATTAAGAATTACACTTGATTCCGGGAGGTTCTTGGCCCAGATGTCCTCTTTCACGTCAGTGGAAATCAACTGGTGATACTGGGGTATGAGAGTGCAAACCAGCAGCAGGAGCACTGGCAGTGCTGGGCTGGAGAAAGCCCTTGGCTGGATTGCAGAATCCTTAAGGGTGCAGCTTGGGTGGGGAAAACTCCTGAGAATAAGTGGCAGTCTCAATCCTTGACCTCATGTGGGACCCACAGTAGTGGGAAAGGTATAGGAGGGCAGGCACAGAGGCATCCTCCTTAAATCCTCCACTTTTTGGAAGTCATGTGGGATTTGAGGAAAAGAAGCAGTTCAAAACTCATTTGTCATGGCCCTCCAAAGCAAAAGGTTACTCATGACAAATTCTCAAATATTTTTACTTGTAACTTTCCTGTATTGCAGCCATTAAAAGCTCTCAAAAAATTGTAGCTACAATGCAGCAATTTAACTAGACCCCAGGAAAAGCAGTGTGTGGAAGGTCAAGTCTACAGTCCATTGTATCTGAATCCTGAAGTACTGGATGTTCTGGATTGTTCTATATTCTGGATGTTCTGGTAGCAAAACTTGATGAAAAAGGGAACTGGTTTTGTTTTAAATTATGGGCAAGTCGTGGTCCCATTTATAGTGTTGTCTTGTTTGTAAATTTTTGGTATTGTTTGTGTGGCATATTCAGTCACAGATTCCAAGGCAGACTTCTCTAATAGTAATGCTTTTCTGTGTCTTTCTGATTCAGATATGATGAAAAAAATAAACAATTTGCAATACTGGTCATCCAGCTGAGTAATGTTCCAGCACTGCTGTTACAACAAGATCAAAAAGTGTAAGTGCATGAAATAAACACACTTGATAGAATTGTGTTGGATCCCAATAAGAATGAAAGTGAGATTGCCTTATGATTTTTCACACTCTTAAAAATTTGCCCTTCCTGAAACATTTCTATACTTTGTGTGGTGATAGTTATTATGAACTAATAAACCTGTGAACTGAAATAAAGTACAGTTTCTTCCTCAAAGGTCTGTATTTGATAGGGAAGGACTTGCTGGAATTAGCACTGGCTGGTGATGTTCTTAATTGTAGCAGTCTTGAGCACCTGCATTGAGTGAAGAGGGGGAGTTTGTCATGCTGCAGAACTCCTTGGACACTGCACAGGGCTGGGAAATGTGTGGCTACTGCTAGACTCATTCCAAGCACAAGGTCTTTAAATTCAGCTGTGTGCTGAATAAGCTGACAAAAACTGGATTCATTTTTGCTGTTCCTACCTACATAAGGGTGTGAGCAGTGTGACAGGTTGCACAGATGCAAACAGCCATGTGAAACAGGATCCCATGATGTCTGATTATGAGGTTCAGAAGGATGAAGTCTGTGGCAGCTCGTGCCACTTCACATCTCTGATGCTGGGACGAGATGCTCCTTTTTTCTCAGTTGACTGCAGCTCCAAAGAACAGGAAAGGACAGCGGTGTCCACAGTGCTTCGGTTGAATTGCACTGAGGGATTTGTGTGGGGAGCTGCACACCTGTAGGGCAGTGCTGAGTGCTGTGCTGTTCCCACAGGAACATTCGTGTGGCTGTCCTGCCCTGCTCGGAGAGCACGAGCTGCTTGTTCCGCACCAGGCCGGTGGAAGCTTCAGACAATCTCGTGTACAATGAAGTATTTTGGGTTTCCATCTCCTACCCCGCTTTACGCCAGAAGACTTTAAGAGTCGATGTTTGCACTGTAGATAAGTCTCACCTTGAAGAATGTTTGGTGAGTATCCAGCTCTATTTTAATAACTTTGTGTTTGTTTCCTCTTTTTAATTAGACACGATGTTACACTCTTGAGGTATGGCAATTTCTGTGGAAGCCTTCCTGATAATCTTTAGCTATGTGGTCTCTCTCCCACAGCATTCTTTGCAATGACAATTCTCATCAGGAAAAACAATTATGAGATAAATGTTTTGTTACAGAACTGCCTCCTCAGACCACTAGATATTTCTCCTTCATGATTTGGTGTCAAACTCTAACTACTTTTCTTCCTTTTGGAAACATTTATGGTATTGCAATTGAGAACAAATTACTTTGGTTTTGGATACATCAGGTTGTGTACTAAATGTAATGTATTAAAAAATGACCAGGCAGATGAAGAGAAATGAGATATACAAAGCTAAAACATCTGGGTTTGGGCAGTCATTTGTGTCAGCCTTGCAAATTTCTTGAAAGGGAGTCATCCTCTCCTTTCTCTTTCTCTTTGATGCTCTGGCTGTAATTTCTCCCTGCTGCAGTAGCACTGTTTGTACTTCTGGATTCTTGTACAGTGGAGCTGGAGTGAAACACTTGCTACTTAGATAGGAAGCCCTTGACAATGCTAAAAATAATTAAATATAAAGCATTGCTAGTGGTTGTTGAAATGGAATAAACAGACAGTTTTTCTTTTTGTTGAATTTGCCAAAATCAAACAGTCCTGGATTTTCACTCTGATTTCTTCTGACTGGTATGGTAGCTGTTCATTTTAGTATTACACTAAAACTGTGTTTTTGCTCTCAATAGGGTGGAGCACAAATTAGCCTTGCTGAAATATGTAGATCCGGAGAGAAATCAACCCGTTGGTATAACCTCCTTAGTTACAAATATCAGCAGAAGCAAAACAGGAAAAGTAAACAAGGAAACAGCCACTCTGAAGTACCCTGCACTGAAAAAACAGTAAGAACTGCTTAAATTGAACAAATCCCTTTTAAACAGGACAAGCAAGAGTGTTTGTGTGACTGTTACTATAGAGAAATGAAGGCTGGCGTGTTTATATTTAAAACTTGAACATGTCGTTACATGCAGCAAAATAACTAATTTGTTGATTCCAGACATGTCCTTGTCCTGTGCTAAACACTTACTGAAATCTGCTGCTCAGGAAGCTGGGGGATGTGGTACGTGGCATGGTGTAAGTGAAGTGTGAGCTCCAGCCTTCCTGCCCACCAGGCAGTTCACAGTGCTGCCATGGACTTGCTGGGCAAGTCAAGATAGAGTTTGCACATGCAGAGCACAGAAGGTGCTCAGCCTGGAGCTGCACACCTGCACATGCTGGGGGAGCTGTGCCAGCTGTGCCCACAGGGCTGCACTGAGCTGTGTGTGTGCAGTGGGGCTGGGGGCTGCTCTCACCACACAGGCTGGCCACTCTGCAGCCTCTCAGAGTCATTTCTTCACAAGAAGCCTCATTCTCTCCTCAGGACTCTGTCTCAGCACTCCTAGAGCAGACAGCTGTTGAACTGGAAGCTGTGGAGAAGAAACTGGAGGAAAGCAGAAGCACTTTAACTAGTGGAGAGAGCTGGTATGTGCCATCCCACCATCATCCACATCACCATGTGGAGTTATCAGAGCATTTGGGTGCAGAGTTAAAAGCAGATGATACTGAGCTGTGGGAGTATTCTTCTTTCCCTGTTTTGGTGAAAAATCCTGTTTCTTCTCTTCTGGAGGTTGTGCTTAAGAGAATGAGCACAAAGCCGATAAATGTTGAAAATTGTCAGTAGCACTATGCTAATTTTGTTATTTGTACAGTCTTCTATGGATGCCCTGAAAACTCCACTCTGTGGTTCAAGGCTTTGCTTGAATTTTAATGTGGCTGTTCTTTATATGGTTCAGATTCAGATTTCCTTAAAGAACTCCAACATTTGAACTAGAAAGCAAGCCTGACCAATGGGATTGATGGAGAAGTCTGCTGTGAGGTCAAGGGAGCTGAAAAGGGTGTTAAAACAATGCTTGAATTTTGTCCAGTAACACATTTTAACTAAGATTTATGGCATCCTGAGAGCTCCCCTCAAGATGCATTTGCCTTAAACTCAGACCACATGGCTGAACCCTCATCTTCTTTTGAAGCCAGATCAGGATGAAGTTTTTGGCTTTATGTAATGTAGTCTTCTGATGCAGCTTCTCTCCTTTCTAAGCCTGTGTTTGTGTAATGTCAGTGGCTGCAGGGCCTGTCAGGTATACCGGGCTGCCTTGGGGACATGTTTCTGTCCAGCAGCTTACAGGAGGTGGTACCTCCTGCTCCAGCACCAAAGTATTGTCCACAACAGGCCTGTTCAATGACAAAGCTGTTCCTTCCAGGCAAGATGAAGAGGTTCCTGACCTGGAAGAACAGGATGAGATCAGTGAAAATGAAGCAGAGGAGGAAGAAGAATTCTGTGTTGGAAAATCGCTGTGGGAAACAGAAGAAAGTCTGAATTCCCAGCTGCACACAGAGATAGCAGTGAAGGTACAGTCAAGAGCCTTTTGAACAGAAAGATGATTTAAGATTCCCATTGCTCAGCTGACTGGGTTGTTGCTGAGCTGAGCAAAGCTACAGCAGTTATTTGGAAGTTCATCATTGATGATTAAATTTTTATCTACCTGAAGTCTTTGTAAATAATTCTGTGTGACCATTTTGTCCCACAGTTAGTACAGCACCATTTCATGCCTTCTTTTTTCTGCATATGGAAACTGTTTCCATTAATGGGACAGTGGTTTTTACCTTGTTTAATTTTGAATGTAGCTGTAGTCAAACAGGAGTGTGCTGTACACAGCTCTCTCTGGACATCGATTTGGATCTTTGCTGCAGATGCACAACAAGTAAGATAATGGTCTTTCAAATCATACCTGCTCTCTGTGGGATTGCCAAGTCACAGTGATGTGTGGATCCACAGCCAAAGCCCATTGGAATCAATTGTGGTGTACAGCAATCAGTGGATGCAGAGCCCTTAGGGAGCAATCCAGTTAATGCAGCAGAACTCCAGGAGTGAAGTGTCAGGACACACTGCATGAGAAGGGCTAAAGAATGTCTGGGTTTGAATGCAGCAAGTACAGATGTGGCACAGGTGGCTGTCACACAGCCCTGGGGGTGTGTCCTGGGCACATGGAAAGCTGGCATTTACACTGCACTGTGTGTCTTTCAGGTGGATAAAGAGACCAACACAGAGAGCCTCGCACAGTCCTCGACTGTAGTTCGTCCAAAAGACAAAAGAGCAGCAAATCCACCCCAAACTCAGTTTGTCAGGGGTAGCACCATCATCCGCTCAAAAACATTTTCCCCAGGACCACAGAGTCAGTATGTGTGTCGGGTAAGGAAAATGAAACCTTATGAAATGAGGAAATGAGCTTCCAAGTGCTTGTTTTCAGTCTGAATTTCTCACAGAAACTCAACAGTGCTTTCTTCTCTCCCCCTCTGACTTCAGAAGTTGCTCTGTCCTCACCTCCTGGACAGTATCTTACCTTGAAACTAACAGCATTAAGCACAAATTTATCAGATAGATATGTGCACATATATTTGTGGCACATGCAGCTTGTTGAGATGCCCAAACTGACCTGGAAGGGCTGCTGTAAGACAGTGATGAATAAGCTGCATATTAAACAGTTTCCTGCTGCTTGAAGTGTTCTGTGCTAACTCAGTTAGCTCCGTCCACCTGACTTCAGATGAGGTGAACATAAAATCTTGATAAAAATGGAAAGGTAAGTACCTGATAATATCAGCAAAATAACTGTGGAAGCCTGAAATTCATCAGTGTGCTTTGTGTGAAGGTAACTGAACATGCCATGTGTTGGGTCAGATGTCACTTCCCTGCTTTGAAATGTTTGTTCACAATTATTTCCTGAATTGAAGGTCAGAATAAACTATAAATATCTCATATTTTAAGTGAAATTGGCAAACAAGCAAGCAAGCACTGTCTTTCACCACATATGACCTGTCCCAAGTGGACAAGCCCTGAATACAGCTGAGCCAGATTGGCTGTGTAGGGTCTCCCTGGTTCAGAAGCAGGTGCTTCCAGAGGGACAAACCTTACTCATTCTGCAGCAGTGGCCTGTGCTTGAATGGTACAGGTGTTGTGTCCCAGTGCATACAGATCCCAGTGCCTGTTCCCCTCCTCCCCAGCTTTGAGAAGGGATATGAGAAGAGAATCGAAATTAAACCCTGCTTGAGCTGAGCTGTTTGTAAGGGTCTACAGACAACCACAAAACAAGGCAGGCTGTGTGTAAAATGGCAACTTTTCAGCTGATTAAACCCAGGGGGAGAGCTTTCATATAAACTTGCCTCTTCCACCACTAGCTTAAAATACAGGTTATAGAAGAATACAGATTACAGAAAACAGAAATCTCTAATAAAATGGTCCAGTGTTTTACATATGCTAGGAAAGATTAATATTATTGTTATTATTATTACTACTACTACTACTGCTACTACTTACAGCTTATTTTTCTGGGCTGTTTTGCCCAGCCTAGTTACTTGCATAGGAGAAGAGCAGTGGGGCAGAAGCCCATATCATAGCCTAACTTAGTGTCTCTCTTTGCTCACAGCCTATTCCCAAAAAGGGACAGAGTTCAAGGCTTGTGGCAGGATCTGGCTGTGCCAGTGTGTGCTGTATACTCAGACTGGGGTGACAGCTGTCTGCCTTTCACAAAACTTCATAGTTCTGCTTACAACAACCTCTGGTCTCACTGATAGTGTGTTTATGCACTGCTTGTATTTCTTTCATGAAAAATTTGTGGGTTTCGTCTTCCTTTTCAGCTGAATCGCAGTGATAGTGACAGTTCCACACTATCCAAAAAGCCCCCCTTCGTTCGGAATGCGATGGAGAGACGAAGTGTCAGAGTGAAACGGGTAAGAACATCACCACTTTTTTTTCCTCTAACACAGACTCATGCAAAAACCAGATAATTGTTTTAAAGGAAAAGTTAGGAATTATAAATCAGTTGCCACATGCTTTCATTCACAACCTTTCATTGCATGAAGTCTCTCAAGGATTCTTTGAAATTATCAGATTATGACAGGAAAGTTTAAGGTGGAACTCACCTAAAACAATTAATTTAGGAAAATGGTTCCTGGTATTTTCCATCTTGTCAGAGAAGTAGCACAAACAGTTTTGCTGTGTTTATTGTTGTGAGCTTCTTAAGTATTTATAATAAATTTGAGGAGCTGGAAAAGAAGATGAGGAGAACAATGTCTCAGATGCTCAGGTGACCCTTTTGTAGTGATGCCATGGCACACAGTAAACCCCTGTGCCCATTGTGATGGCAATCACTGAAATTCCCCAGGATATTAACACTGAGCTCCTAAGGAGATGTGTTTTCTTGGGACAGTTTGTTTTTGAAACTAGCAGAAGGCAATACTGGAAAAAGCCATCACAGGTTTTTCTGCAGCACTGTGGATTCATCTGAAGACGAGACATTAAACTTAGTAGGAAGGTGTGCAAGCAAGACTTGTTTGATTTGGAGAAGCTGCCAAGGAAGAACTTGAGCAGAAGCAGAGAAATCAAAACACTTATAGATAAGACTTCCTTGAGTTTGCGGTATCTGTCTCAAGACAGACTGGAAAGCAGGATCAATAGAAATGGTTTGTGCAAAGAGAAGCATTAGAAAGATGGGTCTCATGATGTGTTGGCACTTTCTGGGTGGAGTGGTTGGGACAGTTCTCCTCATTGTGTTCACACACCCCTTCTCTTCCAGCCTTCAATCAAGTCCTTCAGTACAGAGCGCCTGATCCGCACCTCACTGGACCTGGAGCTGGACCTGCAGGCTTCAAAAACCTGGCACGACCAGCTGGTTCAGGAGATCTCAGTGCTGAGGGAACTGAAGGAACAGCTGGAACAAGCTCAAAGTCAGGGTGAAAAAGAGTTGCCACAGTGGGTGAAGGATGATGAGAGGTTTCGACTGCTGCTGAGGCTTGTGGAGAAACGAGTGAGTCATACCTGCCTTGGGGTTTCCGTTCCACTTGGTGGAGAAATGGAGAAATTTTGGGAATAGGGGACTTTGGACAGTCAGTAAATGAAGTTTGAGCACTTGTTAGTCAGTCTTGTCTGCCACATATGGCTCCATCAAGCTGTTAGTCCTGAGCCCTTGCATTTGCCAGCAGAGAGATTTGCTACCCTAGCAGAGGTGCAAATACAAGAAGTCACAAATGCCATCTGTTCTGCCAAGTGTGTTCCCCCAATCTGCAGGAGGTGTGGTGTGTGGTGGTTGGCACTTACTTTACCTTACTTTATATCACACCCTCTCCCATGCACAGGGCTCCTTCTCAGCTTCTGGGATTTCTCAGCACCTCTGCTGGCACCAGGCAAAGACCAAGCTATGCTGGCACCAGGTGTAGGAGGGAGTTGGTGTGAGGTGCTCTTTGGAGTGCTGTCTTCTTGTGTGTGCTGATCTTCTGTCCGAAAAGATCTATCAAGAAGATACAAAGAGAGCACTGACAGAAACAATTATTCTTACCACAGGCTTGAAGGACACCTTACAAAAAGTTCTCTCCCTTAGAATGATTAGTTGACAAGCTTCAGTTTAGCTTCTGTGGCTTGTGACTTCCAGAGTCAACAGTTTCCAAACCCCTCAGACCTGCAGCTGAAATACTGCTGTGTTTGGAGATCAGTTAGGATAAGATAATTCCTCCTGGAAACACAGACAGCTCTTCTTCATTATTCATTTAGGTGCAAAATCCAGAACACAAGTGTGAGCTCAAGGCCGATAAAATGATGAGAGCTGCTGCCAAGGACGTCCACAGGCTGCGAGGACAGAGTCGAAAGGAGCCTCTGGAAGTGCAGTCATTCAGGTAATTATAGGTAAAGGGGAGGAAAAATTGACTACTACCCTGATTTTCTGTGGATGACTGAGATGCTGATGAAGAAGACTGATCTCTGCAGAAGTAGTTAACTGTTCTGCTTAAATAAGAACTTCTGTATTTTCCTATCAAAGGTCTGACTCAGGGAAATTAGTTGCAGCACTGCACATGATCAAAGCAACAAGCATTCTCCGAGTCATTCTCCACCTGGCAACAAATTCTTTAACACACAAGCAGCCCTTTGCTTCCCTAACAGACCCAGAAAGCAAAAAGCCCTGAGCCTTTCTGAAATAGCTTTTGGTAATGTCAGTGTTGTGGGTTTAACTCACGTCTGATAAGTAAATAAAAGGTGTAGGATGTGAGAGGATGTACATCTGCTCCTGGTGGGGACAGCTGGTGGGATAAATTCTCACGTGGATGATGGACATTTCTGGCAGGATTTCTGTTGCATTTACAACTGATCATCTTTTTGCAGAGAGAAAATGGCGTTTTTCACACGGCCAAGAATAAACATCCCAACGCTCTCTGCAGATGATGTGTGATCATCATAAAGTATTTTCTTTCTGGACAATTCTACAAATGCAGATTGGGTTTTGAAGTTATTTATGTGGAATTATGAAGGTACCAAGGCATTTGTATATTAGAGCTTTTGTCAGTATGTGGATGTTTTGAAGATTTTTAGGTTAAAGTTATATCATCACAGAAACCAGCATTAAAGTGACAAGATTGTATAGTTTGTATATTTAGGAATGTATTTTTGGGAAATAGAATTTTAAATAAGAACAAATGCAGCGTAAGGTGCTGTTATTCTTAAATAATGCTGTTTAGACTTTTTGTACAGCTCTACCTTTTAGAGGTTTTACTGCAATAAAATAAATTTGAAGGAACCTCACCCCTACCTTCTATGATGTTCTGCATCGGACTCTCCTCTGAGTGATGTATTTTGTACCCTGTGGGGAATGCTGGGAGCCGGCTGGGACTCCCAAGTGCTGTGAACGAATTCTCTGTGAGCTATGAAGCATTTGTGTTTCCTGCCAGGTCATAAAAGTAGGTGTGAAGTTCAGAATACTTGCACTTTTAACAATTGTACTGCAGCTCATGTCTGTAATGGGTCTGTTAAGGTAACGTGGGGAGCCCATTGAAACCACTGCTGTGGGAGGAGGGCTGCAGGTTTAAAGTCCATTTTAGGTTTTTCCAATAAAGTGACCTTTCTGGACAAATATGTCTTCTTGCTTTTTGTCTTGAGTGGATCTTCTCATCCCCTGGCACCTAAACTGGGGTCCTTTTGTGTCTCCAGTGGGAAGCATATAGTTTTTCTCATGTCTTGTCACATGAGATGCTGTAATTGACACATTTCATATAATCATGGAATGTCCTGAGCTGGAAGGGGGACACAAGGATCATCCAGTCCAGCCCCTGTCCCTGCACCAGCAATCCCACCCTGGGCATCCCTGGAGCAGTGTCCAAGTGCTCCAGGGGCTCTGGCAGCCTCAGGGCTGTGCCCATTCCCTGGGGAGCCTGAGCAGTGTCCTACCACCCTCTGGGGGAAAAACCTTTTCCTGAGATCCAGCCTAAACCTCCCCTGGCCCAGCTCCAGCTGTTCCCTCGGCTCCTGTCACTTGCTGGCTTTCCTCCCTGTCTGAACATTCCCCGTGTCCATTTTGTGGACGCCTCCTGGGGACGGGACACGTTTCCAAGTGCGGGGTGGTGACACGGAATGAGGGGCTGTGGGAGGGGGCGGGGGTGCTCTTTCCCAGTTCCCCTCAGGCCGCAGGTGTCCATGGCCGGCCCGGTTCCGAGGGCAGCATTCCCGGTCCCGCCGGGTCCTCCCCGCCGCCTGGGGGCGCTGCAGCCGCGGCCGCGCCGCTCCGCCCGCCTTCCGCTTCCCGCGGCTCCGCTCCCGGTTCCGGCCGCCCGAGGATGGAGGCGCGCGTGGCGCAGTCCGCGGCAAGGCTGGCGCGGCAGGTGCGGGGCCGGGCGGGGCGGGACGGCGGGGCACCGCACCGCACGGACCGGGACAGCCCCGACCGGGACAGCCCCGGGCTCCGCGGGGCGCAGGTGGCGGGCGAGCCCCGAGAGCCTGCCCCGGTACCGAAGCCCGCGCGGTGCCCGGTGCTCCGGGCGGGTCGCTGGGCCCCGCGGGGTCTGTCTGGGAAGGGAAGGCGGAGAGCGGGCAGGGCTGAAAGCGCTTCCAGGGCTGCTCCCGTCTCTCCCGGGACTGAGGGCAGGGCTGCAGCGCTGCCTTGTCTCACACCTGGGCGTGAGGGCGAGCTTGTGAGAGCGTTCCGAAACAGCTTCCCGAAGAGTCAGCGGGACCCGGCCCCACACGGCCTGGTGACGCCGCTCGGTTCCCGGTGCTGTGCCGTGCTCTGGCCGGGCGGGGATCACCCGGTGGGCCCAGGGGCGGCAGCAGCGCCGGCTCCGGGCCCCCGGAGCCCTGGGCAGCCAGGGAGAGATGTGTCTCCTGTGCTGCTGGCACCCTGGCCTCCTCGGACAGCTTTACTGCAGCCATAAGGTGCTTAGGTTTGGGAAAAGATGGTGACAACCCTCTGCCTTTCAGTGACGCTAATAATAGAAAATAAAACCTCCAGGTCTGTCTGAGGCAATGACCAGTATTGACAGTAGAGTGCAGAGGCAGCTTCAGGAAAGCTTTGACTCCTCTTCACTTCATACCTTGCCCATTGCCTCAGGAGCATCCAGCTGAGAGGTTCCAGACCCTTTGGGTTTTTGCCTGCCACACTTGTGTGCTCTTGAGCAACTTTAGGGTGTGATTTCTGCTCACAGCATATAACAGGCACTGAGATAATAAATCTGGCGGTTGAATCTCTGCAGCTCCTTCTTGAGTTTGATTTTCCCTTTCTCCTTTGTTGCTAGGAGAGGAAGGCCACCTCAGGTGTTCTGGCAAAGTGGCTCTCACTTTGCTGTCACTGCTGTTTGGTCTTTAGTCCATAAGCAGATTCCAGGCACTGGAAGCAGAGCAGGAGGGATAGTGTTCAGCTCTAACTCTTGGAGGCTGCAGGAGGCCATGCAGAATTACTGTGCCTCACTCTGCCTGTCACTCCCAGCCACATGCTCCCTGTTTCCAGCTGCAGCATGCCCTGGAGCCTGTGGGGAGCCAGGCTGCAGGAAAATAACCCAATAAAGAGCAAGCAGTGTGTGCTTAGCCAGCTCAGCAGGGCTTGGCAGAGTAGGAGTAGAGATAAAACAGCAGGAGGCAAGGAGGGGAGGGAAAGGAGGTGTTCTGCTCCCTTTGCTGTGCTCTCTCTGGCCATTTTCTCTCCTTTATGATTTTTTATTTTTCTTTTTAACATGATGGGGAAAAGCTCTGTCATATTAAGGCCCAGAGACAGATGCCTGTACAAGTTTCATGTTGCCCACCTGCTCAAGTAGGGTTCCTGGAAGACAGTCTTACGTGCTAAGGGAAAATGTAAGGATTATTTTGGTCCTATTGAAAAAGCTGTAGTTTTTTTGTATTCACAGGTGAGGGGAAGATTTCTAGTACTCAGCTGAGCAAAGAGCCCTTGGAGATGTCAGCATGGCCTCATGTAATTCCCACAGCTCATGACATGGTCATCAGGTATGACCCTTTACTGACAAGTTGTACTAGACAGTGCAGGTAGAATAAACCAGGGCTGAACAGCAGCTTCTTCCTTCCTTTTCTCAGTCTTTTAGATCAGAGTTGTACTGGCATTGTCTCCCTTCCTCACTTGGATGGTACTGTGAGAGAGGAGTTGTTAGAAGGCTCCTCTGTAGTTTTGTAGAGTAGTTTGTTTTTTAGAAAGAATGTAGCATTCATAATATGCTCTCAATAGCATCTAGCATTCACAGATCTTTGCTAGAGAATTAACTTTTTCACAGGGTGCTGTGATAAGAGGCATTTCTGATGTAAACATCTGAAGACCTTTTTTTCCAGGCAGGCTCAGCAACATGGTTATGGGTGTGGGGTTCACAGAGTCATAGCATACCTCAAGTTGGAAGGGACCCATGGACATCAAGTCCACCTCCCCACTCCTCACAGAACTACCTAAAACTAAAACATATTGTTAAGAGCATATTCCAAATGCTCCTTGAACACTGTCAGGTTTGGTGCCACAGCCAGGAGAGCCTGTTTCAGTGTACCAGCACCCTCCCAGTGAAGAACCTTCCTGAACCAGTATGAACTTCCCCTGACACAGCTTCATTTCAATTCCCTGTCTCCTGTCACTGATCACCAGAGAGAGGAGAGTGGTGAGTGCTGTTCCCTGAACAGGGGTGACCACATTGCCAGTTTGCAGATGAAAACTGTACTCGGCTGTGTGGCTGTCCCAGCCCAGATTTTGATATCTCAGCCCCATCAATTCTGGAACCCAGTGTAAGCATTGCTGAATTCAGGCTTTTCTGCTGGGTCATTTTGAATGAAAACTTCATTTTGTCATCTGTATAAGCTGTTGGTGAGCACAATAAAACAGAAACTGAAATGGCAGCAGCAGCACTGGGGTAGGCAGCTAGGCCACCATGGTGAAACCTTTTGTGCTCAGTTCTCACCTGAATAACAACAATAAGGGACTTCTGCTGGAACTTTCTGAAGAAGGGGAGCACTAAACAGGAGAGACAAATGTGTCAGTCTGGAGTGACACGTTGAGCTTGGTCACAACTGAAATGGTGCCATCCCAAATGCCTCCAGGTGCCAGTGCTGTGAATTTGCTGGTTTAATGCAGCCATAGGAAAAAGGTAGATAAGACTTGCTGAACTGTGGCAGTATTTTAGAGTTTTTTACTCCTGGCCAAATCCAAGTGATTATGGTGCTAATTGTCACCCCGTAAAAGAGCTTTCAGGGCCAGATGTCTATCCAGGGGTCAGTGATTCCTGGGCACTGTGGTTCTGGTTTCTGACCATGCACATGGATAAACCTCTTTCATTGTCCTCACTTGTATTGTAACACTGTGGAAAGAAGCTCCAGTAGGTTACTGGCCATCTCATCTCCTGTGAGTCTTCCCTTTCCTTGAGTGGCCAGAGGTATTTGTGATTATGTAGGAAAATCCAGCTCAGATTCCTCTTCAGTAAAGCTTGTCAGTGGTCCCGAAATATTCCAATTGTCGTAGCTTTGGGGGAATCTTAGTGCAGGAGGAATACTTGTGAGCTGCTTGTTGTCTTGGACATGCAAGGATTTTATTTTCAAAAGGAGAACGTGATTTTCTGGTTCTGGAGAATGTTTGCCTTTGATGCAGAACTCTTCCTGGGGTCTTTGAGGCCTGTCCTGAAGCTGGTGACTTCACTAGAGGGAAGATAGTACTGTGTGGACACAATTTACAGATTATGTGATATTAGGTGTAGAAGATACCTTTGCACTTACCTTTAAAGCATGTTCTAGGCTTGGGGGGATGTGTTATGTGTGTCACTGCTCTGATGTTTGTAGCAATAATGGTCACTGAAACTTACAGAAACACAGCTGTGAAAACACAGTGAAATCTCTATTTTTTAATTTGAAGTACAGAAGATTTTACAAATGGGTCTATAAATTATGTGAAATGCTACCAAATCAGGCCAGGAAGGAAAGTTGAAAATAAAGAAATCTATTTGCTGTTGCTTTTATGGGGGAAGGTTTGTCTATGTATGTAAATGAGAGAAAAACTGATTTTTGGGACACCTGCCTTGGGTTTTGAAAAGAAAAGCTGAAATTGGACTATTTGAAGTGAGTTGCTTATAAGGTACAGCTGTGCTGTTCAATGATTTTAGTTGTGTAGATGCCAAACCAGAGGATTTGATAGAGCTTTGGGGTTTTTTCTCAAAGTCCTGTTTCTTCACATCCAAAACTGCAGGAAGCAGCATTGTGTTCTCTGTAGCAGAGGAAACCTTGAAGCTGTAACAGAAGTGGGCCATAAATTGAAGCACAACTGAAGAATGACCTCAAAAGTACTGATTTTCAGCTTGGCCCACAAATAGGCCAATCTTAAAATGGTTTTGCCTCAGGTTTGTGAGCATGTGCAGTTAGTTACAGCAGCATTCCTGGAAGCTGTTGTTCAGGTGGACAAACAAGACCAAGAAATTCAATGGCCCATTTTTTTCCCTAATTAAATAGTCTGATTGTTTCAAGAGCAACAAAGTAAATGAACCCTTTTTTATAAGGTTTGGTGGCCTACAATAATAGCCTGAGCTGCATCCTGCTGTGGAAGTGCTGGCAGAGGAGAGCCTGGATGGGGGAGCCAAGGGGGTGACAGGGTAGGCAGTGCTCTCTGCCTCCCTCCATAGCAGCACCAAGTCTCTCAAACCTTCAGTAGCCTCCAGGATTCTGTGTCAGAGCCAGCTTTGTGGCTCAGGGCACACAGCCCGTTATGGGGGAGGACAAAAGATGGACAACAGAGATGAAACTACAGCTATTTGGTTTCTTTAGAGTGTGAGGTGAGGAAGATTCCTGCTCCTTGCAGCAGCTTCAAATCATTTTGATGCTGGCAAATTTGTCTGAGTCAGGGCTGTGAGTCTAGTGGGACACTGGGAAGTTTGGAACAGATTCCCAAGTGCTCCTGAATGCCTTGTGTCAGTTTTAAGAGAGAAGACATACATTTCCTTCCTAGACAGGGCGGGAAAGGTTGTGTGGCCAGGTGGAAGTGAGTACACCCTGCAGAAATGCCCCTGTGGAGCAGCACACTACTTCTGGCATTCCTGTCTGTAGGTGGGGTTTGAGCTTGCTGGGGTTGTGTGAATGGTCGTGGTTTCCTTCTCTGAAATTGGCCTGTGAGATGGTGAAACAGGCTGAAGGAGGCTTTAGGGATTTTTGAGACAAATCATTTGATATCTTTGTTAAAAAACCTGGGAAAAGTGCTTATTTAGGGAATTTCTCATTAGTATGTCCTGTTGTCTTTCTTGTCTTGGTATTAGTGAGTCTTTTCTCACTGCCTTTTTGAAGGAGTGTTTCAGAATCCTTGTTTTTCACACTAGTAGAAACAGTCTTCAAATATTAATTGTTTGGAATTATTCAGTTTACATGTAGCTGCTGTTACCTTTACAAGGCAAACTAGCAATGTGCCCAAGATCTTGCAGCTCCTCACCTCCTGTCCCCTCTCCAGGAATTATTGTGTGACAACTCAATTTGCTTTTCAGGAAAACGAGATCAAGTTGTTAACTGCAGAAATTGAGCGTCTGAAGAACTTTGGGTGCTTGGGAGTCTCCCCAAGTTTGGAAGGGTTGCGAGACGAAAACGCAAAACTCAAGTACCGGTTAAACTTCCTTAAGAAGGTAAGGGAATAAAGAGTTACTTTTGTACCGTGTGGTTTTTGTTCTCATTAGGACAAGCTAAATAAATGGTGGGAGTTTGTTACAGCTCTGACATGTGGCAGCATGCTTGCTCTGCATTCTGACACCTTAATTGATGGTACATCAGATATTTCTTGGTTCCTTAAAAAGAAACCTGTTTTATGGAAAAAGTCAGTAGGTTTATAAGCCCACATGGTCATGTCTTGGGCAGTCCTTGACCAGTTGGCCCAGCTGAGGTCTATCCCAGGCTCACCAGCACAGGTGTGAGAAGTAATGCAGCCATGCAGTCAGGGGAAGGTTTGTGCTGGGAGGTTCAGCAGGAGAATCATGTGATTTTTATGTTGTATATGTTGCTCCTGTGCCTGGAGGTGTCAGCCAAATCTGTCAGCTGTGCTTTGCCAGGCAGCCAAGAAGAAAAGTGGGATGTAACAGCTCCTCAGATGTTGTGAATTTAGCCTTCTGGATTTTGGTGGTTTTCTTTTTCAGAGCCTTCAAGAGGAAAGAAATAAATCAACCAAAAGCATGGTTAATATCAACAGCTGTCTCCAGGAGATCTTTGGAGCTGCCATTCAGGCTGCCTACCCAGACTTAGAAAACCCTCCTCTGGTGGTGACACCAAGTCAGCAGCCCAAATTTGGGGACTACCAGTGTAACAGTGCCATGGGCATATCACAGGTAAATGATGTAAGCAATCTCAGCAAAGAAACAAAAATGGGGATGTTGTCTGTTGGAAGGTACGGAATAGACAACACAGTGAGAGTTGCAATGTGAGACTTGTTCTGGGCTTGCTGCAGGTGCCTGGGCTGAGAATTGAGTGAGTATTTAATGCATTTTAAGGGAAGCATTGGCCTTTACAGAGCTGGCCTTTAAACCTCTGTTGAGGTGCCTGGTATGAGAGAGTTAACGTGTGTGACACAGAAAAACTGCTCGGTTCGTGGGATCTAAATCAAATCAGGGTTTAAGTGCTGCATCGATTTACTAATGATGTGCAATTAACTACCAATTAGTGAGTTGTATGTTTGGAACTGAAAACAGCAAAACAATAAATCATGATTCTGGAGAATTGCAAAATGTTGAGAAACACCTGCATATCTCTAACCGCTCTTCTCTAGAGCCAGGAAGGTGTAATATCCCCACATTTGTGTGTACATACCCCCTTCTGACAGGGCAGGTGACAAAGGGGCATCTCCAGTTTCCCTTCTTGGCTCACACCTCACGTTGCTATGGGTGCTATGGCTTCCTCCTGCTCACAGACACACATGGCAAAGCAAAGGGGCCCAGGTGCTGCTCTGTGTGCTCTGTTGAGTTTGGATCCCTGTGTCTTACGCCCCAAACTGCCCTCCCTGAGCTCCAGCCAGAAGAAACTGGGCATTGCCAGTCCTAGGCGTGCTCAGGAAGCACCTTCTGAGAGCCCCGGCAGGTGTGGATTGCTGCTTGGGCACTACCCTTCCCAGTCCTCTGGCTCAGTCCTTCGTTTAAATCTCTTATTAAGTCCCTGGGTACAGGGAGTCTGACTAAAGAGGACCCAAATGGAATCAGAGAGACTTCAGCAGTTGCTCAGCCTGCTCAGTGGGCTGGGACTGTGCTGAAGTAAATCCAGGAGGTGTGGGAGAAAGAAGGTAGTGTGTGCTAGCTTATGTGCTGAAGCGGCCAACCTTTTAGCGCAGTGATGTCTTTGGGTGACTAAGTAGACACTTCGTAATTACAGATCTTATATTTGGCAATCTAAACAGAAACAACTCCTTTTTCATGTCCTGTTGTCAATTCACCTTTATTAACCATTTAGACTGGTAGTTTTGACACTGAACTTGCACTGCCCCTCAGGGAGCTCTGCTGTCCCAGGCTGTCCCGGTACAAGGAGCGTGACTGGGGCAGCACGGATACGATACGTGCCAGGCAGCAGGCTCTGGGCTGCAGTGCCAGGAGGAAACAGCCCTCCCACATCCCGTGTCTCCCCTCAGTCTCATTAGCATATTGTGACTGTGCTGCAGCCCTGGGTGACTGCACTGACACGGGATTCAGGGCGCTGCCACTTCTCTGACCGCCGCGTTACCCCAATTAAGTCGCGGTTGGGATTCTCGAGCAGTCCAGGCTTCCCAGTGCCGACGTGGTTCACATAACTCGGTGTCTGAACGGTCTCCTTCCAGCCAGCTTTCAGTTCCAGGTTGTCAGCTGTGGTGGTGAATAAGGGTTCCTAGTGCTGGGCTTGGCTGTGGAGTTTGTTCCCTGGGCAGGCTTGGCTGTGCTCACACAGGCAGTGTGTCAGCATGGCAGAGCCAGGGGATGACAGCGGCAGGTTGGGAAATTTCTGTCAGCCTGTTTTAGGGGCTTGGCTGTGGTGCAGGTCTTCCCTGGGCAGAGCTGACACGGGTCAGGGTCACTGGGACTGCCAGCAGAGCGGGAAGTGCCCTGACTGGGGCAGCACTGGTACGTGCCAGGCAGCAGCCTTTCCCTGCCGGTGCGCTGATGTGGAAGGGACCCTCACAAATGCCTGTTGTTTTCCTGGGAGCTCATTAGCATATTAATGCTTGGGGTTTCAGCCAGGAGCTCTGCTTGCTCCTGAGAGTAACAGGAGTCTGGTAACCATTTCTGGAATGGTTCAGATAACATGCCTGTAATCTGGTGTAATGTGCCCATAATCTGGGTTTGCATTTATTTTTCCTGTAGTTTGCACTTTGAGTAGCTCTAAAGCTACTGAGGTTTGCTTTTCATGCCCTTTTTAAGCCTTTTCCATTTTGTAAGGATCCTGTGTATGACAGGTTAAACAGAAGACTGTAACTATAGTAGAAATACATTTTAGAGCAGACTGCAAATTAGCAATTACAAGCAGTGAGCGTAAATTCTGAGTTGTCAAAGAGGTACATCGTCTTCGTGGCCTCAGTGGGATTGTTTTAAACACATCACAGTAATGCTGGAAAATCATGTGCTCAGAAACAGATACTTGTGGTAATTTTATACAAGTGTGAATGTAGCGTTTTGCAAGGGATGGGTTGAGCTAGCTTACAGAATCCTCCTAAAGGGTGTTTTTGTAAGATTTGCAGAAAGCTTTGTGAGAAGATGCTTTGGGAACGGACAGGGAAGTTGTGTGCTTGGACTAGGTGATCTTCAAAGGTGTGTTCCAGCTCAAACCACTCTGATGCTATCTGATGTGTCCTGTTGTTCTTTGAGTTTCTCACAGTGGGCTGCTCATGTCTCCAGGGAAAATGAGAGCTACTTTAACAGCAGTTTCTCTGATGCTCTTTGAAGAAAATTGGGTAGTGCTGGGATTAACTTTGCTTGCTTGGGTTGTTGGATTTTATTTATTTATTCACTTATTAATCTATTCACTTATTTATTTATTAAGCTCGAGACTAAGACAGGGCTGAAGGCAGTTTGCTTTGGTTGTGTTTAATCATAAATAAACAGACCTGCTCTGAAACCACACTCAGCATCTGCTGGAGGCACAGTTCAGAACTTCAAATGTGAATGCTGGCATAGCTGAGGACACCCATGAGACTGATCAACAGGATTGTGTAGCACTGAAGGACTTTGCCAGCTATGTTGATTTTTAGAGGGTTTGTCCCTTTTACTAGCTTAAAGAAATAGAAATTTGCCAAACCACTTAGCAGATTTTGAAAAATAGCCTGGGAGACTTTCTTCTGACATAGGGACTGCTCTGAGGAGAAGGAGGTAAACATGTTTGGTCCAGTTAGGTTTATGATCTAATCTGTAAAATTTGCTGGAGATGTTTCTCTTTGTGTGTATCTCTGTATTATGAAGCTAAAGGACCATGAGGATGTTTCAGTGCCTCAGTATCTGTGCTCTCTCTTTTGCTCTACAGAATGTTTCAGAGGATTGAATTTTACTTGATCTTTGTTGTGTTCCAGATACTGCTCAAAACTAGGGAACAGAAGGTGATCCCACGAGAAATAGCAGAGAAAATAGCAAAAAATATCCCTGCCAATGAATGCATTGAGAAGGTTGAAATTGCTGGTCCTGGTAAGATAATTTCATTTTACACACTTTGTATATCTTAAAGCAAAAAGGGCAGTTATATAGTGAGAGGAAGCAGAGTTGAGTACTACTGTTTTGTGGTTTAAAACTCCAGTTTCACAGTGAATTAACTTCTTCTGTCTTGGTAAGCTTAGTAGCACTCAGACTTGTGCAGCAGCAGAAAATCTGCTTCTGCATTAGAATTGGCAGGTATGATCATGAGCCCTTTAATTAGCAATTTTTCCACTGATCCTTAAGGGGACAGCTTTTCCTCTTTCAATACTGGTGATGGGAATCAAACCACAGTCATGGAATCACAGCAAAAATCAACAGCCCTTTTCACTGTTGCTTGCATGGAGAGGAGACCTTGTCCTCTGAGAACTGAGAGGCTGGAGTAGCATGGAGTTTATTAATTACTGCATTTGTTTTGTCCCTGTGACCCAGGACAAAATACAAGGGCTCGTACTCCTTAGAGCTTCAGCATAAACACAAAAATCCCATGGCTGTGCCCCCTTCCAGGGCTGGGGCTTGTTCACTGCCTCTGTGAAATAAGAGAAGTAAAACAATGTCATAGCATGAGCATAAATCATCCCAGATGAAACTATATGTTTTAGGATATTAATTTTTAAAAAAGATAAAGCAGGATTTGGTTTTGCATTCTGGAAACCAGATTATTTATTTTCTCACAAAAAATTGCTTCTGTAAATTCATCTTTGAGTGACAGTGTACAAAAAGGAGTTAGGTCAGTGCTGTAGCTTGCAGCATGTGACTCCTGCAGTAACAGCTATAGTGGTGTGAACAGACTCTTCTAATCTGGGAACAAAAATTGTCTTCAAGTGACAGCTTTGTTGTCCTGTGACTGAAAAATGTTTTGTCAAGCTGACTTCATGTGCTCTTGTGCTTGATGCATGAAAACAGAAATCCAGGGGGAAGGAAACAAAGTGTTTCAAGGCGCTTCTGCAGCCCCAGCACTCATTGCTGGTTTTTTCCTGCAAAGGTTTTATCAATGTCCACTTGAGGAAGGATTTTGTGTCGAAGCAGCTGAGCAGTTTATTGATCAATGGAGTTCAACCACCAGCTATTGGCAAAAGGAAAAAGGTACAGCAGTAAGCACACAGCCATCTTGCTACAGGGGAAATGTTCTGGACTGCAGATAGCATTGAAATCCCCCCTGAAGGGATGTGCTGAGCAGATGTCCACATCAGCAGGTTGTTAGAGCAGAGTATGTGGGATGTGGCATAGGAACTGGGGACCATGGGGTAGGTCACCTGTACTTGCTGTGGTCTCTGGTGGCTGAGGGACAGGGCTCCTTGGGGGTGGGGGTTGTGCCCAGGTCAGTCTGGGAGTGATCCCTGACCCTCGGCTGGGCTGCAGCAAAGCTCACTCTGATGTTCCTTGCCGAGGGTCAGCGGAGATGATTCTTGTTCCCCCTGTTCCCCCTAACAAAACCCAGATCAAACACACGAGGTGTGGTAATGGCCTTTTATTCATGTGTTCCTTTGGTTCTGTGTCCAAGGTGGTGGTGGATTTTTCCTCCCCCAACATTGCAAAGGAGATGCACGTTGGCCACCTGCGCTCTACCATCATCGGGGAGAGCATGTGCCGGCTCTTCGAGTTCGCGGGTTATGATGTTCTGAGGTGAGACTCCAGGGCTGGCTGTAGTGGGCTTGCTGGGCTGTTTGTGCAGTCCCTGTCTCTCTCCTCTGCTCTGTATTGGCTTAGTTTATAACCACACAGCAAATAACCCTTTATAGATACTAAGCTGAGCAAGTGTAGCAGGGTTAGGCATCAAGGTCAGCAGCAGCTTCAGTGCAGTGAAACTGGGGAGCTTGCCTTGGTTGAGTTTCTGGTATTATGTGTGTTTCTTTTAGAATATATATTTTTTCAATGTGTGTATCTTAAAGTATATGTTTAAGAGATGATTATTATTGTTCTCTTTAATTGCTCCAAGGTTGAACCATTTAGGGGATTGGGGTACCCAGTTTGGAATGCTCATTGCTCACCTCCAGGACAAATTTCCAGATTACTTAACTGTTTCTCCTCCCATTGGGGATCTCCAAGCTTTTTACAAGGTATGTGTAGCAGATAAGTGTGATGTTTATGTCAGCATCTGAAAAGCAGATTGAGGAGCTTCACAAATTGCAGCATAGTTTTGGAGAAACGAAAGTATCAAGTCACTGTTATTATTGCAATAACCAGCCATGGTGGGGTGAAGTGTGGTATCTGGTATTGAGCTGTCTGTATGGGGCACAGTCAAAGGCCTTTGTAAGCACATGGCCTTTCTATCCTGAGGTGAGCATACTTGGAGAGCCTGTCAGGAGTGCTGGTTTGTTTCAGGGGAGAAAGCAGTGCTTTTCCACACGTTTCCCTGCAGGAATCCAAGCGGAGGTTTGACACAGAGGAGGAGTTTAAGAAGCGAGCCTACCAATGTGTGGTGCTGCTGCAGAGCAAAAACCCCGACTTCATTAAAGCCTGGAATCTCATCTGTGACGTGTCACGCAGAGGTGACTTTGCCACATCTGGAATCATGTCTCAGCAGTAGAACAGTGTGGCTTTCCTCACTTTGAGCACACCCTTCTGTTTACTCTTGAAAATCACTGCCACACTGCTAAAAGAAGCTGAAAGCAAAAAGGCAGTACAACCAAAGTACTGGGTTGTGTTATGTGGAGACTTTCAGCTAAATCTTTTGTCTCCTGAGTTGTAGTCTGATGGCTTGCCCAAGAGATGGATAATGCTTTTTGGGCCTTGCTATACCCACTGGTAAACATGCCACTGGTTCCCACTGTGTGCTTTTAATGTAAGTTTTTCCTTCTGTTTCTCTCAAGAATTCCAGAAAATCTACAACTGTTTGGACATCACAATCATAGAGAGAGGGGAATCCTTCTACCATGAGATGATGAAAGACATTGTGAAAGAATTTGAAGATAAAGGTAAGGCTTTTGGTCTCAGGTCAGAAGCAGCTGTGAGGATGAGCATGGTAACCTCAATCCTATTCAGCAGAGCTTAAGGCTGATGCTTTTCAAGTTGCATCTTCCCCACCTTTGCTTTTTTTCTCAGCCACATTTCCTAGGAGGCTTTTCCTCATTCCAGAAAGCCTGAATCTTTCTTGCTGACATCAAAAGCAGTTTGTCTGTGATATTTGTAGGCAGTAGCACAGAGTACTACTGGAATTTATTGTATTCTGATTAAACAGTCAAGGAGCAATATAAGACAGACTTCCCAGTCTTAGAGTTGTGACTGTGTGGGAACTTTGTCTGAGAAATCTCTGTGAAGACAGTGGGATTTTTGGATCATGTTGTCTTTGAAACTGACAAGAAGCCAAATACAGCATAAAAAGTCTCTGGTTTTATGTGTTCCTGTCTGGATTTTGCAGTTCTTGAGCCTCACCATGTGAAGCATTCTGACTGTCTCACCTCAGAAGGACCCTGTACAGAGTCCTCATCACACCTCTGTAGCATTTCTGTTGCCTTTAATGCCATATTTTGTGATGGGTTTGTGGCTTTACAGGCAGATCTGGATGCAAGTGATGGGAGTTTTTGAATTAGGTCTTTCCTGGTAAGGCCACATTTATACAGATCTGCTTCCTTGTGTGTCATTCTGGAAGTGCTGTACAGAATGGGACTTGTGTTGGCACGGGAGTTCTCATGGAGGTCTTTTCATATTTTTGATTATGTGAGTGTGTGGCCTTTTCTTCCTGGTAGCAGCAGGGAAGGGAAGTGTTGCTGCTGGCCCAGAACCTCCCTGTTGTGATTCAACACAGAATGTTTTTCATTGCTTATGCAGGATTTGTCCAGGTAGATGATGGTCGGAAGGTGGTGTTCGTCCCGGGTTTCCCCGTCCCACTGACAATCATGAAATCCGACGGAGGTTACACGTATGACACATCAGACTTGGCTGCTCTGAAGCACAGGCTGTGTGAAGAGAAGGGTGACATCCTTATCTACGTTGTTGATAGTGGCCAGGTGAGTTCAGCATCCTCTGCTGTAACTGAAGGTGCTGGTCAGCACAGAGTGTGTGAAGTGATGGATGCAGCAGTAACACAGGTAGAACACCACAGGGTCTTTAATGTGATTGGTATATTTACTCCTTATCTGAGCAGTGATGGGAATTTGCCTGTTGCTGCTTCTGTAAAGCTGGAAACATTTTAAGTCTTACTGTGAGAGCATTGTTGTGAATAGGATAAAGCTGTGAAGAAACTGCACCTGGAGGAATGGATTAAGAACCACTGGTGTTTATTTCCTTGCAGTCTGTGCATTTCCAAACAGTGTTTGCAGCTGGACAGATGATTGGCTGGTATGATCCCAAAGTCACCAGAGTGGCCCATGCTGCCTTTGGAGTCGTGCTGGGAGAAGACAAGTAAGTGTCTGGGTGTACTTTTTCTTCTGTCTGTGCTCTCATTCATTGACAAGTACATATGTGGCACACCAAAAAAAAACAAAAGAAAGCACTGCATCCTATGCTATTACCCATAACTGTGTCATTGTGTTCTGTGTCATTGTCCTTGATCCACACAGTCACTGCTGCTGTGGTCACATTCCCTCTCGAGCCTGGCTTCTGCTGCCTGGCATTTGGCAAGGGGCACTTGGATTGGCTGGTGGAAGCTGATGTAGGTACTGGGAGATGGCACTGGTAAAGACCATGATTTTCATTACTTTCCACCTCCTTCATGGTAGATGAAACAAAAATTGGGAGGTCTAGTACTGGTATTGTTGCTGCTTAATGTCTGCAGCTGTACAGTTCTGACTGTTGAATTCCTTCAGTACAAAAGGATTTGCCATGTGCTTTTTTGCTAAGCTTGCTGGGCAGTAGGCAGAGGGTGGAAGTGTTTTGCCTCTTGTGCAGGTGGTGATTTTGGCTGTGTGTTTTCAGGAAGAAGTTCAAGACTCGTTCAGGGGACACGGTGCGTCTCATAGACCTGTTGGAGGAAGGGCTGAAGCGAGCCATGGACAAGCTGAAGGACAAGGAACGAGACAAGGTAGTTGTGATATATTGCTATTCTTTCCTGAGAACTTCCCAGATGTGTTCACAGACTTACCATCTGCAATGTTTAATGAGATTTCTGTCAGTCTTGCTTCTTGATGGCCTGCAGAGAACTGGACAGTGTGGGTCATGGAACGTAACAGAAGGACCAAACTCTGTCCAAGCACAGTGTGAGGCAGTGTAATTGGGAAGTGTAGTTAGGGTGAAAGTGAAAAGCCCCTTTTCAAACAGGAACACAAGGAAGCAAGAAAAAAGAAATCCACCTTGAAAATGTCTCAATGGCTCATTGGAGTTAGGTACAAAGTGCTGCTTTGCCCTGCTACCACCACTCCAGCAGAGAGGGGTTTGCAAGTGTTTGGATTGACCAAAATGCAAAATGTAAGAGTAGGAGGACCAGCATTTGTTCCCTGTACTTGCAGTTTGTAGGAAGCAGGAGCAGAGCACATCACACCTGGCAGGTTGTGGGGCACAGAGGTCCTGTGGGCTGTCAGAAGAGGGAGTCAGCCCTAACCCTAGCAGGGCTGTGGTGCCAGTGGATTGCAGGAAAAGTGGGGGGTGGGTGTGGGGTTGTCTGGCGCCTTGAAGCAGAGAGGTGTGTGTGAACTGAGCACCAGGTGGGTAAATCCCCTCAGCAGCCTGGGCTTTCCTTCTGAGCCCTGCTGAGAGCCCAGGGCTGTGTGTTGTGCTCATTCTTCCTCTTGACTGTTGCCTGTTTCGAAATTGCACCAGGTCCTGACGCCAGAAGAGCTGAAAGCTGCCCAGACATCAGTGGCTTTTGGATGCATTAAATATGCAGATCTGTCCCACAACAGACTCAATGATTATGTGTTCTCCTTTGACAAGATGCTGGATGACCGGGGGAACACAGCTGCCTATCTGCTCTATGCCTTCACACGGATCAGGTGCGTGGGGTGCAGGAGCTGCAGGAGCTGGTGCTCTCTGCATCTGTGTCACAAAGGGGTGACAGTCATGTCAGTGCTGTTGGGGGTGTTTGGTAAGAGAAGCCAGCCACACTGGTATGCACCACAGACTAGATTTTGTCATTGCACACAATGTGTCCAGTGCCACCTGAAACGGCTCCTCTGTGTGAGACAGCCCAGGGAGGACACTGTGGGAGTTGCTGGTAAGCAGAGGATTTAGGTGGTTGGAAAAGGATGCATCTCTGTTCCAGCAGCTGGTCAGTTCAGCTATTGTCACACCGGTTTTTCTGGTACCAGTTTGCCTGGCAGTGTCAGATGTCCTTGCTGATGCGGGTGCCTGGAGCCCATTCCTCCCTGTTCCTCTGCCATGTCCTCTTTGGTCTGGTCACCCAGGACTAGGCAAGGGAGGCCATCAGCCCTGAGCCAAGCCAGACAGGTGGCCAGGCTGGGCCTGGGCAGGCTGGACAGTGGGACCCTCACAAGCAGACTCTGTTTTGCACCATTCCAGGGCAATTGCTCGCCTGGCCAATATTGATGAGCAGATGCTGCGGAAGGCAGCCAGAGAGGAGGTGCTTGTCCTTGACCATGAGAAGGAGTGGAAGCTGGGCAAGTGCATCCTGAGGTTTCCTGAGATCCTGCAGAAGATCCTGGAGGACTTGTTATTGCACACACTCTGTGACTACCTGTATGAGCTGGCCACCACCTTCACTGAGTTCTACGACAGCTGCTACTGTGTTGAGAAGGACAGGCACACTGGTGAGTGTTGGCCATGGGGTGCTGCGTGTTCCTGTGTGACGTCCTTTGGTGTTACAGCCAGCTCCAGGGTGTTACTCTTTGTTGGAAAGGCTGTTGTCACACTTCTGTGTCCATGTAGGAAGACTGACAGAGACTGGCAGAGCCTGTGTTGTCACTGAGCAGGAAGGCTGAGTAGAGTTGGGAGCAGTCAGGCCCCTGGAAACAGGAGGGGTGGTCAGTCTGCCTGGCTTGGGGGGAGCAGGAAGGGTTCCATGTGCCAGTCCAGGGCCTGGTTTTGGGCGGAGGGGCTTCCCCTGGGGAAGGCACTGTTGTTCTGAGCAGCTACTCCAGCTCCTCTGTCTGTGTTTTCCAGGCCAGATTGTGAAGGTGAATATGTGGAGGCTGCTGCTGTGCGAAGCCACTGCCACCGTCATGGCCAAAGGATTCGACATCCTGGGGATTAAGCCTGTGGAGAGGATGTAGTGGTTCCCTGTGGAATGACAATAAAGGGACTAAACAAACTGGAGTTGTCTCTGTCTGTTGGAGTGGGGTTGTGGTAAGGGAAAAAAAGTAGAGGGAGAGGGAAAAGAAGAGAAAAGGAGTGTGGCTTCAGCAGCTGCAGATACAGAGGCACACAAGTGGCTGTGAGCATAGCTCAGAGCAATTCTTGGCGCAGGAGCCAAAGCCCATGAACTCAGAACACCCAAGGGTACCTCCAGAAAGCCTCCAGCCACCCACACTCCCAAATCCAATGATATTCTGATCCATACTCCCTCCATCCACTTTACCTTAGGTGCCAGGTATGAGCAGGTCACCCAGTCTTTGATGTCATCTGTGATGGCGTGGGGAGGCAGGCAGCAGTTTTACCTGGAGGAGCAGGAAGCCCAGGGGAGGAGCAGATCAGTTAAACTACATTTCCTCTGAGGAAAACACAAGGGAAATGCCTTTCTCCCTCAGCAGCAGTGTTTGAATCCCTATGGAGTTGCAAATCTCTCTGCAGTGCATATCGATCTTGGGCAACTACAAGGAGCCACAGCTCCTGCCTTTGCTTTGGGGTTGTTGGAGGCTCTGCTGTGAGCCTCCTAAAAATTACTGAGTCCTAAAGAAGCACAGAAATGCTGCTGTGCTACCACTGGAGACAAGATGTTGCATTGATGCAGGTGCTCACTGACATATTTATGTACATACATATTTGTATATATGTAGATCTGTATATATAGATATAAGAGATCTGTATCAGGTTGTTACATGTCCAGAGAGCTGGGGAGGGCTCAGCTCTCACAGCTGGACAGTGTCCAGTGCCTCGTGTGCTGGACACCAGCTGGCACTTCACCAAGTGCAGACCTGTCCAACAGGCTGAGCACTGCCCACAACCCCAGCAGGGCCTGGTGCCTGCAGTGACAGCAGGGTGACAGCTGTGTCACATCACCTGCTGCTCCCTGTCCCCCAGCTGCACCCACACCCGTGCCATGGCCGTGCTCTCCCTGCTCCTGGGGCTGAGGCAGAGCCAGGCAGGGCTGGGCAGTGCCTCACCAGCCAGGGCCCCATCCCGCCCTACCTGGGGCCACGCCGGGCAGGCTGGGGGTGGCAGTGGTGACGAGCCGGGTCCTGCACGCTCAGGTTCAGTGGCAGAAGCAGCGTCAGCCGCAGTCCAGTGATGGCCACAGTGACCAGTCCAGGTCTGGGTCCAGAGCAGCAGACCCACGTGTTCCTCCAGGCACGGGCACGGCAGAGGCTGCCACGCTGAGCTGTGACCTCAGCAGAAGGGGGACAGCCCTCTCCAGGCAATCCCTGAGTCTCAGCACCAAATGCCTACCCTGCCACAGTGGGGTCACACCAGCAGGACCCCAGCACCCCAGGGAGAGGGGCAGCCCCACAGCTCAGGGCTGGAGTCAGCAATGGCCATAGCAGGGGTGTGTGGACTGTCTGTGTAAGGGTAGCTCAGGGGCCCCATGGGGCTATTCCATGGGAACATGCAGCCAGGAACAGGGCCAGCTCCCTGCTGCCAGGATTGACCAGAGGGTGCAGGGTAGGCAGCAGTGTCAGGGCATCCCAAGGAACCTCAGAGCTGGGCAGAGGGGTTCAGGCCACTGCTGGAGAAACAGGGACCCAGGGATGGGCTGGGGGTGGAGGGGGCACTAAAGAGCCCTGTCTGGGCTGGAGACTGGTGCCCTGCAGGGATCAGAGCCCTGGGAACCCAGCTGTCCTGGGGTGGGGTGTCACTCAGAAGCCAGGCACTGGAATCAGTGCTGGGGGAGCCCTGGGGAAGGGCCATGTGTCAGTGCAGGGGAGCCATGGGGCAGTGTCCCCTGCCCAGACCAGGAGTTGGAGCAGAGCATGAGAAGGTCTGAGCTGAATGTTGGAGTGTGGACAGAACCCCTGAGGGTGTCAAGTGGGACAACAGGGCTGGCAGGGCAGCTGCCCCATCCCACACTGCTGGAGCTGGGCCAGAGGTGGCAGCCAGGGTCAGCCAGGAGCAAAGATCATCAGACACATCCATGGCGATGAGGTCCGAGGTAGAGCCAGGAAGGTGAGCCAGCAAGGGAGGTCAGGATCAGGTCCAGGGACAGCAACCAGGGTTAGCCACAGTCTAAGGATCACTAGGCAAGTCCATATTGATGGGCAAAGGCCGCGGTCAAGCTGGGAAGTCAGTCTGTGGGCCAAGGTCCAGGTTCAGATTACTGGGGTCAATGGCCAGGCACAGGCATGGCTGTTGCTCTGGCCAGGCCCCAGCAGCAAAACTTCAACCCATTCTCCAGCAGGGATGGCCAGGGCCTCCCAGCCTGGGCACATGGCAGCCACTGCCCCACAGGTGCTCTCTAAGCTGTCCCCATGGAGTCAAGCCCCATCACACTGGGATGGAGTGGGGAATAGAACAGTGCTCGCAGTGACACTCGTTTTCTCTTTGGCAGCAGCAGGACTCCCACCTGCCACCAGTGCAGAGCAGCAGCTGGGCTGGCAGGGACATTGCCCATCTGCTGCTCCGAGCTTACCACCCCCCTTCCCCCAGGATGCCCAGAGCTCTTGCCTGGTGACAATGAGTGATGTACCTGGAAGAGCCTGTTGCACTCCATTATCATGTGGGCCAAGCCCTGCGTTGCTGCCAGGTTCTCGTTCAGCTCCCTCTGGTCTGGCTTCCCCAAGCTGCACTTCCTCTGACTGGATCTAGGAGAGGGGAAGGTGAGAGGAAGGCTGAGCGAGAAGAGTGCTGGGAACCACACACAAAACACACTGCACTGCAGGACCTGCACATGGAGAGCTCATGCAATGTGACCACTGAAGGTCAATTCCCCCCAGCACGTCCCAAAGGTGTCCAGGGCACTACAGACCAGTAGTAATGGACACCCAAGAAAGGCAAGTCAAGGAATTTATTCCCCAAACACATCATTACACACTTGGCCAAGAACAACAATGACCCCAAGCTTATTTGTGTATAATCTTCAATATCAAGCTCCTTTGCTACCTGCAAAGCCCACGTAGAACCTTCTAAATTCTTTGGTCCAAACCACACCCAGCACATTTAAAAAACAGTCCCCTCTTTTAATTCATGCTACTGGAATTACATCATCAGTCCTGGCTTCTGAAACTTTTATTTATGTGCATTCCTGCCAAATGGCTTGAAAATTGGGTGGAAGATAATAGTCCTCAGTGCTGCTCCTCAGAGTCAGACCTGTCAGCTTGAACCCTTTGAAGTGGGAACCCTGCACCAAGGCATTAATGCACAGTTACAGCAGAGCTAAAGCTTCAAAGCATCCTGGCTCCTAAACACTGACAACAAAGAGAAAACTCCATTGCTATCTTTGGTCCTAACATTTCAGAGCAGTGTTAATGTAAAGCAAAGAGGAACAACTCCCAGAGTGTAACTCCTAGGAGCTCAAACAGCACAGCAATCCTGCAGGACCTGCTGCTGCCGACATTCCATCGCATCCCCAGTACCCTCGCAGTGGCCCCATGGTGTGCCAGCTCTGCACAGGGATGCCTGAGGCATTTCCTGATGTTTTGTGACATTCAAAAGAAAATCCTTAGTGTTTTATTTCCCTTCCCCTGTGCTATCCAGAGCCTGAAAGATGCCAACAGCACATCTGACAGCTTCTGCTTTGGGACCAGCCCTTGCCTGTAGATCCCCAAGTGAGGCGTTCAGCTCGCTCCGCTGTCGGGAGCACGATGCTCCCTGCACAGCCAGCTGTGCTCCCCTGCCCTGATCCGTCTGTCCACAGCCCAGGAGCACGAGCAGAGCAAACAGCCCTGCCTCAGGAGGCCAGATAAGGCATGAATGCTCTCAGAGATTATTTGTCTACTTTGGCCCAAGGGCACCTTCCTCCCTGCACGTACAAACAGGGGATGTTATGCAACCCAGATACTTTTACTTATTTAGATAAATTTACAGAATCCCTGTGGCTCGATTTGGCAGGAATGATCCCCTTATCACCCAGCAGAACCAGTGCCAATAGCTGCCTCAATCTGCCAGGTACCTGCAGGGCCTTAAGGCCGTACCCAGGCTCAGGTTGCCAGTGCAGGAGCACATTTCCAATGGCCAGCACCACTTAATGCTAGCAGTGGGCCACATGCTGGGCTCCTGGGCAACCAGGGGAGTGCAGCAGCGGTGGGGGACACACACAGACTGGTCAGGAGCATGGCAATGGGGCCTTACCACAGCCCTCAGCACTGGGCAGCGAGCGGCCGTGTCGCTCCATGCACTGCGGGCAGCTCCTGCTGCACCCGAGCAAACAGATTTAAGGCAAACCCCAGGGCACACACAGTCTATCTCCCCCTCAAAATCAGACACTGAGCCTAGGCCAGCTACAGAAAGCATCACTCCAGCAGGAACACTGTGGGCAGCAGCAGTGCCAAGGTGCCAGTACCTGGTTGAGGAGGAGGAGGAACTGTCCCTCCTCAGGGTGTTGAGGTGAAACAAAGAAGGCGCAAGACAGACAGCGATGTTGGTTGGGGTCATCTGGTTCTCCTCAACAAAAGCCACCACATCTCGCAGGAAGAACAGGAGGATTTTCAAAGCTTCTCGGTTTTCCTTTGGGAGAAGGAGAATAGCAGCCTGGACAGCCTGAAACTGCTGGTCCTTTGGCACGTCTGAAAACATGAACCATGACAAAAATCACACATTGTGACTTGCAGAAGCATCCATGAGCAGGTCCCAAGCAGGGCACTGAGCTTGTAGGTTCAACTTCCTTGTCCCAAGCTCACAGGAGACAAGGAAAGACCATTTTCCCATCAAACATGAACCATTCCTCCTACTGCCTGTCAAGTGCACGTTCACACCCAGGGATGCTGCTGCCTGACTTGCAATTTATCTTGAACACCATGTTAATGAACATATCCTGAACTGAGTTACAATCCAAATGTGGGCCTGTCTCCCCAAAAAATATTACTCTGCAGTGATACTTTGGAGCAGGTAGCTCTACTCTGTCTTTTCCTTTCAGCTTCAAGCACAAAGAGAACAGATGCTCTCAGATAATTCAGGGACCAGTGTTTTGCCAACAGATTTTAATTCACACTAACCCCCACTGAGACTGTCTGCCCAAACAGCTCCAGCAGGAGGGTGGGTCTGCTTCATCCTGCCACGCATTCCCAGCACAAAGATTTCTCCAATTTACACCACTGCAAAGGGTAGAAGATCACTTCTCCTTCCCTCCAGGTAGAAGCACATACATAGAACACACAAAACACACTTCTTGGTCAAAGCAGCACAATTCTTATCTCCAAAACAGTAATTTAATCTGTGCACTTGCTCCAGTCACATCTGGCAGAAGATGGGCAAGGGGAGTGAACAGAATTTGGACATTTGCTGTTTCTTTCCCTAAATAGAATTTGGGCATTTGCTGTTTCTTTCCCAAAACAAGAGACAGGAGGTAGACAGTGGCCATATTACAATAATTTGAGAAAAACAGTTATACATCCTTTGGGTATGGGAATTGTAGATCTTCTTACAAAGGAGAATTTGTGAATGCAAGAAGAAAACTTACTTTAAAAAATTAAATCATTTTCAGAGAAAATTTTAAAACCCTGACAGGTGACAAAACCCAACAAAACTTCCATGAACTTATACTGTACACAGAACAGCAGCTGCTCATTGACTTATGTCAATAAAAGCCACATGGGTTAGGCTGCACAACCAGTCCTCTCAGAAAGCTCACACTTTGATTTTCAAAACCTTTTCTCAAAAGCAGGAGAAACTTGTCTGTCCCAACAACATAAACTTCAAGTTCCTTCCCCAGTTCATCTGCTTTTGGAAAGTGAATTCCTTGAGGGCAAAGCACTAGAAATAGAACCCATTTAAACTGTATGAAATGCAATACTTCAGCTTTGTGTTTTCTTGGGTTTTGGGTTGAGTCTCAAGGACAGTAACAGTGTGAGCACAGGCAGAAAGCTGCTGGCATTTCCCAGCTGCTTCAGTTTTGGGCACCTTAATAAAGAAATGTCATCCATATATCAGCTCTTCTCGCTCAAGGAGCTATGCCATGGCATGAACAAGGGGACCAGGTTATTTCTTCATTTTGCATAGGGAAATGACTGTTTAAAAGCACAGTTTAAGGGGGCTGCTGCAGCGTTTCATTACTCTCATCCTTCAGGGAAGAGAATTAGCTGGTTCATAGGATGCAGATGGGAATCTCCCAAGTCCAGAGGCACAATGAGCTCATGTTCCCAGAAATGTCCTGCCTGACTTGTCCCCTCTGACTACAGAGGCACTTGGCACTAGTCCTAGTCTGGCCACTGCCTGGTACAGCTGGATATTAAGATATCCAAGGAAGGCACTGGAAAATGACAGCTTTTGGTACCTACATTGGTAGATGTGGAGGAAGGATTCACAGAGCCTGCTGGTAAATATAGGCTCGGGAAGGTCTCGGAAATACTGCTTCACCATATCTGCCACGTCAAATGCCGACTGCCCTTCGTAACAGACATTGTTTGGGTTGGTTTCATTCATTTCTCTTAAGGACAGAATCCTGGATTTAACACCGGATTTTCGGAACAGACCAACCTGTGAGTAAAAGAAATTATTAAAGACAAAGAGAGGAGTCACTGGGAATCAAAATTTTGACAAGTAAGTGATCCTTCACCTTTCTTGTAATAACAGATATCCTACAGCAGTGGGATTGAACACCAAAATACTTTTGTATCTTTAGAAGCCACACAGACATTTCTCTGAGGCAAACCATGCCTGATGCCCACAGAATCAGCTGTGACATACCAATTTTCATGTTTGTTTGGCTTTTCTTTAATACAAAAGTACTCATTTTGCATTTTAAAATCACTACCATTGATCTATGTCTGTTTTCTTGGGCAGGCTGTGTTTACACATGGCAACTCTAAGTTTTAAATTCACCAGTGTGTGTCCATCAAACACGAACACACATCAAGTGCTGGCTTACACAAACCAACTTTGAGATCCACAAGGCTGCTATGTGGATCCTCATACATCTGATACATCTAATCCTTCCACAGGTTGGCAAAGGGCAGATGCCATTTTGAGGGAAATTTAGACTTTCTTTGTAATGTGATTGTCAGCTGAGTGAGATTTAGGAGTTTCCCATGAGCTTGACCCCACCAAAGCTCCTGGTGACAGTTTTGCTCTGTACCAATGAGACAGTATTTACACTCTGATTTATTTATATGAACTGGATGCATACCATAAGCTCAAAATGAAAAACACTTGCATTGTCACTTCACAGAACTCACACACTTTTGCACTTTGGTGTGATATTATACACTGAGACAATGGCAAAGCAGAGGAAGAGAAGCCCTCTCTTTAACTAATATGTTTCATGTCAGAAGGTCTTCATTTCTGCAGCTGTGCTATGGAAATACCATATACAGCACACACTTCCTCTGCCAGCTCCACTTAGGGGATAAATACAAAGCTGAGCTGCAGAAAAATTTGTTACAGGCACTGCTGTAACGGTTTCTCTCTGCATTTCAGCTGGAACAAGATTAATTTTCACATTAGCTCTGGCACTACCAGCAGCCACAGAACAGAGGGAAGGAACAATGACATTGTCTGGCAGATTTGCCTCCTTGGGGAGCAGAGACATGACACCTCCCCAGGCAAAGCCAGCCTGACTGCAGGCACCAAGAGACACGAGTGCAGAGGGTTTCAGTGAGGGAAGGCATAAAAACACAGTACAGGGCTACAGGTATTCCCAGAGGGAATCAGCACTGGTATTTCCTCCCAGGTCACCTGCTCAGATCTACACCCTTCTGCCTATTCAGAGCCTTAAGGGGCAAGAAAGTCCTTCACAACAGCATGTGAGAGAGCCTGGTTCCCTGGAGCAGACCTGTCCATGGCCCAGAGCTTCTCTGGGCTGCCTCGAGCTCATACCTGGTCAAGAAAGTGGCTTCTCAGATACTCCAGGGCTTGCAGGATGCCATTGGGCAGGGGGTGGCTTGTTCGCTGCACATTCAGAAGTAAAGGAACCCCAAACACATTTTTGTCCTTGTAGTCTGAGGCTTTTGGTTTTTTTATGAACTTTGGTATGGTCCTGGAAATGAAAAACAATAGCTGCAGCTTACTAGGTGTCCAGCACATTCCAGCTGCTGCTTTACACTCATCAGAAAGGGCTGAGCTGTACCTTGTCACTGCCCCAAATTCTGCCACACACCTGTACACACAGCATCAGGAGGGAGAGAAAATCAGCAAAGGCAATTACAGGGATGACTTCCTCATTTCATTGCTGAAATTAACTTTAATAAAGCATCCTCATGGGAAATGCATTCCATCCCTTTATGGCACTGTAGGGTTTTTTCATTCTTTCTATATTCAAGTACCAGCCCCCTATCACAAAATGCTGATTGATGTATGGAAGTCCTCTGAGTGTCTGAATTTGTCACTGGTTTAGTTCAGACACTCAGGGCTGGATTCTCAGCCCAGCCCTCTCTCACCTCAGGTCCCACAGTCCCTGGGATGGTCCTCTGACAAAGACCTGAAATTGGGCAAATTTAAAGAGAAACTATGATGTGCCTTAAAATCAGTAACAGCACTACCAGCAGTGAGGGGCCAAAGTACAGCCCACAGCAGAGGAAACCCTGGAGCCATGGAAATAACCATGAAGCTGCTGGCACTTTAATAGCATGAAATTCTTCATCTTGAACATGTGCAATGTAGGCAGACAAGGAAATTCAAATGCTTACATCAAGTCCTCACTTTCCAGCTCAGGCTGCTTTAATACCAGACAACTTACCAGTTCCAGCCCTGCTTACTGGAAGGGGAGTATCTGTCCATTAAAGCTGTGAGTCTCAACAGTGCCAGCTTTTGTGTGCGGGCCAGCTGGGCAGCTGACTGGCCATCAGTCTGAAGGGAAAGACTTTCCAGGTTCACACTCTCTTCCACAGACCAGTGCTGCTTCCCGGGCCTACAGGATAAATATTGGTTAAGCTTAGGACCATTTACACCATCCCTGTGCATCTGTGAAACAGCCAAGACTCTAAATGAGCTGCGTTTAGCTGCACTTAGACAAGGTACTTCCCATCCAGGAGGGCCCCTGGCAATTCCAGCTGTTTCCCTGATTCCCATGCCTGAGTGCTCATGCACATTATGAGTGTCCTGCTTACAGCAGAGGTCAGATATGGGTACCTGGGGAGTGGTACCTGCCCTAGTGCAGACCCTGCTACCTAGCACAGACTTCAGAACACTTTGCTCTGGCAAATCAATTGTATTTTGAGTGGACAGAATCAAAGGCAAACCCAAGGATGGCTGACCTGTTGGTGTTTTTAGAGTCTGTGATGTATGACAGGTCTGCAGAACCAATCTCCTTGCCCAGGCCACAGCTGCTCTCTCCCTCAGCCTCCCCTGCTGTCTTATCTTCTGAGCCCTCTGTGTCAAGAGAGCTTTCTTTTGGGGAGGGTGGATACAAAGAGGTCAAATCACTGGCAAAGTCAGAATCCCCATCATCTGAGAGCTTCTCTGTCCACTGATCAACCAACTTTTTGAGACCATTGACATCTGCTATGACACTGTTCAGTTCTGAAAAAACATCATCATCACCGACTTGTGCTGCCTCCAGGCTCTCCAGGTCAGTGTTGGGCATGTTGTCATACACACTCAGCCTGTGATCTCTGCCCGACAGGGGACTCCTGGGGGCTTTGGGATCCTTGGAGCCGCTTCTGCTCCGGCTCCTCCTGCAGCCATGGAAACTCCCAGTTCTCCAGTTGACAGAAGAGCTGTCTGCTGGAGACAGGGAGCTATCTGTAAGTACTGTGGGGAAAGTGCCAGGTTTATGGCCTTGTGGTATTTGAAACATCTGGTTCTTTTGTAATGTCACCTCATTTTTAAGGTTCTGCTGGGATAGATCACTCCCCAGCAACATCTTGCTGGAGTCCATGTGCTCTGCATACGTCCCCCTTCCTTCACAGGGGCTGCCTGGTTTTGTAACAGGACTTGGAGTGTTCCCTGTGCTGCTATTTACAGACTGATTGCTGCTATTGCAGCTCCGGGGAGAAAAGGAAGAATTGTTCTTTGTTCGGATGCCAGAGAGGTCAGAAATATTTACACAGTTCAGCATCTTCATCTTTTCTTCATTAAGTCCTTCCAGAAGAACAGGTTCACTTATTATGGGTTTGGCCTTTGACTGACCACTCCTTAAATTGCAGCTCCTTAAGTGCAGCTTCTCCATTTTCTTCAGGAGGCTCTTCCTCTTTTTAGATGGTGATTTATCCAAAAGCTTCTCCTCACTGCTGATACTTAAAAATTCACTGGGAGGAGGAGAGCAACTAAAAGCAGAGTCCAGTGAAGGTACCTTAACTGAGGAACATCTTGAGGAACTCGTGCTGGTTTCCACATCTTCAAAAGGTTTTTGGGAGTTAACAATGTCACTGTCGGTACTGCTGGTGCTGTGAAGTGAGGACACATCGTGCTTCTCACCATGATCCAGAAAGACACTGTCCTCACTGTGGGTGATCTTCAGTATTGGACTGCCTGGGGTGGAGGCAGCAGCACCTTCCTCTGCTGGAAAAGCTGCCAGGCTCTCGATGCGAGACCACCGCTGACTGCACCTCTCATAGGCCCATCTGTCACTTATTGCACAAGGCTCATCATCTTCAGAGTCGTCACTCTTAGAAGGAGAAAAAAAAAACAAAACCAGTTCAAGGGCAAAGTTTGGCAAATTTTAAATTACAAAAACCAGTTTAACATAAAAAGGAGACTTAAATTTTCTGCCAACCTCCAAAACCCCCAAGACCAACACAGTGACCATTCAGTCACTGAAGATCTGCCCTTAGTTAGTTGAAAAACATGCTGACAAATGATGCCCAAGCATGCTGACAAATCTGGGAAGTTTACCGCAGGAAAAGGTGACAGATTTGATCTAAGGGTGAAAAATCCTGTTTTGTGGTATAATCCAAGGGTTTTGAAAGATAATCATAATAGGTTTACACCGCCTTTCCTAAAGTCAAACAAATCACACACTCTCACACTTCTGTGACCAAAACATCTTCAGGCAAAGAAGTGTTTGGCTGTGGAACTGCAGCAGCATCAGTATCTGTGGTACCCTTTTGCAGCCCTCAGCCTCCCTTGCCACCTGCCCCAGGTGCCCCCTTTGCTGGATTGTCCCCATTCTGAAACGTTAGAGATGGGAGCCTCCTGTCTCTTCTCTGTGGCTCTCTTGCCCCATTCTGCCCTGACAGAGCAGAACTCTCCAAACCCAGATATTTTTCCAGAAGATGGCATTATTTTCTGGCTGGTTCTGTAGTTAATCCACGGTGGCTCAGAGGTTTTGCAGACCTGGTGCTGCCCAGCTGTGGCCACTGCTCTGATTTAGCTGCAGCAGCAGAGCACAAACTAAAACCTACCCAGCTTGTACTGGCTGAATACTTGGATTGCCCTTTTAATTTCTTTGTTTAGTCACTTTCAGCACTTAAATAAGGTCAGGAAAGCAATGATAGCCATGTTGAGATGGGGCTTTAGGGCAACTATTGGACAGTAACATGTGTCAAATCAAATTTCAAAAGTGTTTCAAAAGTCACCCCTAACATTCCTTGCAAAGTTTCAAATATTATGTAGTTGCAATCTCCACCCCTGTGTTTTCCCAAGATAAAATGCAAATAGCAGAGCTTTGTGGGATGGAATAGAATAGAAAGGAAAGTTCAGAAATTGCTAATCCTTCATGCACTTTTAAACCCAGGTGTTTGATACAACAGCTAAACACATCTTTAATCAGAACAGGAACTGTATGTTACAGACATACCCGTTTCCTATCACGGCTTATTTCCACTTTCATTGATGCATACTTGTTCAATGTGTTCAACCTTCTAGGGTTTGAGAAAAAACACAGGAGTTTTAAATTTCAACTATTTTATTTCTTGAAAACAAACATGCACCAAACTAGTTGTGATCTCCTACCACAGAGTCTTCATTATTGTCAAAGACTGACATTCTGTTAGAGGCTCCCATACACTGGTCCCCAAAACCAGCACCAATAACAACACCATGATGTTCACACTTCTAGTTCTGCCATCTTAAAACTAGAGAAGACAACCATAATTAATAATTTAATTTTTAAAAATCATATTATTAGCCTTAATGATTGTGAAAAACTCTATATATTGATTTAAGATTTTGAAAATAGATGAAACTCTGTGTGGGCTTCTTGATAAAAAAGAAGTTTAAAAATCAAGATGTTAACCTGTATCCCTGAAAGGACTGTATTATCTATCATTTTAATTAAAGCCTGTGTAATCAATAAGGTCCCAAACTAGTCAATCACTTAGTTGTCAAACAACTCGTCAAGCTGTCAAACAGGGGCACACTGGGAGTCACCAAGGAGCTCTCAGGACAGAAGTGATACCAAGAAATAAAATATACACAAAAATCTTTAATATTTGCTGTCCTTTAGAGATGTGTGTGTGAACAACTCATCCTGGTGCTCTGGAACAGGCAGAGCTGGAACTCAGGTGACCTGACAGGACAGAAAAGGACCAGACCACTTCACCAGGAGAGGAACTTTCTAATTGTTAGAAATCGTAATTTTTGCTAAAGAAACTCTGCTGAACAATCTCATAATGAGAATTCTTCAGTAACTGCAGTACCAGCTGAAGCAGAAGCCTCACACTGTCCTGGCACTCTTCCATGGGGAAATTCCACAATTCTGACTTGGCACTGACAGTGCAGGTTCACTTGTGTGCTCTGAACAGCTGTGGCCAAGCAGTAACTTCAAATCAATACCTTTGCTTCTCACCCAAGAAATATTCAGGAAAACTGAACAGATCTCATGCAGATAATTTTTTTCTATCTGCTGGAACAGAAGTTGGAGGAAATTCCTGCACTCCATTATACATGATCCTAGAGAGCAGCCTGCCACATTTGCAAGGAACTGGTTATTTTTAATCAGCCTGCAGCCATTTCACATTACAAAAGAGATATTTGATGCCCAGTGTAACATCCCTGAGAACTTGGCTGAAGAGGAAGTGCAAACATGTGCTTACTTTACCTTTTAATTCCTAAACAACCAACTTCAGTGGCACTAAACTATGTGTTTAAAGGGTTTCCTTCAGTCACAGATTCGGTGACTTCGTTAGTCTCTGACAAAAACTGAGGTGTGAAAAGATGAGCAACAAATAACTGCGGGGCCTGGGGGTTTCAAAGATGATTCATGATTAATGTTTACCTGAACAGTGATTCAATCGCATCTCCATCTAAAAATTCATGATCTCTCCTCACAGCTTTTACATCAATGGGAAACTGCATATCTGTGAACAAAGAAGTTGAATCTGAAATCTGAGTTGTAATTGCAAAGACTTCCAATTTTGCAATTTATTTATGGCAGGCAAAATGAAACTACTCCTATTTCTATAGCTGTACATTCATGCCAGCATCCTCCCAGCAAGTGAGGATCAGTTCCTTAGGGCAAGTGGAGAACAAATGTAGGGATCTGCTTGCTGCTGTTATTGCAGGTGGACAAGCCCTTCTGCATTTCCAGGAGCTTGCAGTCACCAAGTGCCATAGACATGAAAAGCAAAATAACTTTTAGATTTGCTTTGGTTCTCTGCACCTTCTACAGAATAAAGCTGGGATTGTTTTACAGGAGCCTCTGCCATGGTGAGGTGCAATGCAGCACATGAGATGCACTCTCTGAGCTCTGGGGAACCTGACACATCATGCTGGGCTGGAAGCTGAAGAGTTCAGTGTTTCAGCTCCTGAGATTCAGCCTCACACACGAGGGAACCACTGAGGTCCAAATTTTCTTAGCTTATTTTATAAGCTTAATTTTCCTAGCCAGCTCAGGACACTACATAAACAGCAAGGTAATGCAGAAGATTCATTTTCCAGAACCATGGCAATGCACATTTCCAACAAACAGCTTATAGAATAAAATCTGCTGTAGGCAGACAGGAAGCATTTCCAGGTTTCATAGAATATAGCTTTCAAACCCAGCTCTATGGGCTTGATTTCAATTTTTCAGTGACTGGAGGAGGTGGGAATGAGAGCTCTTAATGTTCTTTTAACTGTAGTTCTTTGATAAAATCTTTCTTTAAAATAGATTAGCTTTTGTTACTTTCAATGTTTGTAATAAAAACCATATTTTAGAGAAGAACAGATTTAAGGTATATGCAGAAGTGTGGCCTGAAAAATTATACAAATTATCAACAAATCCATGCCTCCTCCTAAGAAATAGGCACTCTTTGTAAATTTATCAACATGAAAACATGCTGAAATTTAATTTTTGACTGGATGGCTGCTGCTGAGTATTTCTTCTGAACACTTATGATTGCAAGATGACTTTTTCCAACATTCTTTTTCAAAACACCAATAAAGCAATCTCACTCAGACCACAGGCTGGAGAGCCTCAGAGGAGGTTTGGTTGCAATCAGTGGCTGGAAACATCACTTCCAGCACTCCAAGAAAAAGAGCCTGAAAAAATTATAAGCAACTAAAAATAACAAAAGCAGAAATTTGACTGAGTTACAGTCTAACAACAGGAAAAGAAAACCAGGGAAGATTTGTCCCTTTATAGAATTCTACTGAGTCCCTGCTGAGATCTCCCTCCTGCAAGAAAACACACCAGGCCACTGCTTTTCTACAGGTTTGCATGAAGATATAAAAGAATTTGGAAGTGCTTCCATCAAAAGTGTCAGGTTCTGAAATATATTATTTATGTAAACAATTCCACTCGAATTCAGTGTCAGCTGCTTGGCAAGTCTTTGTGATCATACCTTCAAACAGCTGAGCATACTGGGGAAATCCAGCAGCTCTCAGCCAGTCGCAGGCTTCTCTGGCTTCAATTTCTGCAATGAGAACACACAACTGTTCATGGACAGTGCTCACCAGAGTCAGTGATAAGCTAATTTCACCTGGCACACTCCCTGAGAATCTTGTATGTTACTGTTTTGTTAGGATAAAAAGGAATTGATATTAATTAATATCAAATAATTAATATTAGAAAGGAATTGTTATTGCTAAAAAGGAATAAATCCTTGTATCCAATGCACTTACAGGCACATAACTCTGCAATAGTCATTCCACCACAGGAGAGATAAGCAAGCACAGGAGAGAACAGATAACAGCACATATTTGGGATGTGACACATGGGGGTAAATCAGCTGTCCCTGAGCTGGGGGCAGTGGAGCATGTGCTGCAAGTCAAGATGAGCCACCAGAGCAGGGTGTGGGACACACATCTGTGCCCTCACACGGCAAGGCCCGCGCGTGCATTCCAGCGCTGAGACACGGTGATAAAACACAAACAAATCCTATAAATAAACTTAAAATTCTCTCACTACTTTAATAACACTGGACATGGCCTAAGCATTCCCAGAACAAGAGTTCTCAGGAGTACCTGTTGCTAGGGTCTATCAATATTTATTTCCTTGCCAACTACCTACGCGGCTTGGCAGCCACTGCAGCACAGATGTCAAATGCTGCTCACTGTGACAACTGGGAAAGGCTGTGGCCAGTTCTGCAGCGTTCCCACAGAAGCTGAGCAGAACAGAACCTCCCAGAATCACACACCAGGCTCCTCAAAAACACAAGCAGGTCAGCATGAGCACATTGCCCTCAGGCTCTACTCTCTGCCAGCACTGGGAATGGCTGGGTCAGTGGAAGAGGATTCCCAAACACTTTCTCTAGGTCTGCCTGCACTCCTGCTTGTGTTACACCAGACACCAACCTAAAGGCAAAGACTTCTTTAAAGGAACATTTCTGAGCTACCTTAAAATCCAGCATGCTCAGTAGAGAGAAGTGTTTTAAAAGCACCTTAAAGTGTGGCATGATAGGCCAGAGGAACAGAGCTATTCCTTAAAACTATTTTCTTTACACATACACTCCCAGATTAGGATTTCAAGGCACTTCACATACATACCTGTCCAAATTCACTTCTGCTTTTTGCTTGCTTTGCTCAGACTTCTCAATTTTAAGTCATCAGTGCAATCAGACACTAATGAAAAAAATCACACAACTTCCACGATTTTATTTTACACTTAAAATTGTTTCTGTTATCACTTAATCAAATTGGGCAATGCCATTCTAACAGAGGCTTCCCTGCACAAAACTGTATGGCTTTTTCCATCTGAGAATAAAGTGATACCACAGGAAGACCAGGATATTTTTACACAAAACAGATGCATGAATCTCTTTCTTTTTTCACACTGCAGAACAGAAACTAATTTCTTCTACAACAGCCTATATACACTATGCCTATATTTATTGCTATACTTAGTGCCACAATTTATCATAATCTTTACCACAACACAGCGTTTACTGGAGACAATAAAAAACAAGCACTGTATTTATAGAGAAAAAAGGCAAGGAAAAGCTATTTGTGGAGAAGAGCCGGGAGGATAACCAGTCTAATACCAAAAGTCTTCACAAGGACAAAGTGATTTTCATCTAGAAAAACCCAAAAGATTCACACAGCCATTTCAGCTGCTGAGAAACTTTAGCTCTCCTCATTCCTCAGCCTACTCAGCCAGAGCCTGTGCACAGCAATCCTGAGCTCAGACAGGGACTTTGTAGAGGCTGAAGCTTCCCCAGTTCCTAACACATTAAAAGAACAACTCCATTTTTAGACCAAACCAAACCATGAAAAGTGATGCAAGAAAGAACAGAAAAATAAAGCAGAAAAATATTTTGTACCCATTGAGGGTATTTTCAATGAATATGACTGAAAATGTAACAGCATTGTCACACAAGTGGCCTCTTCCACAGAACAAGGACAGAGGAGCTGGGAGAATTTTCCTTGCTGATGTACATCTTCAAGCCTTTTAACATACCTTTGCACAATCACAGGGCATGTTAGGATTAGATATTAGGAATAAATTCTTCCCTGTGAGGGTGGTGAGGCCCTGACACAGGTTGCCCTGAGAAGCTGTGGCTGCTCCATCCCTGGAAATGTTCAAGGCCAGGCTGGACAGGGCTTGGAGCAACCTGGTCTAGACAAGAGCATGACAACTTTTTAACATCTTTTGGGTGCTATCTGCACAACTGAAAGAGCAGAGCAACCCAAATGTGCCACCTCCCTCTCCTGAGCTGATTTCATAATTAAGCAGATGAAAAAAATAAAAAAAAAACTCCTGCAAAGCTTGGTATTCCAAGTTTAGAGGCTGCCTGCAACTTTTCCATGCCAAGCCAGCTATTTCCCCATGGGCTATGGGTGGTAGGTTACTACCAGATGTTTATGAGAAACAACACAGAGAACACAGCCCGTGCCACCCTTTGGCCGTAGGGTGTCCCACAGGTACGTTCTGTGCTGCAGCCCCAGCCCAGTCCCCCTGCAAAGAGCATTCAGAGTCCTGCCTGTGCCAGCAGCCCAGCACGCCTGCCCTCCTCAGCTGCTGCCCTTTCCCCACTGCAGCCTCCTCCCTGGAGCCCCAGCAGCTCCATCAGCTGGGCTGGGACCCCTCTCCTGCAGCCCCTGGGCTGGAAAGCCGTGTGTGCCCACCTGAGCACTGTCCTGCAGACACACACACCTCAGGTACTTGGAAACAGCTGCTACAGTGGGAGTTAAATCTCTATCAGAATGAACAGCAGCGGTAACCAGATTGTTTGCAATAAGGGAAAGACATCTGTGCTGAGATTTGGGCATTGTCTCTGAGATGTTTTCCTCACAAGAAGCAGCACTCCCCTAACAAGGCAGAGGCAGCAACCAAGATCAGTGACAGCTGTGTATCACCCTCACTGTGAGGTGATCACAAACTTCAGCTAAAGAAGAACATCAAACTGTATTTAAATTTTAAAATATTCTAAATAAAATGTGAGAATATCAATTTCTATTTCAAAGCACCAGCACAGTGAACCTTGCTGCCAGGATGCAATGTTGCAGTTGCTGCCAAAGCAGGAGACCTCTTCCATTCCCCAACTGTGAGTTCCTACCCCTCCTCACCAACACCCTGAGCTGATGCCAGCAGGTCCTGTCAGCCAAACTGGCAGGAAATGAGTCACTTTTGTTTGGCAAGATGAGATTTATGAAGTTTTAGCTTTCTGAATTTGCTACCACACGTTCTAATAAGTTCCAGTGATAGTACAAGGGCAGTGCTGGGTCCATGCAGGGAGGGTTGTGGGAACATGCAGCTGCCTGCTCAGAACAGGGAGCTCAGCCTACTGTGAAACCTTTACCTAAATGTATTGATTTTCATTGAGGTGTCTCATTTTAGGTCTATTTCAAAGCAAATTTTTTAACAGATTTTTAAAACAAATACATTACTTTATCTCCTCCAAAATAGTTTTCCAGTTTCAACAGGTAGAAATCACATGGTGATCAGGACTTCCTTAATTAAAGGGATTTTAGCCTGAATGCCTTCCAAAACCACAGCAGGAAGACAAGGAGAGGTTTTCTTGCTGCTTGCAGCACTCCTGCATTAGTTACTGCAGGATCCTCCTTGTCCCCTTCTCTGTAGGATGCAAGTGCAGTGCTTGTGGCAAAGAAAGGATCTCTCGACATGCCCAGCAGACAGGAGAACAGAACAGAGGGTAGGACTGACTCCTCACTTTGCACATTGCACCACTCTGTAATGAAACAGGAAAAAATCCAAAGGATTCTGCTCTTTCCCAACCTCTGTCATTATACAGGAAGACCATTTTTATTTTTCCTCTAAATGGCAGTAATGCTCCTCAACAGCCACAGACAAGCAGTGCCCAGTGCCCACCTCAGAACCTGCCTGATGTGCCCCAGCAGGGCCAGCTGTGCCCCACAGGGGAATGCTGCTGCCTCCTCCTGTCACTGCCACCCCAGACTGACACCCCCCAGCCTCTCCAGAACTCTCTCCAGATCCCATGAATGCTTGGCAGCCACACATCAAACTCTGCCACACATTCCTCCTACAGCTCAGGAGCCGTGGGCTGTGAGCTGGCAGGTCCTTCACCCTGACTTGGATCCTGTCATTCCCGGCTGTGCTGGCAGTGGTGGAAGAGACAAGGGGTTTTTCAGGTTCCATTTGGACATCAAGTGATGAGTTTCCCATCACATCTTTCTGGTTTGTGCATCTTCCTAGGGCTGTAAGAATTGGTGTAATTTCCCTGTGTCTTATAGCTGCTAATGAGGCATTTCACTTTACACATACCTGTGAAAAATGCATTTGCTGCACTAGAACAGATCTCTGGATGATGTTCAGAACTGCATTTTACCTGTGACAGGATTTTTTATAACTGTTTTTATTTACATTACATCCTTTTGCTTGAAAAGGGAGTTGGAACGTGATGTCTACTCTTTGAGCTGAAGGCTCAAATGTGATGTTTTCAAAGTAGGGTGTTTGCACTGACCAAGACAAGCAGTCAGGGACTTGTAAAACCATCAAACTCTCCAAGAGCTAAGACAGATCATAAATAAGTGGAAATGTTTATTCTGTTTTCCCTCGTGCAGTGCAAAATATCAAAGCTTAATTGTACTTTACTAACCCACTTAAGTAAGAGGGGGGGAAAACAAGAGATTATAGCTTGGAATTCAGCCAGGATAATTTAGGCTCCATGCAGATAGTGAACATAAATGTCTGGAAAATGAAAAGGCCAAGATATTTGTCCTTTCATTCCTACTTTACTATCATGCTGGTGTTTTGGAACTGCAGCCAACTCTTCAGTTATCACAGCTGGGAACTGCAATGTATCCCAGAACTTTGTGGCAACCTCAATTGCATCTTTATCCAGCTCCTTGGCATCAGCTCCCAAGCTGATTACCAGGACTCCCAAGCTGATAGTAAGGTCTTTACTCGGGGGTCCTTGTCATTTGCCTCCCCTGTTGGCTCCTGGGACCCAGACAAGTTTAAAGGCATTTTCTTTGCAGACCACGTTAACTGGCTTGTCAGTGCTGGCTGATCTTTTAATTGCTTCCAAATACGTTAGAGAAGGTAGTGCTTGCTCTACAGGAATTTCAAAGGGCTCAAGGAAAGTAGGTACCAGTTAATTCACATCAACTTTAGGAGAAATAAGAGTATAACTCTCTAATTTCCAATCCACACTGGAAAATCCTTATCCAAATAAGTGGGTGAGAGAGGGGATTTATCTCCCTGCAATCTAATCCCAGATATGTTGCTTCACTGTGCTGCAGCCCTGCTGGCTGCAAAGTGAGAACAGATTCCACATTTCTCTGACGCAGGAGCTCCTTATGGATGTTTTTTCACAGGACCCTTGTACATGATTGAGAAACACTTGATGCAAGATTCCTGGGAGGAATTGTAGCAGGGAGGGCACTGCTTGCTGCCTCTAGAGCCAGTATCAATAAACCTATAGCACAGAAGTAACAAACCCCAAAACCAGTGAGCTGTCCGTGCTCTCTCATTGCGCGGCACTAAGTTTTCTTTAAATTATACAAAATGCCAATGACACTGCAGTGTATAATACAGGTTCAATCTACATGTAAGGAACTATTTAACCCACCAGAGACTGCCCAGGAAGCTGCTGTAACTAAAAGCAAGCTGGATTATTGGCCTTGCCAAGGCTGAGAGCCTGCTGAGCCCAGGGCAGTGGACAGTACTGGGTCACTCAACCCTGATGGAGCATGCTGATATTGAAAGATATGCAACAAAGTCAGACAATCTACCTGGAACTTTCCAAGTGCATCCAACAAGGCAGCAAAAGCAGCAGCTTCTGGAAGAGTATGATCCCAATTGGTGACAGCTGGAGAGCTGCTGTCACACTGACCAAGCAGTGGTAGGAAACAGCAGCACACACTGGATCCTCACCTGGGGATGTCATCTGCCACAGAACTCACTGGATCCTCACCTGGGGATGTCATCTGCCACAGAACTCACTGGATCCTCACCTGGGGATGTCATCTGCCCCAGCACCCGCTGGATCCTCACCTGGGGATGTCATCTGCCCCAGCACCGCGCCCCGCCGGCCGCTGCAGCCGCTCCGCTCCGCTGGGACCGCCCTTCCCGGGCCGGGCTCAGCCCAGCCCAGCCCAGCCCAGCCCAGCCCAGCCCAGCCCAGCCCAGCCCAGCCCAGCTCAGCCCAGCCCAGCCCAGCCCCGCTCCGTGTCCCCGGGTAGCGCCGGCCGTGCCGCAGGAGGGGTGTCCCAGGTACCTGCCCGTCCCTGCCGGGTGTCCCTGTGTCCCTGTGTGTCCCTGCCGGGTGTCCCTGTGCCTCTGTGTCCCTGTGTGTCCCTGTGTGTCCCTGCCGGGTGTCCCTGTGTCCATGTGTGTCCCTGCCGGGTGTCCCTGTGCCTCTGTGTCCCTGTGTGTCCCTGTGTGTCCCTGTGTGTCCCTGTGTGTCCCTGTGTCCCTGTGTCCCTGTGTCCCTGTGTGTCCCTGCCGGGTGTCCCTGTGTCCCTGTGTCCCTGTGTCCCTGTGTCCCCGTGTGTCCCCGTGTGTCCCTGTGTGTCCCTGTGTGTCCCCGTGTGTCCCCGGCTGTTCAGAGCCGCTATCCCAGTGCCCCGCACTCGCTCACATGTCAGAAGGCAAATCGCCCCCCCCTGTTCCCTTGCTGGCTTACCTCCATGTTTTAAAGCTCTGCCAATGTCATTCCTCAAAGTTTTACAAAATCAGCTACTTTTTTTTTTTTTTTTTTTTTTCAAATACACAGAACTGTGCTACCTCTACCCTGCACTAAAATAAAATAAAATAAAATAAAATAAAATAAAATAAAATAAAATAAAATAAAATATGGACTGATGCTGCATCTCGAAAAGGAGATGCCGTGCCCCAAAGCACAGGAGGAACAGAGCAGAGCTGGGATTCATCCCTAAAACTGACCTCTCATCCCCACTGCTGACCCAGGCTACTGTGACCCAGGCTCACGGTGTTTTGCAGTGTTATTTCACAGTGAGGTTCCCAGCCACAGTGGTTTTCATGGGTCAGACAGAACCTGGGCTTTCACTTTGTGTATATGGACTTAGTCTAGACTAAAAAGGGTTTGTGGTCTGAAAAGCTCACACACAGCTGAGCGATCAATCTGGGTGCTAAAATCATATTAGCATGTTTTTCAACCTCTGCCACAGACTGGACTTCTTTGCATTTGCTGCAGCTTTGACTTTCTGCTTTTAATGATCCAGTACAAAATCCAGTAGAAAACTATGACCAGTCTTTGCAGCCTGAACAATCATCAACAGGTACAGAGTAGCATGTAGGCTGGTCTCAGAAAAACATATCAAAAGTTTATAATTATTTCTTAAGAAGTTGACATTAAATCTCTAATAATTTTACATCTTCTGGACTGTCAGGCATTACATTTCAATAAGGGCAGATGGATGCTGTGTTAATTAACAGAGGTTGAAAGATAATTCAGACTCTGTGAAACACTCCAGGAAGCCAGACCAGGCTCTAAATTTCTGTAGAACAAATTCTTGTAGTGCTTAGGCTCTTAGAGTGCGGAGCCTAAAATGCAGCAGGAGAAATAAGAACTTGAATGAAGTGGATAAGTAAAATTTCTTTAATAAAATAAGAATTAGTGTAGATGAAGAAATCTTCTTTTTCCTAATCTCATTTAGGAACATTATACCCTAATGGAATTATAATTTATGGGTGTATTTCATTATCACTAGCTTTCTGTATAACAACCAAATGCAAAATTTGCACAGACCTATGATTTATTTTTGTGCAATTGCTTCCTAAATGGATAAATTGTATGGCACAATGAAAAAGATGTTTGATATTTGCAGTAGGTGACACAATACAAAAGAAATTAGGGTAGTGTGATATATGGCATTAGCTATGATTACCTAAGAAAATGCTTTTTGCCAGACCCACCCAAAGCCATATAAAAAGTACACACCCTGCTCTGATTAAATTTGCAGCTATGTGCTTGGATTAAGGAGACAGAATGTATCATTTAAATCTCGGGATAACATCACTAGACTGCTCCCATCCCATACAAATGCTCCAACCAGAGCATGCAGTTTCTCTTTCCCACCCATTTTCCTTTGGGCATTTCCCATGAGCTGGCAGTGCATAATCCCAAAATGCTCATTTTTTTTCTCTTAAAAACAAACTACCATCAAGCTCCCTAGTGTTGTGTGGGTTACCAGTCATGAAAAGACCCACGTAACATCTTAGGGGTGAACTCCCTCAGTACAACACAGCATTCAGTGAAGAATTTCTGAAGGCTTTCCAGGAAGGAATGACATTCCTGCATTTTGATCATTTTGTGTATCCTATAGGACAATGAACCCAGGGAATCCTGGCATCTGCCTCTCACTAGAGGAGGTCCAGCCCACACACAGGAAGCTTACATGCTGGAGTAAAGGGTGTGTGCAATAAGGATGTCTCTGCTTCAGAAGGGCCATTTGGGTATTTTCACATGTCAAACCCTCCACATCCCTGCCTGGCTGGTGGCTTGTGGGGCTACTGGTGGAGGTTCCCAAGACAGAGGGAAAGACAAGAAAATGTTTCCTGCTCACTTGGGCTTTTCAGTTCCCAGCTCTGCAGCTCACCAAGGACCACATAATAACATTACCAGAGCCCCAAAGCTTATGCCACTGTTTGGGACTGATGCCTGGAAAACAGGGTCATTTTCCCCAAATGGTCTTTGTTGCTTGGTTCCCTGTTTTCTTGAACCCTTGCTGAAGGCTCTCCAGAACTTTTGTGACAGGCTTCCTTCCAAGCTCTGGCCAAACCCCTGCCTGTAGGCAGCACATGCAGGGATTCTGCCCATAGCAGCTCCAAAACAGTCACATCCCACCTCACTCAAATGCAGTGAAAACAATCCTAGAGTGGGTCATTTTAAACAACTTCACAAAGTACTGCATGACCAAAATTAAATGTTTTTAGAAATGAACCTGTGGCTGCTAAATCCCTCACTCATGCTTAAGAAAAACACTGCAGAACACCCAAGTCACCAGAGTTGTTTCAGACAGTCACTGTGCCAAGCAATGGAGTCACTTCCCATTAAAGCCAAGCTCCCTGCATATTTTAATTCCTGTCACTAGAATATTTCCCATACATTTACAAGAGATCACCTCACTTCTTTCTTCCCCTTTCTCCCTTTTACCACCTCCCTCAACACTTTTAATGAATCAAAGCTGTGTGACATTTCATTTCTAACTTTCTCTTGGTAAGATCCCAAAGTAATTGTTTTCTATTTTCTTCTCTGATGATCTTGAGTTAACATAGGAGATCAAGGAACCTAACTTCATCTGTGACTATACTAGGAGGCATCAAGAAAGACATTTCTATGGAAACAAGTTGTTCAGAGAGAAGCCAGATGATTAATTAACAAGTTAGATCAATTGGGAGGAAAAATGCAGAACAAAATACAAGCAATACATTGAGATAGTTAAAAGAGGGGGATGTTAAAGGTGGTGAGGAATAACTGTCAGTTAGAAAGAAGAAAATTAATAAGCTCACTAGAAAAGGACTTAAAAATAATTAGATGAAATTAAGGAGAAATATAGATAGGCTAACAAAACCAAAAATTCCTGAGAAGGAAATTTATTAGTTGAAAAGCATTTTTCCAGGGGCAAAGACTGAAACTTTATAATCTATGACACAACAGAAGTTAGACAAAGTGCACATACATGTATTGCAGGGAAAAAGATGTACGAGCAGAAACATGCACTGTGTCACTGTTTTTCCTCTCCTGTGACAAGAGTAAGCTGAATTAAGTCTTTAACCTTTTTTAAAAAGAGGAAAATAATATTGTTAAATATAAACTCTTGGATATGCTGAAGTGCTCTTGAGGTGAAGTCAAAACATAAACCCATCATACTATAGAAGTAGCATCTTGTTACCACTCTGGTCTTCCTGTCAGAAAGCAGCTGTGTGAGAACAGAAGAATGAGAAAATAAGCACATTCAGTGGCCCCCTGAAATTAATAGCAGGGGTTTTTTCCCTGAAAGTCAAAATAAAATGGTTTGGGTCCAAGTCATTCAAAAAGCTCTTGGATTACAGGAAGCCCATTCTCTTGGTTTGTCCCTCTGTAGTCATTCAAAACCATTTAGACCTGATATTCCAGGCTTCTCCATCAAAATATTAAAACACTATTAAAAACTTTCAAATGGTTTTCATATTTTCACCACCTCCCAATGAACTTTGGCTACTTTCACTAGGACATTCCAGTGAAACCTGCAGCAGATAAAGCATTATCCCATTTCCAAGTTTACTTTCACAGAGCTGAACTCTAGAAAATGCTGCTGTGGATTTTGGTCCCTAACGGGATCAGGTCATCATTAATTCTGATTTTTATATCTTCCTTTCCAAACTGAGCCTTCAATTAAAAGGTCACAACAACACAAAATAGTAGAGAATTACCCATACCCTACCATCCCTTACCTCTGCTGGAAATCCCTGCAGAATAAAACCCAGGGAGAATTCCCCTTCTAACACCAGATAACAGAACTGAGATTCAAAGACAAACCCTTTTTAAAAATGAGGATGTAAAATGTCCTGTACCCCTGAGAAGTCAGTCCCTTTATATGGCTGTTTACCTGCTCCCATGATAATCACAACTGCTCCATGTTGTTATGAATGAAAATATCGTGGAATTTTTGCTCCAGGAAAACAACACAATGTTGCCTCAGCCAGCAGGTGCCAATTGATTTGTTCTTCCCTCCTTGAAATTCTGATGCCCCAATTTCCATTAAAATTGTGTAAAAATTCTCATTAGAGCGGGTCAAATCTCAAGCTGGAATTTAGCTTTTGTCTTCTGTTGTTGAAAGTTAAGTATTTTTTTAGAGAGGAAAACACTATGCTATCATGATGAATTCCAGGGATTTTCACAGGAACTTTTAGGGTTAGACTAAACAAATTGAAGAATTCTTTCAGAACTATTGACATCCATAAAATGTGGGTGAGAGAATGTAGCAACAAAACCTGTAACTTCTTGTTTCATAGATTCACAGAGACTGTTCAACATGAAAAAGCTCAGGAGAAATGTAGTGGGAGCATGAGCTGGAAATCTATGTCCAATGTTCAGGGAACAGAGCATGGAGGAGTTTAACTAGTGCAGGGAACAGGGTACCCAGAGCAAAATCACAGCTCTGAGCCCCTGCCAGCCAGGAAAAACGAGCACAGTAAGCACTTTGATTTTCTCAATCACTTAACTCCTTCTCCTATCTCAAGAGCCACTTAAAAGCAAAGGTGACATTGAAGGCAGAGCCACCACACTTCTGAAGTCTCTACAGGAAAGCTTTGACCTGCAGAGCCTTGGCCAGTGTTCTTGAGGAACAGAGCAAAATCTGTGCTCACCACCAGACCTTCCCAAGGACAGAAAGTGCTTGATCAATAACACAGCCTTGGAGGCTTCGTTTCATTTCTTTCTTCCAAAATATAGTCAATGCTTTGGATAAATATAACTGGACTGAAAAAATACTGCAACAAAAGTTCAGGTGAAAGTCAACATCTAACTGCTGAAGCTTAAAAACCAGTTCTGCATAGGTTGCAGAAAAAAAAAAGTTGCTTGTAATCTCTTACATTTCCCACTCCCAGTATTGTCTCAAAAAGGTTTTGTCATCTCTGTTATTAAAATGCATTTCTAGAATCATAACAGAACTTGGGCTTGGTTTATTTATGCTCCAGCAAGAGCAGGCCCTTCATAGTGGAATGAATAAGCTGCTAAAATGGTCCTGAGGAAGCTTTTAGATTGCACCTGCTTATATTTGGACCTGAGATATTTGGGAATAGATGACTCTTACCTCTGCACCACACAGAGGCACTGTCAGTAATGCTTGGTTTTTTAATCAAAGTAACATCTTTTCAGAAATGTTCATTCATCATTTCAGAAAATATGTGTTTTCAAGCAAAGCAGTCCAGCTACAATCTGCTACTCTCCAGAGTAAATTTTTGAGACTAATGTTCCTTTTAAGGAAACTCTTGAGGGTTTTCATGTGAGGAACAAATCTAAGTAAGTCCCTGCCTAACCAGCATGTGTCCCAGGCATTAGTGAACACAGTGTCCTGCCTTGGACAGTGGTGGTCATTGCCAAAGACATTACATGATGTGGGAGAGCCAGACAAGCACATGGGAGCAGACAGAACATCATGACATATATGAAGGTCCTCTACCTAATATGTGTGGAATGGTATGGAAAAGAAAAGAATCTTCTTTAACTGCTCCCACATAAGAAGCCACAGATTTTATCTGGTTTTGATTCCCAAAGCCTTGTTTCACAGCACTCTGCCCACTGCCTGCTGTGGTGGCCTGGGCTGTTCAACATGGTTATTGGACATGGAGGGAGAAGTTGGGCACAGAAACAGCTCACCTCTGTCTCAACACTGAGACACAATCTACAGTCAGTGATGTCCTCTGGCTTCTGAAGGGGTTCTGCAGGCCAGGCACCCCCGGGGGAGCTCATTCCTGCTCGCAGTGACTGTCAGTTCAGCAGCACAAAGGGAACAAACTCACCAGGACATTTTCAGCTGTTCAAATCAATAAACCCAGACTACCCACTCTGTGTCTTACCAGTGCCATGGATGGGTGATCTGTTCTAGAAACAACACTTTGACGCTTGAGAAATAAAACTCTTTGCATAAAATAACCAACAGGAGTCACCTCTGTGCTGCTGTGTCCCTCTGACAGGTGAGCAGGTGTGAAGTTGTTCACAAATCTGCACTGAGCTGTTCCTTTCTCCAGCCAGTGCAGTGTGAGCCAAGTGCCTTGGCACAAACAGGAACCCTCCCCTAATGCAGCCCCACCATTTCACCAGGGTTTGAGTTTGGTTTGCAGGGAAACAGTGTCACAGAGGACAATTCCTCAAGAGACCACAGTGTGCCACCATCCCTGGCTAAGGAGGTGATGTGACACAGAGACTGACAGACAGCTCAGCCCTTCCCTCTGCAGATCAGACGTTGTTGTGACACTGCTGTGAACCAAGACTGAATGAAATGGGATCTGTATCCAAACTCTGCATCCTCTTTCAGTTGTGCTTCTTGAAAAACAGCAGTTTCTTGCCTGACCAGAAAAGCAAAATACTACTTTGTGCTTTCCTTTCTTCCTATCTTCATTGTATCTCAGCTGTTGAACTAGAGTAGTTGTACTAAAGGACAGAGGATTCTTCAAGGGCCCAGTGGATGCTCCTTCCAGCAGCAAATCAAAGCAGCTGGACAGGTCAATTTTTTTGCCAATTAGCCAAAGCTAGTACCCCCTAATTTTAGCAGATTGATTTTGTGCATGAAAAGACAGTTTCTGTTTCTAGCAATATGTGTTAACAGCTCAGGAAAGAGCAACAGGCAATATCAGCTATAACAGAGCAAATATCAGAGCAAAGACTGTCCTGAGTTTATCTGTGCCTGCAATCAGATCTGGAAATCCCCTGAGAACAGGTTTGCTTGTGGGTGTTTTCAAGAATTCCTTGCTTTTGAGTTAAACAGATGCCAGAGAAATAAAGACATCTGAATGTCAGAGCTTGGGAACTGATGGTCCTGAGTTATTACCAGTGGTGTGGTATTGCCATTGGTGTGAGCAATGGGATGCAAAGAAACATGGAGGGTTTTATTATAAAAGAGCAAGGTATGGTGACTCACATATTTAAGAAGCACTAGAAAGTATAAACTTTGAAAAATTTGGCAATTTGTTGGTGAAATTGAATATTAATAGTAAAATCTGAAAGGTAATTGTGTTTTGATAGAATAATGATTAAATAGATTTAACAAATACTGGCTTGAATTCTCCACAGTTTGGCCATGGTCACATCCTTGCTTCAATATTTTCAAACATTTGTGAAGTCATAATTTTGTCCAGATGAATAACTGGGGACCAGTAGATCTCACCTATGGTTCTGCTGTTTGCTGTGAGCAACTAATGCCACAGTGACCTTGACCCATTTGCATCCCCCCATAATTTGAAACTATTTCCAAAGGTATTTGTCAAGAATTAACCAATCTGTTTCCAGGAATGTGACAATAACAGAAAAGGAAAAAGTAATGGTGGTGAATTTTAGCCAAATCAATCATTATAGATTATGGACTGATTTTATGATAAAATTTATGCCCTTTGCTCTTTTCCTGACTCAAATTTATCATCAGCAAATAATTCTTTGAAATCTTTGAGGCAATCCCAGAAAACAACCACTGCTCTATTTCTGTGTTTTTTTATATGTATTCATTTCCATGACAGATGCTTAAGCTTTTCATTTGAATCACTATTATTAGGCCAGTGGTAAACTTCTGAAAATGCAATTGTTATTTGGGAGGAATGGCAGCCAAAATATTTTGATAAATAGCCTCAATAGATTCCACAAGTATATGTAGCATTTTCATCTGAAAAGCAGAACAGCTCATCTCTGGACCTCAGAGAAACGGAGACTCATTTTGGCATTTCACTCTGGCACTTTAAATGGGAATGTGTCAAAGGGAACAAGAATAAAGCAACCAATGAGGAGGAAAAAAAAAAAAAAAAGGAAACTACAGATCAGTATTTGTAAGGCAAAGTGTAAAATTGCAGTAGCAACTTACAAATCTATTTTCTGAATGTACAAGATGTGCTGTCTGGTCAGGGAACTACAGAGGAGCTCCCCTTGCAAACATCCCATGGACTGTGACAAGAACTAAAAAACAGGTCAATATTCTGAGTGCTTTAAAGATAATTTCCTTTGCAGCAACTCTAAAAAGTGGAAATACCTTAGAAAGATGACAGTGTTGCTTTAATCATGTATCTCATTTTTACAATAGTCCTGGAATTGATGTCAAATCTATTTAAAGGCAACATAAAAGCAGATTCATATGCCATAGTAGGCTGAGCTTCCTTAATAGACTACAATGTATCTCAGCAATGCCTGGGAGCCTGTTTTATTCTCTGCATGATAATTGTTTACTGAAAGAAGAGAGTAGAGTTGACATAAAAAATCAGCTTGTAAAATATTTTGAAATATATTAGAGCTCTGGAAATAAATATTTAACATAATAAATAGATAATGTCCAGCTCTCTTGTCTATCACAGGAATCAATTTCCCCTCTGCCCCACACCCACCTGTACTGACCTAAAATGTTCTGCCTGCTAATACTGAGAAGATAATACTGAAAGAGTTCAATCACATTTGGATGGAAAATTCATCCCCCCCTCCTAAAATTGAGTTCTCTAAACATACAGATGGGCATCAAGCAGGGGAACTATCAAGAGAGCCTAACCAGCTCAGAATGGGATAGGGATGCTGGCACAGTTTTCCTGTCCTCCAGGTCCCAGAAAGCATTTCTGCTTCCACACCCAAGCCAGCTCCTGGGAACCAGGGCACGGCCAAAGCCGAGGTGGGGCAGCACCTCCAGCCCCAGCCATGGACCTGCTGGAGGCCAAAGCATGGAGATGACAGCAGCCACTGAGCACCACTGCGCTGCCTGCCCAGGACCCTCCACACAGGGGGCTTTCCAGCAGGCTCTGTGTTTTATGGATGCAGCGTGTCTCTCATCAGAGCCTGAGTTGTGTACATAACTCGTGCTGACCTCTTCCTTCTCCACCGAGGCGCTCGTCCGAGCCAGAGATCTGTCGGGCGTCACCAGGCTGCTTATTTGACGCACTATTTTTAAATAACTCACAAATATTTAAACAACATTTCTATCAGCATTACATGTTTAGAAGACATCCAGGAATGTCAAGAGTACCCGAGCTGGCTGGCCCACATTGAGCAGAGCCCTGCAGCAGTGCTGAGCTGTCGAGTGGCCTGCAGCTCACACCAGCTCATGCACAGCCCCTGGCAAGAGGCACAGAGCTTTCAGCACCCCGGCGAGAGGGCTCTCGTGAGACAGGCTGGGTGTGCACAGTGTGACTGTCTCAGACACCCAGCCTCGGTTATGGTTTACTTGGCATTTCATTTTAGGGGATAACAAAGAGCCCAAAGTCACTGCTGAAGACATCAGTATCCGGTTTTTAGTCGTTTCATCGCTGTGACGTCTCTCAGCCGCTCGCAGATCCTCTCCTGGAGGAGCTTACAGTACCCAATCTGGATAGCAAAGCTTTGCTGGCTCTGACAAAGGCTGTGAGCCCAAGTCTCGAGACTAACTTAGCCAGTGCTTCTGTCACACAGCAGTGTGAAGACAAAAGCCAGTTGGGTTTTAGTTCTAATTCGATGCAAATTTAGGATACATGGCTCTATCTTCCATAACATCTCCACAAGATCTCCACTATCAGGTAGTGGGTGCAAAGGCATCCACTATCCAGGGAATTAATAATCAATTTCTGCTTTGAAAAAGGAGCAAGGCCAGTAAAGCTTGGTTTTAAGACCCAAAAGCCTTTGCATTGGTTATTTTACCACTTGGCTATAACAGACTTTCAAAACTCAAAAGAAGAGTATTTCACACATTTGGAATTTGAAGATTGCTGCTAAGATGTTCAAAATAGAAATATTGACATTGAAACACCCAAACTAATAAAACCTGTTCATAAAGAACTTCACATCAAAAGACATTGATGTGCTTTAGCTCATTTTGGATTTCAGCAGCAGTCAGACATTGCCTAAGACTGGGGTAGAGCTTGGTGCCAGTCTACCTGTGATGGGAGGCTGCATCCATTCTTACGTGTGTCCAGGCACAACACAACCCCTTTATTAAGCCAAACCATTTTTCTTTGGATGCCTTGGCTGTGTAGGTTATTAGAGGACACAGAGCTGACAGGTAATTACAGCGTTGTCTTGAGAGAGGGCTGGCAAGGAGTATGAAGCACATTGAAAATCTTCATCTTCTTTAAGCAGTGGTGACTAAGTCAGACAAGAAAAAAGCACATTTTCCTGTCAATATTAGGATGCCAGCACACGTAAACACCTGTAAGTTGTGCCCTGCAGAAAAGCAATTTCTCACTTTCTGCAAAACATCTTGACCTGATATTTTGCATACTACAAGGCTAGCTCAGGAAGATCTGAATCCCTTTTGCAGAGGAGACACCATCCCTATGTCTGTCAGTGGCAGAGAAGTGAAAGGATTCCAAACACCCTTCCCAACACACTGCCACTACCTACAAACCAGGAACCCAGGTCCCAGCCAAGGCCAGAGCTTGGATGTGCCCTTTTCTGTAGGTGCAAACCCTCTGGGAATGAATGGGTAGGTGTGCACTGCAGTTCATGTGCTGCTAAGTTTAGGGACATTTCCCTTTGCCTACAAAGCACTGCCACATATTTCTGTGACAGGAGGCTTTGCCTTGTCTCCCCACATTTAAGAATAACTATTGTTGTCAGGTTCCAGCTGGACACAGGAATGCTGTGCAGTTTCTACTGTGGCATTCAGAGAGTCCCTACCTCTGATAATGGAGAGTGAGGGAGTGCCTGGGCTGACAGGACCTGATGGCTTGGTTTGCATCAATATCACTTACTCAACTTCACTATAACTTTTTGTGGTTCTTCTGAAGGAGGCAGTATAAAAAAACAATATTCATACAGCCTCTTTGCTCCTCTCTACAAATGCCCCATTTCATCTTTAAGAAGTAAAAACAGCAAAAAGGAAAAAAAAAAGAAAAAAAAAGGAAAGGACACTGCTCTGTTGCAACATCAAGCCAGCGTAAGCAGTGACAGCACCCACATGAAATATTTTACCATTAATGGCTCAAATAGAAATCTTTCTGGATGATCTGTGGAAGCCCTGCAATCAGAAATAGTCTAAGCTTTGCTCAGCCCCATTTCAAAATCATGGTTCTCTGATGAGAAGGGAGTTGCCTTCACATGTACCATCAAATTTAGAAATCCATTTAAGTCCTTTTGATGTTATTTGAATGATCACTTCTGAAAGGTTATGAAAAATGCAGCTAAGCCATATTTGTTTTTTCTGCAAGGTTTGGAAAGTGTAAACACTTAAATCATCAACCAAGTGCATATCATTCATATTCACCATAACTTTTAAAAGCATACTTAGCATACCGCTGAGAAAGATTACTCTGCTGACAAAAATCAAGTGTCTGGATTAATTTAAAGGAGTGCATTTCACAATCCATCATTCCAGAATAAGAGAACAAGGAACTGCTCAGTTAAATTAAACTGTGAGTTACTCTGGAACAAATTAAAGGAAATTAAGCTCTGCACTTGTGTCTAGTCCAGACGTGTAATTCAGGTCTGATGCTATTAAAAGCCAATAGTCTAGCAGGGTTTCATAAAGACTGAATCATTTTACAACTAATATTTGTTTGCACTCTTGCACAACATGAGAAGGCAGCAGGATTTGTGGCTTGTAGGACAAGCTGGCAGTTTCAGGCCAGCGCTCTTCAAGGACTTTTTGAAGGAGAACAGGTGTGGGAAACCAGCCTGGGAATGGCGGGGCAGAAGCAGAGAGGTCAGCAGGGAGAGAGGATGCTCATTGCTGCGACCATGGCATGTCTGAGCAGCAGGGCCTCCCCAGCACACTCTGGTGGCCACCAGGGCTGGGTTTGGTCAGTGTGGGTCAGCTCAAGGGCTCTGTGTCACACCCTGCCCAGCCCCAGCTGCTCCAGGGGGGCCCTTCTGGGCTGGCAGGGGTTTGCTCTCTGAGAAAAGCATTTTGTTTGATAACCCCAGAGCTCACATGCAAATACAGTCCAGCTCAGCAGAACAGATGATCTTCTGAGGAGAGTCTAAAAAGAAGAGAGTGAATGAAGAAACTTCATAGGAGAGTGTAATAAGTGGTACCAATCAGTTTTAGCTTTACATGTGTTACACAAAGCCCACTTCTGTAAGTGCACTTTTACTCTTTTCCTTTTCTCCTCTTTTTCTCCCCCGTCTTTAAATAACCATTTACTATCAACTGTCTCCTTAATTTTTGCTTAAAATTTTCTGTTTCAGTTTCTTTTCCTTTTCCCTTCCTCCCCCAACCTTTAATTAACCATTTATTATCAACTGTCTCCTTAATTTTCACTTAAAATTTTCAGTTTCTTTTCTCCCTGGCTTTGCATAGAGATATTCAATCTAAACTTTTCATAGCAGAAGAAAGAGTAGTTTGAAAAACAATGTTCCAACAGGATGAAAACCCATTTTATAGCCAGTTACCCTTAAAAAGTAAATCAGAATATTATCCTCATATACCTGACAGCATTCCAGGGAAAATATAATTTAATGTACATTAATTGCCCTAACTAGGTTGTTTAGGCAGTGGTGGCTGTGGCCAGTGGAGGAGCCAGATGAGCACTGAGAACCCAAAAGGTTTAGTGACCTGGAAGGTTTAATGGCAGAGCAGGACTTCAGTCAGTGCAAAGCATTAGAGAAACTCAGAGCACAGAGCTCCATTTTTCCAAGTGGGGCAGGCACTGGAGGGAGAGTGAAGCTGTGTCTTTGACCTGCAAGAGAGCCAACAGCGCTGCTCAGGCTTCTCCGCCTGCAGACAGGGGTTGTGCAACTCTCAGAAATGCTGGCCTGCAGGCTGGTGTGTGGCACAGGCTGTGGCTCCAAACTGAGGAGCCAGCTGAGTCAGACCTCTACTCACAGCCGTGGAGTGGCAGCCACAAGCTGTGACCTGAAGCTGGCTCTGCTGCTGCCACCAGCAAACAGGCCAAGTGTGTTTCATCTCTGGCAGCAACAGCTTATTCCTCTCTCGTGTCCAGCCTGATGTGGTTATCCTTAGTTTGTAAATCCACACACTAATCAGCTTGGGAGTTAATATTTCCATAAATTCTGATTTCCAATGTGCTGTACTTCTCCATAGGAAAAGAGGTATTTTGGTGCCCCAGGTTCTACCTGCACACTCCAGAGAGGACCAAAGCACAGGGGAAGGTGCTCCTCTGAAGAGCTCTGCTGAGTGGGAGAAGGCAAGTTAACAAGTTAACAAGTCAACAAGTCAAGTATGCCTTCCCTATGTAAAAGGCTTTAGAAGGACCAAGAAAAAAGCACATTTTCCTGTCAATATTAGGATGCCAGCACACATAAACACCTGTAAGTTGTGCCCTGCAGAAAAGCAATTTCTCACTTTCTGCAAAACATCTTGACCTGATATTTTGCATACTACAAGACTAGCTCAGGAAGATCTGAATCCCTTTTGCAGAGGAGACACCATCCCTATGTCTGTCAGTGGCACAGAAGTGAAAGGATTCCAAACACCCTTCCCAACACGCTGCCACTACTTACAAACCAGGAACCCAGCACCCAGCCAAGGCCAGAGCTTGGATGTGCCCTTTTCTGTAGGTGCAACCCTACAGAAGGCAAAGAGAGAGAGGAGATGTGCACAGGGACAGAGAGCAGGTGAATGAATGGGCAAATCCAGATCCAAAAGCCCTTACAGGACCTCACCCTTCAGGCCAGCCACACATTGTCTTTTCTGAAATCAAGAAAAATGAGCGTGGGAGATCATTTCCATCATCTTAGTGTGATTAATCCTACTCTGCTGCAACAGCTGAAATACCAACCATTTGTTTTTATACATTTGGCAAAACACCTTTCCCTTTTATTGCCTCCACCAAATCAGCCCAATTTTTCAGGCTGATTGGGCGTTTGGCAGTAATGCACCTAAATGGCTCTGCTGCTGCTGCAGGATGGCCGAGCACTGGCACAGGGAGATTGATAGCACTGAGCCCCAGGTAAGGATGCTCCATTTTCCTGCAGACTGATTAGGACTGTCTATTCCAGCGATTTAAGTGTTTTTTCAAAGAACACATTTGAAGAGCTGAAATGGATACACACTGTCAGCTCCTGGCAGTTTAAGTGCAAACAGCTGCCCTGAAAGCTCTGTGCAGCACCACAAAGAGATGAGCCTCTATGAAAGCTAGTCAATCAAAGAAGATAAATCTTTGTGTCAGTTCTAATTATTGAGATACTCCAGTTAACTCAGGGAATCATAGACATTAGACTGGCTTTAAATGCCCACGTGGTTGAGACTATACCATTGCTCCTGGGAGGCAATTTCACTGTCTGACAGATCAAGAGGCTTTTCTCAGCTAGTTAATTCCAATTAAGTTTTTCCTCTCAATTTCATCCTCCTATCCATTATCCTCAGTCAGCTACCCTTCACAATTCCTCTCCTGCCGTGCTGCTAGTGCCAAGACTTCTGGAAATAGTGACATTATTACAAGTACCTGGTGATGACACCCATGAGGCTTCCCAGTGCCTCCCAGGCCTCGGAGAAAAGATGGTTTCTGTCTTAAAGAGCTTTTTTTTTCCAGCTTCTACAGACTTTAAATAAAGCTCAACAGTTTAAATTACATATGTCAGTAACCTCCCCTTCTTGTGCTTTGACTCTTGCCCTCCGATAAACTTTGTTTCTCCTGGCTCCCCTGACTTCAGGCAGCAGTCAAAGTGTAAAGGAGATGTGTTTAGATGGTTTAACACCAGAAAAGAGCTGCTGCTACAGGATTACCTCCTGGTATTTTTCTAGAAGTCCACAAGCACAGGTGTAGTGGAAAATGTCTTGAGAATAGATGACAAAACACAGAAAGTTTATACTGCTGCCTCATGACCTTAATATAAAGCAAAATTACAGGGGATTCCAGTAAATAATTCCTTTCCTTCCTCCTCCAAAAAGTGATGGGAATGGCTGTATCCTTCAAAGTAGATGGGATTCATCAGTGTCTTGTCTCTGACAGCAAAAGAGGCTGCTCACACAGCACAGCTCCCCTTCCCTTAACCACATTGCTGTCCCTCTCACACGCTCAGGAAGACAAATGGAATCAAACAATCTGTAAACATATTCATCCAGCTCAGGAAGATCAAGGGGTTTGCAAGTTTATTTCAAGAAACAAGAGGAATTTAGCCCTTTATTCAACACAGCAGCGAGCATCAAAGGATGGCGAGCTCCTCTGAGGAAGCAGGTCCCCTTACTCAAGAGCAGGGCTGCCAGGGATAAAGTGTGTGCATGGCCAGGTCAGGGCTGGAGCTCCAGCCCAGATTTACACCAGTGTAAAGGAAAGCACTCCCCAGCCCAGTATCCACATTATTCAGGCCAAGGAAAAAATGTAGTGGCAGCTGTGAACAGCCCTGATAGGAGGACCTTCATGCAGGGGTTTAGTTTGTTTTTGCAGCTGACTCTCTGCATCTCCTTTATCTTTTTTTTTTTTTTTTCCCTCCTTTCGGAGATGGTTGACCTTAAATGCAAAAGGATAACGTGGGTCAGGAGGAGTGTTTATTATGTATGAGTTATTTTCTTTCATGTTAGCGAAATCCTTTTGTAAAAGTTGGCAGAAGTCCCTGTTACAGCTAAATTTTGGACCCATGGGTGATCTGGAATTTAAGATTATTTATGTCTCAGTATAAAAAAAGCAGTGGAAAGGAAGCAAATTCAAAGAAAATAATCAGAGCACAGCTGAGGTCTTTAGCTTTACTTGTTTAAAGCATTCAAGTCTATCACTGCCCTCATCTTCACTGATGTTGGGTGACTGTTTCAGTGGTTTGAGGCTTGTGCATAGAAGCTGGAGCACTTGTAGGAATTACACATCACTCTATTTCAGTGTTGTTTCACAAGGCAAGGAGCATGAAGCACTTTACAGATTCCAAGACCTGACTTGCACAGCAGAGCTCCTGTGTACAGGTGTGCTGACATTACCTGCAACTCGTGTTGCAGTTTAACTTCTTTGCACTGCAGGTAGAGAGGAACAGCAGGTGTGGAGCAAATCCTGCTGCTGTTGTCACTGCAGCCTCCTCCTGTCCCCAGTCCATGGCTGGGCTGGGGTGACAAGCAGACAGACTCTGCAGTCCTCACTCACTCTGGTACGTGTTTCCTCAACAAATCACCTCTGTTTGAACTGTAAAAAGGAACTGCTGAGTGTGAACCAGAGCTGAAGTTCAGCTCTGGTCTGCCAGTGCTGTCCAGGCTGGGGTCATTGCAGGGAAGATCATTCCTGAAGGGTGGGGCTGTAAAGAACATTTTTAGGAAAGGGTTATTTTTGTGTGCTTATTCCCAGAATGGTCCCAGGGTAAATCCATACTGGCTGTTTGTCCAAGTCTCATTTACTCTTAATCAACATTCACAGAAAACTGAGGCAAAAGTTCTTAAAATATTCAGAAAGCAGTTTTGCTTCTTCACCATGCTATTTCACAGCCATCTTCCAGCAAAGGTAAAGGGAAAACCACAGTTGTTCCTTATACAAACATGCCCAAGAGAAAACTCTGAAAACCTTGTACCCTCAGAGGCAAAGGTCAACCCTGCTGACAGGATAAGCTCTGCCCACACTTCTCCTTTGGCTGCTCATTTTTCCAGCAGACCTCTCTGCAAACAGGCACCACTCCTCGATCCCATAGCCCACCCCTGCCCTGCACAGAACAAGGAAGAAAGCAGCACCCCACAGCCCCTCCAAACTGCGCCCCAGCAGCCAGGGGTAGCTGTAACTGCTCAGCTCCAGCTTGAGAAGACCTGTCTCAGCTTTGAAGAATACATTTGAATGCACAGCAGCTTTCACTTTGAGGTGTCCTCCCTCTCCAGCACAGCAGACATTAAATATGTGCATATTTAATGCTCTGCCAGCTCTGCAGCCATCAGGTTGGATCAGCAAGGGGAACTCGCCTGAGTAATTCCGGTGTCTGTGGAATGTCAGAGCCTGCAGGTACAGCTAGGGTGACATTTTCAGAGGTATCTACGTTTCTTAGGCTCTTCAAGCTCCATTGAAACTTGCTTGAGGTGAATTTGAATGGAGCATAGGCCCCCAGATCTCTTTTGTATTTTAGGTTAGCTTCTATCCTTTAAATTTTGCAATAAATAACAAGTAGACACTGCTTGGAAAGCTGGGAGCAGAGGAGGAGTTTGGATAGCATGATCATAAATGAGAAAAATTCTCTTGAATATTGAAAGTATATTTAATGTGGTGCTCAAGGTCACACAGCAAATCAATGGACAAAACTGAACCAAAACCCTGAGGGCACATTACTTGCAATCAGATGGAGGAGTAATTGAGTAACTGCAAAGACTTAGAAGCAGCATTACATCAACTTCACATAGAGCTAGAAAGGGGCTTGGGGACATTCAGTGATTTGCTGGAGGGGAGAGAGGGCCAAGAGCAGGGCTGACATTAGATTTGAGCAGCTAATATCACACAGGTAACCTGGCACGGGGAAGCCTGCTATTCATAGTCCACAAAAATTCTGATTTTAGTGCCTTGGTTTTCAGTATATCCACTGCTGGAGACATGAGGAGTCCTCCACTTGAAGGCCACCTCTTGCTGACTGTTTGCACTGTGTTGGGAGACCCTGAGGTGAGAGGCACGCAGTGACTCAGCTCTGGCACCTGGCATGACACTGCTGGGTAGCTGTGTCCCACTGAGAACCTGCCCCTTGGCTTCTGAGCTTCCCCACGAGCTGCTGGCCCAGCAGCATCTTTACCAGCCCTACCTGGCAACCACTTGCCTCTCATTTCAGCTGTCAAAATTATATTTATGCTAGCACAGTATTTCCTGTTTCCTAATTTGGATGGTTCCCTCAGTCATTTTTCCACTAAAATGTTCAAGCATTTTTTGAAAACATCTAAACAGGAAGAGACCTGACCTCTCCTCCCTGAACATCTTGTGCTCCCTGCTCCTGGCAGCAGCAGATCACTCCTGTGCCAGCTGCTGTGGCGACTCCAGGACAAGCTGAGGGTGGATCCCATACCTTGGGGTGCACGTGGGCTCTGCTTGTGTGCACTCATGGGTTGCCTTGAAAGGCTCAGCAGGCTTGGGATCCCAGGCAAATCTTCCTTGTTCACACTCTGCTTTCTGAGCCCCCAGCCCAGATCACTGCCTTGCCTGAGTGTGCAGATGGATCCCAGGTTCTGGTCAGCTGGTCATCCCCCAAAAGGGAAATGCCCATTGGTTCAAATGGTTTGATGTTGAGCCAGATGCTTCAGGCAGCAGATACCAGGCAGCTCCTCTGCTGGGCACTGTCCTTGGGAACAGAATGGCTTGAGGGGTTTTCCCACCTGGAGACCTGCAGGCTGTGGGACATCCATCATCACTGCACCTCACCTGGGAAATTGCAGCCCCAGGGGCAGAGCCATCCCAATCCCTGCCTCAATTGCTTCCACAAAGGCCCCAGGGAGGAATCTCTCTTTCCCTGAGCTGTACAAACTCTGCACCCCAGGATTCAGGTCTGTGCCTGAGCTCCCTTGTTGTTGAGATGCTGGATGCAGCAGGTGCATCCAGCCCAGCCCCACTGCAGACCCACGGACACTTTTGGGGTGCTGGGATGGGGTCCCAAGGGCACTGCCCACTGCCAGGCTCCAGCTCCTCTCCTTGGGAGAGCAGTGCTGCCCTCAACAGATATGACACACTTGGGGTTTAGGCAGACAAACTCCCTGCAGATGACTGATGTTGAGCTGGGTAGAAGCAGTGAGGAGGTGCTTTCCTTACTGCTGACAGAGCAGAGTTCCCTGGCACCAGCACATCCCAGCTCTGGGGCACTGCACTCAACCATGGGGAGCACAGCAGGAGCCTGTGCTGCATTCCCAGCCAACAGGGCAGTGGGATAAATGGGAAAAAATTGGTTCTGCCTTCAGGAGGTCAAGAAGCTAAAACACTTCATTTCCTGGAGTATCCACATAGCCCCAGGGAAGGAGAGAAGTGGTGCCAAAGCCTCTGTCAAACCCTCTGGCTGTGGGACAGAGAGGGAACTACCCTGCAGCCCCACTGCTAGAGAGCCCCACTTCCCCAGAGCTGGGCTCACAGCCACGCTGCCCTGGGCTCTCCTGGCAGAGGTTTAGTGGCCAGGCTCCAGATCCAGCTCTTTGGCTGGTGCAAATCAAGAGCTGACACACCTGAGGGTGACAGGACAGAAAAAGAGTGAAAAAACCCAGCAAGTGAAAAGAAACTTGGGGTCGTGCATGTGTCTGTGCCCACAGATTGCTCCTGCAGAGCTCTTGGGCAGCTGCCTCCCAGCACGTCCTTATCTGCACTCTCCTCCAGAAGCCCTCAGTGCCTGGAAATCACATTCAATACATGCAGTGGGACATATTTAACATACTAGTGTGGGGCCTTGCAGCAGTCAAGTCATGCTGCAGAATTAATCTGAGATTGGTGATAACTGCAGAAAATTAGATTTATGTTAATTTTTTTAATGTTGGGTTTTTTTCTCAAAGAGTTGCTGTTCCAAGCCCCAGCTCTATCCTACAGCAGTGAATCTGTAGTGCCACCCTCCTATGCCACAGAAAGGAGCACTCTGGAGTGTTTTTGGGGCTTGGGAAGGAGGCCTCACCTGGCACTGGCTGCTTGGAGCAGGAGCCAGGTTGTAGCCATGTTTTCATGGAATGCTGTGAGGCTACACCACTTCCCCAGAACTGGAACTGGGCTCCAGCCTCCCAGCACAGCAAATCCTTCTTCTCCCGGCTCTGCTCAAGCACCTTCTGCTGTGTGGGCTGCTGCAGGGGGATGGGAATGAGGAAAGAGCAGCACATGGAGTATTTTGGGAGACTCCTGATACTAAGGCACAGTCACTAACTGTGGCTAAGTAAGATTTGTAGATATTCTGGACTGGTGCCAAGAAAGGGTGGAAAGGCAATCCCAGACAAAGGAAAGCAATAATGTGTTATTGGTGAGGAAGATTCATGTGGTGAAAATGAATAGCAGCGAGTGGCTTGCAGTGAAAGCCCATCCATCTTGTCTGGCAGGGAGCAGACACTGCTGGGTGCCTGGGCAGCACGGTGTGTGACAGCCAGGTCACGAGCTGCTATGTACATCTCTCCAGGTTCAGGGGTACAGCAGGGGCTCCCCTCTGCACACACAGAGCACAGCCCTGCTTCCCCCACTCACTGTACGTCTGTGTCCACCAACATCCCTCCAAGGAGCAGCAGGAGAGCTGCTCTACAGGCTGGGCCAGCATCAGCACCAGGGCACAATATCCCTGCTCAGGCTAAGAAGAGCCTGGTCTCAAGATCAGAGAGAACAAAAGGAAAGCATCCCACTGTACATCCCTGGCTGTGTCGTTTGTGTTCCCAGCACAGCTGGGAAAGCTGTGCTTGATTTTGGTGGCAAATGAAAGCCACAGAGTGATGCCATCATTAACTCAACAGCTGCACTTCAGCCAAGAGCTGCCTGGGTGCAATGGGTGGGGCAGCCTCACAGTCTGGGTCTGGGTCTGTACACAAACCACTTCAAAAAGGAGGCTTTAAATGCTGTCATTGCTTTAGTTACTCAGCAAATGCTTCACACTCATATACTCCTAGTCTTTTAATAATATACCAGGTTTTTTACAGAGCTGTAACAAGTTCAGAAGATGACTTGCCTGTCCCATCACCAGCCTGCCCAAAGCTGACCATGTGCATATTCCACCTCTGCTCAGCACAATGCTCAATGGAAAAACACCCACAATTAATGCTCCCTCTGCTACCGAGCTGATTAAAGATTCAGCTTGGATGGGAGAGGAAGTGCAGGGTCCAGCATGGCTTCCTGTGTGCCTATAAATATCCACTGGGATGGTTTAGGCAGAGGTCAGCCCCAGGCAGCTGCACGAGTGCTGGCCTCCTGTGCCTCGCACTGCTGGAGTGGCAAAACTTGTCCCCCCTTGGAGCAAGAGCTTTGGGACACAGACAGGGAGCTCCTGCTGCATCACCTGAGGTTAATCAGAGTTTGACATTTGCTGCAGTGGGAGCAGGGCCACTGGATACCTCCCAAGGCAGGGTCCCACCAAGGTCACCCCCTTGGGCTGGCACCATGTGAGCCTCTCTAGCCACCTGTTGGTCTCTCAGATTTGGCTGAGTGGCACATGAAAGCTAGAAATGTTTTCAAAGTGCTCTAGAAGACAAGAACAGACGGAAAGATGCTATTTGTGTGCTTTGGTCCAACAAAGGGACTTCAGGGAGCAGTTTTGCTCTGCCCAGAGTGGGTTGGCTGGGGGTCCTCAGCACAATCAGCACTCCTGGTTCCTGCAAACCCAAGCACACTGTGACATCTAGTGGCAAGTTACCCCAGAGCCCAGGGAAAGCTGTGTCTGACAGGCCTTTTCCACAGCTCCTGGACAGCCAGCCCAGACAGGTTTGCTTTGTTACACACTCTTGAGGTGCCTCTGTGCACCTAAACCTGTATTCAGGTGTAGCAGGGAGTGTTGCATGCAGGTGTGAGCAGGTGTGAGACTGTGTATGGCAGCTCATGGCTCAGGCTGAGGTGTGCAGGTGACAGGGACTGTATTTAGTGTGCAGCTTGGGCCATATGTGACATGGCTTTCAACCAGTGTCCCCAGCAGTGACCAGTGCTGGTACTTGACCAGCTCAGGTGGCCTTGCCAACATTCCCCAGAAGCCAGGGGCACTAAGATCAGAGAGGTGGAGCAGCAGACAGGGAACCCCATGCCCTTCCTGCACATTCACCTCCACCTCCTCCCCATCCTTCAGCAAGGTTTATTTAATATTCCACCCTTTTTTTCAGGCTCTGATTTCATGCACCACCATCAGCGACATATTCCATATTAGCTGAATAATGATACAGAAATTAAATCAACAGGCTTTTACTAACAAGTAGAAGGGCCCCATCATGCACGTCTGGGCTGCATGAGTCAGGGATGTCATCTGATTACTGGGCTGCTTTGTGAAAGAAGGGACAAACAGATACCAAATATGGGGAATAAAACTGAGAAAAAAGGTCACATTTCAAGAAGATCCTCATTCCTGTGTGAGAGTTCAGAACTGGGCAGGAAAGTGGGAAGCTGCTATGCAGCACATGAGCACCAGCCTCTTCACACAAGCACCCTCTGTGCACCCACCACAGTCCTGCCCCACAAACTCCCTGCTCCAGGAGGACGATGGAAACAGCAGCAAAGTCTGTGGTGTCAGAACCCTGGGAAGCTGAAAGCAGGGTGGGCAGCACCAATCCTGCTTCAGGTGCTTCAGGTCTCTGAAGCAGGCTGAGACCTGTGAATGGTGCCCAGGCTCCAGTGCCAGAGGATGTCAGGCACCACAGTAAAACCTCCCGAGCCACCAGCAGGGCCTCTCCTTTGTATCTGCCTTTCATAAAGCTTTGTTCGACACACAAAACGGATTCTATATGATTTATTCGCCAGAGAAGCCAAGTTCCCTTCCCACACAAGCATTCCTTCCAACAGTTCCAGGTCCTGCCTTTTCCCAGGAGCACTGAGGGAAGCAGGATGAGGTGGAGGAGGGATGGGAACAGCAGGCAGTGTGTGTGCTCAGCCCCCTGCTGCACAAGTCTTGCTGGACCAGTTTTTGGCAGGTGTCAGAATTTTTGGAAAGACAGATTTTTGGCAGGTGTCAGATAATGTTAACCCTGGAAGTGTGAACCCTGGAGATGGTAAACTTCAGAAGCTGAAACAGAGAATTTATACCAAGAAGAACAGCAATCCACACAAAAACACTCCCAGAAACACCTCCCTGTTTCTAAATAGCTCTCTGAAATCAGGGCAAATGCTGGGGAGAGGGGGGTGACAGTGCTGACCCCAGCACCCCAGCTGACCCTCTGCAGCCCCCCAGCAGCATCCTCAGCACTGCACAGCCCCCCTGGGTACTGCTGGGACCTGGCTGGCCCTGCTGCCCACCTCAGCAGCCACCTGGGCTTCATGCCTGGTGTTCCTACTGGCTCTGCCAGCAGCTGCCACCGGGGAATGAGCCCACAGAGAGCAGGTGGATGGTGGCTTCTCCTTGCCCAGAGCCCCCGTGGCACAGCAGTCATGGCAAAGGAGGGTTCTGTGGCTCGGCCCTTCCTGACCCCCAGCCAGCGCCCCTCACTTCCCACAGTGGTCACTGAATCAGCACTCCAGGGCAGAATGCTCTTACAGTGAATACCTGGCAACACAACCCACTGCTGTCTCATGACTCTTAGCTTATGTCAACAATTTATTCATTTCCAAAGCATATGTAATTTTCTACCTTAAAAAGCACACCTCTACTACTGCCTGGGAGACCTGTGTGTATCAACAGATGGATGTTCAGCCCTAGCCTGAAATGCAGCAAACTAATTGTGTTTCTCCCCAGTTCTCGTGCTCGGCACATCGCCAGGGTGACGCAGGGCAATGAGAAATAAATTGACTCGAAACTTGGCTAGAGAGCATCAGCAAACAGAGGGTTGAAAACTCAGCTTGATTTATTTTATAGAGAGGCAAAGGACAAGAAATGCAGTACTATTCCCAGCTGTGGTCCTGGCAAACAGTCCTCCAAGGTCCATGTGAGAGCGGAGCTGCTGGTGAGGCTGGGCAGCCACGGCCCCAGGGACTGTCTGACAGGAGAGCACCGTTGGGAAGGGACATGGCACCCTTGGGAAGGCACTAGTTGGGAAGGCACTAATCCCCTTTCTGAAAACATTCTGCAACCCTTGCCTCTCCTGCCCAGAGAATACAAAGTGTTTTACATGAAGCAATAAAATAAAGGCCACCTTCTGACACACAGACGCTTAATGCCCTCCTACAGAGCTGTCAGAGTTGCTGTAGGATTTTTTTGGCATTACAAAGCAAGCCTTTAGCAAAGGCAGGAGCTGGGGCTGGCCCAGCTGATGGCCAGAGAAATGCCAGGACTGATCCAGCATGGGGCACCAGTTCCTGCTGTTGGGGAGCTTCAGGCTGGGCAGAGGGATCTGGGAACAGCAGGATTGAGGCAAGAGAGGAACTGAGGGGTTGAGCCAGCTGAAACAGGAACCACCCTGGGGTAGATGGGAAAGATGTGGGAGCACAGCTGAGCATGGAGGCCTGGAGCAGCAGCAGTGTTCCTCTCAGCCCCTGCTCGTGCTGGGTGACAGCCACATATTGCTGCAGGCTCAGACACCTGCCCCAAAGCTCCCCTCTCTCCGCCTTTCCTCCCAGAAAACAGATTGAAAACAGAAATTTTGCTATTGCATTTCAGGAAAAATGAATTATTGCTCAGGGTGACCTCCTCTGATGCTGGAGGCCTCATGGAGGATATGCTGTCCCCACAGAGAGTGTCCTTGCTGCTGCTGTTTTCCCAGCTCTGCCACCCCACTTGGTCCCTATGGGAAAGCTCAGACAGCAGGGATGAGACTCCTGAGGGAGCACTGAGGGTCCTGGTGCTCCCTGGGGAGCAGCAGGGCTGGAACCAGTGAGGTGGCAGCAGGATGGGTGGCTGTTCCCCTCGAGAGGACAAACCTTTGCCAGGCAGGGACATTCTGCCACTGCCTCTCTCCAGGGACAGCTGCACTGCACCACTGAACGCCCACCATGGGACTTGCAGATGCTCAAGTGCTAGATCTAAAAATTCCTACTAACTAAATTTTTTCTTCTAAATATAAACAAAATATATCACAGAAAAACTTTCTGTTTTCTGATGGGCTTTTTTTTTTTTTTTTTTTTTTTTCCTTTGGGCTCATTTTTCTGATAAATGAGCCCAAATAGGAGCAGCACATCCCAGAACAGTCAGACCCACACCACTCTCGAGTTCATGCCTTGTTTTCTGGCTAATTGCATTATAGTTTGGTTGCTGGTTTAAAAACCTCAAAGAAATAGAGTAACCAAGGAAAGAAAACAAACCTCCTCCTACCTTCCATGGGGAGAGGAAACTGCAGCGGGTCACTGTCCTGTGCAGAAGTTACTCCTGGGTCCCTGCAAGCGAGCAAGTCCTGCCCGGGGCAACTGAACTCCAACCCCATCTGCTCGGCTTTAAGCAGGACGGCTGAGATCCCACCCAGGACGGGGTGGAGAATCCTCCCTGGGAAAGAGCAGCTCGGTCACAGCTCCTTCCAGCCGCTCTGCGCATCCCGGCAGGGCTCTGACACGCTGCTTCCTTTCTCTCCCCCTCGGAATTCAGCAGCAGCCTCTCCGACTGCCATCTCTCACCAGCATCTGCAGCTGAGCCTGACACAGGGACTGTGCCTGGCAGTGCCAAAGGTGTGGGTGGCATGGGTCCCACCAAGGAATACTGGCAGGATCAATACGGGGTACACACCGTTTAAATCTGTTGCAGGATGGAGAGGAATGGAGTGCACAGAGGTACTCGAAGCACTACAGTTACATCAATGAGAAATCCTCGAGGAACTGGAGCACGGCCCAGCAGGGTGAGCTCAGTGCAAAGCACACTGCTGAGTGCTACAGTGTGGACACCACCCTGACACTGCTCCAGTTCTGCCAGAGGCGATGGGAAAAACATGTTCAATCCAGCGCTTTTGCACCAGAAGTCTTTTAGTCTGAAATTCTTTTGGGCAGCAAAGGTTATTTTCTTTAAAACAAAGTCTCTATGGAATTCATTCTGTCTGGAGAAGAGGCAGATGACCATGGTTTGAATTTTCCTCTCAGTGAACAGTCCCTGGGCCCTGCCACACCAGGCAGGGGGTGCATGGAAGGCAGCAGCATTTCATGCCCGCTCACCCGACTGCTGCGTGGCTTGGAGCTCCCCTGGGTTGTGGGCAGTAGAGGATGGCAGTGGTGTGTTTGGGCTGTAAGGTGTTTATTGCCCATCACATGCATTGATTCAGCTCTGGATGAATTCCCTCTTTGTCTGTGACTGAACTGCCCAGCAGCAGGCAGCTCCCGCAGCCCAGGCCTGGGTCCCACTGCCACAGCTCGCACAGGGGACACTTACATTGGCATTGCAGTGGAGAGATGGAGATGGAGAAAGCAGATAGGGTACAACAGCAGAGAGACAGCTGTCACTGACAGCAGTGCTGAGCCCTGGTCTGTATTTGCAGCACTCTCAGCACACAGAGGATGCCTGACAGGGCACTGGTGCTCTTTGTTGGTTCACTCTGTGCCTCACACCACCTAACAAGGTTAAGTATTAATGAAGCAAAATATAAAAATATTCCAGGTGTTAATGCTTATGACACATATGACTCAAACTGAAATTTCCTACCACTGATGATGTTTCTGGTTGGAACTGGCTTCTGTGTCACTGGAGGGGGACATTCAGATTCAGGTCCTGGTCACTCTGACCAGGGTGTGGTTAGAATAGTCACATCCCTTAACGGGGTACATGGGTGTGGTGAGAAGAGAAATCAGCTTTTGATGCCTTCTGAAATAGGATGTGTGGAGGAATAGGCTTTTCTGACTTCCTTTCCCAGAGGATATGGAGACACAAGCCCCACGCAGGGCACCCTCAGCACAGGGGCCCAGCACACGGTGTCACCCCAGCTGACCGGCGTGGCAGTGCCTGGAGAAGCCAGGGCTCTGCAGGACACTGGTCCCCGCATCACAATCCCTAGCACGGAAATTGAGTAGAAAAGAAAAAAAAATTCCTCTTCAAAAGAGGAGCACAAAGCCCTGGAGCATTGCAAGTCGTGTGCCACACACTTGCACACCATGAGGAGTACTGTGAGGAGAGCTGGCAGCGCTGGCCCAGCAGGGCAGGGCAGCAGGACAGCTGTGGCTGCTGTGCTGTCTCCTGTAGGCAGCCCCAGGGAAGCATCCCGTGCCTCTGTGCCTCGTGTGACGCCCGCTCCCCCGAGGCCGCCTGACCCCGGCTTCCTTCCCAGCCTCTCTGAACTCCCGGGCCCTCAGAGGAGCAGCACCACGGTATTTTTAGCCTGTTTACAAAGCCGGAGCAGTACATTTGTGTGCAGCTTGCAGCGAGGGAGCACAAGCCATGCAGGCAGCGGGGCAGCTGGCGGAGGGGGGTGGCCAGGGCAAAGGATGGCCTCAGAGATGGAAAGAGAAGAAGAATGAGCACCAGGAAAACATCACCATTTTGCCCTTCCTTTAATAAGCATTTGATAAATTTCCTTTAATAAAAAATTAGTAAATTTTAAAGCCCTTCTGGTGCTCCTTCAAGTGCTGAGAGTTTCAGCACCCACCCAAGTGGCAAGCCAGTGCAGAAGCCCTACAGGCTCCTGCTGCTCCCCTCTGTCATTGCTGGACACCATGTGGCCAGAAGGAATCACAGGGATCCACCAACTGGATCTATTATGCAGTCTCCAGTGGAAGCATTATCCACTGTACCAATTTCTTTCCTGAATTGTGGTGTTTGAGCTGAGGACAGCAGTCCAGGAGCAATGGCATCAGTTGTTACCAAAAAAGTAGCCAACCTTTGCCAGCTCCTCCAGGAAGTCTCCTGGAGTTGGTGCACACAAATCACATCAGCATTTGGGTGTCCTGTCACCTCACAGAATCTGGAGCAAACTGAGAAGCAGACGTATTACAGCTCCTGAACCTGGTGCAGGGTGGCAGATACCACCAGCTCTGGTATCTGCTTATAAAAATATGTCCACGCTTCTTTCTCACAGCCCAGCTCAAAAGGCTCCCTGATGGTGCTGAGCCTTCTTCACACCATTTGGAGCGAAGAGCTGCAATTTGAGTTTTGGCTGTTGTTTTGCAGAAGAAAGACACATCCACCTGGCAGAACTGGTGTCACTGAGCTCCTCAGTAATACACATGCCTAATATTCCTCCTGACTAACACATCCTGTGATGAATGTTTCCAGTGTTTCCCCGCTGTTTCCAGTGCATTGTAGTGCTGGTCTGGTGGGACGGCTCCACAGATGCAGCAGTGACTGGGTTTGGTGCTGCTCTTCAGCCCAGCACAAAAGCCCAGAGGCATGACCAGCACACTCAAATTAAATCTAGGATTTTCAAAGTGGTTTGTGGACCTTGGAGGCACAAAAATCATAGATCTTGTACACAAAAGCAATTCCCAACGTCCTGTTCCCCCGCTGAAAGTCCCCAGTTAATCTGACAGCCTGTTTGCTCCATCCCAGTTGTGAACTGAAAGACAACCTCAGCCCAAAGGGTAACTTGGCTCTTGCTTTGACAGAACAACAGGGATGTTTACAATAACAATCCAGCCCCTTGGCACCTCTGAAAGGTCTGCTTATAACAAGTGGGCTCAGGGAAAAGAGAAATACCTTTACTCATTTTGAACTCTCTCTCAGGGATGTGGACAGGGACACCCATCTGGCCAGAATCAAAATGCTACTACAAAACCTCCTGTCTCCGTGAGATGAACACAAGCCCCAGGAGGAAAGGTCTATGCACAGCCCACTGAGCTGCTTGAAAGAAAAAGAATCTAGAAAGCCATTTTCAGTAACTAGAGCTGTTATTACTCCTGCCCTGGGATGCTGCCAGATCCCTGCTGGGCACCGTGTGCCTGAGAGGAGGAACAGCTCAGGCCCTGTGCCAGTGCTCACCATGGGGTCCCTGCACAGCCCCACACCTGCCACCCCCCTGCCCATCACCATCCTCATACAGCCCCAGGGTCTGCTCTGCCCACCTCTGCACATGCTAATGCAAAGCTGGAGAGCTCGGGGTGCAAGGCTTGGGGAAAGGTGGATGGACACAGAGAAAGGTTATTTCTGACACCCTAGAAAGGCTTCCTGAAAAACTATGCAGGTTCAAGTTCACAAGTTTCTGTAAGCACCGAAAATGAAGGCTTAGAAGTGACTCAGGTCATTTTTCAGCACTGTGGCTGTTGGGCACTGCATGGCTGACTGACAGTCATGTTATAAAGTGTCTACAAAACTTCAGCTAAACAAAAAATATAACACTTAATTCTATATAAATCTGAGTATTTCCAGCTCTACATACAAATCATCAGCTCAAAACACCCACATGGTCCCACCAGTGAAAATGCAGCCTGGGAAAAAGCAGCTCTGTGGTGCAACAGAAAATGCAGCAGCATTAAAGGAGCGCCAAAAAAAGTAAAGGTATTTTCCTTCCTTGATCAAGGACGTAGCCCTGATGCTTGAATCACACCAGTGTGGGATTACAGCTGCCCTTGGACTGACCTGCAAGGCGTTTTTCCCTGGCTGTTCTCCAGAAGCCGTCCCAGGCCCAGCTGGTGGAGCCCCCGGGGTGGTCGCTGAGGCATCTCCTGAGGTGGGGCCTCCCCCACGCTGCCATCCTCATCCTCACCACACCCCAACCCTCGCACAGGAGCCACGGGCCAGGACCAAAGCTAATCCATTCTCTCAGCTCCTGCCTCTTAAGCTGGACTGGAAAAGCTTCTGCCCAGGAGAAGCCTGCAGATAACTGCTGAGCATGGCTGTGGCAGGAGCAGGAAGAGGAGCCTGGGCAGCAGCCCCCAGCAGGGTCCCAGCACAAAGCACAGCCCAGCCAGGCTTGGCTCCCACCTCCTGTAAACACAGCTGTTCCTCCGACAGAGAGGATAAATAAGGAGCGAGGCCACGCACATCCCGGGAGCTCTGCACCTCTGCATTCCCAACCCCTGCGTCAACTGTCTGCACACAGCTCTTAATTGGACAGACTGCATTTGCCAGGGTTTGGGATTTTAATTCTGATTCATCTGGAATGGAGCAGCTCGGTCTAGAAGCAAAATAGGATATTTCTCCTGCATTAGGGGATTTACCTGAGTGATGGTTTTGTGCAGAGACCATTCTGTTTGAAAAGTACTTGGATTAAACATTCTCCAAAGAAACTCCAAAGGCACTCCTTTCCTGTGCTGTCCACTCTCTAAGCAGCAACGGGGATATAAAAAACCCTCTGCCACTTTACCTGTTCAGTTACATGCCTGGAAACAGTGCCCACACAAGTATGTTCTTCCAAGCACATGCAACCAATTAAATTTAGGTTTCCTCCCCATCTGGGATGTGAGAATGAAACATCTTTACAGTGGAAGTGTGTATGTAGAAAAAGTAAATATCTGACTCCTAGATCGGCCCTGGTGAAGCTCCTTGGCAAAATCAGTCCTGGAAAAGAAATTGATGGGGAGGTGACTCGAATGGCAGGTTGCTGGTGGCAGCTGGTATTACGTGTCACATATCCACCACTTCTAGAGCTGGCAGCAGGTTTGGGTCGGTATCTCACAGGAATGAGTCCCAGTGGTGTTTTCTGAGGGAAGTTCGGCACACGGGACACTTCCCAAGCTGCTCCAGCACACACATCACTGCCACACAGCTGTCACTGCCACACTCATGTCCCTGACACACTCCCCACTTCCTCAGCTGGGACATCACCAACCCCCACAGCAGCATGGATGCTCTTCACCAAGCACATCCTGCCTCCAGGAGAGGCCTGAGAGCAGCCTGGGAGTCCCTAAAGCTGATTCCTTATCTTGTTTCTGATGCTGCAAGCCTGCATCCTGAGTAGGACAACTGAGTTAATGTTCCCCAGAGGAAGGAAACCCAAGACTGACAGGCACAGTGGCTGCTCTGAGCTGTGAGCTGCAGCACTGAGCATCCCCTCCTCAGAGTCCAGGACCCCTCAGAGACCTGCAGAGCACACCTGATAGCTCTCAGCCACACATAATGCGTTTGATACAACTGACATGCAGGACCAGTTTTTTCTGTAACACCTGAAGTTAGTATCAAGATGAGGAGAAAGCATTAAGGATATGCTTATAAAAAGTTCTTGGGGTTTGGACAAATGCAATCCCCAGCTATCACTGCAGGAGTATCCAGGCCATGAAAACAGCCATTCCCCACTCCTCCTTAACTTGTTCCCTGAGAAATGCTCAAGGCAGGAAGCTTGTCCTGCACAGGGTGACACATCCATGGCCACATCCAGGATACATCACAGGGGATTGCACTTCCACGTAAGGATGAGACTTAACATGACAAAGGCATTTAGGTTTGAAAAAATTACATAAATGGCCACCTGAACACCAATGGCAGACACGGGTGTGGAAGAGGCTGTTTTCCACCCCAGTGCCCAGTGAGCCTCATTGAGGGACACAGGCACAAGCTGAACCCTGTAAGGGCAAAGCAAAGCTCCTTGCAGGGAGCAGGTGGAGACATCTCACAGCCTTTGGACATGGCTGCTGCTCAAGGGAAGGGAAAAGTGCCATGAGAAGCTGGGACTGAGACAACAAAGTAACAGTATTATGCTCATTTCAGTTCATTTTGGGGCACTAAATGCTTATTCCCTTCAGTGTCACCTCCCACTGTAGTTATGCTGACAAAACCCAGAGCATTTGGATTCTAAAAGCGGTGAAATGTGTTCTGTACCTCCTGCAGAGCTCTGCTGCGAGCCTGATCCCAGGGAAGTGTAGTTACCCTTCTGCTGATGAGAAAAGGTCGTGTGAGTTTGAAGAGGGCAGGAAGGAGCCATCAGAGGCACAGTGGCCATGGCTGAGCTGCCTTCTCCACGGCAGCTTTTCTCGAGCCTGTGCTCTCCCCTGTGCTGGGGCAGGGCTGGGCATTGGGCACGTGCTACTGCCTGTCCCACACACATCTGCTGTGGACAGCTGGCACCTTCCATGTGGGGACAGCAAGCGCAGGATGAGCTTCAGGTCTGGTGCCTCTCAGAGCACAAATTTGTCCTGCTTCATTTCACTTTTAACTTGATGAGCCCAGTGAGTCTGTGGCCATCACCCACTATTTCACGGAGCTATCACAGCTGTAAAGAAGAAAATCTGTTTCATAAGGAAAAAAAAATCAAGAATGAACAGCCAGGCTGTTCATAGAAAGGAGTTAAAGTACCTCCTGTTGTTTCCCAGACATGGGCCTTAAAAATGAGGCATGCTAAAAATAAAGCTGTGCTAGGAAAAAGCAGCAAAGAGCTCCACATTCCTAGAAGCTTCTCACACTCACATCTCCGCCTTGGGACTCCTGTGAGGCCCGAAACATTTCCCGAAACATCAGGCCATTTCAAGATGAAGCAAACATCCTCCCTCAGCAGATACGTTTCAGTAATGTTAGCATTTTTAATTATCCAGAATGGTAAAACAACATACTTGGAAAAAAAAAAAAAGCTAGCAACTAGTCATTAGGGTTCCTGCAAAAATAATCTAAATATGTCCATAGCATTAAAGGCCATGATACAACTGTTTTTATACACAATTTAGCATTTCCCTTGTGGAGAACTCAAGTGTTTGGGCATCTGGATTTCATCTGCACCTGAAGAGGCAGTGGGTGTGATGTTTTAACTGCTGGCTGCAGCTGGTAACCATGTGTTTGGATACTGCCACTCTCTCTCACGAAGATTTAAAGGAGTGTATGATCATGTGCATACTGTTAAAAAAAGATAAAGAACAACCTTAACAGCTAAGGTTGAACTCGAGTCGTTCTTTTGCCCAAAAAGACAACTTTATTAGCCAGTACAGAGGAGTATTTATTCAGAGTAAAATAAAAAATGGATGGTTTGAAGATAAGCAGCTTATCAGTGAGCCAAAGGCCTCTGGCAGCACTCAGAGCACGCTGTTTGAGCAAGCCCAGGGGTGTCCTGTGCTTCTGCCATGGCAGGGCTGGGCATCAGAACATGCTGAAAGTCTTGAGGAAAAGGCATTTCTGATTTTTCTTTACATGCAGAATTTGGCCATTTCAGCCAATATGAGATATTTCCTTCCCCTCTAGTGTAGCAGCTAAAGCTGTCATTTCCTGGGAGAGACCAAGGGAGAGGTTTCCCTGGCAGAGGGAGGCTGTGACTCGGTCAGATATCCCCTGTTAATGTCCACTCTCAGAGCACAGAGCAAACCTGTTATCTGCTGTCCAAAACACCAATGACAACCCTACAGTGGTAAAAGCAGCCCATGTCTCTCAGCTCCAGCCACATTCCTCTGTTGCAAATAGCAACATGGAGGTCACTTCTTCCCTACTCCGAAGGAGCTTTCAACCAAGATTTTAGGGTTATTTGTGCAAGGACAAGCAGCACTGTGTGACTGCAGACAGGTACATTGGCAGTCATTTTCTTGGGCAAGTCCTCTGTCCCTTGAGAGGGACCAGCCCCACACTGCCTCACAGGTACTGCCACCTCCCATCCTTGGGGCAGACTCTGGTGGTGGGACAGGGCTGGGGGGTTGCACCCACCTGACTGCTCCATGTGCCCTGCTTTGGATTCATTGCTTCCCAAAAGCACAATGGGCTGTCCTGTGTGCCAGAGCAGAGGGGCTGCAGGCAGCAGCAGAGAGGCTGTGGGAGCTGTGGTACCTTGCACAGAGGCCTGGCAGGGCAGACACAGGCAGTGCTCCCACACAGGCCATCATTCCCCTTGCCTCCCAAGCTAACACAGCCTTCTTGGCAAGGGTGAGAGACCTGCAGGGTCAGGGAGTGAGAACCAAGGTACCGAGGGCTGCGCTCACAACCCTCCCAGTTTGGTGCCTGCACAGGGACGAGCTCCCAGCAGGGACCTGCTTTAGCTGTGCCCTAAGGAACACATAGCCTGGGGCAGCAACTGCTGGAAAAATAGAGCCCTGAACAGGCCCAGGCCTGATAAAATGAGAGCTGGGCTCACCCTGTCTGTGTGAGAAGACTTTGCCAAGGCTCATCACCCTGCCCCAGGACAAGCTCCCACAGCTGCCGGGAGCAAGCGCTCAGCTGCTCCTGTACCACTTCTTCCTTCACTCAGGAAAGTTTACATTACATATTACATTCCAGGAACACGCAGAACCTGGAAATTGCGCAACTATTTGTAGTTCATACAAAAAAAAAGAGTGTCATTTAATACCTCTAAAACTTGTGGAAATCGATGGTGATCCTATAATGGAACACTCTGCAGCCAAGGTACTCATTAATGGACACCTGGTTGCTCATCAATTCTCTGATTTTTAAATTGGCTTGTTAAGCTATGGATTAAGGCTTTAATCACCCTTAAGCTATGGATTTCCTTTTAAATGATAACTGCCACATAGCCTCGGTTATTTAAGATTTTGCTCTTCCATAATTGTTCTCTGGAACATATGAAACTTCCACACCAGGAGAACAGCAGACAGCCTTCCAATAAGGCTGGGAGCCTGTGCCAGCACAGGGATTTTCATGCTATTTTAAGCATTTACAAGTTGTCTCAAGCCTTAAACGATAAAAACATCAAGTAGTGAGAGTGCACTGAACTCAATATTTTGCTGTTGAGGCAGCCTAGTGGGAACATGCTAGTGCAAACATTTGAATGTAAGCACCAGCTGGAGGCACTTCCTCCAGCTCTGCCACGAGGAGTTCCTGGGTGAGAACAGAAGCCCTGGCCGTGAGCAGGAGCTGCTGCCCTACAAGGAAAGGTATTAGCTCTGCTGAGGGAACGCAGGGCCACACCACTGACAGCAGCGGGGCTGAAGGTGGCAATAGACGACTTAAAAGGACCAGGGTTGGTGGCAACGATTTAGAGGTTTAAGGAAGATTGAAAACTTGTTTGAGCAGGTTGACTTCATCACGCTGTCGGGGGCAGGGTTTGTGAGGCGGGGAGGTGCGCGGGCTCGCCTGGCCCAGCGCGTCTCCCTCACACCCCGGCCGGCCCTCGAGAGCTTCAGCGGCACCTGGCACAGGGAATTCCGCGTGTGCGACAGAAGCTCAGCCGGACCAGCTCAGGGGCACCCAGGGGTGTTAGGTCCCAGCAGCACCAGCTGGCCCCACTAACACCTGTGTGCCAGCCCGGTCTGGGCTCGGGCTCTGCCGGCGCCGTGCAGGGCGCTGGGAGCGGCCCTGGGGCCAGAGGGGCCCGAACTGAGTTCCACAGCCTATGGCACCTATATCCTGCCCTAAAACACAGGGCTGCAGGCTGCAGGCTCCTGGCTCCGGAGCAGCCGCAGCCAGGGATGATAAAGCGGGACAGAGGTGGTGTTTCACCAGCCCCACAGCAGCAGCTCTGCCCTCAGGAATGGCTGGTGACACTCTGGGGAGAGGCTGTGCCCTGTGCCACGAAGGCGCGAGGGAGTCACCCGACAAAACCCCCCCCAGCACCTTTTTAATAAAAAGGGGTTGCAAAATAATATCTTAAGAATGAAGGCATGTGTTCCCGCTAATCTACACAAATATTATCCATAGCCAAATAGCAGGGTAGAGTCCAGAGCTGAAGGAGTGATTTTCTTTTTAAAATAAGATGCACTCAGTTTCCCATGAAATCCTCTGAAAGGAAAATATTGTGCAAAAAGCCCCAACACACTTCAGTGTTCAGAGACTCAGAATGATGCATTTATAAGCATATACCAGGCTAAAAATTGGCAGCTCAAGAGGATCATGTCTCTGAAGACAGAGGATGAAGAGCCAAGCAGCACATTGTTAGAGTCTGAAAGAGATACTCCCTTTGAATAAAATACTGTTGTTGTAGGCGTGGGAGCTGGAGAGGATAGGACAGCAGTCTCGTATTTCTTCAGGGAACACAGGCATTTGAATGAAATCATGAATGATACTCTAAATGAGAATCATATTTCAAACAAACATGTAAGTGACAAGCGTTATTTCAACATGTCTAGTTTCGTATCTGTTGAAAGGGCTGTTAGGAAATCTCTCTAAAAATGCCTGAATATTTTTTTTTTACTCCAGCAACACTTGCCATCAGTGTGAGCTGCAGCAACTGGGAAGGAGACTCCAAGTGTGATGTTTATTTTGTTGACACACTCTGACTTGGAAAAATATGTTCCGATAATTACAGTGACTAGAGACCAGTGATATTTTAATTAAATATTGTGAGGAGTGACCCCAAGCCTTGCTGAGCCATCAAATCTCATTGTAACATGTTTTTTAGGTTAAACAGCATATCCTAGGCACAAGAGCCCACAAAGTGTGAATCCCAACTTTGCCTCTCATGAGCAGATGTGGTGTTGAAGGTAATCTCTGAGCCAGATCCACCTTCCAGGAGTTTCTTCTGGAGCTGTTTCCACTGAGGTTGTGCAGGGTTTGCTGCCAGCAGGAACATGAGCAGTAGCACAGGCCACTCGTGCCCACACGGCCTGCAGGGCTGCCCCAGCCTGCCCCAAAAAGAAATCCAGCATGCTGCTGGATCATGAGTGAGCAGGGATGTCTGCACCATCCGTGCAGAGGTGGAAGAGGTTCCCCAGGGCCAGTGCAAGGTGCAGCCCCCATGTGCCCTCAGCAGCAGGGGGCTGCAGGCTGAGGGTAGGCCTCAGGCATGCCCCAACCCTCAGTGGCCTTGGAAATGCTCCCAGATCAACCAGCTGGCCCACAGTACTGTCTAGGCTATATAAAACTTAGCAAATACATTTAAAATAACCTTAGAATGCTTCTGAGATAGGATCAGTTCTTCTGTGGTTTCCACCTTTCAGCAAAGCCCATCTGGAACAAACCAGAGGTGCAGAATTCAGCATTAACTGACGGGTGATCTCTAAGGGTGATCAGAGCAAACTGGGGTGTCTGCTCCACAAGAGCCACAACAACCACTGCAAGTACAGACAAGGGACATGCCAGTTTTCAGGCAGAACTCAAGAACTGGGGTGACTCCTTTGCAAACACATTGCTTAGATTAACACAATCAAACTCCTGCTAATCAATAAAGCTTGAGAATCTTTTCTGCACAAGATATTTAATAATTCTATCTGAAAGTTACAGGGACATTTGTGGAGGAGCTGGTGACTCAAAGGGACCTGGTGTGCTGCAGGGACCCCCACAAGCAGGACCTGCAGCTGACCCAGCCTAGAGTCAGTTTCAGAATTTCAGAATCACACATTTTCAGGCCCATGTACCCAGTATTGGTCACCACCTGCAAAGGTGATGAAAACTCCAGAAGCAAAAGCAAGAAAACTCTAGGAGAGGTGGGGGGATAATTAGGAGTCATGTATATTTACTGGGCTGTAAACAGAAACAAAAAAAACCAAAATCAAAATAAAATCAAAACCCCCCAGTTTTGATGTGAGAGTTTGCTTTCAAAAATGTGTTTTGGTCTAAGTTTAAATGTCTCTGATGGTCAGCACATAAAATTAGTAATGGAGATGATGGTAAGGAGATGCAGACTTGGAAAATGCTACCCAAGTGTAACAGTTAGGGTAATTTAGATCTCACACAAAGCATCCTGGGTTTGGATCCTGTAGTGGATCACTGCATATTTTTAACACCTATGGTCAGATTTCTTCTAGCTGATGTGCTAGAGGCAGCTAAATTAGAAATACACATGCCTCTGGATAATCAAGTCCAGCCACTGACCCAGGACTGCCAAGCCCATCCCCAAACCATGTCCCCAAGTGCCACATCTGTGTGATACAAAACCCTATGGGGGGAGCATCCACTGTCACTGTCCTAGGCTGCAGGCAAGAGGGGGCTCCCACCCACCCAAATAGATCCTATGGGGTTAATCCTGGCTCTGAGGCAGAGCCTATAGAGCCCTGGGGGGGAAATGAGCAGTTACTTTCGTGTCAAGATTAATCTTGGGTTTTTTAGTTGTTACAGAGGAAATGGACACGGAGCTGAAGTGTAACCACAGCCAGTGAACTGTCACCAATCAGCTTAAAATAAATACCACATTAATGTCTGAGGCTGGAACATGCTGTGGAGTGTTTTGTAACCATATCTGTGAGCTCAGGGAGCCTTCTGCATACTGCAGTATTTGCCTAAAGCTCCTCTCTTGGTCTGGCAGCAGAGCTGTTTGCATTGGCATCTCTGCCCCTCTTCAAGGTCCCAGTGTGAGGGAGAAAAGCAGCTGAAAATGGAGAACTTGAAATCACACCCCTCTTATGAGATCCCCAGAGGTCCCATTCTCACCCTACAGAGCAAAGAGCAGCAGTATTTGGTGTGAAAGATGCTTATAACATCTCTAACACATTCCTGGTGGGAGCTGGAACTCATTTTTTACTGCCCTGTAGCAGGACTGAATATCTATTTGTCTGAAGGTTTTTCTGACTTTGTCCTTCTCTGTTGTCTGTTTTCCTGTGGTAGCAGAATCAAACCTTAGTCCTCAAAGGATATGAGAACTTCAGGACCAAAATATTTTCCTGTATTGATCCATGCAGGTCTCAGTTTGAGCTGACAAACACCCCAAAAATACCAGAAACAGCTGGGGTGTTTACCCAGAGGTAAATGGATTAATTGAGAAAAGTTGAGAGAGAGCCCCCAGCTGCCAGCAACACTTCATGCAAACGATGGCTACAGAGGCTGCAAAGGATCAGTTGATCCCTTCTATAAGTAAAATATCTCAGGCTCTTGGAATTCCTCACCTTTCCTGATGCTGCCTTAGCCTAAAACTGCACCTCTGGCCCTGCCTGTGGGTCACCCCACCAACAGCTCTGGGACAATGGCCTTGGGAAAGGCAGGGGTGGAAAGCACGGGTTTCCAGAGGATGGTGAATGTCTTAAAAACTGGCTGCCATTAAATACCCCAGAAATGGCCAGACAAGAGATCAGTTTATCAGGTGCTGCACACTTGCACTTCCCCTGGTATCAACTGACAAAGCATGTGGGGGCTTCCGTGTTGGTCTGTGTTCCCCCCTTATCCTTCTGTGCTGTGCTCCCAGGTGTTTGTGCACACCAGCAGCTCAGCAGTGTCCCTCTCATGAAGGGTAAATCCTTCCCTGAAGTCCCTGCTTAACCAGGGGACAAAGGAGAAACAGCAGCTGGGTGGAAAGCAGGGAGAGAGGTGTCCAGGGGAGAGCCCAAAGCAGCAGCTCAGCATTGCTCACACCCTGTGAGCAGCTCTTCAACAGGGACCCAAAAAGCGATGCCTTTTTTTCAAATTACTGCTCTAAACCCTTCTGCACCTACAAGGGCATTTTCCATGGGAAGGTTTATTTTCTGCTACCAAATGGTATCAGTAACTCTCCAGGAACCAGATCAGAGCCTGGGATATAAAAAGTGCATGAACAGATTTCATTAGAGGCAGCTCAGTAATTTACACACCTGGACACATCTGGATTAAGAAAGATTCAACCTTTGATCTATTTAACACAGCCCCTCCAGAAAAGTGAGGAGAACATGCACCAGTTACGGTGCATTGCACGAGACTCTCCAAGCTGACAAACATACAGAAATCTGTAGATTTTTGTTGACATTTGCCTGCTCCCTCCACTCTGGGAACAGCACAGCAGAACCCTGGTACTTCCTGACACTTCTGTACTGTATCCCAAAATGGCAGAAAATGGATATAATTACTTGAACCCCTGTAGATAGACAGGCCTTTAAGAGCAGGGGGTTCCACTCCAGGATTTAAGGGCAAACTTAATTTTTAATCTGTATTTCTAAAAATAGAGAAGTTACAAGGATTATTAAATTAGAGACTTGCATTTCTTGAGTCCAACAAAAATTCAAATATAGCTGGCTTGAACAGTCTTACAGTAAGAGGAAGTCACTTGTTTCATACAAACTTCTTAAAAAAATAATAAATCAGATCACCAGCTAAAATAGAAGCAAACAAAACTTAGTTTATCCTGTCCCCTCAGCTTGCACATGGGCTGCACCAGAAGCAGTTAAGGACCCCAACTGAAATGCAAACCATTTCAGCAAAAGGCTTGTACAATTCCCTCCACGAGGTATTTCTGCATTAAAAAAAACATACTGAACAAATCAGAACTCCCTGAACTTGTAAAGAATTTGTTCCTCAGCAGCTCACTACTCCTGAACATTGCTGTGGTACAGAGCTCACTGAAGACACAATACAGAAGTGAATTTTCATTTCTGGCAGTTTAAAATGCAAAGCTTTGTGGTTTGGATGGATAAAATATTTGCAGAGAACTCTGAAGGACCATCTCTGACACAGCTGGTCACAAGCTGCCCTGCCAGGACACTGCTGTGGCACACACTCCCTCTCAAATTCCTGCCCAGAAGGATCCAGTTAGGACAACTTCAGGATGACAAAATTTGGCATTTCAAAACATAAATAAAGGGCAGTTCCAAGAGATGAGTTGGTTTATATATATCATCAGCACTTTGCACATGAAGTATTTTACTCAGTAAAACATGCCACTGAGCTCCCCATCCCTGTGCAGGGAGCAGCAGGTGCTCCCAAGTGGATTTGGAAGGGGAAAGCTTACAATGCTTCCAGAGCACACTTCATTCTTCAACACTGCAAACCAGTGCTGTTTAGCACATCCAGTGTTTCTGAAAACAGGACCTGAATCCAAGAGCTGTGAATTATCAGCTTATTAGACAAAGAGCATGAAACCAGAGTAGTGTCATTGCCTGGGTTAAAGATATTCTGCAACAACCCCCAGTGTCAAATGATGCAGAAATTTACGATGCCAAAGGAAAGGAACACGCCCAGAAATCCCTCCCACAAAACCCACAAATGCAGGCCAACAATGAACAATCTCAAATTATTTATTAGGAAAAGACAAAGTACTGTTTCAACATTCGTACAGAACAAATGGCAATAAAACCAGGAAAATAAACTGTAAAAAGAAGGCCCATGACAGAGGAGCTGGTTTATGACAAAGCAAATGAAATCCAAACTTCACTCATGCAAACAAGCAGTTAAGAATTATTTACAGTTTTGATGGGATGAATTACAGCATTGTCCATATTTGGGCCCAAATCAAATTACTCAGTGACATATTAAAGGGATCTAATCTGTACATTCAATAATGAGAATCTATAAAAAGAAAAATAATTTAAACAATTTACAAGAGCTGTATTACAGATGGCATAAAGGCATCATTTACAAGAGCTGTTTAACAGGTGACACAAAGGTATTCATGAGTAATTTATAATGAAAAATTTGTAGCACATATTTTTACATCACATCTTCAGTGTCTGAACAGTAAACAAGAAAGCAGAGACATACCATGAGTGCAATGTAATAGAATAAGGCAACTTAACCAAATGACTCTTCAGAGAACTTCCATCCTACCAGGGTTTACAAGTTACAAATCTGCCTCTCTGCTTTGCTAACCAAAACAAGTACTTGAAGACAGCATCTGGTGATTACAAGGCCTGCATATGACAAGACAGTGAATGGAAAATTAAATGTTTGTTTGTTAAAATGCCAAAACTCAAGAATGTAAAAGTGCAGGTTATCTAAAGCCCTCTATACCCTAACACAAACACATTGATTTTTATGTTCTAGGTGTTGAATTTTAATATGTCTCAAAATACTATTTCACTAGTCTTTCATAATGCACAATCTGAAACTAATATACCTCCTCCCAAAGCTTGTATTTACAATTTCTTAAACTGATGCCAGAAATGTGAATTGCAAAATGCCAGCAATTTATAGCAAAGATTAGCAACCAGCACACTATATTCCAGTTCATTTTATACGTGACACTAATTAGCACATTCAGATTTTAAAATTACTTTAAATGGGTATTTCTGACTTTTCAACAGCTTTCCTAAACACTTTCAGTAGTGCCTGACTTTCTTGGAAGTTTTAGCAGAGAACAAATGCCAATTGTGTTCTACTTGACACAAGTTCTGCAAACAGCTACAGTAACAAAACAAGATGAAGGATAACATGGAGTACAGCTATGAAAATTCATCTGTCTCCTAATGTGCCACGGGCCTTACATAAAGCAGCACAGGAAACCACACCTGCCAATGACTTGCCACATTAACAAACACAGTCCACAGAGTCAAAAAACCAAACCCAAAAGGGAAACTCAAAATAAGGCCAAAAAGTATTGGCAAATGATAAAATTTAAGTCTGTCAAAAGGACCAGGCCATAAATATTTTATTTACAATTTCTATTTAGAATCTTTATTTTCAACAATGATTTAGCACCAGCAGGAATATGCAAAGTAGCATTACTGTGTTCCCCAGGCAGAAGACCTTGAGGCCAAATCTTGCTCATTAGTTTAAAAGAATGAGCTACTCAACTAACTACAGAGTGAGCAGGATTTGATACTCAGTTATGCACACTGAGAGTGCTCAAACCTAATTCCATTAGCACATTAATAATTACAGACATATTACAGCATCATCTGAGATGTTTCCAAAAGTGTGTTTTAAAGAATACTTTATATGCTTTCCATGTGTGAAATAAATGAAACCAATAAAACAGGTTTATTTGGAGACTTTTGTTAACTTAGAGAATTACTAATTTTACCACAGTTGACAAAATACTGGTGATGTACTTTGGAATATATCAGTAAAACTTTAAAGAACTTTAAGCAGGAATTATTCTTCTAGAGTGTGAAAAAGCATTTTTTAATCTCCCATGGTCATGTCTGAAGACTAAATTCTCCCATTTTCTCCACACTGCTTGTGAAGCCCACCCCCTCTGACTGTGCATTAATGGGAAATGAAAAAATTACCACACCCAAACGGAAACTGTGCCAAGTGTGTCCCCAGCTCTGCACTGGGACCTGCAGGCCTTGCTCAAACACTTCCAAACTGCCCCACAGATGGCTGTCCACATTTTAACCTCAGAAAAGCTCTGTTACATGTGTTTTTTAAGCCTACATAAAGAGATGTAGATAAGAAAAGAAGGACAAGTGACAAGGGAAAGAATTAGTCTTGTTATAACTAGAACTGACCAGAACTAGCTCAACAGAACCACACTGGCCTTCACCTCTGCTCTGAACTCACTGCTTCCTCAGGATTACAGTGCTACCCAGAATGTCAACAGTGAAAGTGATATTTAAAAACAGGCTGACTGCAAATTTATTCATTAATGAAAATTATTGACTGCATGTGAAAGACACCATCTAGTCTTTATCTAGCAGAGATCTACTCTAGATAAAAGACCCTTTAATTAGTTCCAAATGTTAAAACCCCACTGTTATTTTGAAATACTTAGAAAAGAGAAGTTTTTTCAACTGATCTGACAGGTGTTTCCTGAAAACCTGTATTGGGTAGACACAAAGAGTATTCCAGCCCTTAAAGGCACCTTGCATCTATAGTACCAACTCAAGTGCAAGCAGGAATGTCACAGTACCACTGAAGGAGCAGATGAGGCAGCAGGAGAAGCCAGAGCTTTTGAATATCCAGCTGCGGCTAAGTGGGACAATGTGATTGGTGTCTCTTCCTTTCCACCCTCTAACTCTCAATTATGAGCACCTGTTGGTTAGAATCACAAAGGTGCCTGAGAGAGGGAAACATCTTCAAAAGGCAGGGCAGACACCTGAACACACTTTGGAAATCCTGAGCAAACTAAGACAAAGGGTGTATAACTGCAGCTTCTCTCTGAACTCCTAAAAATATCGAGACTTTACTAAAAAGAACGAGAAATTGTTTGTATTTAAACCTCTGCTCGGTTCAGTAAGGAACACTGAGGTTGTTTTAATTCCAGCTGTTAAATATTCAAGATGTATTGCAGGAGTTCCCCTTTCATTCAAACTGCAATTACCCAAGTAGACTTAGAAAGGTCAAAGTGGTTATGTTTAATAGCTTGGAATAACTTCACCTAAGATTGAACTTTTCTGCCCAGAAATAAACAGTAATTATCTCACTATAAACCTGCATGATTTTTAGGGAGATATTGATACAATAAAATTGTGCATAATACTTGAAAGGACCAAGCTGGAGGGATAAGACCAAGAAACACAAAACCATTAGCCCAAGATTAAGGGCTACAGGGATAGGAAACTGGAAACCTGTTGATGTTTTCCTGGTATCTCTTGCTACACTGGATTAAAGGGATCATGTCCATGGCCAATAAAATTACCTGCCATTCCTCTGGTAAGTAACATTGGTTTGGAAACCTCATGGATAAAGTCCCAGTACCATAAAATTAGCATTATAGGAAAAAATTAAAAGGCACTCACATGGCTGACTGAGCTGCAAATGATTACACATTCAAAATGGGTCTTATATTTTACTTTCAAGAACTATCACAGAACTTTCCTCTACAAAGTGGTTCCACTTGAGAAGACAACAGTAGTCCTGAGAAAACCCCAAATTTTCTCTACTGTAGTACATCACACTGAATCAATTCACCCTAAAGCTGCTTCAACCAATTAGCTCTGAGGAAAAGAAATGGCAAGGGTAAAAGTAAAAACAGACTGTATCAGGAAAAAGCAACTTACTTCAGTGATTCATATAAAAGAAACAAGCCTTTTCAACGTGTTTACAAGAGAATTTAGAAGAAAAGATATTAAGGCTTATCTTGCAACTATTTCTGATGCCTATCATTTCTCCTGGTGATAGAGTCAGTCTCTGGAGGCTCTAATAACAAGTTCTAAGCTGACAGAAAATGAGATGAAACCCAAAGATGTGACTTAAATACAGGACCCCTGGGCTTTACAGTAGGGCTTGACAACTGCCGTGGTTGCTCTTGTAATGAAGTAACAATTGTGCTGATAAAATTAGCAACAGGAAGCCAATTTTTTTAGAAGCTCAAGGGAAATAAAACAGAGGTAGGGCATACTTTTTGATTCTCACAGTAGTTTCTATACAGTACAGCTATTCAAGAATTACTCCATTTGCTTCTTTTGTAACTCTGTACAGTTTACTTTAAAAATGTATGTTAGGTCACATCAACTTCAATTGGTTTAATTAACTATGGATATTAGGTAATCATCTTCTATATGTGCTTTTGGTTAAATATACAAGTAGTAGCTTCTAACTACTGCTTCAAGAGGACTCTCAGTATCACAAAGAAAGTGAAGTAGAAACAAACATGGTCTAAAGGAACTGTTTCTAATGGAGCTGTAGTATGTCTCCTAAAGCACCCTTTGCAAGTAAAATACGCAGTTAGCTTGCAAAATTTTCAGCAGGCTGCCAGAACATTCAGAAAATTAAGTTTTTACACAGTTTTATAACCAAATGAAGGTTACTTTTGATAGTCAATCCTAAATCAAAAGGAACAGTTTACAGCATTTATAAAGACATTCTCTAAAAACCGTATCCACTTATTTTCTGAAGTGCCCTGATTTAGCATTAGATCAGCTGAACTGTGAGTGTAATTTTTAGTTGTTTATATGTCTATAGTGAAATATCAAAGAAAGCACAATGGAAATGTAGTACAAGTACCAGGAAAAGCAACAATAAATGGAACTGCATTTGTGATTAGCATTGCACTTAAATGAGTTGCCTACTCTAAGGTACTGTACTCTTAAAGGACCCACAGCAAATTTTAAAAGCAAAAACCTATGATGTTAGTTTGGGGCTTTGAATTTTGAGAAGAAGACTGAAAATAGCACAAGGGTTTCTAACACAAGGGGGATGTATCTGTAAATACAACACAGCTATTGCTGTGGAATACTTGAGCAATCAGTTGTAAAAACCTTAAATCCCAAGATATGAACGTGTTTGAGTCTGGTTGCTCCTCATGCACTTACAGGAATTAAATTTAACATGAAAATATCACAAAATTGGGTAGCTCTTTAGTCCATAAAAAGTCATATAGCTACTGACTGTGTAATAGTCCTGTAAGTTTAAGATCTCATGCCCTGGCTTGAGGACTGAAGTTATTATAATAATCACAACTGTAAATTTTAAAAGTCTAGAGAAAACCCCAAAAACCAGTTCCAGAGTATAGATTTTATCCCAAGGCCACAATTTGATGAATGGTTCCATATTGTAAGTGCATTAAATACTGGTCCATTTGCTGCTGCAATACAAACTCTGATGCTGTCCTCAACTTCCAAATCCAAAAGTAACCTTCCAACTTCAACATCTACTTGAATTCTGATCAACTTTTCCAAAATTAGGGAGAAATCACAACTTCAAATCAGTAGGATGGGGCAAAAATTATTCCAAACCTCTACAGAAATAAGCCAAAGCATCAGAATTATGAGGTCCCATAATTAATCTATTTTATAAGGATTTCTTCAATTCTCTCAAGCTTTATGGTACCTTTATAAATGATGATTCATGATGGCAGAAATCAGGAGGGGAAAAGAAGAAAGTAATCCAGAAGGCATGTCCCCAAAAAATAAAAATTTAAAAAAAAATCTTCCCCCCAAAACCCGCCTTCATTAATCACTGAACTCTATTCCAACTCCAAACAAAGACAGCGGAATCTTCCCGAAATACCAGCTGAATCTTCCAATAAATTAAGGTATCTTCATGAAACCTTCAAGGTATCAACTGCTTAATCTGCTGTTTTGGCTGATTCTTTGTGTTTCTATTCTTCCCACTGGAAATTAAAGCATTAATATTATTTCCATCACACATAAAATAATTACTATGTTTACTGTGGGAAGCAACTGTCTATAGTTTCCTCATCTTGTCAATAGTACCTTGCTGTCTTTTGTTTTCTATAAGTACAAATAAAACTTGTGCTCATAATAACAGTGTAACTAATGAAAATAATTTTTCAGTCATCAGTTATATATAAAACAGATGGGCCTAAAGCCTTGGGAATAAACCTGCAATATTTGCATCCTGAGCACTTAAGGGTTTGGCATTCCTTCTTCTGGAATTCCTGGAAAGTTGTTTTCAGGGGATGTATTGCATATTAGAAATTCACTACTGGCTACACGTACCAAAGAACACAAATGATAGCCACAAACAGTTCACTTGCCAATGCCCAGCAGAGTGAAACCCCGTTCCTCACAACAGCAATACTCAGTAGCTTAATCACTTCTTAAAAAGAGTTACAGAAAATCAGCTATTTTCTTCTCCCCTCCCCAGATTTAATTCCCATCAACACAAACAAGTGTCGTTCAGCTGGAAAATAGTTCAGTGTAGTGACATCTGGTATCTCAACTGAAATTTGGCAGCCCGAGCAGAGCACCAACAGCTCCAAAGTATCCCTGTAAAAAAAAATAAAAAATAAAGTTTAATTAGGGTATTAAATTCTGCAGTAATCATATTTTAGTGACAACAATCATCTAATGGCTCAATGCTACAGAAAGAACACTATACACTTTTAAAATATATTATTTCACAGTAATTATTTAAGGCTCTGTGAAACATTTTATCTTTCTTATCTAGCTTGACTTTAGGAGGTTTCCTGCCAAGCCTCACCACTGCAGGACTTAAGACAGCTATCAGTGACTCCTAAAGCAGAAAATCAGGTTTGGTTTCTTCTTCCTAGAGAAGCTGCATCTTCTGCTTGCTACAAAATCTTCAATACCCATAGCAATATTATTCCTAAAGTACAAGTGAAAATTGCTTGAACTATCCACACATCACACTTTTGGACTGTCTACCTACCTGCATGCAAAGAACCCCATTCTCCTGTTGAATTATTTTTTGCCTGTGGAGTGCAATCTTCCCCCTCTCTATAACTAAGAAGTATTCAAGTGTTTGGAATATACACTTGAACAAATATGAGAGTTTAAAATTTACCCAAGAAAAATCTGAAGAGGGTAGAACTAACAAGGAACCATGCCACTGTTACTGTGAACATCAGAACAGACTGTCAGTCTTGGGATAAGCAATAATGGAAAAGAGTTGTGAGAATCAACTGAAGGGAACAGATGGAATGCTGTAATATTTTCAGACCAAGAAACTGAGGACAAAAATTCCCAAGCCACAGCCCAGAAGCAACTGTTGTACCTGAAATTAATACTGATTGCCTGTATTTTAAGCAAAACAGGTCAAAGCTCTCAGCACTGCACACCTATCTAGATGGCAGAAGCTCCCCAAAAACAGGTTATTCTCGAAGCATAAATTCATAACAACAGCTCTGAAGGGTCTGTGGTGGAATGAAAACAGGCCTTGTTAAAGCAGTCTCGACTTTAAAGACACTGCTCAAGCTCAGCTGAGAACAATGCAAGTGTTTCAAAGGGCCAAGCTTTACATTTCTGCACTCTTTGAAACACAATACTTACTGTTGTTGCCACACAAACCCAAGGAAGACTGGTGACCCTTAGCACAGAGTTTAACATTTTCTTGTCCCTCTACAAAGATCAGCATGAACTGAGATACCCCAAAGTGACTGAAGTACTTCCCTGACAGAAAACTGTACCCAGAAAACCAATTCAGCAAGACAAACCTCCTCTTATTTCTAATATTTACTGAGCACTTGGTGCCTCAGGATATCACACATGAGAGCTACTCAAGAGAGGCATTTCTGATTCATGGTGAAACAATACACACAGATAAATGAGCCACAGCATACCTCATGTTCTAGGAACAAGGCCTTCAGCTGGCCTTTTGACCAGTAATCCAGTGCATATGCAAGAAGCTTCATTGACAAAGTATTCACACGCAAAAAGTTGCCAACAAACACAACTCTGTTTATTTTCTAAAAAACAATAAAAAAAGAAAAACAGCAAAGGATTATTTCTTTTCACTGTTTAACACAGCTTTGAAAAATTAAACTATGAAAAGGAGGACTGTTTCAAGAAAGGGAGAAAACCACAAAAAACAAACAAACCCACAATTAAAACATGGTTTCAAATTTTAAAACACAGCATACTAGGGGAAAAGGAAAAACAGTGCAACCCTCAAGAATTAAAGGACTTAATTTACAGACAAGTAGCATTTGTGTTTCAAATCAAGTGAGCGTTTTCAGCAATTACACCAAAGAAAGAGCTCAACTAAAAGTGAAATGAAATGAAAGATACTTCTGTTCAGCAGAGAAGACTCAATGCCTTCATAGCCCTGTACAATGCTGCTTGATCCATATGCAACAAGGCAGCACTGTAAAGAAGCCGAAGGCAGTAAGACATGACAGATGTTCCTTTCATCTCCAGACCTCAGTATACCTAAGCCTGACATCAGACTAAGAGCTGAATACTGTAAGTGAGCTGTGAATTTTAATCAAGTAAAATGCAAAATAGTGAACATCATTTAATATTCCCCATTAACTGAAGTAAATCCAGCGTTAACTGAAAATGTTAAACACTGGTTTAACGAAACAAGAGGAAGAACCAAGGAAAATGTAACTGTGTTAATCCTTAGCACGGTGCTTAATGGTCATATACAAGTTACTGCAATAACTAATATGACAATTCAACCTGTAGTCAAATCTCTAATATGCAACTGTTTTTTAACCATCTTGATTAGTTCCCAGTGAAGACAGAGTAGACACATAGTTAAGGCACAAAAACATAATTCTCCTCTACTGCAGGAAGTCAAAATAATTACATTTATTTAATCTTTATACATCAGTTCAAGGATATAGCTTGTATATCCCTATTAGCTATTTCTTATAGTTTGTAGTTCTGTGATATAGCTGGAATTAGACCAAAACCCCCTTGGAATAAAGCTGGTTTATGCAGTTTACAAGTTCTGATTTGTCCTCATTTACTCCCACCCTTAAAAACAAATTGCACACATTTGCCTAAGACACGTAGAATGTACTTTCAACTTCACCTTCATTTTAAGCCTTTTGTTATTAAGCTTTGCCATAAAGCAAAAAGCCAAAAATAACTTAACAGTCACAAAATTATCCTTCTTGTCCAAGACAGACATGAAGGAAAGATAATGAAACTGAGGGAGGAGTTGCAATATTCAAACCAGAAAATATAATTAATCTGGCTCCTAAGCAAAAGGAGAGTTACTGCAGCTAACAGGGCTGTTGGTACTTCTGAGACAATCACATCCAAAGATTTTAAACAGAGCTCTAAATTCAGTTACCCATAGTCTTCTCCAAGAAAGCTTTTACTAAACTTTATTTTATCCCAAGTTTGTTGATAATGAAGGAAGAAATCCCTGCTGCTCAGACACTACATCTTCTATGCCTAAATTCAGTATTCTTCCACAGCTTCTTGGCTGTCCACACTAATACTGAACACATACTGATTCTTTTTTAAACTTTGAGAAACAATGTCAGGAAATCTCTGTATCAACCAGTAAGATGAGAGGTGTCAAAGCAATTTTTAAGTCTCAAGAGCTAGAAAAAAATTAAAATGATGTTTAACTAGAAACAAGGCTTTGATAAGAGAATAATTTCAGCTTGGAGAAACTGCTGGAGGCCATCATTATGCACTGCTCAAAGCAGGCCTTTCAGCAACTTAAATGCTGCAGTTGCTCAAGTCATGTATTTTGAATCCTCCAAGCACAGAGTCCACAGTTTGTTTCTGAGCCCATGTTTCAGGGCTGGATGCATTCCCCAGGTGACCCTGCCTTGGCAGGAGAGTTGGACTGCATGATCTCCAGGGGTCCTTGGCAGCCCTAACTCTTCTATGGTTAAAGTACAAGGAATTGCTTCAGAATATTTTGAATGTCTCTGGAGAAGTGGCACAAGAATATCTTTGCCAATGGGGAGGGTACCTGATGAGGAGCTCTGTTAAAGAATGGAGCCCAAAGCCTGCAGGTAAGCACAGGATGTTATGATGAAGGACTTGGAAGTCCCCCTGCTTAAACAGGGTGACTGCAGGCCCAACTCAAAGCTACTACATCCTCATTTAATTTCAGAATGTATTAAAAGGTTTAAAATTATACACCATTTTAGCAGTCATTTCATGTGAGGCAAAGAGAGCTGTAAATAGACCATTTCCTTGTCAGAAGTTTTTACCTCATTTACTGCACACATCCGGGCAATAGAGCCAATGTTATTGGTGATGGTGACCAATATGGCTCTTGCAAGATCTTCTTTACTGACAGACTCCCTCTTCTCTTTGTAGATCATATTCCCAAAACTAGAACAGAAGAAATGGTCATGAGCTACAAAATGATTCATGTGCATTTGAAATAATTTCAGAACGGATTTTTTTATGCTGTAATGGAACATATGTCTCATGTTTCCTCTTTGAGGAACTTGCTTTTTAAGTCTGCATTAAATACAGCAATTTGACACTACATCTGTATTTATTCCTTCACAGGAAACAGTCAATTGTGTTACAATAATAGCCCCCCAGCAAAACATTTTTGTTCAGATTGTTGACTTCCATGAAGAACCACCTACAGTAAAACAGTCGTAATATTCACAGAAGACTACACTGCAAACCTAGTCACTGTAAATTAAGTCACTGCTGGATTGGTAAATCCTCCACTTCTCATGCTTGTTTCCTCACAAATACCTATCCATTCCTCTATTTGCAAAGTAGAAGAAAACCAGAGATGAACTGAATGGTTTTATGATGGAACACAACCCTCTGAAACAAAATGAAACAGCTGCCAAAATGCAATTTAGGTTGCATAAATGCCCTTCTGGATCAGAAGGGCACTTCCCTTACTATGCACAGCACAAAAGAAAAGACAAGAATCCATAGCTACCTGTGATATTTTAGCACCAAGGATTCTGTGCCAGATCTAAGTCAGTTTGGAGAGCATGAATCCTGATTATTGTAAGACTCAAAAAACCATTATAGCTCTTAAGGATCTTAAAAAGCAAATGAGAAGAGAAAGCACCAACATAAAGCAAGTTAAAAAGTATTGGCTAAAGTTTAAAGTTCACACATATTAAAACCTCTCAGCACATGGGCTCTCAAGAGGCTTGGACTCAGGTGGCTGGAGAGGGAGAACAATTAAGTTGCCATGAATTATGACTCACTATGGAATAACAGCAAAAATTTAATGAACACTCTTATGTACATATTAGTTTCGCTTGCAGAGTTGATTTTTCTTATCTTCTGTACAGGTAGTGAAGCTGTAATATCATCAATAATATTCCCCAATGGAAATAATATGTGCAGCTGTGACAGAAGTCCTCTGTCATTGACAATGACATCCTCATGGTGCAAACTGTGTTCAACAGCCCTCACCAGTGAGAAAAGTAGTTAAACCATTACATCAGGTGTCTGGAAACTTTGAAACCATGTTTCCAAAAAAAATTAGGAATTTCTCCATTGTAAGAGCAACACAAAAGCCATCTCCCACTCACCTTCTCTCTAGACAATGTCTCTACCAAAAGATGCTAAGAAATAAAAAAGAAATTGGTACTTTTTTCCCTCTCTTCTACTGGTTTTGACTGAGACAAAGTTAATTTTCTTCCTAGTAGGTGTGTGCTGGTTTTAGCTGGCATAGCTAATTCTCTTCATTGTAGTTACTACAGAGCTGTGTTTCAGATTTGTGCTGGAGATTGCTGATAACACAGGGATGTTTTTGTTATTGCTCATCAGGGCCTGCACACAGTCAAGGCCTTTTCTGCTCCTCACCCCACCCCACCCATGAGCACAATGGGGGTGCATGAGGATGGGGAGGGGACCATTCTGTTCCAATTCCATTTCTGTCCTTTTAAACACTCTTTACTTCAACCCACCAATTCTACTTTTTCCCTCCCAGTTCTCTCCCCCATCTCACTGGAGGGAGTGCCTGAGTGGCTGTGTGCTGTTTAGCTGCCTGCTGGGTTACACCACACCACCTCTGCACTTTGTTCCTGCAATCACCTCGTGTTACCTCTAACTCACACAAAGCTGTGCATGAAATAACCTCAGAAGGTTTCTTCAATATCGACCTAGCAGGCACCTGCACTTGCACGTGGCTTTAAACCTCCAGGAAAGCTGAGGATACATACTTTAACAATAAAAATGGAACTTGACTACAATAAAACCTTGCAAAAAAGCAGCTGTCTCTGCATATTTAAATCTTGTTTTTGAATCTTCCCAAACCAACAAAAGAACCCACAAAGAGATTCCTGCTTACCTGGATGCTACAGCCCATCCTGGTAAACCAAATCTTTCATAGTCTCCTCCATAAATATCCCGAACCAGCTTGTCAGCATGTGTGCTGTCTCCTTTGGATGCCATTTCCAGAGCTTCTTCAAAACTTTCACAGCCTGTCAGCAAACTGCATAACCCAAGGAAGGTCCCTCCACCTAGGCTAAGGACACAGAAAACCAATAGCTTTTAAACAGCATTTCCTCACACAAAAGGTCCTTATGTCATTGCCCCATAAAGTAACAACCCCAATGTAGGTTTTTAAATTACCTTGTTCCAGTTACTCTTTTATAGTTGTCTTTGGAATGGACTGATAAAATACTGACTCCTGAACCAATGTTAACAACCAGCAATGGGTATGGATCATCCAGGTTAAAAGGCATCTTTTGGCATCTCTCGGGATCTGAGGCATTTTCAAAATAATAGCACTCTGCCTGGCCATTGAAGCTGACAGAGTCTATGTACAATAAGCCTTTGACAAGGCAGTCAAGCTCATCCAGTTTGTGCAGCTGAAGGTTTCCAATCTGTGTTAAGAAAGAAAAAAAGATGGTGGCAACATGTTCAACATTGCACAAATGTGCTACAAATTTATGACTGTATTTGTAGTGCCCAACTTTAAGAAGCTATCTCATGTGACTAACTGAGGAATTTCAATGCCACTATAAAGCCAACAAAGAATTTAGAGCTAAATTCTGAATACATAAACTAGCAAGTTAATCTGAGTGTAAATCCAGATCTCAGACCTGAATCAAGAAGAAAGATGTAGTATAAGTATCTGCTTGGGTAAACTCAAAGATAACTTTTGAGATAGTAAGACATTACTCCATTGAAAAATTAACAACATTTTTCATCAATTTAAATCAATAAAAAGTTTATCAAATACCCTAGAGGCCCCACTGAGTGTCATCTTGTGGAACTCACATCTGCAAATCTGTTCAAGGTTTGTGGGGTTCCTCCCCCATCTTACAAGTCAAAACAGTAACTTGTAAGGTATCAGCATATAAAAAAGCTCAATGGCATTGTGCTATCCCTGCAACTTCATTAACACCCCAAGGATCACAGAAAAACCACAGGTCAGAAATCCTGCAGGGCTTAAGGCTCACTAGAGCTCTCCTATAGTTCTGCACATGATATTCAAGCTGCTGTTCTCTGATAAAGCAGAACAATACTTAACAGGTGCTGTGGATTCCAGGAAGGATGTAACTTCCCACCATACTTAATTCATAATGAAAAATATTAGAGCTTCCCACAGTTTTCCAAAATACAGATTATTTTAACCCATCAGCAGCAATGCTTTTAGCATCAGCTTCAGGCAGAAGCAAGCCAGGCTACCTACTGTGCGAAAGTCTTCCTCAAACTTGTACGCGCCACCACCGGTGGCACAGAGCACCGTGTGTAGTGTTGAGAAGTTTTTATTTCTTCCCATTTGGATAAAGGTAGGCAAATCATGAGTTGGGAACCGAATAAAGTGCAAGTTTCCTCTTCGAGCAAAAATCGTTAAGTCTTTCAGCTCCAGGTGGACATCCCGAATGCCAGTGGATCCGTAGGCTACGTTGGAAGTCAGGTATTTGCGGATGCTCTTCAGGCTTTCCACTTCCTCCTGCTCCTCCTCTGCAGTGATGTCAATAGGTTCAAAATAGGCAAGTTTGACCAACGTTCCCCCAATGTCCATGCCAAACCATGGGAAAGCTGGGAAGATACAAGAATGAGCCATTAGGTTTGTTGAAGAACAAAAGCCATACCTGGAGCTTAAGACTGAACCTGTGCTGTACTTTTCAACAAGACAGACATTAACAACAAACCTCACAGGAAAAAAGAACTCATTTCAATTACATGACCTTAAATATGTCTCTGGCCTCAGGTAAAAATGGAAAAATGAGCAACTCTACACATTTAAATGCTATAAGGTGCTCAGAAAGCCAAACTAAAAACTCCCCAAACTATAACCTATCTTTCAGAGAACCTTATAAACAAAATTCGACCACTTTTTTTAAATTGAGAACAAAGGATTAAAATAACCTTCACTTCTAAAATAACAGCTCTGACGTAGTTCAGCACAAAGACTGCAATGCACAATAGAAGAAAGCAGGTTACACATTACAGCTGACAACAGGGGCAGGCCAGGTACTCCTCCTCTGACAGTCCCTCACATAATGTGGTTGTTGAGAGGAAAGCTTTAATTTATTTGCATGCACTTTAAAAATTGATGCAGTTAAGATGTCCAATTTCTATCTCTTGAAGTTAAAAGGATAGCAAAATGTCCTATTAAAAAGTGCAAGCGAAGGAGAAAATTAATATTACTGAATTTAGCTTCCATTTTTTGGTTTATTTTCTTTTTTTTGGTATTTTGGCTAGGAAGAGGGAATTTCTGTTGTACAAAATAACAATACTTAACCACAAGTGCTTTGCCTTTGTCACTTATGCAGGATGACTGAAGTTCCTAAAAGGGATTTTGTCTATGACATGCAGGACCAAAATTTGAATATGCCTGTATCAATAAATATTCCTAAGTGCAGAGAAACAGATACTCAGAAACACTACAGCAAACATCCTCAACTGAGAGCTTTCCCACTGTCATTTCCCAGAAACAGTAATTAAAACTCACTTTTTAAGTTTAAAAAAGATCCTGGATATCCAGCTGGGAAGCTCATATTCTATTTCCTAATTGACACTATAACTTGCTTGGTTTTGCCTCCTTTTTTTTTTTTTCTATTTTTTAGCATTCCAATTTATTTTTTAGATGTGATTTATATCTTACAGAAGCATGAAAGTCAGGAACAAAACCAAAAAGATGTTAATATGCTTATCATGAGCAAGATGCAATTAAATTGTATTTACATTACCAGTGGGATCTATCCTTGAGAAGAATGACCTACCAAAATATTTTAATATATTTAGGCAAGGCTGGCTGTGTGTCAGTTCATTTATTGAGTGCTAAAGTTAAGAAGAAATTTTGATGATGCCTCAACTTCCAGAATGGGCGTCAAGAGAATATTGTCAGATATTAACAAAAAAATTTAATTGGTTATCTTACCTTGAAAAACTAATTTTAAATACAAAGTTAAATTCTGTGAGCAAAATCTAATTTGAAGTGGAAATGAAGAAGTTCTATAAACCTGGTATCTTTTCCATAAAGCTGAGGGCTAAGCATAAAGATAAACAGGAACTGAGTTTGTGACTGCATGCCAACCTTCTTCACCCTGAGACTCTGGACATAAGCAAATCTGTCATCTTAGTGTTTGACCACAACTAGCTGAGGATTGGAAGTGATCTCACCAAATTTCAACCACTTGCCATGAATGGTGTCACAAGAAGAAAACTGAGGAAGGGCAGCTGATTCAGCCAGCAGACCAAAACATGTCTGTAGGAGTCAATCCAACCCATGCAGGATTTACCCAGGACACTACCTGGACTCTTCCTGTTCAGCAGCCTAGTGATAACTGGGATCTTGTCCTCCAAAACAGGAAAGAGAGGGGAACAGCTGAAAGTTCATGTGATGAGTTTAAGGATGATTTGGTGCAAGTCATGCCTGTTTGTCAGAAGATCCACTTCATCCCATGTTAAATGATCCAAAAAGCTTTTGCAAATACGGCATTAGTCACGCCTCTGTAAGTCTTAAGGTTTATGGATCTTGTACACCAAGTAAAAAACAAGAACAGCTGAACTGCACGTTTATTCTGTAATTTAAATGAGAACACGTTTTATGCTGAAAAATGGGATCATGCTGTACAAGATCAGTTTTCTGGGTTAACTGAGTGATCTTAACAGCCATTGACGGATTTTGAAACTGAAGAAATAGGCCAGTTTTCACCTCTGTGACAAACCCCAGGAAGTTTTACATTTTTCTATTGAAAATTTGTCCAGATTTGGCTGGCAAGTACATTGCTCAAGTTTCATTTGCAAGGTGGAGGAGTTCTGACAAGCAACTGGGCCCACGTACTGTTAACTCAGTCCTTAAACCAGCAAAGAGGTGTTACACAAGGATTCTTGTGCATGCAAGCCACTCTGGATTGATTTATATGGATTTTATTAGAGGTGCAGCCAGGAAAATGAAAGCCATTTTCTTTTCCAAACACAGAAGGGGATCAACATACACACAAATGGCAAGGGCACAATCAGCTGGGAAGATACAAGATTTATCCACACCTGAGCTCTCTTTAAATAACAGAAATACACTGATTCTACTGAATTTGAATGTAACTCTACATGGGCACAACATGGAAACCTTGTGAACCTTCCTCTTACTGCTGGTGGTTTGCCTAGGGTAGATCTTGACTCAGGATCCATCATATCTGGATGCAGGGATACACAAATGACTATAAAAAGTATTTTTTACTTGTATTTGTGGGTCATGTTTCTCTGAAGAGATTTAGGAGCAGAATGTCAGCAGCAAAAATCTTAAAAAAAAAACAAAACCAAACCTGAAAAAATAACCCCAGACATCAGTTTGATCCTTTCAGCAGCCACAGTTACAGAAATATGTCTGGATGAGGCCTATGCCAATTACACAACCTTTTTTTCAAGCTTACAGATCTGCAGATACTATGTTTGAAGACTTGCACAACTGTAACCATCATTCCACAGCTTCAATCTGTAAGGAGAGTCAATTCCCCTGCACTAAAAGTGGACTTTCGTTCCACAGCTCTGTGGGGATTAGATAATTAAAAGATTTTTTCAGCTCTTCCTCTTGATTGTTTTTCCCAGGAATATTCCACAAAAAGTGATGCACAGCTCAGAAATACTCCTTGCTGAGAATTTAACTGCTATTCACAGAACAAACTAAGGGCCCAACTTTTCAAAGTTCAACTCCTCTCTGCAGTAGTCAGCAGCAATTTGACAAAATGAAAAGTAAGAATCCAGCTTTATATTTAACAAGCCCAACTGCTTCGCATAAACTACATAAAACTCTTTCAAAAATACACATTCTGCTTTTAGGAAGTCAGGCCAGGCTCTAATTAAAAATACACAAAATACAGATCTTTACTATCCAAGAAGAGAGAGATACATGACGTAGGACACTAACTGGGAAGTCAAAACCCATATGGTGTTTAATGAGATACTTCACACCAAATTTAACTATCTTTAGGACACCAAGTGGAATACCATAGTATACAACCTTCTTAATTACAAATCCAGACTTTCTTTCACTCCCTAGCTCTGCCAGGAATCACTGTGGTCCCTACCTAGACACAGCAACCCCAAACCCTTGCAATAAAGCAGCAGATTGCTCAGAACATGCTGTGAAGACAGCTCTGAGGGGCTCAGAATTTTTAAAAAAATCATCTTTAAAAGGATTCCCTAGAACTGCTTCCTGCAATTAGAAAAGCACTTCCCACAAGGGAAGAGTGCTGTGGTCATGTAATGATGGAGCAGTTCTGCTGAGTAAGAAAATCCATGCTGGTGTGGCTGTTGCTTGTTATTTAAACCTTAATAATCTTTAGAGATACACAGGGAAACCTCATTCTCTTGTGTCTGCACTTCTCAAGTTTGTGCTGTACACAGTCACAGCAGTCTTAAGATTACTTATATCTTATCATACAAGTCTTTATATGCCAAATGAAATAATTACAGAGCGTGTCTTGTTTGTGCCAATGCAAGGACAAAGGTTGAAGTGTTTTTTTCCTTTTCTATGGGTTCTTTAAAGCTTTCCACCCAGACCAGGGATTTGTATTCTGATTTTGCACACCCATTCTAGTTCCAAAGATGCAGAAAGTACACACTCAAAGATTTAACTAACCCCCCCTGCTTATTCAGTCAAGCCTAAGATTCCTCAGTTTAATGTTCTATTTGTATTTTGCTTTTAAAAACTGAGAAGCAGACTCCTGTCAACCTCTTTCCTATGAATGTAATGACATATTTGAAACACAAACACCTTTGAAATACTTAATTTTCCCTTTAAGATAAAGTAACACTCTGGGTCAGTCCTGTATAAATTAACAAGAACCAACCTTCAAAGAAGAGTAGCTAACTCCTAATTCAAGCTGGGAGCTTGGCACCATGGGGAAGAAAATAAATTCACAGCTGTCAGTGACAGCAAAGAACAGCCTACCACATTTTGTGTCATCTCTGTAAGAAAGCTTATGCATTATTAAGAAATAAGACTGTTGCACTCCAAGTACAAACACGGCTTGGGGAACAACTGCCAAAGGGTGCCAAAGTTCATGATGCTATACAGCCTCAAAATACAAGAAAGGAAAATGATCACGATATCCACAGAAACTTAAACTTACTTCTGCCAACACTGCAACAGTTCTTTATGAAAGTATGCAGTATCATCACTTCTGATGCCCAAAACGTATCTAATTCAGCTCAGTGTGTAGCCTTTGATAACAAAACTAACCTTGATCCCATTCTTATCTGAATACTGGCAAGGCAAACAACTATTTAAAAGTTACACTGAACTATTACACAGTTGGTGTTTATAAACAAGCTAAATGCATCTTGCAATTTCTCCAAATGTATTTTCTTCTGTGCATGTACATCCATTCTTATATAGCATTTTCCTAAAACATCAGCATGCAGCAAAGTAAAACCTGATGGCAAATTTTAACAGCTAAAGCAGCTGTGAGGCTAAGGCAGCTAATGTGAGCAATGGGACAAGTTGAGAGACCAAAGCTTGCTGAACTGCTAAATTAAATGCGATTAACCTGAGGGCTGGGCAGCAAAATGCCTTTGCTGTGCCCAAGAACACCAATCTACATGGCCTATGAGCCTCTATAGAGCAAAACTGCACTTAAGTGTCCTTAGTCCTTGAGATCCCGGAGACTTTCCTTAACAAGTTGTGTAACAGGTTTTTTGGTTCAAATATCCCAAGTCCAGCTCAAAATACATTTGGGCTGGACAGAATTAACATGCAAATTAAATGTATCTGACACACCCTGGCACATCCTCCCATTTTCCTTGTGGGAAAACTCCATCACGCTCTGCAAACTCCCACTCAGCCACCTCTAATCACGCTCCAGAACAGCCCCGTTCACAGTGGGAGGACAGGTGGTAATGGGCAATTACTGTAACTGCTCGACATGGCCTTTATCACTTCTACAAGTGGGTACCACATAAAGCTTAATACAAGACAAAATATCACTGCTTTCAGCTTCTCCCTCCTTGCTCATTCTGGTAATTCTGTTGACATTTCAGCAGCGGTGTCATTGGGGATAGGTGTTATTACGGTGAGATACAGAATGCAGAGGAATAATTTAACACTTAAAGTTGCACTGTGTAGAACACTTTTAGTATACACTGCTCCTGGCAGTATTAATCCATTATTAGAAATACATTTTTCAACTGCAATCAAGTGAGAGGCTGTAACATCTGCTATGGGCTAATAATTAGCTTTTAAGGACTAATAAGAAAATGCTAGGATACAAAAAACTATGCAGCAAATTCCATGGGAAAAAAAAAACCCCCAAAAAACTAACATCTATTTATATGGGATTCTCCATCAATCCAAATGGATTTTTCATCAATTTTACTACACTAATCCTCCATGTGTCCACAATGATTACATGCATGCACAGAACCACACTGGAGAAAATAAACTTAAAATTTTCATCTTTGCTTTACATGATAAAGGATTTTGCAAATCTCTGCTATGTACATTCATATATTAGCGTGTCTCAATTCACCTCAAGGGAAAAGTGGGCATTTATCCTCAAATAAACAATCAAAAGGAACAAGGTGCAACAAGTAAGATACAGAGCGTATCAAATGCTCCAAGTCTGCCTTTCCTTCAGCACTGGGTTATGTTCCAGAGCCAAGAGGAAGGGCTCCAGCTCCCCTGGAGAGCGCAGCACACTGGCACAGCGCTCTCGCCTTCCCCCGCCAACATGCACAGCTCTCTCGGAACAGTTCCTGCTCTCTTCCCTTTGGGCAGATCCCACACAGCAGCAGCTCTGCAACACTTGCTGCTCTCGCATTCATCATCTCAACCCACAAACAACCTTTGGAAATTTCCTTAAAAATTGCCAGCCACTCTTCCCCATGGGCATTTCCTCAGAAGAGCTATCATGCAACTGCTGCTCGGAAGGTCCCTCTGGATGTCATCTGCTCTGACCTCTCAGTTACACCGCAGGAAAACTGCCAGCACTAGATGAGGTCAGCTACAGCTTTGTCCAGTCAACACTTTGAGGCCTCAGAGGTTTTGCAAGAATCTTCCAAGAATGGAGACTCCACAACCTCTCACCCTTCCACTGCTACACTGACTTAGTACAAGGTTTTCCTGATTTGAATTTGTTATCGTCCTATAAGAAATGCTTGATTCCTCTCATCACCAGCAGATGAGATTTAACTGGCCCTTTACCAGCCTCTTTCAAGACAGCCAATCTCAGAAGCCACGTTCCATAAATTCTGCTGTGTTTCTCACAGTTTTTACTCCATCAGATTAGTGACAGCACTAGTCAGGTGAAGATCTGGAGGGTGGGACCACACAAGCATGTCTAGGCACTGTACCCACATCAGGAACTCGTGAACTGGTTTGGTGTCCCCATTTTACCCTCACCACTCTCATGCCAGCCACTGCTATCAGGCCTTCCTTCCTGATGCTAAACATCACAGATGAAAGTAATCTGCTCAATTCTACTTTGCAGGTTCTTAAGTAACAATTACACATTTTTCCCCAGAACCACATTTGGCTCCATCACAGATGATTAGGTACTCACTTGGTCTAATGTACACTCAGCAATTGTCTTGAGAAGTGTCTACAAGTGTCTCAGCCAAATGATTTGTAAACAGTCTAAAAGTGGTATTGGGAGCCAAACTTAGCTTTCAGGTCTATGTGAGCATTTAAGCCAAACTGACAGCATTATTTGGGTACCAGACATCCTGAATATCAATTTCCATCTTCAGGGCCTCTGTGGATCTGGTCCTCTTCAAACATTCAGCTGCTCTCTCAGCGTGATTAACCATGAGCAGAAATCTGCAGATTGAGTCTAAAGTTCACTGCCTAAGAAACTCTGTGCTATTATCTTTTAAAAAGCTACCAGCTCCAAAGTGTGTTCAAGAGTCAAGAAGAAATAAACAACCTAGTGTGACACTGTATCCTTCCCCTCCTACTTATGCAGTTCCAACTGTTTCTAATTCCTATCATGAAACCAACATCAAAGTTCAGATTCAAGAATTGGAAAAGAGTAACTACAACTGCAGCATATTTGAGCAGTTAAAACTTCTTGATAACATATGCACTGTTATTTACTTAACCATGAGGCTTAAATCCACCACTACAGGAAAAAAGGCTTTGAGGTCCAGCAGAGACAGTCCTGAAATTCACAGGTTTCTACAGCAGGAGCAGCCATAGTCTCCCCATTTCAATTATCAAACTACTATGACATTTTACAGCCAGCTACTGCTGTCTTGATGAGATTCCTTAATATTATACCAGGGAAAAGAATGCTGCCTGAACTCTACTCTTCATAAACATCATTACAGGCAATTCAGCAATTTCCACACACTGGAACTAACAAGAGGTGATGGTTGTGTGCTACAAGATGTATATTTAGGGTTTCCCCAACAGACCACAGGAAACAATGTACTTTCAAAGCCTTTACAGCTATGTCTAGAGCCAGGCTAATACTTCCTGTGTTAAATATGCATTTGGTGATTTTCTTCTTTTTGGGCCACCCAAAAATAAATTTAAAACATCGACTTCCAATATCCTGTCTTAGTTGTGAGCTGTTCATTAGCCAGCCATGCCATATAAACAACATGAGGCCTAGAAATTTGGGACTAGCCATCTTTCCTATACAGTAACTCACCCTGAAACTAAGTCTTTAAGTATGATGACGTATAAAAAGATGCTAAACGAAGTGGAGCAATACCTGCATCCCTTCCAGCTAAGGCACACCTGTATGAGCTTGACAGGTGTGTTGCCTTGCACAGCTGTGCATCTGTTACATTGAGAGCACAACAACTGCACGTTCATTAACTATACCCAGTCCAAATGTCTCTTCCCAAGAAGGAGCTGCAATCTTAAGACATTTTGTTTATATTCACCTGAGTCTGAACCATGTTTGCACCCTCCAAAACAAACACGGCACTTCAGAAAAACATATAGCAAGAAATATTATTAGAGCTGTGGTTATCAAAGGGGAGCATTCAGGTATTTTAACAAGAGTTATATCCAAGTATTAGTAAATATTCTAAAAAGTATTAGAAGTTAATTAGCCTTTAAAAACCAAAACTGTAGCAAGTGCAGCCACCTGCGCAGATGCTCAGCACAGTGGTTAAGTGCCATCTTCATCAAACACAGCACCCATCCCCAAGAAACTGATCATATCACTTTCTATTCTAGTCCGTCCGACGCCAGCACTGAGGATCACCTGAACCCCGACACCTCCCTTAGAGGGACGCACAGGAGCGAGACGCGTCTCTGCGGGCATCTCCCGGATCCATGGATGGGCACCGCCCGCCGCGCAGCCCCGCGCCCCCCGCGCCGCCTCCCCCGGCCCGGCCTTACACGGCTTCTTGGCATCCTTGATCTTCATGGCGCTGCGGCGGCGGCCCGGCTCGCTGCCGGCCGGGGCGGGTCTCCTGCCGCTCGCCTGATGGGGCGGGCAGCGGCGGCGGCGGCTCCGCGGGGCCGGGCCTCGCTCTCCTGATGCTCCTCGCCCGCCGGGCGCCCGCCTCCCGGGGAGCGGCGCTGGCCGCGCCCGCCGCTACGCCCGCGGCCCGGGCAGGGGCCGCTCCAGCGGCGGCATCGGCGCTCGGGCTGGGGCGGGGAGACGGGGCGGGGCGGCCGCGCTCCGCTTGCGAGGCGCCGAGCGGACGGTGCGGAGCGGCAGCCGCGGGACGGGCCCCGGGCGGGGGAGCGCGGGGGAGGCTCCGCTCGGCCCCTCCGTGCGGGAGCGCGGCCGGCGCTGCCCCGCGGAGCCCCGGCGGACACGGGCCCGGCCGGCACAAGATGGCGGCGGCGCCGGAGCCGCGGCCGCGCACACAAAGGGGCCGGGGCGGCTCCGCGCCCGCCCCGCCGCTGCCGCAGCGCTGCCCCCGCCCGGCGCGGGGGGCGCCGGGAGCCGCAGTCTGGCCGCGCCTACAGCTCCCGGCGGGCCCCGGGCCCTCAGCCACCGGCAGCTCCAGCCCGGGCCGCGGGCAGGGCCTGCGGGGTTCCGGGCAGGGGGCACAAGCCCCGCGCCGCTGGGACACCCTCACTTGCAGGCGGGTTTCGGCACTGGGGTTCGCACTCTGCGGGAGCCACCTAAATGCTGTGTCGCTAAATAAAACGGGCAGTTGAAGTTTGCTTTCATTTCCCCTCGCCCTGTCTGGAGTGCTCTCACAATTACGCACCCGAGCGCTTTGGGAAATGGCTTCTTTCCTATGCCTGGGCTCCAGTGATTGCACCAATATTATTTCCCTGGAAACTTTTCGTCGCCTGGTGCAACAGACTGATGTTTAATCACACAGTCGGTTAGGTTGGAAAACACCTCTGAGATCACTGAGTCCTGCCCAGGACCGAGCACCACCATGGTAGCTAGACCAGAGCACTGAGTGCCGCATCCAACTTCCCTTAAAACACCTCCAGGGATGGTGACTCCACCACCTCCTTGGTCAGCCCATTCCAATATTTATTCACCCTTTCTGTGAAGAAACTCCTCGTGGTATCCAACCTCCCCTGGTGGAGTTGAGACCATTTCCTCCTGTCCCTGTTCCCTGGGAGCAGAGCCTGGCCCCCCGGCTGTCCCCTCCTGTCAGGGAGTTGTGCAGGGCCAGAAGGTCCCTCCTGAGTCTCCTTTTCTCCAGGCTGAGCCCCTTTCCCAGCTCCCTCAGCTGCTTCTGCTGCTCCAGACCCTTCCCCAGCTCCACTTCTCCAAGCTCACTCCAGCCTCTCAATGTCCTTCTGAGCTGAGGGGCCCAGAGCTGGACACAGCCTTGAGCTGCCCCTCACCAGCGCCCAGCAGAGCGGGACAATCCTGGTCCTCTGGTCACACTGTTCCTGACACAGGCCAGGGTGTCACTGGGCACACACAGAGCTGTGAGCAGTCAGTCCGTGTCACACCCGCTCCGAGGGCTGTGCAGTCTATCCTGCAGCCAGTGGCAGGATGTGGTGAGGGCTCCCATCTCACAACCATGGCCTTTCCAGCAAGAATTCATAACTGGTTTCTTCCACTTTCTCCCCTCTCCTTTGTGATAAAGTGCCATGTAATTACAGATCAGTTACTGTGACCTAGGATGAACGTAAGGGCTCTAGTCTAGGAGGAGGATTTGGGCATAATCTCTGTCTTGGAAGCTGAAGTTTCTTTGTGTCTGGAGTTTAGCTTTGGCAAAAGTCATTTTTGAAATAACCATTCACAAACTAAGGAAAGACAAAATGCTCGGCTTCCTGGGCGTGAGGTTTACTCACAAACCTGTTGTGTAAGGACAGGAATCCTTTTTTTACCCTCCATTTCCCCACTGCTCCTAAGCATGTAAAACCTGTCATATATTTATTGTTCATTTTAATCCAAAATCTTACTTTAAAAACCCTTAAAATGCCCTTTCCCATTTATCATGTTTCCTTTCTGAAATATCTGTATTTGGAAAATTTACTCTGAAGCCCTCCAAGTATTCATTTCTCATCCTTTAAAGGAAGTTCAGGGTGCATTAGCAAGGCTGCAGAGCTTCTCTCTTTCCGTAAGCTACATGTAATTGTGGAAATTCCCATGTGTTACTCAAAGTGAGGAAATTTTGGTGTGGTTTTGTGGTTTTTCACTGCAATGTAATTTACTATTGAAACATTAAACACCAGCATTTACATACATCATAGGGAATGCAAGAATTTAGCTGCTACCTGGAAGTTAACTTGCTCATAAATATACACAGTGATTGGAAAAGAGTCTTTAATTTCCTGCCTGTCAGCAGACTGTGCAGTGTGGAATGTTTGGTGTAAAATGAGCTATCCGGTGTCTTGCAGACATCTCTGGTGGGGTTGAGGAAAACAGATCTGCAGGGAGATTTTTTATTACCTTAATTCTGAGGCTTTTTTTTTTTTTCCCCAGCACTGACACTCTGGCTGTTTCCTACACACCTTCTAACTCTAGAGGAAATGAAATACCATCCCTGGGAAGTGCTGGTAATAAATATATACATGCAACCCAGAAAAATAAGAAAAAACATAGTGTGCAGTGACAGCTGTCTGATTCCTGCTGTCTTGAAACAGGCAGAAAAGTTCCTGACCCAGCTTTTCACTGAGGAAATGATAACTCTCCCTTTCCAGCAATGCAGATTCACTGCTTTCCCAGCCTCTGACCCTTGTCAGGGTCAAAAATGTGTATTTTGTGCATGGGTTTTAGGAGGAAGTTCTGAATTTTAATACATGGATGCCCACTTTAGCTATTGTATCAAACAAACCCTCCTAACTCATCTCCCCCTGTGAAAAATTGGAATAGGTAAAGGGCTCTATGATAATGAATGAGCAAAGGGCTGTTAAAAACAGTATCAGCAAATCTGAAGTTTCAGTTTCTTCACAATAAGCTGCAGTGTTTTATCTGAATGTCACAGCTAAGACAGAATAGGTGAAATTAATCCCCCAAAAATGAAACTGAGATCAATGCTCACCTATCTTGAGTCCATCTCAGAGCAGAGATTTAGCTCAAACTGGAAGTTTAATGTAGGCCTGTGGGAGGCTCAGAACATTCATTAATTTGCAGAGTAATTGATTTATAAGTTATGAGCACATTGAGATTGGAGTTGTTTGTATGTCAGTCAACATACTGCTTGTATTAGCCCCTAAGTAAGAATAAAGAAATCTGAAGGTAAATGTATGAATTTCTATAAAAATACAAATGTGTGTATATATATACACACATACATATATACACTTGTATATAACTTATATAACTACTGGTAATGAAACCAGATGAGAGAATTCTATATGAATGATATACCTGAAGGCACGGACTTTTTTAAAAATCAGTATTACTGGGGTGAAATGAAAGTTGTTTCATTGCTATATAAAAATCTCATTTATTTATTGGTGTGACCAGCTTAGTCTGTCTTGGTGCCATAAATCACACTTTGGTGTTTACTTCAACATAGTAAACAAGAAAAATATTAAAAACCCCCCACCCCCAACAGCTTTACCAGGAGAAACTAGGGCAGGTTAAGAGATGCAAAATATGCTGGTGTGTAATTAAGGAAGTTTAAGCTGCTTTATAAGAACTGCCTGTTGTGCCTGCTCTTATCACATGCTAGGTGAAAGCCTGATATTATCGCATGTGCTGCAAAGTCCCCACCTAAATTACCTTGTGGTATTTAGTTCCTGTAACCTTGCTCTGCAAGAAGTGTCAAAGGCAGGGTTGAGGCTTTTGCCTGTCAAGGTTTAACCCCAGCCAGCAGTCACACTCCTCAGAGCCACTCACTCCCTCACTCCCCTGTCAGAGGGATTGGGAAGAGACCTGGAAGGGTAAAAGTGAGAAAACTCTTGGAATGAGTTTAATCTGGAAAGTAAAATGTGTGCATGCAAGCAAAGCAAAACAAGGAATGAATTCACTGCTTCCAAAGGATGGGTGAGTGTTCAGCTGTCTCCAGGGGACCAGGTCTCCATCACAGGTGACAGTGACTTGGGAAGACAAACACCATCACTCCAAACATCCCCCCTTCCTCCAGCAGAGGAGCTGGTTAAATGCTGCTGGTGGAAGATCAGCTGGAGGGCTGGACCACTGAAAATGGCCTGATTCCCTGCCAGTTTTGAGCTATCCCCTGAATACTCATTTGCCCACTTTCTTCCCTCCCACACCTCAGAGTTAGGATGTGCACTTTTCCTCCCCAGGTATGACACAGCCTTCTAAAAGATTATTTTTACAGAAAAGGAGTGATCCTTGTGTCGTGGGGACAAACCTCATAGACAAGTCAGAGAAGGCACTGTCATCCCCAGACTACCTTGGGCATCACTGTACTTTGAAAGCTCAGAAGCCCTGGGAAAGTAGAAGGTCAAGAGATCAGAGAGGAACAAGATACAAAACTGTGCAAGTGTCACAGCAACCTCTGTTCCTCCTGCTTGTGAGACTGCGGGGTGCCCCCTGCATCTCAGAGTAAGTGCAAGCTCCTCACACGAACAGGTACTGCTTGTACTGCCTGTGTGCTCCGTTCCATGCCCGAGGAGTTTCTTGCTGCCTGCAGGGCCCTGGGAGGGTGAAGGAGCTCGGAGGAGCAGCTGTGCTTTCTTCACAGAGAGGTATCACAGGCTGTGGGGTGTGCGCCGGCCAGCTCGGAGCCCTTGCTGGGTAATGAGCTCTGCAGGCACGCAGTGCTTTTGCCTCGGTGTGTGTGAGCAAACAGCAGCACAATTGGGGTAGAAACCACAGAATTGGTTGTTATTCCATAAGGTGCTAGCATGGAAATAATCACCATCAACTGCAGCCGTGTGACACTGATGTCAGAGCACTGTCCTGAGGCTGCCACAGGGAATAGGCACAGGCTGTCCCATGTGCCAGCACTCAGAGCCCTTGTCCTGCTGCCAGGGCTGGTGCTGGTGAGGTGCTGGACACCCTTAGGTCTCACATGCTCTCCTGGGGCTCAGCAGAGCCACCCTTCTGCTGCCAGTTCATGCAGTCCCCTGGGGTAAAGCCACCGTGATCCCATGCCATGTTGTGGGGACAGCAGGGACTCCTGTTGCCATAGGTGAACCATGCTAAGAGGTTGATGGCTCAGGATCAATAAAACCTGAGAAGTTATTGTTTAAAACTTCCCAGAAAATCTGTGTATCACATTTACATGTGCTCCTGTGATGAGCAGCTGAGGACTCTGGGCTTGTGTAGTTTGGAGGGAGGGAGACTGAAGAGTGACCTCACTGCACTCTGCAGTTCCTGTGACAGGGAGAGGGAAACACCGAGCTTTTCTCCCCAGGATCCAGACAGCAGGCATGGGAAAGTTTCAGTGCTGCACCAGGGCAGTTTATACAGGATATAGCAGGGATATACAGGTATATCAGGGAGCATCTTTTTGTGGAGAACCTAGAACAGGCTTCCTGGAGAGGCAGGCATACCCCAGACCTAGCAGTGCTTGAGGGATTTGGACAGTGCCTTCAACAACATCCTGTGACTATGTCAGCCCTGAGTTGCTCAGGCAGTTGCACCAAATGGCTGTTATGTGTCGCTTTCCACTGAAATATTCCATTCCATTCAATCCCATCCCATTCCATTCAATCCCATCCCATTCCATTCAATCCCATCCCATTCCATTCAATCCCATCCCATTCCATTCAATCCCATCCCATTCCATTCAATCCCATCCCATTCCATTCAATCCCATCCCATTCCATTCCGTTCCGTTCCGGGTGGGCCGCCCTGCGGCGCCACCTGCTGGCGGACCCCGTTCACCTCCGCTGTCCTCGAAAGCTGCGGGGCCCATCCTAAACAACATCTGGAAAACATCTGGAAACACCCTTGCTCAGCACACAGAACGGTACCGGTTTGGCCACCCAGTGTGACACCTCCCTGGGCCTCAAACCAAGGCACGGGAGTACCTTGGGCTCGGCAAAGCTGTGCCAGCTCCGCGGGGCTGCCCGGGGCGGGCTGGAGCAGAAAGTGCGAGGTAACTCCTAAAAAAGGTCACAAGGAGCAGAAGCGACGGGACCCCCACAGAACAACGCAAACCCCGCAGCCAACCACCGTGCAAGCAGCAGCTCCACCCAGCTCCTCCCTGACGGCTGAAAAGGATAAGGAGCATGGGACAGGCCGTTTCCAGCGCTGCTGGCCTCGGACCAACAGCGGTACCCGGGGCAGCGCACGCACAAACACAGCCGGGAGCGCCGCATCCTCGGGCTGCCGCTCCTCCAGTGCCTGCTCACAAACCCCCGAGCTGCACAGCCACGAGCAGTCCAAATAAACTGTTGAGCAAAGCAGGGCAACCGCTACCCAGACACTTTTGAACGCTTCCCTGCTAGCTTTTTTAGTGGGCTCAGCTGGGTTTGCTTTAGGTGAAAATGCTGCCATCTGCTACAATTATGTAATTAACCTTCATAGTTCAGACTTAATGATGCTCATTAAGGTTGAGTGTTTTTATTGGCTAACTGCTGTCACCAGTTTTGCATGGAACTGCAAAGGCAACTCTTAAGGGCCATAGTTGGAAGCATAATTAGCAATATGTGAGTGTTGCACAGGGGCATAGGCAAGGTAGAGGACTTGGTGGGAGCTTTGTTTTATTCAGTGCTAAGACTGGAATACAATGAGCAGCAGAAGTGTGTTACTGCTGGGTCACTGATAATAAATAATCAGCTAGAGCAGTGTGGCAGCAGATTTGGAGTGTGTGTCAGGACATCACAGGATCCCTTCCATCCATGGTTGGCTGTGTCCATTTCCTCAGCCTCACCTCCTCCATTCCCAGTACTTCTTCATTTATTCTAGCATTAATTAATGAGTGTGTTTTTGCTGCAGGCCTTTCTCAAGCAGTTTAAAAAATGTAGCAAATAAAGTTTTTAATTTAAGAAAATGCCCAGGATCGAAAACTTTGTGGCCTAATTTGCCTGTGCATGTAAGACTCCTAAAATATTAGGCTGTGATGCTATAAAAATTTGTAACTAGTGTACACACCACCTTTAACTACAGCTGTTCTTTGTCCAAGAGGAATGTCTGTAGCTCTCCCATCATTTCCTGTGAACTACCTTGTGGATACTGAAGGTTGAACTCAATACCTCAGATACACAGAGAAATAACCTGCATCACAAGGTGTTACAATCTTCCATAACCCAACAATTTATTTAAACTTACATCACAATGAGAATCTAATAATAAAATACATCGGTTCACACCAGTCTGCATTGCCATTTTTAAAGGGTAAGCATCTTTCTTCACTTTATATTAAAACTTTCTGGAGGTAAAAACTACTGCATTGTACCCACAGTTCTTGAAATCTATTGTAACATTAGGCAGGTTACAGAGGAACTTTCAGAGCTAATTACACATCAGTTAACCTCACATTTTTGGCACATCTGAATGCTTTTTTATTTTCTTCTCGATATAATTCTGTAGCAAGTCAGAGAATCATGGACATAAAGCATCACTATCCAGTGGCAAGTGCTGCCTAAAAGCATACAAAATTTGCATAATTTGGTTACAAAATAGGTATTTTCTTAGTTTTTTATCCCAACGCTTAGCACTGAAGTGCCATGACAGGAAAGGGCCAGGAACAGGGCTGGCCTTGCTGAGCTGTTGCTGGTCCCTTTGCTGCAAGGCTTGGCTTAAGTAAATCCCAGAGTGATGTTAACAAGATGTTGATGGCTTTTGCCTTGCCAGGCCAGTGGCTTTCAAAGCAGCCTCCAGCAGGTGTGAGGCCACCCATAAATGTCACCCTCCTTCTCACAGTGCTGCTGCTCCAGTGACAGAGTGAACACAAGTTCGGACAGGTTCAAGAAGGGCTGTGTTTGTGCAGCCCTTGGCAGTCGAGTGGCTACAAATCTGAGGGCTGGTGAGCCACTGCTAGGCTGGATTCCTTCTGCCTGGCACCACAGCAGCTGCTTCTTTAGAAATGACAATGTTTTAAGCAGGAATGAAACATTAATGGTAGTAGTGTGCCTGGCACATATTTGTACGAGTGTCTGCAGTTACTTGCATGAATTTTTCAAACGTGCAGGTTGTGGTTTAGGTGATTTTTGTCGTACACCATAAACCCCAGCTGCTACGAGCTTCTGATGTTATATTGAAAGTAAAAAGCAGTCCATGGTACTTGCAACCAGGGTTGGTTTTTTCCTGGCTTTTGAGCTGTACTCTATCAATCAAGAGTCTGGCACATAAAGTAGTGATTGTTTTATGTTTCACTGATTGTCAGCTCCATGTACTGATATTTATTTTGATGACTTTTTGAGATGGCTGTTCCATTGGTTATATCCCTTCTGCTCAGATTGCTCTGGTGGGAACAGAGAAATATGAATGAACTACTGCAGTTAAGGAGCAGAAGAACAACATGAATGTTAGCTTTGTGGCTGTACTACAGCTAGATGGTCTCTTCATGTTACTGGGAAATAAACATTTCTACTTGTCATGGCAGGGTTGCATTCTGTGCATCCTTTCAAAGCCCAAATCAAAGTCTCATTTTCTTGATTCAACTTTCCTGCTCATCCTTTGCTGAATCCCCTGATCTGAAAGCCTTTTTGTGAGACCAGTAAGCATTTCCAGAAGGACTTTATGGCTGCTAGGAAGCATCTCTGACTACCTTTCTTAGAGACAGAGAACTTGAAGAAAGGTTCATATTCTTACTCCATTAGAGAAAGAAAGAAATTATACAGATAACAGAACAGTTGTTGATGGGGAGGTTTGAAACCTACAGTAAGAGAAAATTCAAGGTATCCACGGTGCTCTTTGCACGTATATCCTGACCCTGAAAGGCAGCCCTGACAAAAACCCTTCAAAAATCAAACTCACTCCCAGAGTCAATTTTTCCCTCACATCCACAGTGAGAATTCATCCCTGCATTGATTTCCATTTCCTACTCAGCAGTTGCTCTGAACACAGCTCAGGTGAGCGGGGCTCAGGGCACGGAGCAGGTGAAGAGCTGTGGTGAGCAGGTCAGGCTGCACTGGCAGAGCTGTGACACCTCTCCCTGCGCAGGACAGCGCTGCTGGGGCGGCCACTGTCGGCTGAACACCTTCACATGCATTTAGTGCAACTTCTGCTCGTTTGGAAAGCTGTGGGGAGGCAGGCAGCTGCCCAGAGCCAGCGTGTGGCTGAGCAGCAGCCACGGCCCAGCTCACACCCCTGGCTCAAGTGACAGTGGCAGTAAAAGCTGATAGGTTGCAGGCGCGTTCTGGCACCTGCGGTATTTTCATGCTCTTTACAACCTTTGCAAGTTAAAGTGTCAAGGTGTGATAAACTATGTAGCAGTGCATTCCTTACATTTCATATACAAAAAAAGAGCTCAAGACTGGGAGCAAGAAGGCACAAACTTGGGAAATAACATAGCTGAGGAGTTTACACAAAGGTACTATGGCATTTATTAGGCATCACTTAGCACTTATTTCACATTTTGCCCCCAAATTACCCCAAAGCAACATAAATTTCTCCACTTCCTTTCCCTTTGCACCCTTCTTTTGGATAAAGCTGCCTGTGCTCTATAGATACAGTTGCTGCAGAATATAACGTGAACACAGATAAATACAACATACACAGCAAAAAAATGTATTATAGTATTACAATAGTCAAATAATGTAATTAGCCTCAAGCTACGGCAGTGTCTGTGTGCTCCAGGGAACCAGTTCAGGAACAGCAAGCGGGGCCACTGTACAGGAGCAAACCAGCATGGGCAGAGCTGGGAAGAGAAGGGGCTGGGGAGGCTCTTCGGGTGCCTGGATGCAGTCGGTCACGGGGATCTGCTCACCTGGAACTCCCAACCAGGGCCTCGGAGCTTTCTTCAGCCCGTATCAGTCCGGCGGCAGGTCCTTGCAACACCTTTAGTCTGTTCATTGTGCATACACATAAAGTCACCCCACATTCCTCCTGTTAGGCTATGTTTTCTTTATATATATAATTTTTTTTTTTTTAACCTTTTAGCTTTTGAAATTTTTTTTCTTACAACTGTTAAAAAAGTTTCATGGTAAAAATAGCTCACTATATGATACATATACCCAAAGTGGTGCGATACTTTATATAATAAAAGATGAAAATAGTCACTTTCCATAATAAAAATAAGTTCTATTTTTTGCTTATTTTACAATATACTTAATAATTCTTTTCTTCTTCTTCTTCACTCTGCAAGTAAATAGGTCCCATTTTGATAACGCTTCTGAGTCGATTAAAGTGGCAAGAGACCGGAGAATTGCTTATAAGCACTTTGAGCAGCCGCACTCCACGTGTCTCTCCAGTTCTTCCGTGAAGGTGGAGCCATCCACGCACTGGAAGAAGTATTTCCTCCTCTTGCTGCGGAGGGGGACGCAGCACTGCCCGCTGCCGCAGCTGCCGCGGCACTCCAGGCGCGGCACTTTGGAGGAGGTGGCACACGAGGTGTAGCCCTGCTGCCTACGGACCACTTCTCGAATGATGTCTCCTTGGCAGAGGTTCTCTGCTGGGACAACAGAGATGGGAAGGAGTAAAGAAACGTGCCAACTGTTTGGATGGATATTCCCCGCACCTCAGCGAGCAGCCCTGGCTTCACAATGTGGTTCAAGACAAACAGATGGCGTGAGAAGAACCTTCATCTTTTATTGCTTTGTACCTGCCACCAGAACAGATCTTGTCTACAGAAATGTGTAATATCCGGTGCAAGGTGGAGGCCAAGCAGGCCTGCTGGCTTTGATCAGCAGCCTGGAGGTGTTTTAATGAATGCTGAGTGTTGAGTCCTGCAACACTCCTGCAAAATAAGCATTAGTTTTACCATGGCTGCTTCTCTGGAGCAAAGGTCAGCCTGCTCTGTGTGACATCAGTGGTCTGGGACACCTGAAAGTGGCTGTGCTGTTCTGCACTCCCTGTGCAACAGCCAGATACATTTTTGGTGATGGGCATGTGTAAAATTTGGAAAGTCTGTGGTTCATGCACAGGAAAGGGACAATCTAAATAAAAATAATATAATCCAGCTCTTTCCTTCTGGACAAGAATAAAAGAAGGCAGAAATGATGCAGTTAAAACTGTGAGTTTCCAGGGAGTCTTTTCAGGTTAGGGCAGAAGAGCTGGGCCTCTGCTCTCATAGGAAAGTCCAGCATGATCTGTGGGATTCCCCTGGAAACCTGCCCAAGCTGAAGGAGCGAGCTGAGAATATTTCAAGCCGCTTCAGATGAGCAGCTCCTCCTTGTAAGACCTCCCTTCCCAGCAGTGCAAATAACTGATCCCTGCTTGCTGAGGGTAAACCTCACAACAACTTCTTAAACATCCCACCCAGATCCTGGGAGCAGCAAACCTTGAGCATTCAGGAGGCAGAGAATAAAACTTCGCTCCATGTCCCCATTTCTCTATGTGATAGCAGCAACCCACTGTTACGTGGTTCTGTTCTCCCTGTACTGCTCTGCAGAGGTTGGCTTAGCTTTATCTTCTATTTGCCATCCCCCCCAATCTGAGTGGCAGTGAGGAGAGGTGTAAAGCAGGTGTAAAGCAGGTGTAAAGCAGGAATGCAGCAGCACAGCTCTGGCCCCGGGGCCAAGCCTACCTTTGTCACAGAGCTCTCCGCTGTAGCCGGGGTCACATTCACAGTAGGGCTCCCCATGCTCCGAGACCTTACACTGCCCGTGGCTGCATTTCAAAGTCCTGCAGGGGCTTGAGGAATTGTTCTTCTTGTCACAGTAGGTGCCCGAGTAGCCCTCCGTGCACTTACAGGTGTAGGCAGCGCCGGCCGCTGTGCACTTACCATGCAGACACCTGGAGAAACAGAAGCATTTAGAGCTGGGCTTTGCTAGTAAGAAAGTTCCTTTTCCCAGAAATGCTTGATTTTCACATTTCTGCCCATTTAATTCCAGGACACTAATCCAAAATCAGCAGCTCAGTGTCAAACACTCTGGAGAAAACTGTGATCTTTCAGTGGATACTGGATAATGTTCAGAGAATGCCTTTGGAATTTGTGAACCTAAGTAGAAAACACTGGGCTCTCTCGTGAGCACAGCCCAAGGCTTGGCATCCACACGAGACAGCTCACATTTACAGCATCAGCATGTGGAACTAAGTGCCAACAATCAAACTGCATGCCCAGGCTTCCTGAGCAGAGTTACTGTACAAATAATATCAGGCGATGACAACCAGTGTGATAAATGAAGGTGTTTGTGGCAAAGCTGCGCACAGCTTATCAGTGGGCAGCTGGAGCTGAGGGTTCCCTGGCTCCTGGGGTTTGCAGCGAGCTTTGGCATTTCCGAAGAACACCACAGGGTGGGGTGGTGATGCTTAGCAAGTTCTATAACACTGTCCCCACTTCTGGCACAGGGGAAGACTTGAAATGGGCCGAGAACAGCGAGGAAAGAACTCTCTCCAGCCGAGGAAAAAGTGCTCAGGGCTTATAAACCTTTGGCATAACGTACCTTGACATAAGCCCATGTCTCTCTTATTTTTATTTTCTTTCTAATACTTTAAAATTATTCCCCCTTTATGTTGATTTTTGTACATTTAATACATTTTGTACATTTGATTTTTAATTTTTAATCTTTGAACTGAAAAGGACAGATTATAAAAACAGTTTCAGTCAAGTCCAGACATTCAAAATACTTTAACGAAGGGAGTCACAGTCTGTACAGAGCAGACCCCATGAACCAGAGGTTACCTGATTCATTTCCTCAGTGAATTAACCTGAGTGTTGGAGCAGACACCTGCCAGCAGGGCTCCACACTCCCCTGGATACACAGGGCAGGGCTTTAGGGAGCCAGCTCCAAAAGACTGAAGTGATTTGGGAAAGGTAGGACAGTGTGTGAGCATTAAAAACACACCCAGCTACTTTCCTTAGCAAGGGGCTATGTTCATGATTGCCTCACCCTCCCTGGACTATGAGAGAAACAATCCCTCATCGTGTGAACATCTGGAACTCCCTTATTTTCCTCTGTCCAGCCACAACAGCTTTGTGCTGACATTTTAAATTCAAGGAAACATTTGGGTCTTCATGCCTTTGGTTTGTAAACTGTCAGGTGCTTTTCAACACCTTCCAGACTTCAGTACTTTGCAAAATTAGAACCAGAAGCAGGTTTAAAATGGTACCTTTGCCAGGTTAAATTTCTGAAAGTGATTATTCACTGCATCAATTTACCTGTCAAAAGTATGTGCTCGTGAGAAGCGCCTTCCAATACAGCAACTGAAGGAACTTCTAAAACAGAAGTACTTCCATCTGCTTATGAAACAACACTGAAATATGCAGCCTGCTGCTCTGCACGGGACTGTTTCCTGTGTATTGGCCATAAGAAAGCTATTCATCCCGTGTTTCTGATGGAGATGTGGTTATTGAGCCTTTGAACTGTAAATACTTTACACTCACGCTCCCTTCACATGCAACACCACGCTATCCTTTAAACTTGCACTTTAAAGGGCTGTTTCGAAGTGTAATGTTTAAGTCAGCTATTTGGGAAATTTAAAACTGCTCACACTGGAGTGCATAATGGTCTTCAGGGAGTAAGTCTGAAGACTGGGCTCAGTGCTGCTGGAGAAAACCCCTAAAATGTAAACCTCCCACTCACAGGCAGCTCTGCTCTGGATCCATGCAGGCATTCACCTCCTGGGGTTAAGCCGTGCCCATTAACAGGAGGTTTTGTATTTTAATGTGTAAAGTCACAGCTGAAGGTATGACCTGCAGCATTAACACCTGAGCTCCTTCAGACCATGAGCTCCTCTGGCAAATCAGCAAGGTCTGAACAAGAAGTGGAAATCGAGAGCTGCCACAGACTCACAACTGTCAATAACCTCATGCGAGGACCCAGCACCTCCAAAAACAGTCAGATGTGGGTTTGCAAGATGAAATGTGAAATATGCATTAGCTGTAAAGCTTTCACTCTCCCATCAGCATTTGTCTGAGCTTACTTGTGGTTAAGACATGGATCTCCAATTTCCTGGTCACACAGAGGGCCCATCCAGCCTGGGTGACATTCACAAATCACACTCGTTTTCTCCAGGGATCGGCAAATCCCATGTTTGCAGATGTTACAGGATTTGCAGCCAGGAAGGACTCCCAGTGACTGCTGTGGTAAATCCTTGAAATCCTGCAGCTCATTGTTGATTCTGACATCGTGAATGCACCCATGAAAACCATTTGGTGTCTTATCTGCACCCTGGCGCAGGGATGATAATCCAGTAGAGGTTGGGATCCCTTCAGAAAAAAACAGAAGGGGAAGGTTCACTTATACTTGCAATGATAATATATAAATTACAATTGCTAAAGCTTCTTCTGTCACAGCCCCTTAAAATATTTGAATAATTAATTTGCGTAGGTGTTTTGTAAGGTAGCACAATCTCATTGTCCTCATTCTGGAAATGGAAAGATAAAAAAATAAACTCACTTGCCCAATCTTCTGTAAGAAGTCCATGACCAATGCTCCCTCCAAAAAAAGAAAGAAAAAAAAGGAAAGCCAAACCAAACCTGTATGAAACCTGCATTTTGGCTGGTGGCCACATGCTCCTGTCAGATAATGTTCCTTCTCTCTACAGTTTAATAGCAATTATTCTTCTGAAAGTTTTGATTGTCAGCAGGCAGCATCCACCTCTGGGATGCAACACGACAGTTTGGCTTTACTGGCTTGTGTTCAGAGAGGGAGTGGTAAGAGTGCATCCCATGGAAAATAGTGCAGGAAAGCTCTAAAGATAGGGAACAGCACCTCAAGGGCCAGGCCAAGGCTTTGTGGTGAGCACCTGACATCTTGCTGAAGTGCTTGGAAGAGATCACACTGTTGGATGGCCAGCAGGTTCTTTTGGATGTTGTTTTATGCCTTCCCCACTGACGCCAGGGTGGTTGTACAGCTGCATTAGCACAGGCAAGTGCTTCCATTTCCAGCCATGTGAGGCCTCTGAAGTTGCTGTCTATAAGTAATGCTACCTGTAAAGCTGGTCCTGAAACAAATCCAGCATCTGTTTAATGTGTGTTAGGAGGAAAGTTGCTAGAACAGGGGATGTGTTTGTGAGAGGGACAAAACTGTGAGCACCTGAAGGGTCAGGTCTGTGTTAACCTTACTGTAGGTCAGGAACAATTGCTCTGGGGTAATTCAGGCAACCAGTTTAATTAAACCACCTGCAGAGGAAGGGCAGCTGCCTTCCATGGGAGGGCTGCACAGGAGGAGGGGGCACATGAAGAACAGGGAGGATTTAGAAAGAAGCAAGAAGAATTTTAATGGGCAATAACCAAAGTCTTTATTGAGGACATGGATCCTGGTATCCAACAGTCCTTCATTCCAGACCTCAGCTTTTCCCTGAGAATTATTTAGGTAATTTTTGAGAATTAGTATCGATTCACAATGCTCATCCATTAACTAAACTTTTCCACAGGATTAGTTCCCAAGTTCCCTGTGTATAAATTGCTGCAGGATTGGTATCTTTTGTGCTGTGCTAAAGGGAGAAATTGTGATGACCTCTGCACCAGCAGATTATCTTTGATGCACAATGCTCTTTAACAGCCTGTGACATTCTTAATAGGAGCCAATTATAGAAGTTCAGCCTTGTACAAAGCAAGATTAGCCAGTTTTCTGTTTTACAAGGGCAATATTCAGGGTTCTTTTAGAAAAGTGTTATTAAAGAAAAATATTTAGAAAAGCCTTGACCAGCACCAGCTGAAGTTGGTAAGAGTTTCTACTATTGGCTTAAAATGATCTCATTAGAAAAGGCTCAAAGACTTTCTGAGCCTGTTGCCATTCTGCTGACTTTTGTATTTGGAATAGGATGACTAAAAATTCAAAAACTCTGTGTCACTGAAAGAGAGATTTCAACATTCAGTTCAGAAGAGAACTAGGGGGGTTCTAGAAAAAACAATCCATTGGGCAGAGACTAGCCTTTGTTCTGTCTCTCATAACCAGACACCTAATCAGTGCTATAATCACTATTCTGGGCATTGTTCCCCACCCCATTTGGCCTCTTCTTCCCTCCAGATTCAGTACTTAATATGAAAAAAGTCCTTAACTGAGGCTTGATCAATTCTAATATCTGTCTAAAACTGTGGCTTCAGTTTCCAATGAGAAAACTATTAACCAAGGTGTTCTTAGCTTGTGTGTTAGTATGTTTTTTAATCACACATCTCCTTCCTCCCAATTTTTAGATGTCTATAAAACTTCCAGCAGAAATACTGCTCAGTTATGGTATATTTAAACCTACTGACTATTGATTTGCTTTTCTGCCATGATAATTTGTGATATTCCCACTGATACTTCTGCTTCAGCCATGACATCTTGGTGCCAGCCAGTTCTGGAAGCTTCTGAAATGCCAAGCAGGCTGTTCTTGCAGTAGCTGTGTGAGAACCCTCTCCACAGGATGGAAGATGATTTGCTTCTGAGAAAACATGTTAAAAACTCAATTCTAGAGCAACTCACAGTACCTCCAATGTAGAGGGGTGTGTTGAGGCTGACAGAAGTCTGTTTCTGGAGCTTTCCCAGACTCTTGGGAGCCCCCTTGTCCACCACCAGGTTCAGAGTTTGATTCAGCATCACGAGTTCCACACTATGAAACTGCCCATCATTTACTGTTTCCACACTAACAAGTAAGAGGGAAAAAAAAAATAAAAAAAAAGAAGAAGAATTAGAAGATGAACAAGAACAGCCTCTGCTTCTGTGACATCCTGTGTCCTACGCCTTGCACAGCACAGCTCTGGAGTGCTCTGGAGTTTGCAGCCACGGTGTTCTCAGCATTTCCTCCAGAGGGCAGGTACAGACTGACACTCAGCTGATCCTGTGCAGGCAGTACTGACACATGTGAACACTTCAGAGGGCAGCTAATCAGGAGAGCAGCCACTCCAGCTGTTTTTCCCAGGGCAGAAAAGCAACTGTGTAGCTACACGACACACTGGCTTTGGTGACAAAACTACCAAAAAATCCCATTCTGTGCTCTCAGGCACAGCTTGCTGCCCTCTGTCACACTGCTTGCTGCTCATGCTGCAGGTTGGATCACTGAAATTACTTCTTCTCATATGGGTATTATAAACTCAAATTATCTCACGGGGTCAGGAGAGATTGCAGTGTGGGGTGAGACAGCAGAGGCCTCTGAACCCAGCATGTCCTCCTCACAGCAGAAATGTCTTGGAACTATGTACCAAGGAATAAGGACAGACTGAGGTTCTTAAAGCCAGAGACAGAATTCAGGAGGTTTGGCTTATAAATGTGCTTTGTTCAATATCAGACAATCCTACCTGAACACAAGGAAAAATGACAAATTGCTACTCCTTTTTGAGCAATATTAAGGTGTAGATTGAAGCCTGAGGATAAAACAATAGGAATTGTTTGGTGGTGGGGAGGGAGCAGGCAGCCATCTGAGCAGACAAGATGTTAAAAGTACTGTGTATTTATTGCTTGGTTTTTAACACTGATTTTTCAGATGCATGAAGTCTGCAGCAACCCCCTAGTCTGCACCTCAATCTTCACCTTCATCTCCTGTTCACTCCCCCAGACATTAAAAGGTCCAGTGATACCATTCCATTTGCTTCACACTATCATTTTTTTATTTTCAGGGCAGCTCCAGCTCTCAAACCTTTATGCTGCACGGTTAAATCCTCTAAAACAACCCAATAGTTTCAAAGCAGGGAGGGGCAAGTGTGGGATTCCCTGCTCTTGAGCAAAGAGGGTTTCAGACCAGGGCAGTAATTACAGATTGGATGGGATTTTCCCACTGCTGTAGGTGTAATTGAAAGGCACAGTACTTGTGCACTCAGACACCAGGGCATAGTAAGAATCTGACAACAGCAGTGGTTGGTCTGGAATCAGCCTGTGGGCTCTGTGAACTGCCCACATGCACAGCATTGCCTGTGAGTGCCCTTTCCCAGGTTCCTCCCTTCAGGCTGGGGGTGCTGTTATGTGTGGGTAACCACAGAACACTCCAGCTTTGGGCATCCTGAGATACTGCTTGGACAACAGCCTGCATTTGGGATTGCTGCACATGTGCACACCACAGCACAGTGTCAAAGTTTGGGTTTCTGCTCATTCAAAACACCCACAAACTCTGCATCCTCTCACGGGAAGTTACAATTCACAGGTCAGGTTTTCACATGATTTGTAAATTTGCAAGGTCAGTGTCTCTGAGCTGTTTACTCACACTTCCTTCCCAGTCAGTGAAGAGACACACTCATCTCTAAGAGTGAATCACCTTTTAGATGTGACCACCTCTCAACCTAAGTGACATCCTGCCCATCTTCAGTGCCCAGTCCTGCAGAACTGATGTGTAAGGCTATTGCAGCAGGGAAATAGGACCTCGACTTCACAAATTACGTGCCTTGGAGATTACTGGAATTCAGTTGTTGCTGGAAGAAGTTTCATTTTTATAGTGTTTTATGGTAGACCTGACATAACCAATTGTAGTTGATGTCAGGCAGCACGTCAGCACTGCAGGCATTTCTGGGGATGTGCTGTTTGGGAAGAGCACACTGCTGTTCCAGACTGGAGCTGATGTGCCTCTGCAGTGCTGCTCTCCCCACAGGCTGTTGGGATGAATGACGAAAACACAGGCCTTCAAAAGCTCATGTAAGGTTACATAGATCATAAGGTAACAGATACAGTGTATGAGCACCTTTATGTTGTGGATTTACATAAGTGAGTGAGTTAATTCCGTAAATTCTGAGAAAGATTCCCAGGAAAGCTCTGCTGGCATAATCACTCCTTCCTGGCCTGCAGGGAAGCACTGGGCTGTGGCTGCTGCCCATGGTCAAGATGGTGAGAGAGCCCTGGGGAGAACTCGAGAACCTGGAGCTGATGCTACAGTTCAAAGTGTTTTAAAGAAAAAACATAAAAGCTTGTCACTGAACAAAAAAGCAGATCCAGTTGTTCCAGCAGACACTCTGCATCAGAGCAGTTCTTTCAGGGCCCTGGCAGGGGCAGTGAGTTGTGTGGGCCAGGATGAGAGGCAGAGGATGTGTGCTGGACCCACTGCCCAAGGGGCTGAGCCTGTGGCCCTGGGAAGGGCAAGGCTGTCCCCCTGCACCCGAGTGCACCGCAGCGGGGCCACACCTCGAGCACAGCACTTTGTGCATTGGCAGCTCAAGAAAGTTTGGAAACAGCTGGCCTGAACTTTGTGTTTAGATACTCTGGAATTCTGCTAAGTGTCTGCTGCATTATGAGGAGCAGCTGTGCTACGGCAACGCCGACTGGGTGATCCCTCTGTGCTCCCCGCTTATCTCGCTGCTCTCTGCAATGCCCGATTCCCAGGGGGGAAGCACTTGGACTTCCAGCTGAAAGGTGCAGGATAAATGGAAATGCACATGTGGAATTGTTAGTCTGTGCAGAAGTGCCAGTGAAGGGGAGAAGTGGAGCCAAGCCCCATGGGCTGTGAGAGCTGAGCACTGTGGAGGTGGGATGGATGGCTGGAGGATAGGGAGCCCTCCCCAGCAGGATCAATAGCTGAAGCTAACACACAAACCACATGGTTATCTGCAGAAGGCCAAGCTATGGCCATTTGTCAGAGGACAACATTATCACCTCTGGCAGGACTGGCTCTTCCCAGAGCCAGGATTTCATAAGCATTCATCACCTACTCTCCACAGGGTGTGCTTTTTCCAGATTATGCCTCGACTAGCAGGCAAACAAAAGTCTGTGAGTCCTGGGGATGGAAGCAGCCACCCCACACGGTGCTCATGCCTTTCAGCATACCCAGAGCTGGTATTTTTGTTGGAAAGCGAGTGAGGGGTCCCAGTCTGCAGGAATACATGGATGAGTATTACTCCGTTCTGATTCTTTCACTTTTTAACACGCAATTGAAATAGTCTTTGCCTGAACTTTGTGAAACAAAGTAACTCACAGCCATCACCCAACACTGCAGTTTTGTAAAGCAGATAAAGTTAGACCAGGCAAAGCACTCATTTGCTGTTTGAGAAGACACAGAGATATGATAGAAAAGCTGAATGTGGACAGCCAGGATGACAGGAAATCCCCAGCCAGCAGAAACTTGTGTGAGAGCACTTACTTACTGCTGCTGCTGATGGAAAGGCATTCAGACGCCTTAGGATTTTGAGATGGAGACAACCGTGGGGGAGAGAGCAGTGGTGAGAGAAAAGCTGCACGAACTCTCCTCAGAGCCTCTTGTGTAGCCGGGCCTTTAGGAGCCCCGGCAATCGTCGGAGACAGCTGGAGACAGTGGCTTGGCCGGGGATGAAGGGCGGCGGCCACAGGCGCTGAGCAGCGCACGCTGCTGCGCTCCGCTCTCCATCGGGGCCCCTGCCAGACCCTCTCCAGAGGGTCCTGTTAAAACCTGAACTGCATTCCCACTGGGGACCGGGTGCTCTGACTGGGCTCTTCCTTCTGGGACCGCCCGCGGGATGGAGATACCCTCCTCCAGTCGGGATTTCTGGGCTTCCTCCGGCCACCCCGCACCGAGCTGCCCGCGCCCAACGGGGCGGGAATGGGGAATGAGAGCCGGGAATGGGGAATGAGAGCCGGGAATGGGGAATGAGCCGGGAATGGGGAATGAGAGCCGGGAATGGGGAATGAGAGCCGGGAATGGGGGCTGAGAGCCGGGAATGGGGAATGAGAGCCGGGAATGGGGAATGAGAGCCGGGAATGGGGAATGAGAGCCGGGAATGGGGGCTGAGAGCCGGGAATGGGGAATGAGAGCCGGGAATGGGGAATGAGAACCGGGAATGGGGAATGAGCCGGGAATGGGGAATGAGAGCCGGGAATGGGGAATGAGAGCCGGGAATGGGGAATGAGAGCCGGGAATGGGGAATGAGAGCCGGGAATGGGGGCTGAGAGCCGGGAATGGGGAATGAGAGCCGGGAATGGGGAATGAGAGCCGGGAATGGGGAATGAGAGCCGGGAATGGGGAATGAGAGCCGGGAATGGGGAATGAGCCGGGAATGGGGAATGAGAGCCGGGAATGGGGAATGAGAGCCGGGAATGGGGAATGAGAGCCGGGAATGGGGAATGAGCCGGGAATGGGGAATGAGAGCCGGGAATGGGGGCTGAGAGCCGGGAATGGGGAATGAGCCGGGAATGGGTGGTGTGGGCCGGGAATTCAGGGTGCGAGCCGGAATGCGGGATACAAACAGGGAATGCGGGCCGGGAGCGCGGTGCAGCGGCACGGACGGACAGCAGAGGGCGCTGTGGCACCACGAGCCGAGCGGGGACAGCCCCGGCCCCGCTCCCGCTCCCGGCCCCGCTCCATGTCCCTCTCCCAGTCCCGCTCCCGGCCCCGCTCCCGCTCCCGCTCCCGGCCCCGCTCGGCCCGGGCTGCCCCGCGTCCCGGTGCAAGCGGATCAGCCCGTGCGAGCACCACGCGGGACACCCGAAAGCTGCGGCAGGAAGAGCCAAGGGCCGCTGGGGCCGCAGCAGCTGCCTTTCCCGGGGTGCTAACAAACAGCGTGCCGCTCCTGAGATCCTTCCAAGCCCTTAATACGGTCAGGAAACTTTAGCTGACTTCCAACCTCAGCATTTTGTGCCACCGCCGTTGGACACTGTATAGTTTCCTACATATCCTTGTTGAAAAAAAGGGGAGGAATTCCAATTAAAGAGTAAACACTTGAAGTGTAAGCAAAGATTTCTAGGAATTTAATAATTAAAGTTGCTGAAAAGTAAGCAGCAAAAGGAATCAGTAGTTTCCCATGATGCAGAATGGTTCCCCAGGAGCCAGGCACTGCTGCACTGGGTCGTGGTCGGCAGCTGGTGAGGACCCACCATGGTCAGGCATTTCCCCGCTGTGCTCACTCTGCAGCATCCCTCCTCCTTTCAATCACGCTCATCCTTTCACAGCCCACTCTGCATGCCCTGCCCTGCCCTGCCCAGTACACTGCTCTCACTGAGCTTACCCTCGCGGAGAGCTGGCCTTGGCATCTGGTCACATTTGGCCAAAAATGTGGAAACTGCTGGGATGTGAGGAGGAAACTGCTGGGATGTGAGGAGGAAACTGCTGGGATGTGAGGAGGCCACAGCCTCCAAAGCCCTGGGTCCAGCACCCTCTGTTCCCTCGGGGCTGCCCTCGCAGAGCACTAGAGAGGGCTCTATGGAAAAGACATTAAAATTTCCTGTGGCAAGGATCTGGACTCTTCTGCCAGAGCAAAAGATGAGCCAATGGAGCCCTGCACAGACACTGCACACAGTGCACATGGCCTCTGCTGGGAGCTCAGACTCCAGAACACAAGGAAGTGCAGGGAAAGAGATGTGTATTAAACATAGAACCCCAGGGAATACAGGAAAGAACTGATTTCCACTCTCATTTTTCAGATATTTCTCTTCTCCCTCCTATATATTTTCTTTCCCCTGTACTCCAGCCCCAAGCACACACAGATGTTTCAAACACTGACTCCCCTTGCTCTGACACCCATGAGAGATTTAGAGCTGAGCCACTATAAATATGCCAGTGAACAGAAATGCATTAAAGGATTAAAGCATTCAATTGGAACTTGTAAAATTTGGGCTTTGGGGTCTGGGTTTTTTTTTTCACTGTCTAGTAATATACCTTTATTGTAGACAGCAGAAAACAGCAGGGCAGAAGAGTCAAAACCAAAAATAGCTTTAAGTATCACAGCAAACCATGTCACTGAGGAGATATATAACCATCAATTATGCAAATGAGAACATTAATTCATTAGCTACAGTCTCCAGATTTTCCTGACCTCTGTCTTAATGGGGACACGCCTCATTTGACACACAAAACAAAGGAAATACAAGGATGGTAAGAGACTGAAGACCATGGGGAACACTGAACTTAGATAATCTTTGAGAACATTTGAAATAGAAGGGAATAAACAAAAATACATGTCCCAAAGACCTTAAGGAGCTTACAGCACCAGAGAACAGGTACCAAAATCAAAAACTCAAGGTGAGAGCTGCAGGGAACTGTGCTGTCAGCAGTTTGGGAACTGTGAAACTCACACTGTGCCAGGCTGACTGCGGGTATCAGCAGTGATGGGTTCTCACCTTTCCAAGCTACACTTACCTCCTACCCTTAGTTCCAGCTATAATCAGTCCTTGGCCTAAAATACATTTAAACTTCTCCATGGCAACAAAGGCAAAATCATAATTGGAGTGGTGTTTGTGCTACCTCCACAATAACACATCACTTCAAGCACTATCATCTTCAGGAGCTGAATAAAAACCACATGTTGAGAAAGAAAGTAAGAAAAATGCTAATGAAACACAGGACTAAGGAAATAAGAGGTGAAAGGAATATTAAAGTACTCAAGTTCACTTTCAGCTTGAAATATACTCTTTTGTTATGTTCAATCCTGTTTTACATGACTTGAGTGTTAGGTCTTTTAGGCTGAGAGTACTCAACATTAAGAGTTTTTTCCTTGATACCTCCATTTTAATGTGCTTGGTTTTATACCTTTTCTCTTACTTAGAACGTTGTGGACCACCCAAATAAACCATCTTTCTCTTCGTGGTGTTTACAGCCCTTGAACACTGGCAGCTGATTACGGTATCTCCCTTAATGATCGTTTGGCCAGGCTGTGCATATCTAATTTCCAGCCATAATTCAATTCCTGCAGCACCCCTGCCAGCAGTGAAAGTCATTGTATTACACACCTTCTAAGGGAAAAGCAAGGACCTTTCTTACACCCCTGCAACATGCAATTAACACAATCCTGACCCCTTTCCCATGATGATTCATTAAAGGGTGTGACACCCGGCCATGGCAAACATTGCTTGTTTGCAGTGGATTCTCAGACTATCCCTGACCCCAGTGCGGTCCCACAGATCCCTCCAGCCCCACTTCTGGGAGCAGGAGCTGCTGCCTCCTGCACTCTCACCAGCAGAGCTGGGTACCTCATTCTGCTGAGAATCTGTTAAAGCAAATGCAATGGCAGTGAAACCAGCTGGAATGAACTCCTCAAGTCCAAAGCCTCTCCTGAGTGATGCTCCCTACCCAGCATCTCCACCAGGATACATTTGCTCCTCACTGCACACATTGGTGTCCTCACAGTGACATGCATCAGACAGAATAACAAACCCACAAAGTACAGGATGCAAAGAAAAAAAATCAGTAAGAGATTCTGCAGGTTACTGGGTTGGTGTAAAATGACACCGCAAAAAGCAGAGGGGAAGGCAGGCCCTGGCACAGCAGCAGGGCAGTGGCAGCCTGAGTGCCACATCATGGGTACAGCTGAGTGTCACACACCAGGACAGGCTGTGACACAGCCCCTGGCCCCACCAGGGCTTGGAGCAGAGCAGGGTGTGTGGGGTCACCTTCTAGAAAAACAGCTCTGCCATTCAGCTGGTTATCAAATCACAGGTTCTGATGAGAAAATCCACCAGGTGCCTTCACAGAGCTGTTCCATCAGGCAATACTTTACACATCTATGCCCTTTTCAGCTCTGGAAAATGTGCAGGTATCTGCCTGTTAGCAGCAGGGAGCAGGACCACTACAGAGTACAATTAACAGGGCATCCAGTCAGATTGACAGAGAATGATGGGTTTGACCTGAAACTGGAGGCCAAGCCCCAAGGGAAAAAAAACTCATGTCTATTTAGAAATTGTTCCCACCTCACCTATAGCACCATACCTATAGCTGGATCCTCTCCTTCCACAGGAATGACCAAAGCTATGGATGTTTGGCAGCCACCAGAGCAGCTGCCATGCCCACCTTGCTCCCCAGCACTGAGGTGTGCTGGCAAACGCTGAGCTGTGGCTCCCATACTGTGAAGAAGCACTGAAATAACCACTCACAGACCCATCCTGCACCTCCACCATCTCCCCCAGCCCCAGGTCTGTGTGTGCTGCTTCCAACAGAGGCTTCGATTGGATCCAGAGCCAGCCCGGCACTCGGGACAGACGGGATATGAATCTATCACACATGGTACACATCTAAACTTTGTGTTACTCATCATGTTCACAAGAAACTTACAGGCAGGAAAAAATAAACATATTAGCTTGCTACATGTTGTTATAAGGCAAAAAACCTCACAATTCAAGACATGAGCCAGTCATTAGTGCACAGGAAGTTTATAAAGTCATTTTGACTATGATTAGGTTTATTCCATCACTGTCTATTATGAAAACACTTCAACTTTCCTCTGATGCAATCAGTAATAACCAACTTTGGCAATGTATTACTGGACCAACGACCTATGGTATAGCAGGAAAATGCCTTTAAAACGTATTTGCAACCTTTCCCCAGCCTGGCCTCTGCTGACAGGGGATGCCTGAGTGCAGCTTAAACCCACAGCTCCAGATTTTGGCCCCTGAGTAAGGTGACCTGGGACTCAGAGAATGTAACTTTTATTATTATTACCACAGGACAAAGTGGCTTTAGATGACCCATCCCTAACTTGCTGTACCTGGTACTGCAGACAGGCCAGCACTGACTCACTTTGTGAAAGGTTTTGTTTTCTTTTGGTAAAAAGCTCCCTCTGAAAGACCCTATACATGTGTGAGACATGAAGTGTGAATCTGCAGCTTCTGGGTACAGGACATTGAACTGATGAGAATGAGCTGGGTGGAGGCAGAGAGAGAGGAGGTGAGAAACTGTCATTCATGCAAGAGATACTGGAGACATTTACAAAGAAAAAAATTAATTCAGCTTAACAAGATTTTGCCTGCTAAGTCCTTTTGCAGCCTGAAGGACAAAACTTTACCCTCCCTAAGCTTCAGCTCAGCAGGAAAAAGTTTCCATATTTCATGAAAGCAAATATTTGATTCTGAACCTAATGATAAAAGTTAAATGATATTTTAAGGTCTTGACCTTACATTTCACTGTCCTACTGCACAAAAATCCAGGAAAAACTAGGGAAATGCAATGTTTGTAGCTTGACAAGAACTCACACTTGCCATTTTTCTCCCATTTAAGTACTCCAGAGCCCTGCATAAAGGTAAAAAACAACAACTCTGCTGTCCTTTGCCTTGGCTCATGCAAGATGTACAAATACATTCAAATTTTAAATTTTTTTCCTGTCCAGGTCAGAGACTAATGCCAGTTTCTTTCATTATATTTGATACAGAATCCCTAAGGGGTACCTGAAAAAATGAGAGTGCGTGATAGAGAGAACAAAATGAATTGCAAATATACAGAATTGTAAAGAGGTCAGTGATGCCTCACAGAAATGTCTGAAAAACAGTCTATTTAGAGCCCATCCAGAGTATCAAACAGGCATCCCACCAGGGACAGGCACAGCACAGGCTGCAGACTCTGAAGGTGTTAGGAAGAAAAGGACCAGTCATGCAGTGCACTCTGCAAAGACACTATTGCCAAAAGCTGGCTTTTACAAGGTCTAATAATGATCCTAAGAATAATTAATGTTCTCACTCCTGCAGCACATTCCTCCCCAGAAGGCAGAGAATTAATGGTGAAGCCTCCCAGGCTTTTCTGCAGATAAGCAATTTCAGCTAAAGAGGCAATGGCACAAAATCTCTCTCTGTGGAAGGTGTGGATGTTCTTCCACCACCAAAGCAACTCATCCTCAAAAAGTTCAACCTCATCACCAGCAGAAATTTGAGTAGAGGACCAAAGTCCTTGGGGAGTGGCCCATGCATTCAGCAGTGGCATGGCCAGGGACAGTGCTGGACAGCGAGTTCCAGCAGCTTCCAGAGCCGTGGGCAGAGCTGAGGGAGTGGAAGGGCACAGAAGTTTGCAGATGCCACCAGCATAAGAACCTTGTGCTCTTCCACAGCCTGGAGGTTCAGGGGAGCAGGAACCTCACCCTCCAGAGTCATGTAGCACATTTCTGAAACACCTTTTCTATTTTTCATGCCTTTCTCTACTTTTTAGCTTGCACAGGGAACCAGATTTAATTTGTCGTCTTGCAGTCATCACATCTGAAACAGATACAGCAGGAATGTAAGCTCCTTTATTTCAGGCCTTTTGCTTTAACCACAAGAACATCCATCTATGCTGTGTAAGAGTCAGCCAGACCATGAGAACTGCATGATACAATCTACAAGGAATATTTTTAATGATGTAGCATTTTTGAAAGCAGATTATGCAAGGATACTTTTAAAAGGAATTATAATGTAATTTGGGTGTAGTCTCTACAGAAAGACAAATATAATTCATTCTTATCTTTTCCTAACTGCCTCCTTTTTCACTGCTGTCAGAACCCTGCATGGAAACATATGATTCTACACCAATGATGCCTGCATCTTGCTCTTTACCAGATATGACAGTCTGTGTGCAACATGGCAATCTGGGAACACTGGAGGGAATTACATCAGCAGTTTGTGTCAATGTTCTGTTTTCCATTTCTATTAGGAAGGATTATTTCAGCATCCAAATCAATGTGACTGTATGGCAGCATAAAATCTATCAGAGAAAAGTTTACAAGTAAGGTCTTATCTCTGGCTCAAGGAACAAATGCAGGAAAAAAGACTGAAAATAGGGAGTTCTCCCTATAGAATACAGTTAAACAGATACCAGTGTCAATGGCTGAATGCTGGAACTATGCAATTAACTGCTCTTTGTTAATTCAAACTTTTAACAATTGGATTGTGGCAGTAAATAAAAGCAGCACGTTCCTGACAAGCTGGCATATTTAAATTAAGGTACGACATCTGTGTAAAAGATCTACTTCATTTCAATAACTCACTGTTGGAGCAGCACCAAGTACTGTCATGACATGGAAGAGTAACTCTGAGCAGTGCAGAAACCAGGAGGGCAATAAAGCACCAAAAAAAAGATTCCTGTTCTCATTTGTCCACATATAGAATAATTAAATAGAATTAAAGAAACAAGAACTAGGAATCCTACTTCAAAAATGGATATTTCTGTTAAAAGCTTTACTCTGACATCCAAGAAATTATTTTTCTGCAGCTCACAAGTGACAGGTTCCAGTAAAAGATCAGCCAGATTTTCTTAGGGTGAGTTCTGTCATTGCATTATATTATATTAATGCATTAATTTTGTATTTCTCTCTAAACTCATGATAAATGACAGTGAATTTTAGGTAGTTAGTTCCACTGGACATGTGCTGACCTTTACCTGACTAGAATGAAACAGAAGCCCAATGTCAACTTTAACCTTTCTATCCAAACCTACCACAGGGACAAACATTAAGCAAATCTGAATGTACAGCTAGTTATCTTGGGATTTTCCATTCTGACTTTAGAATGCAGTTCTGGTTCAATCTGCTCAGAGGAGCAACTAAAATACAGCAACAGGTTCCCTCTGGTAGCCAGGGAAACCTGCCTTAAGATGTTAAAATGAACATCTTTCTTGTCTCTTGTGTCTAGTGCAAACCTTCCCCCAGCTTTGTCCCACGGGGCTGGGGCACAGCCTGGCACTGGAACATGTGGAGTGCTTCATCCTTGTGGAATACTACGGAAAAATACCACCAAGTGTGAATGCTGGCTTCCCAAACAACAGCTTTTATCTTATCCCTACAGGATATTACCTGTATTAGCCAAGTACTTTGCTAATTTTACTGTTCCTAAGTACTATTAATAAATCTTATCATGGAGACTCTGATGAGGAATTACAGATCATGTGGCTTGCCAATGGCTTCCCACATCCCATCCGGGGAGTACCTGAAATAGCCAGGAAAACATCTCAGTTCCAACCCAGGACCAGGTCAGTGACAGATTTCCTGCAGCTGTAGCTGGCACAGCTCCCACCAGGCAGTGTTTTAAGGCCTCCTCCTCTTCTGGCAGACTCTTCTGGGGAAAACCAAGAGCCAAAGCCCTGCTCATCTAGTCCAAAAAGTGGACTGCTCTGGAGGGGAGCAGAACATGATACTGACTGTGAAAATTAATCTAATAGTCTTTCAACAGAGCTTTGCAAAGGCAAAAAGTCCACTTTTGCTGAGATGGAAACTGAACTGAGGTGTCTAAATAAGACAGCAGAGAGGAGGCAAAAGGGAATGCAAGCTGCTTTACCAATGGTGAGGCCAGGATGTTACAGGTTCTTCTGGCAACCTTGTTTTTAATGACAAATGAAAACTGTAGAAGTTGAAGAAAAGAGTTTCCCAAATTCTTCAGGTTGAGATAAAATGCATCACACTGAACCAGCCATTCATTTCATCAAAATGCAGATCAGGAGAAAATGCAAATAAAAGTCCAGATAAACTCATGGGAACCAGGTCCAGGCATAAGTAGATTTTAATTTCCCTTGAGAAAGTCTCTAAACAATCCAGAAGGTATTACTGATGCAACTTAGAAATGATAGCCAATGCCTGAATAATGGAAATCATTGACCATTGTCCAAGCTACTAAAGGAAATGGGGGATTTTCTATTATTTGGTGTTTTCCTGTCAAAACTCTGTGCCAAGCTGGAAGTCATGTCTTAGGCCAAACAGAGCTCATGCCTTGGTTCTAAGTCAAACAGAGAGGTCAAACCTGATCCACTTATGCCTTCTACCCTTAAATCCTATGTTTGTAAGGGACAAGCAGGTTTTCCTGCTCCTTCTTCAGCCTTTAAGGAAAACAAGTCTTTTAATCTATTTAGAGGCCCTTTCTGACATTCTTTAGCAGCAGTTTTTCTCAATCAAGCTAATCTTTTCCCATCAAGCTCCATGCTAATCCCATTTTGCTCCACTCCTTAAACTAATAAAAGATTAGAGTGACATTTCAGAAAGGGCATCGTATTAAGCAGCTTCTTTCCCATCTCAGCAGACCACTGCACACAAGATGTAGTGAACGGGCCATTAATCTTATGGTAATGAGGTGTCAGTGTGAATGGAGCCCTCCTCCTTGATCCAAGTGAAGGGCATGGGGATAAGGAGAACACCACACCCAGCACCCCTGGCAGCTCTGCCAGAAGGCAGCAGATCCATGGAGTGTTGTTTTCGTGGTGGTGGCAGCAGCCTGATGGCCAGCAAACACCCACATGGACCTGTCACCCCCTGTGCTGCCCACACACAGAACAGGCTTTCCCTCTGTTCTAATTAGCAGCATAAATTTATCAACTTCAGCTTTGCTCTAACAGCTGATCAATTAGGATCAGCTGCCACACACAGAGATATTTTTCACACCTATCCATCCAGCTGGTGAAAACCATGGGCAAACTTCATTCCTACAGGGGATAAGCCAGTGCTCTTCCTGGCAACATGTCTGTATTGGTATTATCCAGTATGCTTTAATACAGAAACATAGTTTTATTTTTCTTAAAAATGTCACCATTCCCCTAAAGAAAATTCCCTGGGAGGCTCAAGTGTTAGCAAGTGTTGAGAAAACTTTCTGAGAAAAGCACGAGGTGGGTGATGCGTGGTGACATCCATCCTGTCCCCTGCTCTAGCAGCATCTCCTCCCCACAGCCTGGGGTGGGCTGGGAATTGCAGCTCTGCTGCACACACAGTGCCAGGAGGCTGTGTTCAACCCAAAATGCTCTGTGTGGTCACAACTGCATCTGTGCTCAGAGCAAACTGGAGCAACAGGGCTTGAAAACAACAACCAGGGGAGAGGGATGCTGAAGGAACCGTGGATGGAAAGGGCAGCACTTCCTTCCTTCCTACAGAAATGTCTCTGTGCATGGATTTCACTTGGACATTTGCTTTTCCTTCTTGTGACTACTGAATAAAACCTGTGCATTTCAAATCCTTGAAAGTCAAGTGTCTGAAGGTCAAATTACCCTACAATTTACCTTTGCCATTTGTGCTCTTTTTGTAATTGTGTAGTTACTACTGATACAGGCAAGAATTTCCTTAACAATATTCACCCCATCGAAGAGTTCAGCCCTTCTCCTTCTATTTGAGGCAGTGTAACCCTACAGTTACACATTCACTTTTCTGTCTTGGTACAATCACTTAATGCTAGATATCAACAAAGAAACTGATTAATTTGAACTATTTCAAGGACAAAATTCACCAGAAACTGAAACTTTACAGTAGATTAGAAAATGGCATTTTTCTACAATTGCAAGAGGACACAGCATCACTGGTATTGCCAATAAAATGTTAATTTCTACCCATGCAGCCTCTAGATAAGTTTTTATTCTGACTTTCTCATCTAATTACATGCACAAAAGAGATACCTCTAAAAGGATAAAAGGATAAAATAAAAGGATTTTTTCCAATGCACACTGCTTAGAAAAATCCTACCTCTCCTCCACCAATTTTGGAAGTCAACTGTCTTGGCAGAGCTTAGCCATTTACCTGTATACTGTGGTGGGTGGGGAGTTCAGGGTGTCATAGATGAGCCTCACGTGTCCTTGGTACAACTCCAGAGCCAAAGGATCGTTGTCTCCTTTGTACAGTAAGATGCCATTGTCCTTATCGGTGGCTACCTGTGAAACATTCATAACCAGGTGTAAGGTTGCTTGAGAATGATTAATAAAATAAATAAACCTATATTTAGAATCAAACCAAAATCATATATACAATTAAAATATACTTTAATATATAATATATATGAGCAGCAATGAGAGCAAGAGCCAGGGGGCACAAAAAGGTCTTGGTGCCCTTGGGTGGGCTCACACACAAAGGTCAACTTCCCGTTTCACAGGAGAACCAGTTTTCAGTTGTCTTCTGAACCTCAGGCCAGTAACAAAATCCCAGGCCTTTAGTCTGCTGAAAAAGCAAAATATTGTCCAGGGAGGCCATTCAGAGCAGCCTGTTTTAAGAAGCAACATGACATTAAACACCGAGTTGTACAGGATGAAACACAATGCTGTGAATCAGTAGGAAGACACGGAGCATTCCTGAATCATCCCTGGTTGTGTTGCCACTCTGGGAATCAGAGTGTGGAGAGATTCTGGGATGGGATGTGAGCCCACAAAGGTACACCAGAGCCTCAGTCACTCCTTCACATTTCAGTGATTTTGGAGCAGACAAGTGGCTCACACACTGACTCATTTTTCCAGGATTTTGGCCGGCAGCCCCCATTCCGCCAGCACGAGGAGCGTGCCCTTCACAGGTACCATTGCTTAGGGGAACACGTGACAAACCTGGAGGGAGATGTTGGCCTGAGGGCGGATTTTGGCAGAGGGCAGCTCCACGTAGGAGTCCTTGCCCACGAAGTTGACGGTGATGAGCTTCTCGCAGCGCTGTCCCGCGAAGCCGGCGAGGCAGCGGCACACGGGCTCGTGCTGCGCCACGATGCACTGCGCGCCGTTCTGGCACTCGTAGTTGTCACAGGGGCTCGTCTGCAGCAGCACCATGGGCGGCGGCGTCTCGCAGAACAGGCCACTGACAAGGGAAGGCAAACAGCCTCAGTCACCACTGCTTTCTCATCTTTATTTCAGGTGCTGATGCTGCTGCCTTGGCGTGGCTCCCTAAAAGAGAGGCTAGACAAGACTAAGGGAATAAAAGGGCAAGGCCTTCAATAAATACCTGCTTTTATTCTCTTAATCTTGCCTAGCCTCTGTTTCAGGCAGCCACCCCCAGGCATCAGTTTCTGGTGACCCAGGTGGGACCACGGTCACGAGTTTTTCAGAGTTATAAGCTGGGTCCCTTTACCCATCAAGGGTTAATCCTCCAATTACAGCTTCAGCTAATGAAGTGATTTACTTCAAGTCTGCCCCCACAAACCACTGTTGTTTACATCTCTTGGGGCCTGAGACAGGTTTCCTTGAGTTTCAGGCCTAGAGAGGAATTGTTTTGTCTGAACAAAATGGGAGAACAGCAGCTGACACACTATTTATATATTTATATAGTTTAGATACATATATATATAGTTTTAGAGTTATACACTAAAGCAGGACAGGACCCAAGAAATATAAAAGCTAAAATCCTAGGGCCTCACTGCCATTCTGCTTTGGAGTAGTGGCTCTGAGGCCCAGCCACCATGTGCCTGCTGCCTGATGTGAAAGGAGCACAGCTGAGTGCTGGCAGGAATCCTGTGCTGGATGTGAACAAGCCAGGGCAGCCACTGAGAGCAGCCTTTGCACTGGTTCTTCAGCTCTGCAAGGCACTGCACCCTGGCTGAAACACTTCCAGCCATACTGTGCCCTGCAGAGGTTCCCAGTGACATCTGTGAACCGTTTAAGCCCAAACCTGAGACCTCCCCATCCTAGAGCTGTCATTTGAGTCTACTCTGCTCTTGTAAGTGGCAAACAAGCAGAACAGAGAATTGCCAACCCAGCCTGCGAGCTTTGTTCTATCTAATGTCCATGGTTTTGTTTTGTCTTCAGCATCAAGTAGAAAACAGAAGGAAAAGTCAGCGTATATAATTTTAATTTTTTGGAAGTTAAAAATAATCATAATAAAAAAATCCATGTGACCCGCAACAGCCTCCACTAACAGAAAGCAAATGTTGGAAGAAGCCAGAGTGTCTGTGCTTACTGCTGCTCTGAAAGATTCCCCAAGCTCCTGGTATAGCTCCTGCACATCCTTGATTGCTGTGAAACCCCTCTGGTGCACGGCTTTACCAGGGCAGCACTCCTGATAGTGGCACCTAGAAATTACACTAGCAACAGTGTCTGTCAAGGCTCTTTCCTTTTTAATTTTAAACATTTTTAAAAAGTATATATTTAGAAATAATTAACAGGATTTATTTCCCCGGCAGTGGAATGTGGAACACAGCCTGACTTCCATAGCTTGGCCAAGTCCATTCTGCCTGGTACAATCTCATTTATTTAAATAATCACTGTGAGTTCCTTGCAGCAATCTGTCCCAGTGGAGAACTCAGAAGCATCTGCACCACAGAGGAGCAGTGCTTCCATCAGGCTCTGCAGCTTAATGTGTGCTTCCCCACCAGAGCTGCGTTTATCAGGCAACACTACTGTGAGGCTGATTGCTGGAGGGAAGCTTTGAGAACTTGGGGTTTATTCAGCGGGGCTCACAAATTCTCTAAAATGTTTTCATCTGCAGGGGGTAAATGAGTGCTATTTTGGGAAGAAAACACTGAAAACTTTTCAGGAGGAAAGCATATTCTGCAGCTGGGAAAAGCTGGTGAGTGCTAAGGAAAGGTGCTGCAAGGAGCACAAGTACACCTGACCAGTGAATGGGAAGTGATGAAATGGGAGTGAGTGTGTGCATGGTGGCACTATGGATTTTTGGGGCTGTCATGAGAGCCTCACTGTGCATGAGGCCCTACCTACACTGTTCAGAATTACCCAAGTGCCATTTGTTCAGCCATATGAGGATGTAAGTTTTAACATCTTTTTAATGTGTGGCTCCAAATGGCTTTGACACAGAGTAGTGATGACCATAAAATCATCACAGGCCTGTGTGCTCATGACAACAGCAGAAGCTCTGGATAATTGGGAGGGCGCTCTGCAAATTCACTGCTGGGAAATGATTCCTGATACTTAGCCAAAAAACTTTATTAATCATCATCTTGAGTCTCCTAGTTACCTTTGTCAGACCACCCCTTGTGTTCTCTCCTTTTCATCAACACGTGCAGCCTTCAAACACTTGCAGAGTTATCTCCTTGCCACACGTCACCATGCCCAAGGCAGCTGCGAGGACAGGGGAGTCTGTAACCCTGAACATCAGAAGGCTGAACTCTGTCAATCACCAAATTTGCATTTGTAATCTTAAGAGGAAAAAATCCAAACCTCAGAACCTCCTTCAGAGCAGTGGGCCTTTAAACTACAAAAGGTTTGAGTCATGGGAACAATAATGAGATCATATTTTGTTAGCAGAATTTTAATCCTGAATTCAAACAAGATCAGGGACTATTCTGCATGGAGAACACATGGAGCTCCATCTTGCTGTGTGTCTTGGCAGAGGGAGTGTGGTAGTGCTCCATGTGAGGTTTTTCTCCCCCAAGACCCTTGTCTTCCTTGCGTCTTGCACAGGAAATTTAGAGAAGTGCCATGGACTAGTGGAAAAAATCAAAAGCAAACAGGAGAACTCAAGTTAATCCCGACTCTGCTGTTGACAGGCAGAGGCAGTGGGATTACTTTGTTTGCCCACAGCTGCCTTGGGCTGTGAAGTGCTGTCTAAGCTGGTAGCTGAGTTTTGGAACTTAGTGTAGAAAGATGCCTCCTCTACTTGGAGCACTGTTAGTGGAATGAGACCCCCTCATTTGATCAGGAGAGAAGACTGGACTGTTCCAGGTTCTGCTCTTGGTGCCCCTGCTGTGAGACCAGATGACCTGGGGCACTGCCTAAATTGCCAGTAGAGCTCTCTGGTACCTGGGAAGGGACCAGACCACTCTCCCACCTACCCCTGCTGCTCCACCAGCTGTGTCAACTCAGAACACCTCTGACAAACACTGTGACTCTGCTTCCCAGAAAAACCCCTCACATTCATCACTGCCTACTGCTTACAGGCTTTAAAAATCAGGGGACCTGCAGCACAAGTCTCCCAGCCAGTCCCATCTGATGACAGGCTCGAGTTACCCCTGACTCCAGCCATGGCATTGCAATCCCATTTCTCAACTCTAACAATTAGATAACACTGAGGATTTAGATCCCACAGCTACGTCAGCCTTACCGGTCAACAATGTGCAAGATCCCTAAGGCCATCAAATGGGCTGAAGCAGAGAGTGAAACATGGAGAGAAGGGCATGAATTTGAAATTCAGAGGATATCTGATAGCTTGTAAATAACAAGTCTGATTCTGTGAAACCATGGGCTGACATCATGTTATATACCAATCCTATTCAGGGAAGGCTGTCTGCTTTGCAACAGAAATGTGTGTTGAGAGGGAAGGAAAAAAAACCCAAATCAGCAAGGATGAAAGCAAGAAGAATAAAAACAGTTGCAGATACAAAGCAGAGAAGATGATTTATACGTGTTCATGCAATTTCTGCTCTGTCAAGACTGATCTTTTCAGGTACTCCTTCTTTGTCTCATGTGTGTATTTCAAACACAGAAAAGGTTTAGCTGGAAGGAAGCCAGTATCCAGCCCCAGGCAATGATTAGTGAATCCATTTGGAGGAGCACACTTATCTTTGACAGACAGAGAGATTTCCAGGAGTCAGATATATTGGCAGCTGTCAGAATGAGAGGCTGGAAATTTACAGCCTGAATCATACTGAGCTCATCCAAGAGGCACAGAGACACTGCCACAAAGTCTTCAGACTCGTGTTTTCCTTGCAGCCAGTTGTGAGGGTTCATAAACACAATTTTATTATCCCTTGCTCGCCCTGCACATGCAGGGTTTATCTCCATACAACTTAGGTGAGTGCATTGGGTGGTGTGCTCAGTGTGTTAGCAGGGATGGCTGGGGCAGGCACGCTCCCCCAGCTCTGCCCCAAAACCGCTGCTTTCCAAGCTGGAATTGCCAGCCCCGTTTGTTAAAGCCTCCTGCAGGGACAGGACTGGAGGCACCGGTTTCCAGGGGGATGGAGGTGAGGGCTGTGTGAGGATGAGCGACCGCGGCTCTGCCGTACCTGAAGCCCTGCGGACACACGCAGGTGTAGCCATTGACCGCGTCCACGCAGGCGGCTCCGTGCCGGCACTTGTGCCCCACGCAGTCATCATCATCCACCTCACAGTGTTTGCCGCTGTAACCCGGCAGGCACTCGCATCTGAAAGGCACCAACATCCCTGTTAATGGTTTCAGCGTTCCCACCAGCAGTTCACGCAGGCAGCCCAGCACCTGCTGGATTTGGGGTGGGGAGATGTTTGCAATTACTCCTGGAAGCATCAAGCACAGTTCCTGCCATCAGAAAGGCCCAGGTCTCTCCTTGCTGGCTGCATTTGAAGCTCTGCAATCTGCTGAAGTTCAAGTTGAGCAAAGCACCACCATCCTACAGCTTCTCCTCAGCCCAGTCTGTGGAGAAGGGTTCACCTGGCAGACTCCCAGTTGTGCTAAGGATGACTCCCTAATCTTACAGACTCAAGGGACAAAATTCTGCAAGGGCAGTGGCTCTGATGCCTCAGAGTATGATTTTACCAATCATCTGAGCTTGGCCCTGTGCAGCTTCATGGAGCACAGGAAGGGCCCACCTTCCAAATGGAAGCAATCTGTAAACAAGCTATAAACCTCAGCAATTCAAAGAGAAAGACCAAGCTTTGAGACCATCACCTGCTTTCCCTTCATTTGCAAGGCAAAATGCTGCTGCAACAATGGAAAGTTGTCTTTGCAGCATGTCCTTTGCCATGGTGACACCTGCTGTGGGGTCACACCTTGGGCTGGAGCACAGTGGGATATACCCAAACCTTCAGACATTGCCTTTATTTGGCAAAAATTATTTATTTGGTTTTATTTTATACAGTTCTCAAGTTTGCTGCACAAAGGCTGCATCGGCATTTCTATTTTTAAGTCTTGCAGAAGTTTATAACCTGACAATAGAAAATACATCCCAAAGTCTCTGACTTGGACCAGATCTTTTGGGATTGCTGAGCAGCCTTTTTTTAATCTCTACTGTAGACAGTGTTTAGTCATGAACACTCTTTAGTCCATAAAACACATTTTACTCCTCCCAGCTGGATGTTGTTGCACATCTGGAAAACAAAAGGCATGCCACTTCAACCAAATCAGGGGAAGAGCTACAGATAATTTCAGCAATAAAAGAGAGGTTTGTGCTCTTGCTAGAGCCTGTGGTTGGACCCAACGTGCTCGTCACCAAGAGCTGGAAGAGGAGAGACATCATGAAGCTGAAGATGTGGCATCAGGAGAGAGACTAGAGCTCCATCAACGTATTCAGCTGGCCTACTCCTCCTCCTCCTCCCTGCCAGCAGCCTGGTGGGGTAAATGCAGGAGGAAGCACCTTGTGGGAAACCTCTTCAAAAGAAATGGACACATGGGAGTGATGAGGAAAAAACATTTCCACTTGCTAGGCAGCAGTCATTGTGCTGAGGAGTGACAGCACACGGCTCCTGCTGCTCCCAGGGCAGGGCAGTGAGCGGTGACACTGCAGGACACAGCAGTGTCCTGTCAGTGCTGAGGCCAGGGTGCCAGCAGCCACCCTGCTCAGGCACATGGAATGTCAGCTCCAGTCTCCCTTTCTGAGTGTGGTTTGACTGGATAAACCTGGAGGAAAAGGGGCAGAGCCTGCTCACCTGTGGCTGTCCATGGGCAGGGTTAGGTGTGTGCAGACACTCCACCCTCCCTGCAGCAGAGGCCCCATCACCAGCCTGTGCAGCCACAGGAGGGTCCATGTCCCAGCTCTGCATGTGTCAATTGCTGTTTTACACCTCGGTGGCTCAGGGAATACTGTGATTAACATAATGGGGATGACAAATCAGAGCAAAGAGCAAGAAACAAAAAATGTTCCTGCCCCAAACCCTAGAAATGAGCAGTGTTTTCTGGCAGCATTGCAGACACACCTGCGAGGAAACAGTGTCAATCAAAAGACTTTGTGAGGGGAATTGGCAGCATTTAATCCTGTTGTTTTTTATTGATCCCCGCAGTCCTAATATAAAGTGATGTAATAATGAACAATGTGCAGTTCCTTATTTAGGGCTGCCATGCATCAATTTTATGATGTGTATTGGCTATCTCAGTAATGACAGAACCACCACTTTTCTCTGCGGGGCTGCATTAAATCAGCATTTTAAGCTGTCAGGTAATAATTCCAAGCTTTAGAATAATAAAGTATATTTATATCATGCTCCAACATCAATACAGTGAATGGAAAAACATGCTCCTCTCTTGAAGTTATTTTTTGGAAGTAATTTCATTGTGTTAAAGGCTGGTTTTTTGTCTTGTTTTCTGGCATACAGAAAGCTACTCTTCTTCTACACAGTAACAGCATACTAAAGATGTGGAGGCTGGAATGGAGGAAAGCCACCTGCAAATTTAACTCCAAAAGCAAAGAGCTCTGTGCAGCCAAAGACACACTGAAATAGTCCACTTTGCTTCCAAGCTTGGCTTTAGAAGCATGGAATTCCTTTTGGTGGGTCAGTCTTCTCTGAGCTCTAGTGTCACATCTAGGCTGAAGCTACCAGAAAATGCCTGCCTCAAGTCTAGGAGGTGAGAAATTCAGCCCCATGAGTTCCTCATCCATACTTCTAGGAACTTAGGGTCTGTGCCATCAGGGAATGGTGGCATGGTAACTCCATCCTTATCCCACAGTCCCACACAGTGCCAGCAAGGGACTGAGTGCCAATCAGTAAAACTGATGCAGTAAAGAAGGTGGCAAAGAAACCTCCATGTTCAGATCCCAGTAAGAGAGTAATTTACACAATTAGATAGTTATCTCATTTCCCAGTGACCATCTGACACCACTACAGTTGAAATCTTGTTTTCTGTTACAGCCTTGTAGCAATGGCAACATTCCCAGTATCACAGAGAGCCTAAAAACATGTCCAGTGGTATTTAAATTGTTGGCCTATCTGAGGGGATTTGCATCTGCATGCACTCAATGTCTGTTGTATTAAAGCCGTGAATCATGGCTTCTATCGCAGGGCCAGAGTGGAATTTCCCTCCCCACATCAATAAATAACTTGGCTTCCTATGTTTTTTCCTGTCTTTGTCATCTTTTCTTCCCTCTGCAGAGCTGCAGCTTGACTGGGGCTGAGGGCAGGACAGACTGACTGGTGTGTCCTGCTCACATGGCCATGTCACAAACAGCTCAGGGACAATCCTGACTCCCGTCATTAACACTCCCAGCCTCTGGAAGCAGACACAGGACAGACAGAAGCCTGCAGGAGCATTATCCTGCACCATCAGAAAGGAGATCAGGCTGCTCAGGGGATCAGCTCAGCACAGCAGCAGAGGCTGCTGTTTTCAGTGAGCCCCAGCAGCATCCACACATCACTGCACAACTGCTGAGGGCTCATTTCTGAGTGGTTTGGTGCCACTAAAGTATGAAAGAAATAGCAGTGCTTGGACACCTCACATTCAAGGCTTCTTCAACTCTCAAGTTTGGCTGCTAGAAAGCAAAATGGGACAGAAGAAGAAAATAAATAATGGACTTTTCTGTAGTGTTCTATGAATAGTGGGAAGAATAACACAACAAACAGTAGCAGAAAAATACTTAAAAGCAGTTATTTAAGCTCCCCTCAAGGATTAGTGGCCCTACTGTGAAGAACACTTTTCAAGCAAGCATGTGAGAAAAAGCATTTATTTACTCAAATTGTTTGGGTGGCAGTCATGGTAATGCTTCCAGCAAGGGGAAAACCATTCAGGGCCACAGCTGTCTCTAACCCTTCGTGCTCTAAAAGAAGGCAATTTGAGTTACAAGCCTCTGCCTCATAACATGATGTACTACTGAATTTACCAAAGGTACTGGATTAACCAAATGATGGATTACCTGGAAATGAAACCTGGAAAGAACATCAGGGACTATTTATGCACTGACACACAGTCCAGTGCCTACACATCAGTTCAGGAACCATTCTAATCATTTAATAGCTTCATCTTCTTCAAGATTTGGAAACATTTCTGTCTGGAAGCTTTTCACCCAAAAGAAAGGCTTGTGTTGTACTGCCTGACTGTCTAGCAGAGAGTCAGCTGCCCTGGAGACAGCCACCCTCTCTAAGATTTTGGTTCATTTCCTTTTAACTCTCCTGAAATGTTCTGTATGTCAGTTTACACTGTTCTGACATGCTGGCTGCTTCACAAGACACAATCTGACCCCAGCTGGAAGTCACCAGGAAGAACAAAGCCTGCTACCTTCCCTCTCCTGGGTGTGTTGGACAGAACCCCAGGAGGGAATCAGTGAGCACCCAGGGCTGTGAAAACAGCCTTAGGAGAAGCTGCAGAGACCATCTCACTCTGCACTGAACTCCTGGATTTGTCTCCAAAGATCTTTTCCTGACAAGCTTTTCACAGAGCTCGACTTTTCAACTGACTATCTCTATCTGCTAAATTGCTCTGGAAGTCCCTCTTCAGACACACAGTGAATGCTGCCACTGTGCACCTCTCACAACTCCCCAGGTGCTCCAGGTGCTTTGCTGCCATCCCAAACACGAGCCTTTCACCCCTGTGAAACAGTCAATGTCATTCCCAATAGGAAAATACAAACACAGACATCACCAAACCCCAAATGAGCCAAGCAAGGCTGGTGGAAAAGGAGGCTCCTGAGCTGCAGCCATCCAGCTCTGGATCTGTTAAAGCTCCTGCTACACTACTTGAATTTTTAAGTGCCCTAAGGAACACATCAGAAAACTCTCCTTGGTTTGTGATGTAGGATAAGGTACTTTGCAGTGACTGTTCCATAAATTCTCCTATTGCCATGCTCTATTCCAGAATAATTCTTCTGCTCTGAGGGTACCTCCATTATTTTGAAGTAAACCACAGAAAGCTAGAAAAGTATATATGGATGCATTAAAATTAAAATGTGGCACAGACTGAAACACATATAGTCTTGCATTATTTGTGTTAATTTTGGTGATTTTTGCTCCACACTTATTGCCAGTACAACCCCAGTCAAGCCAATGGATGAATGTGCCCTCTGTGTAGAGACCCAACACACACACACACTCTTACCTGATTCCTTTGTCCAGAGGAACACATTTGGACTCATGTTGGCAGGGATTTAGATCAGGAACACAGTGGTTAATCACCTCATCACACAGTTCACCTGAGGCAAAGGAAAAGCAAGAAAGCTGTAACACAGCTTGAACAATCCTGAACACCCATGATGTCCAGGGATGGCCAATCTCCCTAAGTGGAGACAGCTCAGTAGTTCAGCAGGAAGTGACAAAATTGCTTGTTGAGGGCACATGAGACTTCATTAAATCAGCTCCTCTGACCTACAGTGACCACACTGTTTCTATCACATGGATTTGAAAGGCTGGTATAAAAAGCACTGACGTATAAACTCCACTTGGAGACAGATGAGGGATCAAATGGGCAGTTCCTGACCCAGAACCTCTTATTTCAAAGCAAGAAAGTGACACAAAGTGAAGTTGCTCATTAGACCGTAACATTTTCACACGGGCACATATTTCAGCCACGGTTAATACTGCCAAAGAAGCTGATTGGACATCGTTCTGGGAAAGAACAACAACCCACAAACCCTCCCCCCAAAACCTCTGTGACTCTCCATAATAGGAACCAGCTTTAGGACTGCATGCAATTATAAAACATTCACTATTTATAAGAGAAGTACTAGCTCTATTGTGCTCACAGGAGATGATGGCTTTTCAGAAAAAAATCCACCTCATATAAGCCCAGCTCAGCTGTTTCTAGGTACAGTGTATAACATGCCACGAACCTCCCTGGATTTGTATAAATTTTAATAATTAATAGTTGTAGAATAGTCAAACCATGATAGTTTATTTAAATACAATCTTTCTCTGAGTCCTGAATTATTAGGTCACACTTCAGTACCCCAGGATTTGAGATCCAGACAAAGACCACAGCGATCTTTGCCTTCCCCAGAATCCAAGAGAAACCTATCCCACACCTCCCAGAGCCTTGTAGGAAAAGCAAAGGTTGGGGAATCTCAGCATGGAACCCCCCAAAATGTGCAGTCCCTAAGCCCCCTGTGCAGCTCTGCCAGAGGAGCACTTCTGCAGGGTTTCAAGGTTATACATATTTTCTGTGCCTATACATGGTACACACCATCACATAAACACAGGCCATGGAAATGGTGGGGAAAAAGGGTAATGTGGGAGGCACTGGTGGGCTGGAATTGTTCTGGAAGGTTTTCATGGAGCTGCAGCTCCACCTGTCTTAGGAGAAATGCCATTTTCAAAAATCTTTACATTTCTCTACACTCTAGTGGTTACAGAGAAACACTTGAAAATAGAAGCCAAGCAAACCACAAAGATCAAAACTCAGATGGAAAATGCAAATCAGAGCCATCCATCTTTTAGCAGTTCTGTGATCTGGTGGGCTGGCTGAGAGTACAGTTTTGAGGATGACTCTGGTGCTGATAGGTGTGGTTTGTTAACTCCCCCAGGTGCTAATGCTCTGTCAGGTTATTCCTCCCACATCTCCAGCCTCCCTCCAGTACAAGATACACCGATCTTGATATGACTCTTCCTATTAGAATGGAAATATAATATGTATTTGCCAAAATTACTCAATTGTTGTTGCATGTTTCAAACATGGAATGTGTTCTAGATCTGCTTTTGAGAGCTGTCAAGTGTAAATGGGAGCAGGAATACAATCCACGGGAGGGGGCACTGCCAGCACAAACCCCATCCTCGTGGGCCATTCACACCCTCCTGACTTTGTGGTGGGCAGGGGATTCTGGCATGGCAATCTGCAGTTTATTGTTCACAGCATCAGTCACAAGACAAGCAATTCCACCTGGAGCTAAGGAATCCCAGGAAGTCACCACTATTAAATGCTACCAAGTCTTTTCACAGCCCTGGACAAACCCTGTGCAAATATAATGAACATATCCAGCTCAGGAAGGGGGATGTGCCATAGAAACTGAACACTGTAGATCCATGGGGATCAGGGATCAGATCACTCACTGGGCTTGAGGTTGGCCATTGTACTTTGTTGTTCCTCACAAGCAACGAGAGATGTTCAGTTCTTACAGCTGTGAAGACTGGGACACCTACTGACACATTGTGAGGTGGCAGAACTGGGAGAGGTCTGTTTACTGCCATCCCCAAATCCACAGGGCACCAACGCTCCCAAAGGCACTCCCTCAGCCTTGGGGCAGGCCTGAACATGAGCTGGTCAGACCTTGTTACAATGCTTGGAGAGCAGCCAGTTTGTCATCTTGATATTCCTCATGTCCCTCGTGTGCTATGGATCTTATGTGAAAACAAACATCAAAAAAACTAACTGGCCAGTGACATTAAAAGAGCTCAAATGAGCTAAAGCTGGAAATAATTTTGGAAGACCATCTAATAACTGAAGAGAGTGTGGACAGATGCCTTCAACCATCCTTTCACTAAAAATGGTCAATACATACTTTTGAAGTTTCTATTTTTTCTTTTGTTTTGTTTTGAAGCAAAGGAAACAGGCTTTAAAAAAATATGAACAGTATCAAAACTCTCAAAGGAAACCGTAATTCTTCTTTAAGTATTCTTCTGAACAGTCTTGACAAGTGCTTAGAGATCCAGTGAAACTCTCCCCAAATGTCAAATATTATGACTCACTGTGTCATTCTGAAGATACCACTATCAAAATGTAGGAGAATTCTAGGCTAGGTACCAAACACAGCATCCAAAAAAATGATATTTTTCATGCAAAACTTGGAACATTTAAGGATCCTTCCTGTTATTTTTCCCATCTATCACTCATTAGGGAGCTCACTTGGGAACGCCTTGCAACTAGAGCAGCCTCATCTCGGGAAGAAAATACCTCTTGGTCATTATTTCAGGCTCCACCAATGTTCAGTAGATGCTGCAGAAAGCATGCCAGGGAAATAAAACACTTTTTGAAAAGCAAAACCCAAGGCAGCAGCTACACAATGTCTTTCTCATATTTTATTCACTCAGAAAATATCTGGGCCAAAAAATCTGCCCTCAGACCTGAGAGCGCAATATTCATTGGTCGTTTTAATGTCAGTATCAGAGAAAAAATGTGATCCTCTTTTTCTTTTTTTGGAGTGACACAGGGCTGCTTCTCTGTGCAGCAATTAAAGGTCTAGTCCAAATTTCTCACTGCAGAGTTATGTGAACCTAAAAACAAACTGGACATTCATCTTGGGCCAACTCCTAGCAGCACTGATTCTCTTTGTGGAGGATATTTGATCATGCTAAAACAAGAGAAAACTTCAGTGTAATGCTTTCCCAAGTGTAGGAAACCATCCAACCTCCCTGATTTCCTCTCTCTTACATGTTCTCAGATCACAGCTCCAGTTTGGGTTTCTGAAGCACTTCTATAAAAACAGACAGGAAAATCACAGCTGCATTTCTTTTCTAATCAGTTAAATGACTCTTTTAATCCCAAATAATGCTTTTTGTTCCATCAGGGCACACTTATTCTCTTTAATCAAAGCTGAAGAGAATAGGTAACATGCAAGAAGATGCTGAAGAGATGAAGAGAACAGCCTGATATATCACAAAATATTGCAGTTTTCAGATTAGAAACAATTTATAATGACAGGTGGAACTCTAGAACTCTAACAGGTGGATGATCTCCCCTTGCTGCTGACTCATACTCAAAAAAAAAAAGAGGAAAAAGGAAAATAAGAGAGAAAAAAAATCCTTGAATGATAGCCAAGGCATTCTGCTCCTTCAAAACTACCTCCTTTTTGTCCCCTTTACTCACATTGTCTTAAGAAAAAACAGCGTGGGGTTTTTTTTTGGGTTTGTTGGTGGGTTTGTTTTTTTTTTTTCCTCTTGCAACATTTTCCTGGCCTTATTTTTCAACAGAATCATGAATTTCATGGGGCTTTCCACAGGGCTCCCTGCTTATGAAGAGCTGCCAAGAAACACACTTAGGCTTTTTTGTAGCCTTCCCCACGTCTCAGAACGAAGCCAAAACAACAATAGGGCAATAAAGATGACTTTTACACACAGTTTAATAATCATCTATCTTTTTTCTGTTCTGTGCTGTCATGAGAGCTATTTATTTCATGCCCCATTAGACTTTTAAACCAGGATCCAAGCTACACTATTCCTCCTTAATCAGTAAGAGAAGCTGGATGCAGTAAAAGTATTTTACTTATTTATCTTTAAGTGAAATTGCAGTTCTGAAAAAACAATGTAGAGCACCAATTTGCAGCCAATGAGTTCAATGATTTTTCTTTTGATCCATGTGTCACTTGGGCGATACTTTGTTGTAATATACTGACAAAACAGCTTAGAAAATATCCCCATCCTTAACGCAAGAGAAGCTTTAGTAGGGCCTGCAAGACTGGCAGTAAATATGCTGTCGAGAATTTCACAATATTACTTGGGAAAAGGAACGTGCTTCTGGTGAAGAAAGGATGGAGAAAGCCTGGCCTGTATCCACAGCATGGAAACTTTTCCAGGCTGCACAGGGTGAGTGGTTAAACAGTGTTGCAACATTCTGAACTCTGCCAGGTAAGTCCGAATGGAACCTGTCTCTTTGCTGCTAATAAAACACACTGTGCTGTTTTTCTCATAGGAGATTACTCATTTTATATCTAATAAATTGTATTGGAAGAAATGTTTTCTGTGTTGTGTTTTCCCCTTCTCTCTGTCCAGTCATTACAAAGAAGTCAGTGCCAATTGGAAGTTTCAGAACACTGAACCTAAAAATGGTTGGGTGTTCCTCCAAGGAAGTAATTCAGTAAGGAATGTTGTTGATGTTTGATGAAAATGATTTGAGGCTCATCTAAGAAAATTTAAAAATGAATTTTTTACTTCCAAATTATTTCAACTTGCAAGGAATAAATGAGAAACTCTGTGAAAATCCTTCAGCAGCAAAAGCTATCATGTTAGATACAAAAACATAAAAGAAATCACCTGAAATGCACTGTAGCAGAGTAAATACTGCATGATCACTGAAGTTTGCTCTTGCTTGACAAACACTGCCCACAATACTCAGCAGGCAAAAAGTTACTTTATGCTTTTCATCCTGTCTTAATTGGTGAAAACTCCCAAGTTCTCACTTATCAGGTTTTGGCCTGTTAAGTTGGACCCCTTAAGTTCAATGGCACACTGGGATTCCCACAGTGGCTGGTTTTTCAGATTCAAGGAGCAATTCTCCCTAACCTTATGATCCAACAAAAGGAGAATGGGTAAAAGCAGATCTGGACAAGGGAAATAATGATCCTTTCACTGTTTCAGAATCTTGAAGAAGGAATGTGTTCTATGCACTGCTGAAGTATGAAAAACCATATTCAGCATCCCAAATGCCACACAATGCAGTGTGTGAAGCATTAACTGAACCAGACAATTTCCAGTGCCCCTACAAGGTGGTGACCTTGTCGTGCCTAAAGCACTATTATTCCTCAGAACCACTGTGTCTGGAAAAGATCATCATTTTGCTGGACACCCTACATTTTTCAGTGCACTTATTCATATGGATGCCTTCCAATTGTCTGGAATCAGCTGAGGATCAGTTCAGTTATCCACACAACCTAGTGCAGCAAGTCACACCTGAGATGTCCCACGTTATGTGAGATGTCCTTCCTGGGCTGGCAGAGAGGACACTGGACACGCTGTGGACTCCTGCTGGTCTGAGCAGGGGGTGGGGAGTGGGGGCAGGAGCCTGTTAAAAATGCTTTGTCTCCAGCACTCCTTCCTCCTGACTCTGCTCCCTGCTCCAGCACTCCCATGGGATGCAGTCCTTCATGGACTCCTCCAGCGTGGCTCCTTCCCTCAGGCTGCAGCTCTCTGAGAACCGCTCCAGTTCCGTGTCACACACTGTTCCTTCTGTGGCACACAGCTCTTCAGGAGCTGACTGATTTCCTTGTTTCCCCCTGTGTTTCTTGACAGACTGGATTTAATGACTCTCACATCCCGTTTGAGGATGAATTCACTCTCCCCATCCTAAAGGACACAAGTAGCTGGCACTCCATCTTCTTACAGACACGCTGTGTCCTGATGAACAAGCAGGAATTCTCTGGCACATCTTATTCCACAGACATGGCACTTTACATTTTACAGATGGGAGTTTGACCAGAGGAGATCCTGGAGCTGAGCACTCCAGCATAGCAGGACACCCACACTGAGGCTGGGACAGGCTGCAGCACTGCCAGTTGCTGTGCTATTTCCTCCCAGTACGATCAGATAAGAGTCCAATCTGATAGCAATGACATGTGGTTCTCTCTTCATAAAACAGGGCTGGAAATGGGCTTAGGCTCTTGAACAAAGCCCAAACCTTCCAGGTCTTCCAGCATTTCTCATTCCTAGTTACACAACTGGGAAATGTGGGGTGCCTTTTTGTGTTTCACGCAGAAAGCAAGTACACTTCACATCTGCCAAGTAACTAAAACTGAGAAACTTCCATGTAAGTCAGAATTCCTTCAAATAAAAAGAAAGAAAACACACTAAACTCTGACCACATTTTTTCTGTCTTGAGGAAATTATGGCTGAAGCTCCAAAATCTAAAAGGAGTTGATAGTGAAGTGCATGTTTAAGCCTTCAGTATTTATTAGGCAGTCCAGATCCCTGTGGAACCACAAGGCTGAGCCACAGCACCTCAAACCTCCTTGTTCCCATAGCAAAAACTCGGGGGGAGAAGCAGCCTCAGTGCCATGATCCACCTCAGCCTGTCCAGGGACAGAGCCTCAGGGGTGCCACATCTCTGTCACAGCAGTCAGGATGGGAGCAGCCACCAGCCCCACACAGCTGCTCTCCCTGGAGCTCTCCCTGGAGCTCTCCCTGGAGCTCTCCCTGGAGCTCTCCCTGGAGCTCTCCCTGGAGCTGCAGTGGGTGCTTGGCTTTGGCAGACACAGTTATCCCAACAGTGCACTCCAGGAAAAGGGATCTTAATCACTAACAGGGACCTGGGCTCTAAAACTCACAGATACCATCTACCACAGGACACCACAAGGTCCCCTAAGGTAAAACAGATCTTAGCCTTCTCTTCCAAACACATCAAACCAGAAATAGCTCCTAGCTTTATTTTGTTATTATTTATTTTGAGATACATTTTTTTTCAGTGATACAAACTGCTTGCAGCTTTTTCCCAGGGAAGTGAACTATTTTAAAACACTTGGTCCTGCCATCTCTGCCATGGATTACTGTGTATTTTAGTAAAGACCTATTTTCAGTAGTGGAAACCACAATTTTTTTTTGGTTTTTTTTTTTTTTTTTTTGCTTTTTATTTAGGTTTCAGAACAAAGAGGTGAGGGCATTGTTGAAGCTTTTTAGAATCTTTGGCAAATAGGAATATATTTCCTGTTTTTTTTTTTTTTTGGTGTGTAACTGCTACAAATTTCTGCTTCTGCTAAAATCAGGAGGAGGAAAAGTCACAGCAAAGAACAAAACTAAATAAACTAGCAGGTGAGGCACAAAAGCATTCAAAGCACCCAGGACATGTTTGGTGCAGCCCATTTGTTCCTTTGTGTATGTTTGGACCCCTCTTCACGTGGAGACACAGAAGGCAGGGAGGCTGAGGACAGGATGACTTTGCAGGGGTGAGATTCTGTGTTTGAGTCTAGGGCTATGAGCAAAGCAGTGATGGTCTGTAACAGCAGTGAAAAGGGAAAAGGAATGGAAGGGAAAAGCTCTCTGAATTTTGCCCTACATTCCTACACCACAAAGCTGAAGGGAAAACACAACGTTTGTATCAATACCTGGAGACAGGCCATGCTACAGCCAAAAAGGCAGAGATTAGGAAAATACAAAAAAAGGACAAGAACCAGGGTGGCTGATCAAGTACATATCCTTCTCTTCTGATGTCACTGTGAATGTTTCTTTTTGAAGGGAAGGAGAGCCTACAAAACTGTAAGGAGGAGCTGTGAACCACCCAAAGTCCAAGCAGGTCATAAACCAGCCCCAGACCCCTCAGAGCTGGCTGGGTTTGGGTACATGTTTATAATTTACCTTCAGGATTAGAATAATTAGTTGGGCAGAGGAAAAAGAAGACATCAGCAGACAATTAAAGCCATCAGGACTCTGCTACACGGCATGAGTGTCAGTTTGGTTATTTATATACAGATAACAAATATTGAAAATAATGATTTTAAGAATGGTGAAAAAACCTGGTGATGGTGGGGATGGGTTTGAAGCTTTTTTATGGCATTCAGCTGCCTGCCTCCACTCCTCTCAATTTTGTCTTCTTTAACTTGCATTTACTACTTCATGGAATCCATTTGTAATTCCACATTGTTTTAAAGTTAATAGATGGAAAAGAACTAGGAAGGAGGCTATTGTATGAGAGTGGGCTGCTTTTTGGTGTGGGATTTTTTTCTTTTTTTAAAGGAAAGTGAAATGGGGATGGAGTGTGGGAAATTCCTTCCTCAGCAGTCACTTAACAAATTGGCCATTTTTCATCTACTCTGAGTCGGGGGAAAGACTGTCAAAGAATTTTAAAAGAAAACACTGCAAAATCTTATTAATTGAAGAAAGATTTTTGGCCTTTATTTTTCCAGCCAATGAAAGCAAAATTCATGCATCATAATTTGGGATGTTGTTCCCTAAAAAGGCTATAATAAGTAAAACCAGACAGACAGCAGATAGAGCAGGAAAACACTAAGGTATGGAAAAAAACAAAGCCTGGATACTGTGACTCTGTCAACAGTCAAAATTTTCATCACATTCATTTTCAATCTGTACTTCATTTAAGAACATAAGATTTACTATCATGGTTTAACCATTACTCAACTAAGCCAAGGGGGGACCCTAACAATTTGTTACAGAACAACACACATACACACTCTTGGATCTTCCTCCCTGCGTTCAGACTATTTTCTGTGTTACAATTATTCTATAAATGCAGAGTTTACTGAAATATCGCTGCAGTGTTACCAGCATTGTGGCAACCAAGAGCACAGGAGTGATGAGGGATTCAGGCTCCCTGCTTGGCAGGGGAGAAAAGCAGGAATCTGCAATGACTGAGCTGGGCACCTCTAAGCTCAGGTTATGCAAACATCCCAGGCTATCAGTGCAGAAACAGCTCCAGTGCAAGACAGACCACTCCTGACTGGATGTGGGGGCTAACTACAGCTGAGAAATCCCATTTGTACATGAAACCAACAACTCTTGCATAATTACACCAATAAAAATGGATGGTCTGGATTTGTTCAGCCACAAAACCCAGCCAGTCAATCTTTCAAAGAGATTTCTATTTTCCATACAAGGGTTGGTGAGGAAAACAAAAAGCTTACTCTGCCTGCTACTACCTGTTAACAGCAGAATTAAGGATAATATTTGGGTACAACATGAAGAGGTATCAACTGTATTTTCTGTCCTGCTACATACAGCCTGGCTATGGATGTTTGTGCCCTTTCAGGCATTGAGCTCATTGTCTCCCAGACTACTTCACAGGAAAATTGCTTCCCTGGGCTCTACACCCCTGCCATTCCTTGCTTATCCACCTGTAGATCAAATCCATGTACTTGCAATGCTGGAACACACACGGTTTGGTAACACAACATTTAGTGCAGTCAGCATCAGAGAGAGGCAGGTACCTGAGTACACAGCTCTGAGCACAGGAATAAGCATTCCTGACCCCTGGAGTGAACTGCTTTTCTCTCTGAACTCTTGGTCTTCATACACTATGCAATACTGAACTCAGCTGCACCTAATTCTTGTGTTGTTGTTGTTTTTAATAGATACTGCCATAGTAGTGTCAGATATTCCTTCAGTACAAAAAGGTTCATCTAAAAAGAATATACACAGAGATGCCCTGGATGTCACAGGAGACTTCAGTCAAACTCTTTGGTCAGCAGATCCCTCTCTTTCCAGGTCAGACACACAAACCATTGCAAGGTGCTTTCATAGCTTGTCTCTGTGCTTCCATGGCATTTCCTTCACTTTTGTTCAGTCAACTGAGCAACTCCACATGATGCCTCATTTCTTGTGTTTGGATTCAACTCCTAAGGACCCTTGAAAGCATTTGCTTGGTTTGCTTGGCTTGTGTGTACTTTTGTTTGGCTGATGGCTTCAATTCTTCCAGCCATTTTATGCTGCTCCCTGTCCTGCTCCGAGGCCAGGGTGGCTCTGAGGGACATTTCAGCCCAGCACTGCAGTCAGTCCTTCCAGGTGACTGATCAGGTCTGATGAAATATCCCCCTCCAAAACGGAGGGAAAGCAGATTAAGGCAAATCTGGTATCACTAAACTCTTCCTATTTTAAGCAACACAAACTATTGTAACCCTTCAGATTCTAATTTAAGCAACACCTCTATTTTATTTAATTATTTTGAAACCTTTTTCACCTGCAATTCATATTACTTTTTCTGGCAGCATTTCCTTAATTTCTTAAAAAATTACTATTTTTCCCCCCAATTGTAATTAAGCTTATTGCCTGCACCATAATAGCTTATGCTTACTGTGTGGCTGTGTATTACCCACATGGCAACAGTGAGGTCTGGTATTTGACAAACTCCTGCTAATCACCATAGGCACAGCACAGACAACATTCAGGTAAAAAAAAATACCCAAAGCCAGAAATCAATGAAACAAAACCCACTGTAAGCTGAGTAAAAATATTTCAAAACTGGCTCTAAAGTATCACATGAATTCCCTGGCCATTATCCAGATGGCCATTTGAGAAGAAATCCCAGTCTAGTTCTTTCTTACATTTATTGTCTGGGGGAAAAAAAAAATCTGCAACAATCCTGCAGAAAGGAAAGTGCATTTGCATATATGCTGGATTCAGTTCCTTACTGGATATGTCTTTTCTTGGCTGGTCAAATCCATTTCCTGTTGTAAATGTAAAGACTTTGCCTCCTTGCATTGGGTTTTGTTAGAAACCACCCAAGAGTAGCTGACATAAATAGTGCACAAGTAAGCACAATGGGCTCAACATCCTACAAGCAAAACTCTTTACTCTGCTAAGCTGAATTTTTTTAGGTTTTGGCAGAAATATGATTTTAGAGACCCAATAAATGTACATTTGAGTCATAAGGCTTTTCTCAGCTGAAGATTTACATGGGCCTCCTTTGTATCAGCCACAAAAGTATTTTAAGAGTTTGGAAATTCTAGAAGCTTTCCTCCTGCTTTACTCAGCCACTCAAGCTTGATCCCCATTAAATCCCCCGACATGTAATATATTCCAGTGTACAAGAAGCCCTTCATTGCTTCTCCATGCTCAGGAGGTAATAACCCCATTTCAAAGGCTGGAGCAGGAACTCCTGCAGGTGTTTCCTTACCCTCCTTGCTGAGCCAGGAGGGCTGGGCTAACACCGTGTGAATGAGTCCAGGGAATGCTCCAGAATGGCTCGAGGAAAACCATTTCTAGATTCCACTTAGGAGAGTCTCTGCTCTCGCAGAAGGTTTAGGAAGGAATTTATCTGCAATGCAGGATAGTACTGGAAACACTCATCCCATTTCTAACTCCATCACCAACCCCTGTGACCATGGACCCAGCAGCTGACCCTGCTCCCTGACCTGGGTCACACTGAGGACAACACCTGAGCCTGCAGCCTCCTACACAGCCTTTGCTTGCCCACTTGTGAAACAGAGACAGGAACTGAGCAGCACATCATCAGGCTCACTGTATTCAACAGCAGACCTCTGAGATCTCAGGTGAAAGCCATGCACCCTAAGCCAAGGTTTTAATGGATTCAGGACAGGTGTATATCAGGCTCAGCTCAGTACTGAGAATGTGCACACTGAAGAACAGACTTCTCTGATCCCTTAAATACAGTTTTCTTAATGTATTTAATAATCAGGCATCAGTACTTTGACCCAGAAAAGTGGTCATGTTTATGAGCACATATATTGCAATATTAGTAGAATTAACATTTTTCCAGGAAGAGATCCAGATTGTTTAAAAGGGGATTTTCAGTTAATTTTATGCTCATGCACTAAATAAACATTTAGACCCTTCCCTTCAGGCACTTCTCATGGATTCCTGTTCTCTGGTTGTGGCCTTTTCTTACCTGTGTAATTAGGAGGACAGAGGCACACATAGTTGTTGATCCCATCCACACACGTAGAGTTATTCTCACAGTCATTATCTTCACAGTCATCTGGATTTATTTCACACCTCTCCCCTTCATACCCAAGAAGACAAGAGCAGCTTTGGAGGCAAAAAAAAAAAAAATAAATAAAAATTAGCATGGATCTAAAGGGACAAGAGTTCTGAGGTATAAAGCTGAAATTAAAACATATAAGAGTCAGTTGGAGCCAAATTCACTGCTGCTGTGAGGCGTAGAGCAATTTAACCCCAAATGTTTGGTGAAGGATGCAGTCTGATGGTTCCTGGGGTCATGTAATTATTTACACAAGACAAAAATCATCCTCAGAAGCCAGCCTCTGCCATGCTCCCTTTGCTTGCTTTATTGATAACTCTGGCCCTTAGCTGAAGTAAGCAACTCCAGGGCAGGAGAGTAAACATTCCTGACAATATGCAAATCCTTGGCTTCCCTGTTAATGTTTTTGTGAGAATGTGGACATCTGCCTGCTGCACAATCACAGGACAACTTGGCAGCTCTTAGATACCTCGGTCTCCTCAAAGAACAGCAGCTTGAGTTGAGTTTACAGACATGAGCATTTTCTTCTCATTACTACTTTGTCACTTGTTCAAACAAGAAATGTTTGGGAATGATTGCTTTTGCAAGTGCTGTAAGATTTCAGTACGTCTGCAGCTCCCCCAACATGTATTTGGAGAAGAGCTGATGATGCCCAGATAATTCAACTAAAACACAGACCATGGCAGAGCTAGTAATGGTTCTGTGAGGACGTGGACACTAGTGAAGAATAATTGCACTAGACATTTTATCTCACAGGAGTGTGATGTATGGTCCCTAGAGGGAGGGTAGCAAACTAAATGGCTGAAGAATGGCATTTTTTTCAATCTCCATTTCCTCTCTAGATCTAGAAGCTAAGGTTACAAACAGAACCTTTATATTTTAAACTATCTGTAAGTGATGGAGAGGTGGAGGCCAGAGTTTCCTAAAAGAGAGTCTAAAAACAGGAGTTAAGTGCTGCAGTAATATCAGGGGCTTCTGAGAAGCCAGCAATGATACTTGAAATGTCAGTTTTGAAGTGCCAGCATTACTGTTCAGTAGTCACAGAAAGGGCTGTTTGGAGTCCCAGTCCAAACTACACATTCATTTTGCTGTTCATTTCCTTTCTTATGCAGGCTCTGGTGGCAGAAAAGGAATTGAACAAGTGAAAAGCACTACTGATTGATGAGGATGAAAACCAGAGAGCACTACAGCAGTCACACTAATTGCCATCCACTGTTTTTGGAAACCAGGAGAATTTCCAAGGCAGACATAGCTGCAGGGTGCTGTTTTCAGCTCTGACAAAGTGGACCTGAGGTGGTTATCCTGCTTTATGCAGGTGTCGTGGGCTGGAGATGGGGAAAGCCCTGGAGAAAAAGGAGTTCTTCCAAATCTGTGAAGAAAGCTGCAGGACTTTTCCTTCCCTTCCTCCTGTGTGCCACAGCCTGAGCAGGGCACAGAGACTCTCAAGGGAGGGATGGCACAAAGTTCTGCATCCACCCTCAGCAGTCCAGGCTGGATCACAAGGGTTAGGCTAAACTCCTCATGATGTACAATCTCAGAAAGGAGTCATAAAGAGGAGAAAAAATGGGAGGAGAATTTGTCTTGAGCCACCACAACACTAAGATCTTCCAGCTGGGTATAGAAGAGAGACACTGGTCACATTCAGAGTCATCTTCATTCTGCAAGGACCATCCACAGGTCATGAGGGTTAGAAAACTTTCACCATGAATAACCAAAACCAAACTGCTCCAATAAATCCAATTTAGGACACACTAAATCAATGAGGAATATTTTCTTTTCCTGTCTCAAGCTCATTATTACTAATAAAGCATGTCCTCTTGCTGACCCAGAGCCAGAGGATCACAGGAGGCAGAGAGGAAAGAAGAGCTGGCACACCATCTTTTGTGGCAATGCAAGTGTCAGGGAGGGGGTTAAAGACATCTAATCAAATACAGTGATACATTCATCATGTCTTGCTTTTTGATTACAAAACTCCATTTTCAGGGGTTTATAACTCAGTCATAAAAATATGCTCCAGGCTGCAACTTGGAAGAGAAGGTCTCAGTTTGGGAACAGAAATTTTTCTCGTCATTTAAAGAAAGGCAACAAGAGTGGCTTTGTGCTGGTGATTTTTTTATGTGAACATAACACCATTTTCCTTCCACAAAATGATTGGGACAGCTTGGATGTGTGCAATTAAAAATGACATTATTAACCACTATCACAGTAATGGTTCACAGTGGAATTACCATTAGTAACAATTCATTTGGGATTGTTAACATAAATTGCTCAGTATTAGGACACATTCCATACTCAGGGAAATGTCAGGATAATTGATGACATTTGGCTACTGGTCCTTATGTAGTATAGGAAGTCTTTGCATTATTGCTTATATAGGATTCTTTATTTTGATTTGCATTCAACTGTACCAGATAAGAGGCCTGAAATTAAAAGATAAAACATACAACTTGGGTCCTGGATTGAACCACATGTTGAAAGAATTGCAGTTTGGGACTGTTTGTATGTATTCTCCTAGAAAAAACTTAGAAGAAAAATGAAGTCTGCTGAGTGACTGGAAGGTCACCAAATTTGGGTTCCAGCTGACCGAGGGAGAAAATGAATTCCAGAGACAATGATGAAAACTTTGCAATGACTCAGTAGTGAAGCAGTGTGAGACAGCATTTCATGTGGATGTTGGAAACAATGGAGCCATGCAGAAAACAACTCTTTCCTAAGTTGCTGTGTTTTATTAAAAGTCCAAATTCCCTGTTCTTTCTGTTCAGGGATTGGCATTATGTTTTACTATAAAAAATTAAATAACATCCCATTATCCTCATGAAGTTGCAAGGGAACACAAAGCTTAATGGAAATATTTTGGGGTAAACTTTTGGACCCAAAGCATTTTGTAAGCTGTTTTTTTTTTAAGCTGGCAATTTTTAAAGTTTACTGTATTAGATTTTTTTAATAAACTCTAATGAAACAATTTAGAATCAGTTTATTAAGATAGATATTCATACAGTGCGTCAAGTTTCCAAAAAAAAATTATTAGCTTTTAAATAGATATAGTAAATTCTTTCAGGAATATTACAATTTCATGGTAAAGATGCCTTTTATGTCTAGATCCCAATGGAGTAGCCTGTAAGTCTGGAAGTGCAATGTTTTTCCTTGAACTAAGCAGAATTAACACTAGGCAGTTAATCAGTTCCAGGATTTTACATTTATGAGGGCACTTGGTTTGTGGAAAATGCTAAAAAAAGCAATCTGGGAAACGAAGGGGGTTTTATAAGGAGAAAAGTTAAAATAAGGCAGAGCCTTTGTGTCCCAGCACTGCAGGTTATCGGAGATCAGCTGCTGCCCGTGGGTAAGTGCAGCAGAGCTGACAGCTCTGCTCCTGCCAAAGCCTCCCTTCCAGGCGTGCTGAGCCACCAGGACATGTCTCACTGGCCATCTCTTTGATCACCCTTAATAAATGACTTTTTGGGCAACCTTTTGTCGAGGCAGACTCAGATTAGATTAGAACGAGCAATTCAAAGGGAGGAAGAACTTCCCGTTTCTGCTCCTCTGAGCCTCGCTGTGTCACTCACCTACTCTTCAACACAGAGGTCACCCCTACTTGAAGGAAGAGAATATGAAAATTATTCAGGATTGAAAAAGTGCAAGGCTAAAAGAGGATGGAGTAATTCCAGCTGAACCTTTGCCCTTGGCTGTCCCACCAGCATCTGCTATTCCAGCAAACCTGAGTTCCTCAGGTCCCTGCTGCTGACAGCCCTTGTGGGCACAGTGGGGGCACTGGGCTGGAATCTCAGTCATAACTAAGAGTTTCCTGTCATTAGGGGTATCATCACCATCTTAGCATTATTTCAAATGGTACTTTTCTTGTCTAAGGCCACAGAAACTTGAGAGTTAAACAGCTTGGCATTTCATAGGGAGAGAACTTTGGCTTAAGTTTCTTTTTTACAAGAGTAAAGATTTGACAAGTTTGGCAGCAGGGCTTGTGTATGAATATATTTCCCTAGGGAAGAGAATATACAGAAGATATAATTTCTTTTACAGGCCACACAACAAAAAAATCCAAGGAGGCCTCTCATGAAAATGTTTTTGACATCCGCTTCCTCACAGCACATAATGCAGGGCAGCGTTTTTCCATCCTGGTGAACACTATTTCTGTGCACATAACTCTGACTGCTGCCATCCACTGGAGAGATTTCCCACCAAAAAACCCCAACCTAACCAACCAAATTCAATCTTGAAATGTTTCTAGAGCTTTCTTGTCACTGACTGTTCCATCTCCACACCACATTTCCCTAAGCCATGCTAAAGCTCCACAGTCATGCAGAGCCACAGAGGTTATGGACTGACTGAATTAAAAACAAGAAATGGAGCAATGCATATGCTGAACATTCAATTTTATGCATCAGGATTTTGATGAGATATGGTTTTATGTGTCTTTTATTAGACCAACTGAAACTACATAAATAACTATAAAAGCAGAATCCTTCCCTGAAAAGCTTCGAATGTTGTTCAGCAACAAAATCACCCCCGCAGTTTTATAAAGGATTGCAAAAACAATGCTCATTTGGAACTGAAGCAAAGCCTCTGAAATTGTAAAATTCATTCAATTCAGGAGAGAAATTCAGATGTAGCTCTCAATTCAGGTCATTCGAAAGTCTTTATCTACTACCCCAGAACAAAACAAAAATGCTAAAGAAAAACCCAATCCAAAATATATGTTGAAGGCTCTTATTCTAGTATTACAGATACTATAAAATGTTTTACTACTGCATTTTTAGTACCAGCTATATTTTTGAAAAATGCATGACATTTACTGAGTGACAAATTTGAGATATTCTAATATGGTGTGGTTTCATTGGCACAAACTGGGAAAAACTATGCATATGAGTGAGCAGAAAGGAAAGTGAAGATCACCAGACCATTAATTCTCTCAAGCAGAAACTGAACCTGAACTTTTCCTCCTAAAATTGCTGTGCCTGCTAAAATCTGAATCAAGATGAGGCAGATCAGATCAGAGAAGTGGTTTCACCAGAATCTATGGAGTCTGTCAAGCAGCACAACCACTTGGAGATGCTGTGACCTGCTGAGCCTCCCCATCCTCTCCCACCACTGATCCTGACATTTTGACTCAGGAGCCTCCTCTGCTCTGCTCAGGGGCTGTCACAGGTGCTCCAGCTGAGCCCTGAACTGCCCCTCGTGGAGATGTGGCCATGTCTGCTCCTGTTCCACAATGGAAAACCTCCAGCTGCTGTTCATTACAGAGCCTGACAGTGTCTCTTCATCCCCATCAACCTGTGCTTTTCCACTTGCTATCACCAGTGACTTGTGTCCTGTGATGTACTGCACCTGCTTCTGAGAGCAGGGACTTCTTGAGGGTAGCACAGAGAGAAGTGCTGGAGCATTTCTTCTGTTTACAGCTTCTTCTTTTGCAAGAAACAGCATAAACATGGAAGAGCACATCTATGAAAATTCTAGCAGCTCTTTTTTAAAGAGAAACTTTCTAGCAACTTGAATGACAACAGGTGACCAAAGCCTCAAACTTGTATTTTCTTAGCTGTGAAGTAGTGTCTGCAGCAGTGCAGATCTCCCAGCTATCTCATTTAAATTTCTGGACTTCTCTTGGAGTATCCCCACCTATGCTACATCTTTGTTATATGGGCAAACTGAAATTCACAATATCCAGCTGCAGAGGTTATTTTCTTGCAGGTACAATGCCTAAGATGTGGTAATCTCCCCATGCTTTTTAATTGTTTCTTTAAAGCCTGTTTGTCTGCAAGATTCTTCAGAATGAAAACATTTTGGATCTGGCTGTCAAGCAACAGATGCTTACTATACAAATACAGAAACAGCTTAGATGTGAGACTGAAATGCCCCAAGGAAAATTAGGATACAGATAACACAATGCAGATCATAGAGACCACTCAAGAGCTCTTAAATGTATATTCCATTCTGAGGAAACGAGGAAGCCTGTTTCACAGGAAATGTTATGTCACACCAATGAAACCAAAGTAATAGTTTTGTAGGGCAAATAGAAATGCCACATGCAGCAGTTTCTATAAACTAGCTGTTACAGTTCATTAATGCAAAGCAGAAACACATTAAATTTTATCATCTCATTTTTAACAAACTTTGTGCTACTACCTGAATCCATCTTTATTTGCCTCTGTGAGGTGGCAGGTCCCTCCATTCTGACATGGATTTTGAATGCAGGAATTAATGGGCACACTGCAGTCTCGACCCTATTTGGGAAAATTCAAAAGAAACAACGTTAGTAAGACTCATGTCATCTGAATCAGTGTCTCTAGCTCCTTCAGTCTACTCATGGCACCACTTACAAGAAGTCTGTGATCTTCAGACCCGTAACATAACCTCATGTTCTTTATTGATGATCAGATTTATTCATGACTTCAGTGAGAATTTGGCAGGGCAACTGCTTTATCCAGTGGGACTGGTAGGTACTCAGTATCACTTCAGGTTCAAGACTGTTAATGAACTCTTTCACTGGAGTGTTTTAAGGAAACAGCTGGTTTCACCATCACTGTAACACACTTTAATGTTAGTTACAATGAAAAGAACAACTCATGACCAAAGGTAAGTGGAAGGCCACACATGGTGAGCACAAGCCCACGTGGAGTCAGCACTCACCAGCTGCCTTTACCAGGCACTCAGTTAAACCCTGCAACAGCACACACTGCTCCTTACCAGATCAGAACCCATGGGGGAGAGGCCCTTTGTGTGGTGTGAGCTGAGTTTGAATTTCTGCATGAAACACACCAAGATTTCATCATTGGCTCAGTTTGATTAAGACTGCCCTAGAATACACCTCAGCTCTTACTGAACCTCACCAGCCTGAGCAACCTCCACTACCACTGACATTTTACTGGCCCTTCAAGGCATAAACAAATTTCTCTGCTCATTATATTCTGCTGAATAGAACAAGCTATTTGTAAAACTGGCAAATACATTGGATAGCCTGGTTTTGCTTTTCAGTTTCTGACACACTTGGGTGGACTAAAGCCACCCAAAAGCCACAATACTCAGAGGATCTGAGCAATCACAAGAAGTTCAAGAGATCACTGCCCTTCCTGCTGAAAATCCTGCTAGCAATGGACCTTTGCCAGCTCATCGGCTGGAAAGCTGGTAGATTACTGCAGTCAAGAGGAGAAAAATACCTTGGGAGATACAATAACTTGGTTCAGATAACTGGTTTTTTGTCTTAGTTTGTCTCTGGGGTCCTTATCTTGAAATTGGTGCAGCCTCAATTAAGCCTAACCAAGGCATAAAGAACTCAAATCGGCTTGTGAGTGTGAACTTTAGTAAAAGTTGATTTGATCTGGTCTGTCCACTCCTGGTGCTTGGCTCTTCCTCACACATCATACAGCTCAGTCCTCCAAATACCACTGAAATCTTTTGTACTTTGCAGCAGGTACAAAGTGCTGCAATCATGTGAAGAACCAAGAATTCATTGTGAAGAAGTGAGGCACACAGATTATCACAGAATCACTAGGCTGGAAAATACCTACAAGATCAAACCCTACCTTTAACTGATCACCACTGTGACAACCAGACCTGAGCACTGAGTGCCACACCCAGTTGTTTCTTGAGCACCTCCACATAGCATCACTCCATCACCTTCCTAGGCAGCTCATTCCAATGCCTAACAACCATTTTAGTGAAGAAGTTTTCCCCGATAATCCAACCTGAACCTTGCCTGGCACAGCTTGAGGCCATTTCCTCTTATCCTATTGCCAGCTGCCTGGGAGCAGAGCCTGACCCTCACCTGGCTGCACCCTCCTGTCAGGGACTTGTAGAGAGTGAGAAGGTCCCCTCTGAGCCACCTTTTCTCCAGGCTGGGCCCTCCCAGATCCCTCAGCCACTCCTTGTCCAGACCCTTTCCCAGCTCCATTACCTTCTCTGGACACACTCCAGCCCCTCAATGTCCTGCAGTGCTGGTGGCCAGAACTGGACACAGCACCCAAGGTGTGGCCTCCCCAGTGCCAAGTACAGGGGGACAACTGGTCCTGCTGGCCACCCTATTTCTGGTACAAGCCACTTTTCACTGGCCTTCTTGCCCACCTGGGCACGTGGGGTTATGTTCAGTCTCTGCAGACCAGCACCTCCTGGTCCTTTCCCCCCGGGCACCTTTCCAGCCCCTCTGCCTCAGCCTGGGACTGCAGGGCTTGCTGTGACCCAAGGGCAGGCCCCAGCACTTGACCTCATACTGTTGGCCTCCAGCAATATGAATATATATATATATATATGTATATATTATCCTTTTTATAATTCCATCTAACACCACAGAGGAGCTTTGTTCACAAAGCTGTATTTCTTGAGGCTCTGTCTCCAGCATGCCCCAGAGTGAGGAGATGCAGGTTTGCATTTTGAGATTTCTGCAAAAACAAGGGAAGAGGGACAGACTTCTCCACAGTTGAATCAGAAGAGAAACACTTCCAAAGGACAACAGAAAGGCCTGGTCACCCCGTGCCTTGCTGTGAGTTCATCCCCCAGCGCAGCAGTGCCGGCAGCACACACGGCCCTCACCCAAGGCCTGGCACACAGGCTTTCTGCTCCATCCCTGCTCCGTGTGCCAAGCAGCCTGTCCTTCTCCATTTGAAATCCCGACTTCCCAAATGTCTCAGGCAAGAATTGGGATGGCGCCGAGGGAAGCTCACGCAGGTTTTATTTTGGCACCATGTGGCCCGCAGCACTTTGCGGATGCGAGCCGTGGAACAGTGACGCTGATCCGCTCCCACCCTGCTCCAGCACTGCCCATCTCTTGTCCATCTGTGCCCTGAATCCTGGGTGTTTACCACCTCACTGGAGTGAAGTTGCTGGTTTTTATACTTTTCCTGTGTCCCTAAAGAATTGATTATTATATTGATACTTCACTAACATCAGCTACTTCTATTTCATACAAACTCTTCACCCCTGTATCACTAAAATCCTAAACCCTTGGCAGCCAAGCAGAGCAAGCAGCAAAGCATCTGTTTTTCTGAAGATTTCTGTCACAGTTGAACACCATGTAAAACAGTACCATCACTTCCACTGTAATTACTCAGATTAATTTGAACATTCTTGTAAAAAATTAATAAAGATGAATGTCAAAATGAGAGCAGACCTTTCTGTCTCTTGCACTGGCACATGAAGTTCTGCATGACAAATTCTACTCTCATTTCTGTCCTGAACATGGCTGACTTATTGGCTTCTTGAGCCTCAGGCAGCATGGAAGCCCATTAGAATGTGCTGCTGAATCAGTTGATACACTCAGCTGCTATGTGGCTTTAAGAAAATTAGTGTCTCTCTGACTCAGTTTACTCATTGTAATAAATGGGCAAACAACACTTAATCCTTCTCTGAAGATCATCTTCTCAGAGCTGACTTCATCAATAGCACATTGCAAGCCCACAAAGCAAGTACAACTTCTCTAACAAGGAAGACTTTGAAAAACAAAGAACTCTGAGAGGAGAGAAGCTGCAGGAAATAGTGGTACCAATAAATCTACAGCAAAGCAAGGCCCTTTTATTTCTGTCTGAGACTGTCGCTACCCAGAAGAGCCTAAAGACATTCTAGAAACATCTTTCAAATGAATAATGCAATTCTCTAGTCTCGATTTACAGTAAGACTTACTGGAAAAATGGAATTGCTGTCAAGCATCACTAAAATTAATTTATCTCTGAGTTGGGAAATACTCCTTGAGTCACATTGCCTGGAAATAACTGTTGTTACAAAGGAGAATATTGTCTATTTGCTTCAAGACTAAAGAGCCTTTTAATGAAGTCTGAAGCAGAAATAGAGGTGCAGACTTGTTTCAAGGACAGGCAAGAAGATAGGACTGTCTCAGCAATTCACAGGAAAAGGATGAAGGTCCCTCTGTGCACAATATTTTACTTCTAGAGCTTTTTTAGGATACAATAAATTTTTGTCTGGTCTGATAGGAAAGCATCAGATCTGAAACACTTTAACGTATTTTCTCGCATTTTCTGTAGGAGTGGAAAGATTTAGGCATTGAAACAGGAAATTTCTGCAACTTATTAGAAAACATATATGTTCAGAGTCCAGCTGCCCTTTTAAAGCTGAAGTACCTCAGCTGGTCCAGACTTTATCTGGGCTGCTCCAGCTTCGTATTTCAGTGAATAAGAACAGAACTATTCACCATACATAGAAAGAGTCACTTCTTTGTTGAAATTACCTATACTGGGCATTACTGTATCTACAAGTTGTTCCTCAGCACTGCTGTGCCAAATTCCAGCTTTTACAAGGATCCAATACTGGGAACATTATATCATGATCAATAAAACACCCAATAACAAGTAGCAAAACCTAATAAGAACCCTCAGCAGGAAGAACATGGGATAACATAGTTAAAAAAGCACTCATTTGCCTTGACACTGCTTCAACCACTTCAGTACCTTTTTCAGTTAATTTTCAAGAGTCAGTATTGTCTGTGTAGATGGAGAGTTTCAGTCACGCTCATGTGGCAGAGGTTTGAACTCTGTCCATCCCAACGTGATCCTCCTCCTGTTTCCAACATCAGATAAGGGGTGGCAGCACAGAGCTCACCACAGGCAGGAGGTGGAAACCTCCTGGTGTACAAAACCATCACTGCAGGAGAAACACGACTTGGGCAGCGAGGGAGACACCTGCAGACAGGCAGGAATCCATCCAACCTCACTGCTTTGTGAATAGGGAGACCTCTTTCCAGCTAATTACAGCCCTGTTCAATGACTGCAGATTTTCACAGCATGCTGGAAAAATGAGCTCTACAACAGAAATACCAAAGTTTATTCGACTTGTTAACAACATACAATGTGTTCATAATAAATTTTAGTTAGATGGTATATGTGGAGAACAGATGGTAGCGTTCATGTGTTTAGTAAAAATACTAAATGAAGACAAATATAGTTGATAGAGACTTTAAATTAAGAACCAGGAAATTTTCATAAACAACTTAATTATCAAGGTCTAAATACAGCTAAAGCTTTTAGGGAAAACAGACAAAATTACATCTACAAAGACACTGTATTGCACACTCTGTCCTTTACATTCCTAATTGTAGGAGTAATGCATCCACATCCAACTCTTAGTCTCACCAACATTAAAACACTTGTCTTATGGCTTTCCTGGTCAGAAGTTAATAAGAAACCATTACATTAAGGGAAAAGGCTTAGTAAATCTTCCACTTCATAGTAGGCTGAAAGGAAAATTCACAGAAAGATAACAGAGAAGAACACTATGTTCCATGAGTATATCCAGGGATGTTATTCCAAGCTATAAGTATCTGCCAGCTTTAACATTTTGACCTCCTAATCTTGGGAAATGAAGAATAAATGGACTTGCAGCTGCTTGGTTGAGCTGTGCTCTGTTCCCACAGAGCATGGCAAGGATTTTATCAGTTTTCTGAATTATTCTGATCTAGCTTGATGCACACACTTGAGTGTTGCTACACCTGGATGTGCCAGTGGGACCTGCCCTTGAATTCAGGCCTGCAAGGTCCAGCAGCAGAGGGAAGGGCTAAATGTGGTGTGTGACAATGATTTCCTGATGCTTCATATGAAAAAAATGAGATGGGATAAGACAAGAGGAAAGGAGAGGGGGAAGAATCCAGAAGCAGCAGAAGACACAGACAGCAAAGAAAACTAATTCAGTTTGAACTTTTAAATGCAGCTTTTTCCTTTGAGTTTTACTTCTTTCATGCTTAGTAAAGTGAGAACTTTGATCAAAGGTTTTCCTGAAGCTGTGCCATGCAGCTATTCAATAAGGTATAAACTGATGCTAATTTTTACCTAATAGCATTTTTCACCAGTGACTTCTATCACCACTTGAAACCTTTATCCCTCTGCCAAAAATAGTCAAAGCTGGAAGGTAAATTGAAATTTTCCAGGGCAGGAGGGAATGAGATGTCTCAGGAACAAAGTTTTATCACATAAACCTCAATTCCACTAGAAAATTAAGCTGGGAAAAAAGAATGAGGCATTCAGCAGTTTTCCTGGTAATAAACACATTCAGCAGCCATAAATACAAAGAAGAAACAAGAAGAATTTTGCATAATTGACCGAGGAAACCCGATACCATAAATTCAGCCTCACAGCCAACACGCTAAGTTACAAGTTTGGTAGGAAAAATTCTCTCAAGTTCTATTCACAGTTGTGTATTTCAGAGCCTTTCAAGGCAGGGAAACCCAGTATTTGATATAATGGGATCATAAAAAGAAGTTTTACATGTACTGCAAGTCTTACAGCAGCTATGGAAGCTACAAGGGCATCTGGTGCTAACTGCAGCACGAGGGACTTGGTGGATCTCTGCAAACACAGCTCGGGGAAGGGAATGCTCTCAAATAATTACAGATGTTGTAAAGTGCGTGAAGAATGGAACCAACTTCAAAATATAAAATGAACCTAAATTCTTTTAAAGGAAGGGCTGGACAGTACAGCATTGGGAAGGTGTGTTATTTTACCACTGAGGCCATCTGAAACTGATTTCCTGATTGCACTGATATTCAGATACACAGACAGCTGACACCCTGCTATCCACACACAGTAGTGTGAAGCTCTTCAGCACATCCAGGTGATACCATTTTCCTTCTTTATGCTCTTTCTGGCCTTGGACATAATGGCTAAGCCTCAATCTGGAAAAGATGCATCTGATGCTCATTGGCAAGGTCAAACAACTAGAAGAGCTGGCAGGGCGTGAGTTAGATCCATCTGCTCAGGCATATATACAAATTATTTGGCAAGGCACGGATAATATCACAGCAATTTTGGATCAGGCTGCTTTCAGATTGCCAGGTGGAAGTTGAGAGATTTGATCATCTGTTGTTCACAAAAATCTTGTGACTCCTCCTTCTGAACACAGACCTTGCTACAGTCACCCACACCTCGAGGACAAATCCCCACTCACACTGGGCATGAATTAATTCTTTCTCTTCAGCCACCCATCCCAATGGATGTATGGAGTAATAAAACTGTGCCTTCTGAGGACTGCTGTTTAGAAACCAATTAATTTAACATGAAAAATCAATTAATTTTATCCACCTCTAGCCTGGAATAAAAGTTTTTTAATATAAATCCGGATTTACCTAGCACAATCTGAATTATTTTTTCAGTTCAGCATCTCTGTTTATACAGCTGCACTTACACTGACACATCCATACTACAACAGAGTTGCCTGCTGCTCAGAAACATGAGAAATACTATTTGCTAAATGGCACAGAAGGCAGGTTATGAAAAGAAGGGACTCTGATATTGTTCTTGTGCTCCCTCTCCCACCACTCAGCTGATTTAGCTCCCTCTGAAAACTTTCTCAGTGTTACTGTAGGAAGTAAAACCACAGAAAATATTTAAAACCCACCATCTTCAGCACTGTACAGTTACCTCCTCTAGCTTCATCTGGCATCTGATTAAACAATATTGGCCATGGCAGCAGCACTTCTTAGTGACTTCCTTGTCCTTGTTAATAAATCACTATTGTCAATTTATAGCAAATTAGGCAAACTCTGCTCTCTTAAGCCTCATTTTATTTAAATCAGAAAGATTTATGACCCTCCAGGGTATAATACACCTTCCATTACCTCTCCAGCTAGTAATCAAGAATATGCCTGTCAAAGTCAAAGTGCAAGGATTCATCATATTATTTTTTAAAAACTCTGGTTCTTCTCCTATGAGTATGGAATTTAATTCTCTGTGGGCATTTGAGGTTTATTTTGTAATTATATTAATTACCATGCAAATCCTGATTGCCCTTCTAAACCTCTCCTTACATAAGCACTTTGGGTTTCAATGGTCTTTTGGGCTTTTAATCAATGACAGGAGATATGTCATTAATCCATCATGGAGTCAATTCACACAGCACATTTCTGAAACGAGTCCAGAGGTGCCAAACTGGATGGGACAGGTGCTCCAGAGCTTCCAAGGTTACAAGTGACAGATCCAGACAGTTGTGTGAACATTTTGAGAGGTGCAGAAGAAAATTAGGGACACTGGAAATAATTCATTTTGCTGAGGGTTGACTCTATACATAAAATACAACCTAATATATTTGATGTAAATCCAACACTGAATATTTCCTATGTAGTCTCTGATTCAACCAGTCTTCATGAATGAGAATAGTGTTTTTAGTACCTTCAAAATACTTCAGTGCCTATTTATTTTAAAGTACATTTTGCAGTGACAATAAAACTTTCCCTTTCAGGCTATCCAAAGTCAGTGCCTCTTTTTCAATGTGAACTCTGGAGAGAAAGTTATAAAGACTGGACATTTGTATAGATAACAAAAATACTATCAATGTGCTTTAAGAAATAAAAATAAAACATAATTGTTGTATTTTAAATTAACTATGCCTAATACTTCAGCTACTGAACAGCCTGCCTGGAGAGGAGGCACACATTACAAACAGAAACACAATGAAGCCTAACATGAGGCAGAGATTATGTGATTAAAAAACCTCTCCAAAAAGATCACTGGGTTTCTGAAATAAATCAAGCTAAAGATGCTGGAAGAGTCCCAGTCCCTTGGAAGAACCTTCTGCTGGCACATCTCTGTTTGTTAAGGATGCAGGCATTTGGTTTGCAACAGCTCTCTGCTGATAAAAGGTCTCACACTGAAATTCATATTATTTCAGCAGAAATGTCAGTTTAATCTGTTTTGCTTTTGGAAAAACTGCAAAGCTTCCCCTGCAAGATTTCCCAGCTCATAGACAGCAGCAATCCTGTTTGAAATCAATCTGATAGTGGGCTGAACTGGCTGGTAACCCCAGAAGGCAGCACTGATTTCAGAATCAAATGTGCATATAAATTTTTCAGACTACTAAACAAGTGAAACATGCTCACTATGAAAGGCAAGAGCCCAATGTTTATTTCAGAGGTTCTCAGCAGTATGAGGAGGGGTCCCCAAGGACCATGGGGGTCAGAGAGCTTTGGGACAATCTTATCTGCAGTGTTTGTGCACTTATCCCTACACTAATCTAATCCCAATCTAATTCCCAAATGAGTTTGGAATTAGATCATTTCTATTAACAGGAGTGGCTTTACTCTTCTTTTCATCTTAGCCTGCTTATAGCAACTTCATCAATTCCATCATCTCCAAAGGAAAGTAGAAAATAAGGCAATCAACCTCCCAGGACAATCTCTGTTCGTGTTCTTGGACAACAAAAGAAACCCAAAAGCCATTTTATTGAGTACACTCAGTGCCAAGAAAGCCTCAAGGATAACAGATGACAGAAAATCACAAGGAAATTTACAATAAGGATTTTCAGCTGTAGCCAACTACGTCAACTGGTTCAATCATGCAGAAATGGTGGGATGCAGAAAATTAAGACCTGGTTAAACAGAACTTGATTAAGCAGAGTTATAGCAACCAGCAATCACCTGAAAGGCAGAAAAACCACAAAGGAAGAAAAATTTTTATTTAGTGTAATAGGACCAGGCAAACATAAGAACAAGAGCCTGAAATTCAGAGTAAATGCCAATAAAAACTTCTCCTTTACCCTGGGAAAAGAAAGATTGGAAGTCTGGTCATTCATTTAGAACTAACCCAGGAAAACAGTAGTAAAACCAAAGAGGGGGGGAATAATCCACGCTGCCAACAGAATGAACATGACAGTGCCCTCCTGTGGGTCCAGCTCCCCATGCCCTGAACTGCTCAGCTCCTGGTGCAGCACTGCACAAACAGTGAATGCCTGAAGCTGCTCAACATCTGCTTTCTTGCTGGCCTAACAAAAATCAAAACACTTCTTCAGAGCTGGCTTTATTGTTAAGAGCCCTCATTAGAGCCTGCCACACTACGTGAGTGGGTTTTTACAGGGTTTGTGGTGGGTGTGCTCCTGCCTCGACGCCTTCAGCCAGCCACTGGGGTGGTAATCCTTCCCTAAGCCTTTCATTTTATGCTCTTCTACATGTAAATCTCCATTTTCTTTAGACCTACTACAACAGAAAGGGCAAAAAGCAAGCAACACAAGTCTGGCTGCTGCATGGTAAATTTTACAGAATAAGCATGTGGAAGAAAATATTATGATTTCTGCATTTTTTTCTGCCCTGGGAGCTTTATATGAAATTATAACCACCTACTGCTTATACTGGTGTTTGCCCTAAAAATCCACACATAAATACAGATCTACTCATTTCATGTGGCCACCCATTACCTCTCATCCCTAAAGGCTTTCTCTTTTGTTTTACTATGAGTGGAAAATGCTTCTTCGACATTCATTAATAAGCATTTTCAGTATGGTTAAAACGATCAAACCAAAATAAAACAGCCCAGATCACATAAACACACACTCCAGGAGAATTTAATAGAATGAAAGTTCAAGGCAGAACCACCTCACACAAACAGCATTTTGCTGCACAGGTTTCTTCTACATGAAATCTTGGCACTGAGCTGACATTCCAGCGCCTGTTCCCCCGACCCTGACACCGGGAGAGAAGAGAGGCCAGGGCAGAACAACACGTGGAGGCAGAGAGAGGAGTTTGTTCTCCTGGCTCGTGTGGATGAGGGCAGGCTGCTTGGAGTCCCTTCCAATTTCTTCTCCCTTTGCAATTCCAGCCTGGAGATTTATTTGTGCGGCGAAGGATGTGTGTTAATGGAGCCAAAGACACAAAAACACAGAGCTGCATTTGCACACAGCATTGTCCTGACAAAGCTGGCATGGGATCTCACACAGCAGCAGCCAAACTCTACACTGGGTTACATCCACTGAACCCCACCCCAGTCAGCATCAGTGAGAAATTGCCCTGTTGGAATAGTCTCTGTCTGGCCCCTGAGCTGGGAGCTGCCCTGGGGGGCTGTAGGTGAGCAAACACCACCACAGCCACGCTGAGTCCTGTGCTGAATCCTCCCCAAGCTGCCCTTGCTGCAGGGCTCTCAGGGATTCTTTGTGTAACAGAACCTCCCGTGGCAAAGTGCAGACCCAGCAACCTTCCCCTGCTCCAAGCACAGCCCAGGGCACCCTCGAGCCAGGGGTACAGCCAGGGCAGCACCTGTGGCACAGGGGCACTGCTGAGAAAGCCTTGTGTCAGCCTTGTGCTCAGCATCCACAGCTCCTGCTCAGCTGCACTGACCCCTTCAAGTGCTGGCACAGAATCTGTATCAGTGCACAACACGGGATATGTGTGAATCCCCAATATCCCAGAGACATCCTGCTCTGAGACCCTCCACTTCTAACCTTGTTTCCAGGGACAAAAACCAGGCGTGGGGAGTAGGGAGGGGAAAGAGCCAAATTCCTAGCAGAACTTCGGAGCCAGCTTCCTCACTAAATATCATTCTGGCTTCACTATAATGCCTCCCACCACAAGAGTCTGGCTGCAAAGAATGCTGTCTCTCCAAAGCCCAAGAGATTTACCCAGGATTTTTCCAATTGTATCTGTCATCCTGCATGATTGGTGAAATTGCTTGAACCCTCAAAACACCGCAGGGCTGCAAGAAAAGTCAGGACACTGGCTGAACTCAACAGGGAGGTGAACAGATTTGGATAAAATTTAGAGCAACTCTACCACAGACATGCATCAGCATCTGGTGCCTGGAGTGTGGGATATGAGCTGTGCCAATTTTACCTATCTTCACTTCCCATTTCAGACAGCTTTCAGTGACAGCAGAACCCAGAGGTGACAAACATCTGAATTCCAGCAGCTCTGGCTCCTTTACCTGAGAGTACAATCAGAGGCTGTGCAGACTCCTAGGCAGGCACTGCACTTCCCATTCTGGATTGGCAATGTTCTTTCATGTCAGGCAGAACAAAAAAACATTTTAAACTCTTTCCCCAGTTCTACAAATAGTTCTGTTTGAAAGAAAGCAAATTATTCTTTATTTGTTGCTACCTCAATTTTAAGAAGTATAAAAGACAAAAGTCAGCCAAAAAATTCCAAAACGGCATCTTTAGAATAAAGCAATTGCAAAATACATGAAGTGTTACTTTCACTCATCTTAGTTTTTGCTACAGTTATTCAAGTGAATTTTTTTCCAGTGGCTTACTGATTGCAAGTTTGATTAATCTCTTGAATTCCAACACCCATGGACTCAATTTTGCAATATCAATGGGAATACTTACAAGCCACACACTCTACAGAATCAATGAACTGGCAGGCTCCTGTTATCTATTTCCCAGCCTCAGCTGCACTCACACACACTGGCTCTTGCAGGTGGCCAGCAGCTTTCCCAGCAGGAGAAAGCTCCATCTCTCTACTTAAAATCAGACTTTACAATCTAAACCACACATACTATTTAAATAATCATTCAAAGAATGCTATGGAGAAGAGTAAAAAAAAACCCAAATACACTGGAGAATGACACCAATGCCTGTGTTTAATATGCAAACACAAGTTTTATAACATGGAGAGCCAGTTCTTGCCAGCACTGGTGGCACCCTGGAGCTCCTGCTTGTGACCCTGCTGGATGCTGGAGGTGCCATATCCCACTCCTTGGGGCTTTCTCCCCAAAGCACAGCCACAACAGCCCTGTTTCAACCATGGCTTATCTTCAGCAAGCACATTCATCACCCATTTTAAGGAAAGAGCAGCAGCAAAGATCATTATCAGCTCAGCCTTGCCTGAGTGAGCAATCTCTGTTTCTGTCTCATCAAACACTCCTGGGGCCCTCTGGCCTCACAGCTCAGGTGGTCCATGACTTATCTCACTCCTGAGTTTACCCAAACCATCGAGGGCAGCACTAAAATTGCTAAAAGCACCACAAAGTATACATTCAATAGCAAAAACATCTCTGTGAGCACGAGAAGTAAGAGAGGGAACCGTCATCAGCGTGACAGCGAAAACCAGACCACAAGCTTTTGAGAATGCAGTTAACTGGGAGAATGTTCTGATCCATCAGGCACCACTCTGGTAACTTAGGTCACTTTCTGCTGGCTGCCCTGTTTTTTTCTGAAGGCTGGCATGAGCACAGGAACCCCAGAAAGCTGCTTGTAATGCCTGTCCCTTCACAGGGAACATTATGAAGCCGTCAGCTTAAATTTGGAAAAAGGGTGGGTTTTTCACTTTATTGATGCACTCTTCCACACAGGATTTTTTGAAAATCTACATCAAACAAGGAAAAACAAATGCTGAGAGGGCAGATTTAGGGCAATTTATCAAGGTCTGGGAAATAGCTTCCAGATGGATGGAGCTGTTTGGTGCTGGCTGGTGAGAAGGAAGCAAGGTATTGTTATTGAATTAGCATGAATCTCTGGTGGAGAGCTACATGGTAGATAGAGTGCTCCTTTCATATGGTTTGCATTTGGACCTGTCATATTTCATTTTTATTCAAAAACCTGTGGTAAAGACACACAGTTCTTTTTTTGCTTATTAAATTTCCACCAATTCTCCCTGAACTGTTAGCCAGTGTTTTTAAACCCTGCTCCAAGTGCCATGCCTGCTCTGTTTGCTCTTTGCCACGCTTGGCTGGCAGCTTGGTGCTTACAAGCTCACAGTGGTTTTGGGTTTTCATGCACACACTGATGTCACCTGAGAACGTGTGTGAGAGAGGAGGAAAGCTGGATGCTCTGTGAGATGTTTAAACTGAGTCACATCAAGTGTTTACCAAAAGTCTTCCAAGGAAAATGATGCATCCTGGGGTTTAATGCACACTACAGTGTGCTGATAAACTAGAGGATTATTCTTGATTTTTCTCTTTAATAAATCTTCCCTTTATAAACATGTCTTCCAGCAGTACAAATGCATTTATACCAGTGACTTTGTGAGTAAGGGATAATGCAAAAAAAACAGAAGAACAACCAGCAAACAAAAATCTAAGGGCCAAGGGAAAAAAAAAATATTCTCATAACACAATTTTACTTAGAATAACCTGGATACCTGCTCCATGATACATGTCTTACAGAGTAAGGTATATGCAAAGACTTCTCCTGCTAGTTCTGAAATATTTTACTTTTCAAGTTCCCACCTGAAGAATTCAACATAATTTATGTTAAAAAGCAAATTAATATGACCGTTTTCTTATTAATCTGAGGAGATAAAGAGGTTGTTATCAAGTAGTTTCAGGTAAAGAGATTTTTTACAACACAGTCTTTTAAATCCTAGAAAAGTTTCTAGTTGACATGCCGATGGGTAGAAAGATTTCTAAGGACAGGAAATTTCCAATTCCTTTTTCAATTATTTAGAAGAACTGTTGTTATTCTTGAGTACTAAGTGTAGGGGCACTGGGGTGAAACAGAAGAAATAAGCTTTATATTTTCCCTTTCCCAACATTTCAGCGATCTATCAATTACTCTGGGATGCATCCCAGGAAAACAGAGAAAGGAAATGGTGATATCATCAGTGCCAATTAATTCTTAAATCCTACCTTAAATTTAACACACGGATACTTGTGCTTACTTCCCACATGTATGTCTGGTTTTGCCCTTCTTTTTCCCCCTATAATTCTTATTACTTTGTGTTTTATGAGCATCTGTTTCAACTGACCAGGACTGTAAGAAATATCCAAAGAGGCGAATAAAATCCCAATCTGCAGGATGCTGCCTACTTTGGCCATAGCACCTGCAACCCCCCTGGCTGTGAACAGATCATATGCTTCATTTATTACTTAATCCTTCAGCTACTGACTCCTGAGCTGGATTTCCAGCAACATCAGCTCTGAGACAGAGCCCTGGTATCCTTAAGCTCACACAGTGCAGAGTGAACAAGGGGAGTTATCCATCACTGCTGAAGAAACTGCTTTACTCAGTGACCCTTTCCTCATTTCCCAGTGTGTTATCAGGAAGCCCACAATGACTGGAATCCACAGGATTCATACTTGCAGATCCTTCTGTGGTGCTCTGCATTCAGAGACAGCTGATTTAGGGGTTGTGTCTGATCAGGGATCACCCTGCTGCTCATCAGTCTGTGGAAGGTGGATGTAAACTACCAGGTGTCAACATTCTGCCACCATGGACCAAACTGGCCCTTAATTCTCATCTGAACTGTCTTCCCTTTGGCTGGAAGCCTATGAAATGGGCGGATCTTGTTGCTGGCAGAAAACAAGAAACTAAAAGGAGAGTAAAACCAACTCACCATTTTACATGGATTCTACATCACAGAATCAGAGAATGCCCATGGCTGGAAGTGATCTCTGGAGACTGTACAGCCCAACCACCCTGGTCAAAACAGGGGCAACCAGAGCAAATTTCTCAGGATGATCTGTGTAGTCAGAGCACAAAGCAAAGCCATTCCAACTGCACAGGATGAAATCTGTGGCAGGGCACAGCTGGAAAGTCACACACACAACCTGCTGGAGCAAGGGAACCTAGGAGCCCAGTGCCTGTAAAATTAACTTCTCACAGCACAACAATTAAAGAACCACAAGTGATGGGGAGCAGTTTCTTGCTCCTCATGTAGTTCATTTGGAATCATACCTTGAAACCAAAAGGGCAAGTGCACTGGTAAAGCTCCACGGGGTCAGTGCTGCACGTCCCATTGTTCTTACAGGGGCTGGAGAGGCAGGGGTTACACTTGGACACAACACTGAGATCCACCGGCTCTGGAGAGGCAAACACAGAGAATTGGATTGCAAAATTAACGCCTCCCATGCACACACAAACATTTTTCCCCAAGCACTGGCACAAATGCACATGCTGCAGCTGCACTGCACGACACCAAGGGATTCCCAGGGATCAGAGAGGCTTTAAGTACTTAAATCAAGTGCTAGGCAAGTCTCAATGATGCTTATATTCTCCTGAAGATGCAAACATATGCTCTGAAAAAAGCATGTTGGGAACCTCCAGGGAGTGGGTTATATATATATATGGCTTTCAGCAATTCCTCCTTTTCTCAGTTCTGGAAATCCTGTAACAGCAACCCCAGGGAACTGTAACCTGACATTTCTGTGGCTGATAACAAGAATGAAAGTGCAGATGCAACAACATAAATAAAAACCATGCACAAGACAGATTTAGTTAGAGGCTTATGGGAATATTTAGGTGCAAAGTGCTCTAACATCCTTAATCGTAACAGAATTTGAAACTTATTTTTTTCCCTTTCTGGCCAGAAGAATGATCAACACTGAGCTATCTCAACAAAGTGCAATAAAGCCAAAATATGCAAAGATATAAATGGATGCAGGTAAATACACATGACTATATTTAAACCATATAATAAACCTCATCTTTGTAGCAGAAATCTTCCAGAGAAACAGTGAAGTTTGTAGGTGAGCAGGGAAACAAACACAGACTAAAAAAACACTAATTACATTTGGGGTCCCAAGTCAATCAATATTTTATGGTTGAGATTTTACAGAAAGCTAATTTAGGCAGTTATAGTCACAGTTATATTCACAGTTAAAACATGGTGATTTTTCAAATGGCTACATTTCAAATATTAATAAGTATTAAGTCTTTGGCTTTTATATGTAAAAAATAAAATCTAGCACTTTAAAGTGGCTGAAATTATATCAGGCAGTAAAGTCCTTAAAATAATTTTATTTCATTTTCAAGGAAATTCTTTTTAAAATAATTTAAAATTGGTCCTGTACTAATCAGAAGTGGGCACAGAGCTTCTGTTACTGCATGATAAATGGTAAGAAGGAGTAAATTGTGAAACATCCTGAAAGTGAAGAAAAGAAGCTTATATTTGATAATCAAGAGAAGGTGGAGCTCCAGAGTTACCAGAACTAGGGATGAAGAAATCCCTTCCAGCCAGGGATTTGCTTTGAATTGTCCTGCATGAGTTATAAACCTTCACTGTTACTTTGAATGCTTGCAGAGCACCAGCAGGGGTAAGAACAGGGCAGAAATGGGCACTGAAGGGTCTCAGGTGACAGCAGCTGGGCCGTGTCCTGGTTCTGTAGTGATGGTGGTGCCATCAGGGAGTGACTGGCAGTGCACAGGAAGTAATGAGGGAAAATACACAGGAAGAAAAATTCCAAACATTAAATAAAGGACTGTTCCCATCCTATTCTCTCTTTGTGCTGATGTCTAACTACATGCCATACATGTTTTTACCTTGGGGGTAGGACAGCAAGAGGAAATTCACAACTGAATTCCTGGCATTGACAGGGGCTGGAATGTGACATATCTGAGTTATATTTGTCTTCATGGTAAAATATACAAAGAATAAACAAGGTTGGCTCCTCTGAGAGCTCATGAGACAGGCAGCAGTGTTGCTCTTTTAGATTTAGAGGTCAGTAAGCCAGAATTTGTTCTACTATTTATTTCGTAATACATGTACATTTTCCATTTATTTCTACGGCATAGATCAAAGCTAATCAATGTAGGAGCTAATAAGAACAGTGTTAGTTCCTAGCAGTTAAGTAGTTCATTACTTTGCCCTTGTGGGTTTGATTTATAAATCCATATAGCAAAATGCCCTCAGCCCAGCACATTCCTTTCCTCTACTGCATAGCTGGGAGGGCAAGTTAATAAAAAGCAGAGCTGAGTTTGCATGACTTGCACATAACACACTTTTATTTCCTTGGCTCTGCTGAGACATAACCTCCTGCTCAGGCACAGGCTAAAAACATATTTTTAACAAGAATAAGTTAAACTACTTTTTGAATTTTTTTCCTAATGTAGAAGTTCCTGGAGGTCACAGAGGACATCTGAGCGTGACCTTCACACAGCAGCTCAAGGTACCCAGCCCAGCACGGGTCAGCTCTTGGTGCTGGGGCTCAGGGTTTTGGGGGTCAGGGCTCAGCACTCCCTGAAATGGGAATGGGGTGCAATGAAACTGCAAAATCATGCACTGCTTTTCAAAACATTTTTATTTTCATGAGCAAAGGTGAATTTTTGTGGGGCCTGGAGCTTCTTGAACTTTACTGCCACTTGTCCAGACCATCAACAGTTTCTGCTTGTGCAAAGACCAACTCCAAATCAACACACTTTTTTCTCCTTTTCTGTTCAGATAAAGCAAGCTATGGAGACTTTTGGGGTATTAGAAAGAACATGAGCTCTCTAGTGGACCAATCTAATATTTACATAGGAAGCAAACAACTACATCTAATATCCTGGATCACAGTTTTACTGATCTCTTGCCTAAGTGGCTTGTTTATTTTAGAGAGAAAAAGAGCTTAACTCCTGATATATCACAGGTTCAGACTGAAGAAGACATCCAGCTTCTCTTTCTGGTTTAATTTTCAGATCCTGTTTAATATACAAAATCAATTATTTTCTTTGGTTCACTTCATGGGAACAGGTGCATTATTTGGTATTTTTAGTATTTCTTATACTTGTAGTTCAGATTTGAGAGATAATTGTAAACTCTGTGGTTTGATAATTATGGTCAGAGTTCTGATAGTTTTGAGACTGACATTTCAAAGTAATTAAATTATAAGGTTACAGTTATTAAAGATATATTTGAAAGGACATAAAATTCAGCTCGGCCTTGGGAACCTGTGTTTTAATCTCACCCCAACATCATCATTTGTTTGTTCAGCAGTTTAATTCCAGCACCTATAAAATCACCCTGCCAGGCAGTGCTGTAAATGGGCATGGCACTCTGAGAGACATAAAAACAGGCTTTATACCCTCATTTCCATTTCTAAGAGAGGCTACTGATCCATCTTTTCCACCACAAATATAGCTCCATCTTCAAGTCCTTGCTGGTAAACTAAGCAAACTGCCAAAACCCTTTTTTTTTTTTTTTTTTTTTGAGAACATACAGATATGTCTTAATCTCCACCACTCACTAATGAGCTACTTACTTAATCCACAAAAAATGGATCATCTGAGTGCTCTCTAAAGCAGTACAGTCCTGTCCCTGAGTACCCCAAACTGTTCAGAGCTGCCCCTCAACCCTCTCCTGAATGAAAGCACACTGAATTTAGACGTGACACATTTTCCATAACCTGCAGTTTCTGATTTGCCACCAATGGGAGCAGTTTGCAGATCTGCAGATGAAAATGTACTTTTGGTAAATATTTGCTTTCTAGAAGAATTCTCAGTTTCTTGGTTTTCAAGTAAACATAGCCAATAACTACAGTGCTGTATGTTTTTATAATACTTCTGATTTTCGGAATTTTTTTGGGGTAAGTCACAGACCAAAATGAATTATTTGTTCCAGTAGGTTCTAACAACGCCCTGTGTGCTAACATACCATTACATAACCTGGTGTGAGCATCAGGAACACTCACTGCTCTGAGGCTCCCTGCATTTCCTGCACTTTGGGGGAGAACACAAGAAAACACAACTTGGAAAGAACTTGACGTTTCGGAGAACAAAACCCAAACCCAACTCCCCCACGACGCGCAGAACCAAGGGCATAGAGGTGAGGGCCTTAGGGCAGGAGAGGGTTCCAGCTGGCTCCTACCTTTGCACTGGAAGTGGTGGGTGGGAGTGGTGAGCAGCAGCCTGTCCACCATGGCTTCGGGGCCGCGGCAGCGGGCGATCCCGGGCTCCTTGTAGCCCGCCTTCACCCACTCGGAGAGCCAGCGCAGGTGGCAGTCGCAGTGCAGGGGGTTGGTGCCCAGAGCCCTCGTGGTGCAAAACAGCACAGGTTATTATTTATTTGGCAAAGATAACAAACAGCTCTGATCTCACCAGGCACAGTTTATTCTATGTTTCTACAGGGACGCTTTATTTCCCAACATGGCAAAGATCTGATGAGCATTCAGGAAGGATTTTAGATTTATCTCCTGCAGTGTTCCTGCTCTTCTCCTTTCTTCCCATCATTATGAGGGAAGTTGTATAAATACCTGAGAAGAAATCCCTTTTTCAAACAATCATGCTTGAACACTGTCACCAGACATACTTTTGCTTTCATCAAATTTATCACACTGATTCCTTTTAATTCTCTGTCCTTCCTGAGCATATTCTACACCAAATTGTGTAATTTAGTTTGGGTCTGATGACTCACATCAGTGACACCTCACCAGAAAAAACACATATGCAGAAGACACCTCCATTTTCCAAACTGCAACCCAGTGTCTGTTAAGTTTATTTATTTATGACTTTGAAAACACATTTGCTGCTTGACCCATCATTTGAGTTAGGTCAAATAGTTGAAAAGGATGCATTTACATAGTGCAGTTATAATTCTCAGAACTTTTCCTTTATTCATGAATATATATCCAAAAAAAACAACCTTTTTACCTTAAATTTAGGTGCTGCCTTGACTAATTTTTACTTCTCTTTCTCTTAAAGAAAGTGTCTTTTCAGGCAATCAGTCAATTACAAACAAAGTTCACACTTCAGCAAAGTCAGTTTGAAGCCAACTAATTGTTAAAAATGTGAAGAAATGCATGTTGAAAGTCTGTATTTATTTTGCTCACAGTCAGCTTAGGACTTCAGCTGTACAACACCTGAACTGACATGAAAGGAAAATAAACTAAATAAAGAATAGCACAAGGAAGAGATACTAAAGAACCAATGATCCAAATAGATTTTTAGACTTTAAAATTTCTGCATATGCTATAAACTATTTTTAAGATGGTACTGTAAACTCAAGCTTCTTTCAAATAAAAACATATCAGGCAGAATATTAAGATAGAAACCTCAGTAAATTTGTTGATACATTTCTATTGGAGTGACTAATGAACCCACTATGCCCTAGACAGATTCATAATGAGAGTTCATGGGTTCAAACCCTGGCTGGGGCTCATTCATCAAAATTAAATGTGTACTGCAGCTCAGCATTAAAAAATATCCATCCACTCCTCCTGTAAATCCACTGCTTACAATGGAAAAAACCTACTGGGTTGACTTTTTGACCCTGGAACTGTGATCAACTGGCTCACTTGTCCAAGGTCAAACAAAATGCAGCAGTGAAAGCTGAGAAATTTTTAGTGTTGAGAAACTGCCAAATATAAAATGTGAGTGGGAGGACAACGGAAAGCTTGTTACCATGTTAATTAATATTTATAAACTACATTAGAAATAAAGAGGTTATATAGTCACTAGAAATGATTACTAATAATATTGTTGACAACTTCAGAAATGTATCCTTCCACACTTCTGTTTGTGGTTTGTGCTTTGTTTGGGGGGTTTTTGCCTTTTAATTTTTTTAGTTTGGTTTGGGGTATTTTTTTTTTATTTTTAAAAAATTTATTTCTAGGAACTAGAGATAATTCTCATATTTTCATTCATGAGTTCTAACATTCTTTTTCAATTTCTTTGCCTATTATAGCAAAATATTTCCAGAAGGTAAAAATATCTTCTGCTTTAAGGAAATATCACCAGCAGCATTTTCAAAATGTTGAGCAGATATTTCTGTTCAGACATTTATTTTGTTTAGGGGAAACTCTGAATAAAGTCAATTAAAACAACTCAATCCATGATAATATTGAAAAAAAGAGGAGTGGAAAACTTATTTTTATAGGCAGTTAATAAAAATTTGAGTAATTCAGCAGGATTAGAAATCTGAGCTGTTTATGGGAAATAAGGTGGAAATACCTGCTGTACTCAACATCATCTGTTCCCGAGGGTTTGTGGAATCCCTGGAGTGCCATGGGGTCAGTTTGTGTGTAGGCAGTGCTTGGGACACTGAATCAGTGAAGGGTGAGGACAACTGCAGGAACTGACCCAACTGGGGAGGTCCCAGTTCCATCCCAGAAGATTTTGGCCTCTTTCTAAGTCATATTATACATGATCCTACAGGAGTGCTGTAGGATTCTTATTACTATCAGTAAAGTCATGGCTTAAATAGACAACTATTTGATTCAACTAAATAAAGTAATAAATAGTAAACAAAAGCAGTGTACAGCACATACAAACCTACTTCCAAATTCAGTGAGCTAAAGCTACGTAGTTTGTTATGATATCTCCATTAGAGTGAGATGATGTTCATGACATAAAGGAAATTGGTGAAAATGTTCCTGTAGGCTTTAAACAGCTATGGAGAAAGTGATTGGACCATCTAGATTACACTTCTGCTCTTCCAGTTACAGACCAACTCAAAACTATTGCAAAAGACTGACTAAAATCAATAGTTTTGTCTATGCTACACAAACATCTCTCTGCAGTTGTAAAAGCCAGTTTGATGTTCCCCTTGTCCTGCCACAGGAGGCTTGGGCTCACCATCCTCCCCACACCCTGGTACTCAGCTCTCCCCTGCCACACCAATCCCATCCTCAGCCACACACCTTGCATGGTTAAGACAAATTTTTGTTCTCCCATGCCTTAGGAGTTTGATGGGTAGCAAGTCCAAACTGACTCCAAGTGCATGCATTCTTTCTCTTTGAAGATCTATATATCAGGAGGGGCTCAAAATGTATTTATTTTCAATCACATATGACTCAGTTTTGAGTAAGCACAGCTTTTTTGGGCATGTGAAGAAAAAATTCATTGTGGTTGCTAAAAGTTTCAGGATCCTCTTTAAGAAACTGGAGAGCACAATTGCACTGTAAAATTCAACTGCTCAACTGTGCAAATTACACCCCAGACAGGTCTTATTTATTTTATGGATCCTATTTATTACTGTTCATTTGGGCTTTGTGTATTTTACATTTCTGGCAGCACATATATCTAAACAGAAAGACTGCAGAGATTGTATTGGGCCAAAGGGGGTTTTATCACTCCCTAAGGTGAACGGTTTACCCAGGAAAATTGGATCTCCACTTCATTTAATGTAAACCCTGAGGGAAATCCAAACAAATGGGACACAATATGATTATTTCCTTGAGCTCTGAAAACACCCCCAGCAGCCAGATTCCCAGTATGGAAGGTGTCACTGCACTTCCAAAAGCAGGTACAGGGCTTCAGCTCAGTCACACTTTCAATCCCAAGCACACAAAATTACTTGACTAAACTGGGAACAGGAAAAACAAATGTGTAAAACCAATGATACCAAGGTGTAAGCTGGAAACACAGAAGATCATTCTTCTACTCAAGTTGCCAAAGTTGTTCTCATGATTTCTGTCCCTATCAATCTGAGATATTTTTATTTTTTACTATTCATAGAGGAACAAAGACAGAAAGCTGCCAGGAATGTATGTGCTATCCAGAAAATACTTAAATACAATGTGAATCTGGTGTTCAGGGAAGTGTTCTGGAGGGCATGTTAAAGGTTAAAAAGAGACAATAAATAGATATAAACCTATGTTAAACATATCAGCTTGTGTGTACATCAGCATCAAGGCAGAAAACATCTGTATCAGCCTGTGAAACCACTCACTTCACAGAGGGACCAACACATCCCCAGCCCTCTGATTAACTGAGGACAGTAATCAAGAAACCTGCTGCACAAAATTGCTTTTCTGACATCAATTATCTAATAGTGTGAAGTATCACACACTATCTCAGTGAAAAAGCATTTTCTGGTCACTCAAGTTTAGTTTGGAGCCATTGCAGCTCTTTGTCTTTCATCAACTAAACTGCATCTGAAAGTCTCCTGGCCCTCTACCAGTATAATAGTAATTTCCTCAAAAAGCTGAAATGCCTAATAATTTTTGCAAACTATGGAATGAAGTATTAATGCTGTGAAATGACCAATTTCCATCTGATTAAATATATATGTCTCTAGTAGTGATTCATCAACAAGTCCATATACTGACAACATTCCAGTATGCAAAACATATGACACTTATTAAGCAAAGAATTCACATTTGCTTAATATTTGCTCTTTGTGGGAGGTTTCCTGTCTCACTCTCAAACCATAATATGCTCTGCATTTCACATTGACAATGCTGAAAGAAAACCTTAAACACAAAGTCCACAGCAGAGAAAACTGTCACACTTGCTCATTTGGTTTTCCTTAGGAAAATATTTTTATAACTAATAACAACAGGTCCTAGCAATTTTTATTTCCTTTGAACAGATGCACTATGAATATCCAGAGCACATTATGAAAAGTGAGCAGGAAAAACAAAACAGCTATACAATCCTACCAATGTGTGCTGTTTTACAAATCTGAAACCATCAATCAAAGAGATGAAGTCAGGCAGAAGTACTTACAGATGGGACAGGGACACCAGGTCATTGAAAGAGCCCTCAGGAACACTGGAAATATCATTTCCATGGAGTGTCCTAGAAGGGGGAGAAGCAGGAGGGTATCAAACCACAGTATTTTATCTGTTCCCTGCAACTGAAGGAATTGATGCTTAAAAAGCGTATTTAATTTTGATTCTTTGGGAGTTAATCTTTGAGTTTCACAACTCATGAACTTCCATGCTTTATCACCTCTCCCTCTAGGTGTTGGCATTTAAAACAATGATGCAATCAGAACTGTTGGTGAGTGCTGCTGTAAATTAAAAAGGTGACATACCATTTATTCTATTAAAAACCTATTGATGACAAGTAGACCCTCACATCCAGACCTGTGTTCTCTTACAGAATCCCATTAGCCAGAAGCACAGCAAAAACAGAGCAGGGGAAATAAGAATTGTGAAAGTTAAATTAAGTATTGACTTCAGAGAGATCCTAGGAGAGAGAGAGAGGGTCCCTGAGGGTAATTACAGCCACACTTTGCTGTTCTTACAGTAGGAAATACATCTCTGTGCTACCAAGGAAAGCACCTGAAATCAGTTGTTCTAGGACATTATTCACGCTGTGCAAAGAAACTATCTTCTTTTAGCAACATTTTCAGGACTCCTGAAAGGAGTGAAAGGGTTCTCCACTGTTTCCAGGGCAATTCAAGCACCCACTTTATCTCCCTCCTGAGAAATACATTTGTGTGTGGGCTACAGAGGGAAGCATAAATGGGAATTACTGTCAGTGCTCCAGACATGGCAGAGGAGGGTGGAAAACAGAAAGCTGCCGTGTGTTTTGGAGCAGCTCTTACCCTCGAGTCATTTATTGTCTAACTTACCTGGTGATTTGCTGACACAGCAATCACAGTTTTTAGTTCTGTGAGTGTACATATTGTTGAAACATTGAGTTTAAAACAATCCAAATCTCAACCCATGGAAAAAGACAATAGCTCCAGATGAAAAACAAAGCATCTGATTTTTGCAGCCTTTCTTCCCTAACACCACTCTCAGCTGTACCAGGATGTGCTGATGCCCTTCCAACATCCTGATTCTGAAATTTCCCTTTAAGCCTTCCTTGGTTTTGACTATTAATAATAACTTGGCATATATAAGGGTGTATCTCCAAGAAATGAATCTGAACAGGAGCAGGAAGGATATGAGCTCCCACACAGTAACTCCAGATAAAACACACTCACTTAATACTGAACAGAATGACCAACTGAGTGAGACAAACCCCACAGATATTAAACAAGGAGTATTTTGTTGGGGTGAGGAAGTCTAGTCAACCACTTGTCATCAAAATGGTCAATGAAATGAACACATTTAAATAAGCAGCTGCTCATAATGAACTTATTGCAAATCTTTGAAACTGCAAGACAATTCTCTGTAATCAGACAACTTATGTTAATCTTTTAGTTGTATCAGTCACATTTATCCTGTGAAGGAGTACATTTTCTTTTCTAGGTGTATTGGAAATATCCAAGAGAAGCTGAAGAATGACATACATAGCCATGTATCTGTAAAAAGTTAAACCCATCAAATAAAAACTTTAGAAGGATTTGCTTTATTACACTGAGGTGTTTCATGGATGCAAGTGCCTGCATTTTAATAAAAAAATCATGTCAGCAACATCATCACTCTTGTAACTAAAATGAAATGACAAATGCTAAACCCCCCCACTTAAAACTCATAATAATAAATAGTGGCAAGAGAATTCAACAGTGCAACAAAATCTTTCCTCTTGGATCAACATCAGAAACACATTTTTATATCAAAACTCCTTATAAGCCAATGGTCAAATAAAATCTTTCACATTAGGACAGTTAAAGCACACACACTGATGTGTGTATTCTCCCTCAAAAGCATAACTTCTAGGGATCCCCTGTCTAAACTTCAGTAAACAGGAGGGCTATGGACTTAAGGTGATGTGGATCTCCTCTGGAGGACAGAGTAACAGAAAACTTGAGAATTCTTGAAATCAAAACTTCCTTCTACACAGAATCTCACTAATTTATTCCTTTGTCTTCAGGGAAGGTAATGAATTCAACATATCCTTTTGGACTGGGGTTTTCTGGTTGTTTTTCTTTTCTGAACCCTTCCCACATCCTGCCTGCCAGCCCACTGTCCACAGCATTGGGTTACTGCAGACACAGGGGGGATGTGTTTTTGTGAAGAGCCACAACCCATCAGGGCCAAACACCTACAGGGAACCCCCAAGGGTGCCAACCCTGCAGGAACCAGCACAGCTCAGGTGTCAGGGAAAGCCACAGTGTCACTGCTCCACGCTCACAACAGCAGAGCTTTCACAAACTGACTGGGTAAATACAAGGAATCATTCTCTTATGCCTAAAAACAAAAAATATAATAATAAGGAAACACCCAGATGCTTCGTCAGGTCAAGTCAGTGCAGCACCCAGCAATGAAAGTGTACTGCAAAAACTGTGCCCAAAGATTATTGGTGACAACTTTATCATCCAACATATTAGTGTTTGTCTAAACTTTGAACTGCAGGAAATATCCATCAGTTTCCAGTAAAACTGGAGTATCTGTTAACAGAATATTCAGTAGGTAATTTTATCCCTTTTCCCCCCTAACTATAACATGGACAATTATTTAGTGACCTTAGAAAGTATTTTGATTTTTGGACTTTGCCTCTTAACTAAGTCACATGTGAAAATATGTGATTACACAATAATCTTTAAAATAATCTTGTCAGGCCATCCAAAGAGTCCTGATACTTATAATTTTTCTCAATCTCATCTTCCTTAATCTGTTTATATTTAGTTTCTAAGAAGACTAGCCTTGGACAAATTAACTGAAAAACAAATCCACAACTTTTCACTGTAATAGTTTTGGCTCAAAAACCCACTGATATCAACTTATGCTTATTAAAAAAATTCTCCAGACTTTACGTCCTGTGCTCCCCAGCACCCTTTGGCTGCTGTTATGGATAAACCATGTGAAGGCTGAGATTAAAGACCTGATTGTGTAAACATTGATAGATATTAAGATATTAAACATAAACATGCTGACTCTGCAGTTTTCTCACTTGGGCTTGTGCTGAAAAATCTAAGAAAAGGAGTTCAGAATGAAATATCTGTCAAAGTCCAAGTGCACCATACAGCTATGATTATTCTGATTTTCAAAGCACTTATTTACTGTATTTACTATAGAGGCAAAAAATGAAGAAAACGTAAGGAATTTGGAAGACCTTCATGAGAAAGAAGTGTCTGCTACCTTCAAAGGCATGCCCAGCCAAAGGTAATGAGATCCCAGTATTCTTTTTTATTAAAAAAAAAAAAAAGAAGTGGAAATTGTTTTGCTGATGTTTTCTCTTTTAAGTTCCCCTGAGAGCGCGGATAATAAAAAACTGACAATAACAGATTTCATATTGTCTCTTGGAAACCATTTTCTCTTTGGAGAATTGATTTTTAGTAGCAACAGCGATGACACGTGGCAAAAGTTGTAGCTGATACCAGAGTTTTGTGGGCCATAATAAATCAAATCAATCTGGAGGCTTCCAAATGCAGGGAGCAGAGACAGAGATCCCCACTTAGGCTTCATTTCACTGCTCTGTGCAAGGCAGTGGGGGGTTTCTCCCTTGAAAGAAGGAAGATACTTTTTGATCAGGAGATCATTTAAAAAAGCCAAAAAACAACAGTTGTCATTAAAATACTGCCCTCTGTTTCTGCCCATATGTGGCCTGCAAGAACAGAAGTGAAAAGACAAACTGTAGCTATTGGAAAGAGGGAGGCACGGTTTATCTACAGTGTAATTCAGGGTAGAGAGCCCCACATGAGCTTTAATCAAGCTAGCTTGCATATCAGAAACAGGCCAGAAGACAGCTCCATATGGAATAATTTATTTGGCCATGGAACAGAATATATTAATCTGTGGCTGAATTTCAGGACTCATGTAACAGCTCAAATGTGACCATCCTAGTGCGCTAGAAATCAGGATCCTGAGCCAAACTTAAAACAACAAATCCAAATCACGTATCTTTCTTGTTTTTACTAATGAAAAGTGGGAATCCAAAACTGTCTTGTAATTTGGGAGGTTGAAACCGAGATATCTGTTTTACCACTGAAACCACAGTGAAAGGCCTCAGCCAAGCAGCTCTGCCTTATTGCTTCCACAGTCCCAGTACTGCCCATGTTGACACTGATTCCACATTTATGGAGCCACTGCTCTTTAAATTAACACAAACTTCTGCATCTGAACATCATCTATTTTTTTTTTTTTTTTAATGGAAAATATCAATGTGAAGTGTCAAAGCACTCAGGACAATCTTGACCTCCTCTGTCCTGAGCTTTGAGTGTTCAGAGCTCTTTCTCCTTGAGCACACTGAACAAACTCACCACAGACAAGCTATTTAATTTATCCCCTTTGGCTGCTCTGCAAGTCATGGTGACTCCTTCATGTTTTTGGGCCATGGGAAGGTGCCTTCTCCACCTTCCTGACAGCTGCACGTGGGGCCAGGTATCCACAAAACCAAGGCAGAGTTTGTTTCTGACAGTGAGAGGCAGTGAATGAGACAGAAGCAGGGGCCAGTCCTGCCTGAGGAAATCTGGGAGGAGGCTCCTGCTGTGAGGAACAGGCCCACAGCCCACACTCTTAAACAATATAAAGATGACTTTCACAAGAGATTGTAAACAAATGGTTTAATCCAGAAAGCTGCTGAAAGCAGCTACACTGGAAAGAAAGGAAGAGTGCAGAAAAGGACCTCCCAAGCAATAAACCACACGTGGGGGGGCCTCTGAGCACTCAATATGAGGTGTAATTTTATTCACAACTTAAGGACATTTGAGACAGGCATCTCAGCATTACTGGTGCCCAGCCACTGGCTTGATTTATTCACTGATTTAGTGTGGGGGCTTCTAACTTCCCTTTAGATCACATTCTAGCTTGCCTGCACAAATCTGAATCAACAGGAAATATTCTGAAAATGTTCAAGTTTTCCACAAAGACACTCTTGCTGAAGCATCCAAGGGAAGCTCACACTCTGACCAAGTGTGTCCAGGCTAAGAGAAAAGTCCATTCCTGTGGAGCACCCAAACATTGCTCAGGCAGAAGAGACAGAGTGTGAAGTGTTTCAGAAACCTGTTCTCACGACAGTTCCTGTACCCGAGCTTTCAGAGAAAAGCCAATCCTCCTGCAAATACATAATTCCATCTTTAGCACCCACCTGCTCTGGCCCCTACCAGACAAACTGCACCAGAGCACAAATACATTGATGCTAATTGTGAAAATTCATGAGCAGCTGCCCATTAAACCCTCCCTTGCCATCAGCTGCAGCCTACCAAAGCTGCAGCCCAGCTGCATGGGAGGAGTTGCACTTACAGCACTCGCAGAGAGCGGAGCCCGTTGAAGGCGTGGACGGGGATGCACCGGAGCCTGTTGTAACTCAGGATGCTGCAGAAGGGGAGAGCAGAGTCACAACTCCGTGTTGGCTTTGGTTATTTCACTGCTAATTCAGCCACAGATAAGCATGGAAAGCCACATGCTTAAGCAACAAGAGATATACTAATTGCTCAACAGCTTAGATGGTGTTGGAAAAGCAATTAAAGCTGTTATCCAAACTCTGGGCTACTTACAGTGTTGATAACTGAGTCATGTTGCTGAAGGTGTGATTGGCCAATACACTGATGCTGTTGTTACTCAAATCACTGAAGAAACACAGAGAAAATATCATTTACATGTATGAATTAAGAAAAATGCCTTTCTGGAAAGGTTACATAATATCTGCACAGCAAAATGCTTGAAGCAATTGAAAAGTCATATATTATCAACTGGTGTATTTTCTGACCAACTTTGAATGAGCTATAAAGGAAAAGCACATCAGACTCCCCTAGAAAGCCTCAGTCAGAAATATTAAGGCATCTTTCCAGCACATAGCACTCAATGAAAAGAACAAATGAATAAATGATACAAGCACTGCTGAATATTTACTGTTGCAACTTGCTTTACAATATATTCCAGGCACTCAACTTCAATATGCACATCATTTTGACAGCTACTAGCAAAAAATTTCATTTCTCATTTTAAAAAGTCATTTAGGCTCTACCAGAACATTTTGTTTTGTTATTGGTCTCCCTTGAAAAGCAAAATTAGAGACGTTTCCAAATAAAAAAAACACTTAAAACAAAGGATTTTTTCCTCCATGTTGCTTTTGTCTGAGGTTGCCCAGCCCATTGGACTGGAGTATCTGTACAGCTGATTCAAACAGGATTTGAAAATTCTTGATAAATAGTTCAGGCAGGAGATTTCACTCCTGTGTATTTCAGGGAGCAATTTACAGAACAAAGTCTAGCTGTGTCTCTATCTGCATGACTGTTCACAGAAGAAACAGCTATGCAAATTGCCATTGCCTTAGCATTATAAATACTGCCTCATCTAGCACAAATTAATGTGTCTCCTCTGCTAATGACCTTTACAGATAAATCTGCCAAGTGAAACTTCAGCAGCGTGTGTGAGAATTTTGTCCTCTTGGGGTCCTGCAGAGCAAGGGGCTTCTCAGGCACCCCACTCTTCATGAACATTTATTGGCAGCAGTGTCCACTGTGAAATTCTTTCCAAATTCAAATTACAGAAAGTTTTGGGGGTTTGGTGTTGGTTTTTTTTTCCCCCCTCACCAATTATTTATGTTCTACCAACAGCATAGTGCAGAAAGAGAAATGCAATTTTCCTGACATTGAAACCACGTGTTTCTTACATCAGTGTCAGGTGTCTGAAGGCAGAGAGCCCCTTCGGCACAGCAGGCAGATGGTTTCCTTCCAAGTATCTGAAAAAAGGCAGATTTGATAATTACACAAACATGTTAACAAGAACTCACATCACTCAATCTGCACCATGAATGAGGACAATATAAAGTCAGTCACTAATGAAATTACCTTTGATTCATTGCTTTGAAACTCCAACAGCTTTTACTTTATAAATTAATTACCCCACATGCAAAGCACAACAACAGCTTATTGATTTACTTTATTTGTTTTACAACTTGGAAGTGCATAAAGGATTTCTTGCCTACAGCAAACAGAAATGACCATTTGGTTCTTCTGTGACAGCAGCTGAAGAAGGGGAGAAAAAATTGCATGGCTTGTGTCCTGAACTTAGAGTTACCTTCCCAAGTGCCTCCAACAGTGCTGACTGCTCCCTGACCTTGGAGGGAGGCTTTGTCTCCTGCATGGAAGTTCCTTGTGCAGCCAGAATGGGAAGAGGAGCTGCACTCCCAGATCTCTGTGCTGCAAAAGGTCCCACTTATTCCAGCATCAACACAAACATCTACAAGTTTGATGGTGCATCCACCACAGCAATATGCCCTCCTTACCCCTCCTTTTCACAGCACACTGGTACAGGAGGAGAACTTGGTATAAATTAAAGACCCAAAGACCAAGCTCTCTTGGAACAGAGGTTCCTCCCACGTGCACTAAATATATTTAACAACATATCTTGTGTTTGCAGTGTGGAAGTTGCTTGAGACACGACTGAGCCTATTTCTATGCAGACACAGGCATGGTAGGGCTAAAGCCTTTGGGGATAATCCTGAGTCCTCATGCAGGCAAAAAGAGCCTCCATTTTGCAGTTTTTCTCCACTGAAGAAACATGATCAGTGAGTTACTCAGCAAAACCCCTGAAAAAACACAATACTTTAAAAAAGCTTGCCTAGAAGTGAGCATGGGTACCCCAGTCTGCAGAGCTGATTTGTGGCAGCAATGGGATGTGGGCATTTCCCTGTTCATTACAATAAAATAGAGACAGAGCTAGAGCTTTTTCCCTTAACCTTGGCTTTTAGGTACCCCTGGAAGATAACAATGTAATAAAGTTCCAATGGAGAGTGACTACTGTGGTATCATGGCAGTATCAAGATGTTTCTCCAGACATCTTCCAGAAGCAACATCTACCTGGGAAACAAATCCATCCTTCTCAGAAAGCACCAGGAAGGAGGAAGGCATTCCTCCCTCCATAGCTGGGATGAAAAAGAAAATGATATTTCTCTTCCTTACACAGTGCAGCTGACTTTTCCTGAGGTAGACATGAGGCAATGCAATGATATGGAATGTTTTGAAACATAATCAAGTGCAGCCAGGAAATGCAGCCCACAGACACCAGAACACTTAATGTGCTGCCTCTGCTGCTGAAAACAGAATCCGATAATCATGTTAAGAATTTTTATTCCACACATACAATTTCCTTTTCTTTGGCAACAGGCCCCTTTATTCTGCACTTACTATAGCAAACAACAATAATAATAGATTATCCTTGTGATCTATGTTCCCTTTCTATGTTAACTGTAACAGCACAGAGATACTTGTGTAAACTAAATCCAAGAAAACTTTCCCACAAACTTTATTTTTACATCTTTCAAAAAATAAAATCTATAAAAACCACCAGAATTTCTTACATAATGTATTTTATAGCCAGCATTATTTTTTTCCCCATTTGTTCCAGCTTAATTATCTCTCAACATTTTCTGCTGCTTCAAATCTCTTTTCTGCTGAACTCCAATTGAACTACTCCAGCCAGGCTCAGTTATCCCTTCTGGCTGTGCACAGGATCCCACCCTGGCAGAGCTACCCCAGAGAATGCACTGGAGCTCACCTAACTCCTGCCAGGAATAGGCTGGACAAGGTGGGAATACTGACTTCTGACCTTTTTAACCAAAATAAATTATTTTCTCAGTTAAAAAACCCTACTGAACTAATTAATCTCTCCCCTGACAATGATCATGAGTGTTGAGTAAGAGAGTTTCAGAGCCAGCAAAGCAGGGACAGTCACTAGCCAGAGGACAGGTTAGTTGTGGAAAGCCACTTGCTTAATTTTGGCTAAATCTGTTATAAATTATTGTGAAAATGGAGTTCTGTGGTAATTTCCCACTATAAATTGCTATGTGGGAGATTCTCAGAATTTAGACATGCATGTCACATTTTTTAACAGGGCAAACCACGTCTCTTTCCCCCAGTCTGCTGTGGATGCAGCAAGATGCTGAGAGTCTGTGCCTTCTCCTTCATCCCAGGAAATCACAAATCTCAAACCCATGCAAAAGGGCAGGTTAAGGTTCTAGTCTTTATTCCAAATGTAAAATTCTAAGGATTTCTAAAGGAAATCAAAAGCAGGTCATGTATTATGTATTTGCAAGTTATATATGATTTTAGTTTAGGAAAGGAGACTCTTGCAATATGTTGAATTCTTCAGGAACGTATTTTCAGGATATTCTCTTGTTGGATCTCAATATGAAACAGCCTGCAATTTAAACAAACTGATGGTAGTGAGCCAAAGTTTCTCCCTCCTCTTTTGCTTTCTGGGGCAATCAAAAGTCAAGGGTGCACATTTTAATTCAGTGCTTTATGAGTCAGACTAACACAGACATGCAGACCCCTGGAGTTAAACTCCTACAGAAGATCTGCTTTGAATAGCTCTGGATTTGCACTGCAGCAATTTGATGGTTATATAAATGTGCTAGCAGAAAACTGCAATACTCATACCAGTGGTACAGTTTCTGAATAAACACAATTTAACTCTGAAAAAAGTACTGATAACACACTTTTCATGCATCCATCAGAACAATTCACCACTGCTAAACCTCTCACCCCATTATCCAAAGCATGGCAGCATTTTCTAAGCTAAAGGCAATTCTGAAAGCACATTTAAGCACAGGGAATTTAAAATAACCAAGGCTTTTAGGGCATAAGAGGTTGCCAAGTATCAGGAGGATCTGGGATGCAGGATTGGAGGCAAACAACTGCAGCAGGGGAGGTGCCTCTGTCAGAGCTGGGGCGTGCAGGGGAGCTGCTGGGCTCAGCAGGATGGATGGGGGCTGCAGGGGGATTGGAAGCTGGACACAGTGAATAGAAGAATTATTCCTGAGGGCAAATGGGCAGAGACACAAAACTTTGTGTATTTATGTATACATCTATATAAATTCTAAAAAAACCACAGATGAAGCTACAGATGCCCTGCCAAAAAAAACCCTCAAAATAGCCATAAAAGAGTGAATGTGGAAGGAAGATTAGATTTTTAATTTTTTCCAGTCTTTAGCCAAAGGAATATGATGTCCATGGCATCTGGTATGCAAGAAAATTCTGATATGAATGAAGAAAAATAAATGTCTCATTTTCATTCTGGGAATCAAATTATTAATATACAGAGTGAAGAGTGAGTGTCAGTTGCCTTAAAATAGACCCTGACTGCTATCTAAAACAACCTCATTTGCTTCCTAAGGTTTCTAGGCTCTAGTTTAAATATCAGATTGGAGGGTTTTAGTTTTTTCTTTACCCTGTGAATGTTGCTGAGAATCCTCAAATCTCAATAATGACTTGTAACCAACAAGCACTTACCAGATCAAAAACTGAGAAAAAACCAAACCAAAAAACCCCAAATATATGTTCAGCTCCCAAAGCAAGCCACCACCTCCCTACCTGCAGAGGTTTCTTCTAGAACATGGCCAAGGGGGTTGGCACTGTGGGACAGGGCCTGCAGCAGCCCCAGGGCTCATCCAGCATCTTCCACACACACCAACATTGCACATTAAAAATTTAAAACTATGCATAAAAGATGACAGCTGCTCTTTTCCCAACTTGTCTATTTTTGTACTGAAACCACTTGGATTGGAGGTGATATAACCAGCACAAGGTGCCAGAGCATCGTGTAACAATTTGAATCACTTGGAATCCTTTTTGTACTGAGATGTCTATTCAGTCATAAAGTCAAGCTCGCAGTGGCAATCTGTGCTAAGAGGAGAAACTGGAGAGAGAAATCAGTTCTCAGGCAGCAATTGAAAAGGCAGAAAACCTTGAAGTATTCCACAGAGAATGTTACATTACAAAAATCAAGATACTTAGCAATTTTAGGTAGCTCTAAAATTAACTTACAGCCCAAAGTTTTTAATGTCCATATACAGTATCCTAAAATTTTGAGTCAATTTTTATTTCCTAAAAATGGTGGTCTAAAAAAGAATTAGACTGTGAAAGATGAAACATCCACAAAACATGAATTTTAAGAGCTTCAATTTCAGTTTCTTTAGAAGAAACAAAAATCAAGTGTGGATCTAGGTTCAAATATGGATCTTGAACTTTTGTAAGTTTTGGCAGATTTGGACTCTGGGTTTTGCTGTACTTGTACATCAGACCACAATCTCCATGCCTGACACACAGAAACGTGGCTGTGCTTGAGAGAAAGTTAAATTTTAGTCTCTGATAGTGCTAATGTCACCTTTCTGATACATACCCAAACTTTACCGGTCACTGAACACATTATTTGATAGTACTGATAATATTTACTTTTTAACTATCAGGTTTCAAATGCAGAATAATTCCTCTATTTCATCTGTAACCAAAATATCCTCTATAGAACTCTCCCATCTCTCAATGGGACAATCCTCCTCTGCAGAAAATGAGCAGGACCCTGTACCCCTAATGGTTTCTCTCCTTTTATCAAAGGAAAATTCCCTGATGCCTGTGCTGGGGGTCATTGTGCAAAACAGTGTGAATTGCCAGACAAGCAAGAGCATTTACATCCTCAAGCAGATCATTTTCATCAAATATCTCCCCCCAGAGTTTCCCTTTGATCAGCAGCAAGACAGGCAAACTGAAAAATGGTGCTAAACTGTTACAATATTCCACACCTATCAAAACTGCTTTGGGCATATTTGTAGCATGGATTAGCACGGCCCAGGTAGGAGCCACTGCTTTTAGTCACAAGTCAAAGGAAATCACAAGTGTCTTGGGAGCTGGAAAAAAAGGACTGGGATTGGTGGTAAATACCTCCTAGTAGATATGAAAACTGATGTGTCAAATACATGAACCTACCAGTCAGAACAAAAAACAGAAAAGGGAGAGAGAAGGTTTGCGAGGAAAGAGAAATGGCAAAAGTAATGCAAATATTAGCCTGCATTAATATAAATGGAAGGAGAAATAATCACAAACAATGATGTATGGGTGCAGGTTTTTCTAACAATCCCACCAGTGCTATCCTATAGCCCAGTGTCATGACAACATTTGGAGTCTAGAGATGACATGATTGGTACATATTTATTCTAAAACACACCACGCTCATTATGTTACAGCTTGTGCACACGCCGTCCACATAATTGCCTCCAATGTTTTTCCCCAGTGCAAAATGTTATTTGCTGTAGGTCCATAAAAGCAGCTGGATGCTGTCAGATAAGACTTTATTAGAAATAGACTATACTTTTGTGAATAAAAGGCAAAAATCTAGTGTTCACACACTTGAGGTAATACATAAAAGGAGAAAGAGCATGGGAAACTTAGTTCAAACAGATTTAGGGGAAAAAAAAATAGAAGAAAAGGAAAACCTTAAACATTAAGCAGCAGTGAGGCTGAGTTCCAAACTAGCTCATTGCATGAACATTTTACTTTAGAACATCTGGAGCAGAAAACTGGATATGTTCAAAAAACCCAAGGTTTCTCTTCGGGGCAAGCAAACAGTGGGAAAAAATGTAGGCAGTACGTAAATATACAGTGGAGGAACATACAGTGAAAGAATTTGCAAGAAACAACATATTTTCCTATTCCCAAGAAGCTGCAAGGAAGTTTGCCCATGATGATGGGGTTTTCTGAAGGAAAATAGAAATTTCTGTTTCTGGAAAATAGAAATTTTTTGCATCATCACTCCTCTAGAAAGCCAGGACACTTAGTGATCTTTTCAACTCTGTTCTAGATGGCAGCCTTCCCTGCCAAGGCAATCCCTGCTCCCAAGAGTGGTACAAAACAAACACAGGGATGTCTCCTATCATTCCAAGCTCCAAATATGAAGGAGTTAATGGTTTTCACATGTCTTGTCTATATATACATTGAAACAGAAACTCAGAATGAACACTGAGAGGAGCAAGGATAAAACTTTGCTGGGGATCTCTTTTGCTGAGTGTAGGTACAGTGAAATTTGACCCAGAAAGGGGAACGTTTCCCCTATGTGCCTGTGCTAGAGATATGCTTATTTTCGCACAGTGCTATTTAATATCTGTTACAAGGCAAGGATTCCTGTTTTAAGACTATTTTAAGACCTCTAAGAGAATTTAAAGGAACATCTGAGAAGGCTACATTCAGCCACAAGAGAATAGCATAAGTAGATATGTGGAAGCTCTTTTTCCTAAGCCATGTTGCACAAAATCACTGCAGTTTAATAAAAAGCACTGCAACCAATGTGCCTGGCAGACGAATACGTCAGCAAGGGAAGGTTGTAAATGTCAGACTGGTGCATTCATAAAAATTGCACTGAAATGCTCCAGTGCATCCTGTCCCTGCTCAGGCCTCCTGCACGGAGGGAGCTGTGGGACACAGGGACAGGAGGCTCTGCATGTCCTTGTCACCTCCTTGGCACCTGGGACTGTGGGCTTGGGAAACTGAACAAGGCAAGTCTCTTCACCATGTGCCCAGGAAGCTTTTGGGTTCCCTCTGCCAGGTTCCAGCTGTCCTCAAGATGAGGCAAGAGGCTGGGTTCCACATGAAATGCAGCTTACCACAGCAACAATGGCAGTTCTCCAACATGGAACAATAAAAACGTGCAAATTCACAGTGGTAACTTGTAACCTGCATGATACAGCAGGTTATGGCTAATATGTCTATCTCAATCTGGAAGCAGAAGAAAAGCAAGCAAGATTTATTATTTTTTATTTACTTATTTCAATCTTGTCACAGTTTCCACAAACACATGAAATTTTCATGCTTCAGTACCTGCAACCCATCTTTTGGTGTAGATACAAATAAGGAGCTCAGCTTATGTTGGTTGAGAGGAGAATGAGATCAGGATTGAGTTTTGAGACAGCTGGGACAGATTCAAAGGTTATATTTGCAGAATATGAAATATTCAGAGCCAGGCAGTCCATGGCTGTCTGTGTTCTGCTGACACATTTCTGGATGGAAAGCAGAAAGCTGAACTAGAGCTTTACACAGCCAAGAGGCTCCTACTGAAGAAGACAGTCACGTAAACTCCTATGAACTCAAACTGCTCAGTTCCAGGCTATTGCTTCATTTGCCAAGAAATGGTTAAGAAATATAGCAGTTTTTAAGAATGTGAGATTAATTTTACTCTTTTTGTGAAAGCTATGTCATCAGGGTATCAGATAGTATCACTAAAACTCAATATGCAAAATTTAAACATAAAAATTCCTCAGTGTGGCAGTGGAAATCAAAGTAACATCTGTGATATCTTACTGCTGGCAAGTTACATTTGAATGAAATGAAACCTGAATAAAAGCAGAGCAGAGATGACCTTGCAGACTTCTTAACACTGATGGTAATATATAAAGGAATCCAGGCCAGGAATTGGCTTTTAATTCAATTCACTATTAAGCATGCCCTGGTCAGTGGTGTTCCAAGGACGTATTCATAAATGCAAAGTTTCCACGTTAAGTTACCCCAAGCACTTCCAGTACCCTCATTCACCAACAAAGCCCTGTATTTGTATACAGCACTGGTAAAAACAGTGTGAACACCTCATTCTCCCCCTGTGAAGGGAATAAAAATAATAGTAGGTACTAGAAAGTAGCAGAACTAGATTTTAGTTTACTATAAAATTCATTGAACATACCAACGAACTCAACCAATTATTTTCACATAGAAACGTTGATGAGATTCTAACAAGTTTCAGCAATGACTCACCTGGGATAGATTTGAATAAGGGCCTAAAGGGGGAAAGCTCAGTATTTCTGCTGCCAACTGCTTAAGCCAAGCAGTTCCACCAGGATATTTTCTTTCCATGGAAAGAAAATCCACTATAAAGTCCTAGTGAGGCGTAGATGAAAAGACAACTAGAAAATGGTTCTCAACTAGGATGAATTTACTTTGCAATATAATCTAATTGTCTGTTATTTTAGCCATTTCATGAGGTTTGGAGAAAAGAATTCCTTGTTTCCACCACCAGCTTCCCTTTTTTCTTTTTTTAATCTCCTCAGAGGATAATTAGCTCACAGCTGCGTAACTCAGGAACATATTTTCATCATTTCTTCGAACTGCCTCTTGTGAGCTCGGGCTCTCACAGAAGCACTACAGGATTATTTGATGCTAACAAATGCATTTGTTCCTACACCCAAAATTAATGGGTACAAGGACGGATAAACCCTGTTCCCATTACAAAGCGATTTATTCAGTCAAGGGACAAATAAGAATAAGAATGATTGTCAGAACATACGGGAAGCACCAAAGCACAGATGACTGAAGTCAAAGGCAAACCCCCCACGGACCCACAAAACCTCACTAGGATGCAGTTTGATGAACCTCTCGAGGGAGGGGATAGGTAAAAGGTAACTTACAGCTCAGTCACGTCCTTGGGAATTCCCTTGGGCAGCATCCGCAGCCCTTTGTTGCTGCAGCGAACCACGGAGTCCACACAGGTACACTGGGAAGGACAAGGAGGGGAAAGCAAGCAGCTGCTCTCATCATTACCTGCACAGGGAGAGAAAGAAGCAGAGTGGAAGGAAATCAGCATTCCAGCCCAAGGCACCCCCTCTGAAGACAACTGGTGACAAGGGAGGGGCACCCTGAATCCAGGGTAGCCATCACAGCATTTTAAACTAGAGCCAATGCTTTGATTACACGGCCTTCATACAACTTTTTTAGGCAAAATGAACAGTTCATAAACTGAATAGAAATATTTTTAAATACTTTTTTTTTTTTTTCCCTAAGAAGAATAAACTTTGTAATTCTGCAAATTATAGTGCAATCCAATGTATGGATCCCAAATCCTCCCACCACCCATAACACGCCAGCTGAAATGGAGAACCTGACCAGCACATTACTCTTAAATTCATCTAGACAGATGATATTCACTACCTACTCTCCCTTTAGATGATGTTTTTAAAATTCATCATTTAGGTGTTTATTTTTTACTTTTCAAAGTCAGCCTGGCACTTTGTTTATGATCTGAATTGTAAAGCCTCATTGTTTTTAACAACGATAACCAGGCAAACAACAAACTGAAGCAGCACACTTCCAACTGCTGCCAATCCATCTGTGCACACATAAAAATATCAACTTTCACCAAAAATGGTTTCAAAGGTCCATAAACAGCAGATTAAATCTTGTAATTGAAGAACAATAGGGTTTCTGCAGTAGAAACCAACGCTTTGAAGCTAAGAACATTAAAGCATGGATTTTCCCCAAAAGCAACAGGCTTTGCAAAACATAAGGCACATGCCTGCTGCAGGATCACGATGAATGTGGAAGGAAACACTTAGTGGCACATTCTGGGGATGACAGGGAGGGAAGCACACAACTGTGTGTGAGCACAGGCAGCCCGAGCTGCCCGGCCCCCAGACCCAGCGTTCCCAGCCTGCCATCACTATGCGCCGCCTGCTCTGTTCTTTTAACTGATGCAAGGACTAATTGAGACAGATCTGGTTCTTTCTTCTCTCTGCTGGAGGCACCCATGAGCATTGAGATGAAAGAAAAAGACTGGAAGTCCTGGTACAAGATAACAGAATTACCCCTAACTGTACGGGTAGGAATCATTTGCATTCGCAGGGTTCTGAGGCACCACCAGGCTACGGAAGAACAGAAAAGATTTTTTTTATTTTCTTCCCCGCTGAGTTTAATGACTGGAAACAAAATTCAAAGTCCTTCATAAACCTGGAGAAAGAGCATGTTTTTTCAGCATATTTAATTTTCCCCTGTGTTCTGAGTTTCACACCCTGCCACCACCTACTTTCCATTTGCCTCGACTCCAAGTTACTGCCTGACAGAGAAAGCTCCCAACTGTGGAATGACATTTTGTGCACCAGGATTCTTCTTTTCTCCCAAGTGTGGAATGTCAATCTGCAGACCAGGATTTTGGTTGATTTTGGGGCTTTTTTCTCTCAAATTAAAAGTGAATTATTCTTTTATGACTAAACTTGGGTCTCTTGAGCTCTGAGCTCAAGAACCTGGGCCTGTTGCCAGATTGCTTGACTAGGACAGGAATTAATTTTTACTCTAAGCAGGGAACCTCTATCATTCTTATTGCCTCTTTAGAGGTATATGGTCTCTATAGAGATAGGCTGCTCCTTCAGCCTCTCTGCTCTTAATAAGCTGCAAGCCAAGTTAGCAGGGCACTCATCAAGCAATTTTCTCCTTACTAGTTTCTCTAATGTCTGCTTGATCAGAAGACAAAAACTAGCTGGAGAATGAAAGAAATGTCAGGGTATTTTCTTTTAAACCCACCTAGCCCAAACAAAGCATGAAGCATCACTGAGTCATTTTAAATAATGTCCAAGGTTTTTTTTTATTTCCCTGTATTCACCTTTTACTGGTGGCCCTGAACAGTATCCAAATCTAAAAGACTTTCCAAGCAAGCACGAGTCCCACTGGTTCCAGAGTGTTAACTAAGAGTAAGGAAGGCCTAGGATTACACCAGGATTAGACAAAAGACAGCATTTGCCTATAATAAGTTAATTCCTACATTTAGGTGTAGATAGCAGAAATTCAGAAACTGGAAATCAAGAATAAAAATATATCACTGGTAGAGAACAATGATGTTCAGCCCCAGGTGGCTGCCTTTTCCATCACTAAAGCAAAATGTTTACTATGCAGCACTGCTTGGTAGGAAGGGACCTTCTTACAGAGGTGCCAACATTACCACAAGTGCCAAATCAAACTGGATTTTCTTACCATCACAGGTGAAATCCTGGACATCTACATCTTGGATTGGAATATCCTTTAGGAAAAAGGGTTTCAAGCAGCGTGGATTTCCACTGACAATTCTCTTCTTCCTCAGCCACTTCCCCAGCCAGGCCAAATGGCAGTTACAATTAAACGAGTTTGCCAGCAAATTACTGAAAGGGAACAAAACATGATTCCATTACACATGAACATACAGAAATACTGAAATAACTACAGGAAGATGAGGGGCTCCAAGTCCAGGCTCTTTCTTGTGTTCTGTTCATGTGAGCTCCCTCCTCCATCCTGCAGATCAGAGAAGCTCTGTGCAGGTTTTATATTAGGGCTGGGATTGCAATTAAAATATATATATAGATATATATAAAAACCAAATAAAACAAAAGTGTTTAAAATTATTATTTAAACATATTTACATCACTACCAAGGCTGGATTTATTGTGGAATTCAACCCAAGCTACAGCTCACACCCAAGTCTAAACTCACCTCACAAACTGCACCCATGTGTGCATGATCTTCAACATGATCATGTACCTGCCCCAGCACTCTCACACCCTCCCTTTGCCTCTGTCCCAGCCCATACAAACCAGAGCCAGGGGGCAGCCACTGGAAAGCTGAATTTGGGCTTCCTACTGAACCAGCAAACCAGCAAGGACAGTCCTATGTATGTACATACACACATATATACAGCAACACTGTCATCTTAGGCCACTTATGAAGTTTCCTCAGGACTGGATATCTGTAGTGAAAAGCATCTGCCCTGCTGCCTTGTGAACTTTGTGGGGTCTGCTTCAAATCTTGCTCCAGCTCCTGGAATATCTTCCATCCAGAGCTGCAGCCTGCAGCCCCCAGAGCAATCACCTGACACCTCCACCAGAGGGATGGAGCCTTAACACAGCCTGGTTTAGCAGCTCTTTCCTAACTCGACTTCAGATGAAGGAAAGAGGCTGAGATCCCTGGTAAAAAGGGAGAGCTGACTATGCTATGTACAGAGACAGCCTCGGTCTGAGGTTGCCTCATGGAAGAAGAATGAGCTCTCAGGGCCTGTGTATGGAAAATGAAGTAACTACACTAATATTGATGGCATTTTCACATCCTAGAAGTTAATATTTTGGCAGCACAGAAAGAAAGATGATAATGAAATTTCTTTAAATCATAGTGTATCTTTTAAGACAAGAAATTTGAAGGCAAGAAACAGGCACTTCAAGTGCAGGTGTAGTAGCTGAAGTAGCTTGTAAGTCATCTTTGCAAGATGCTTTCACAAACCTTAACATGCAGTCAAAATCACACCAGAACTTCAGCCTAACAATTCCTTCAGGAAACAATAGTACTGAAGACAAAAACATGTGGCACAATTGAGGTGGGGCAGTTAGAAAGAAAACCCAAAGCAACTCCTAAATTCTCTAGGTTCTAGGCCAACATCACAACCACAATATCACTCACAGCACTGCAGCACTTCAATCCCTGCTCTGCCCTGGAGCTCTGGGGTTAATCCCATGTGGATCTAACACAGGCTTATGGACATTGTAGAAAAAGAACTGGGGGAGGCAGAAATCTCAGCATAATGTTATAAAAATACTTCACCTGTTTCACACTAAGATTCAAATGCTGCAGAAAGGTGAGAAAACCAACAGGTTACACAAGAGCTTTCAGGCAGAAGGTGCAAAAAAGCACTGAAAGCAATACTCTAATTCTAGCTGCTTTCCTTTTGAATTGTTTTCCACTTTCTTCAATCCATAATGGGACCACATGCAGGATGCTTTGTGTATTTTCCACACTGATACACTTTGGCATGAGCAGAGTGTCTAAACCAAATGTCTGAGACGCCGATGCTGAGTGTGCCAGTGCTTCAAAGGCCATTTGTTCCACTGATGGAAGAGAGTGAGATATTCACAGAACTACTTGCATGACACAAATCCTCAGAATTTAATAACCTACAATTGGAAACAAACAGCAGGTGTGTATAATCTGGTTTCTGGAGAACCAGCAGCTCTGAGAGTAAAGGACATTTTGCACATTTAGAGAGTATCTTACCAAGAGATATCAAAGACTTTCACAAACATTCAATCTACAAAATGCTTTATATAAAATAATAGTAATTATCCCTGTCTAGAGAGGAGAGATTGTTTTGACTTAATGTGCTATTGCTCACTAGCTGAGCAGCAGAAACTATCCACAAAACCTCCTTTTCCTCTTGGCAAATACAGGTTAACATATGATGTAACATGTTTGGAATCTTCAGTTTAGGAATTAGATTATGCTTTTTCTCAGGAAGTAAGAAAGAAATAGATTGTTACAGATAAAATTAACAAATTAAAAAATGTCCCATTTAGAAATTCAAATCACTACAGGCAAAAAGGGGACAAATTTATCTTGTCAGCAATTCCACACGTCCTTCTGCCACTTTAGCAACATCTACATTTTATCCTTGTCCAGCTGCAGAGCAGGGATTTTTAGCTTTAATGCAGTATGAAGTTCACAAATGTCCCTACATACATGCTCTTTCCACGGCAAGACTGTGATGCAACTTTTGATAGAAATGTAAGATGAAGTCTCTCCTTAAAGTATCAGCTGGATAAAGAGATTTCCTACTTGACTTGAAATGGAATTGAAAGTCTGGAAAGGCTATTTATATGCAAAAGCTTTACTGAGGAAACTGACTATTCAAGTGGAGTTCTCAAATCAGAAACAGTAACGTTGGGCAGAAAAATTGATGTGAAAATTCATCATTAATAATCAGATATTACAAACAATAGTGATTTACCCACTCAGACAGAAATACAGCAATCAGACTAGCAGAGATTTTGTACTAACATTAAGTTCAGAAGTGTTTACTCAAGGACATAGACATATTTAAAAAATCAAGGGGAAACAGAAGTCTTGAGGAATGAAATATGCATATCCTACTACAAGTGCCTCTTCAAAATTGCAAAGAATATTAACTATTTAAATGGATTCTAGTGACCTGTTAGAAAAACATGCTGGAACACCTCTGGATGTTTTTGAAATTAGGTTGAAAATATATTCTGGAATTTGGGTTAAGTTTATACAAGAATAGTTGTATGTCATTCTGGCATTAGCTTCATGCAGTTATTTTAGTAATAATCCATGTAAAAGCAGTTCTGCTTGCAAATATCTTCCCTTCACTGTGTAAGGACTAAAAGACATGACTGAATTCTCTGTGTGAAGAAGTGCAAGTGCACTTCAAACTAAGATGCTACAGTGCCTGGTTTGACCAATAACAAAATAAAAATTGCTCTTTTTTCCCATAAAATAGGTCTTCTTCCTCCATTGAAAATCATTAGATAGGGTATTATTTTCAGAGTTGTCCATGTTTTCAGAATATCAACGAGACTGACTCACAAAGAGTAAGAGCAAAAGGAGCAATGTTCTTTAGTGCTGTAAATATGCCAATATAAAAATGGAAATGGAACTCTGCATGAATTTTTGCCTCCCATTGATAGATGCAAAAGTAAGGCATTCCAATTCCCAAACAGCTCCCAAAGTGTGGGCTGAACAGGGAAAGCAGTCACACCAGCTAACTTCACTGGTGGTGTCATCCAATAAATCCACATACAATGGAGCACTGCCGGGAAATGAACAAAGCTGAATTCTGTATTTATATGTCAAAAATCACCATGGCCTCAATCCAAGGTCTAAAGAAGTCAAAACCACACCTTTTCTGTCTGTAGATCAAACACAGAATGAAAATGTGTCAAAGAACAAACTTTTCCACCAAGACACAGTGAGGAACCAGCAGGATTATAAATCAGTGCCAAAGCAATGCATTCCAATTAGCAGCAGCTTTAATTGCTCTCTCTAGAAAGTGCAACAGTCTTTTCCCACAGATGAGGAAAGAAAATGGGCTATTTTCTAACAAAATGTGAGAAAGACAATTCTGTGAAAGCAAGGTAGGGGTTTCACAGACTGATTCAGAGAATCCCTGTACAGTGGGAGCCACAGAGGGAAGCACAGGGACAGCTGAGAGGAGCAGGCAGGCACTGCCTGCAGCACAATGACAACAAGCTTTCAGCAAGTGCCACTTGCTTTGACCAGTCAATAAAAATAATCTGCTCGTGTTTCTCTCTATGTCCATCAAATTCAAGGAGACTCTTGGGACTACACAATGTAAAAGGAAAGAAACTTCTGTGTTCCTTATGCTGCATGGAGTAAATGCCAAAATGAGAACTGATTTGCTGGAGAAAAGTTGCCACAGCAAAGGAAGAAGTGTGAGCAACAAAACAGCCGAGGTTGAACACTTCTTTCTTTGCCCAAGCATGAGGGAGAATATTTTCCAATCCTGAAATGCAATCGAGAGTTTATTTTGACATTTTGACTGGACAATATTTTCATGACAGACAACATCAGGGTCCCCTCTCACAGCTGGAAACAGAAGGCAGACTTTCTTTCCATATTTATCAGTCTGTACTTTATTAAAATGGACACACCAAAAAAGCATTTAAAAGTATTTAAGAAGAATTGAAAATATTTCAAAGAATGACTGAGAAGTGCAAGAGAATTATAATAAAGCTTAGGTTGGGATTTTCAAATTCACATTCCACACTTGACTATTTGGTCTTCTTCAGATGCTCTGAAAATCTAAGAATTATCTAGTAGACTTCTGATGTTTAACTAATTTACCTGAAATCCAGAAAGCTGTTCTTACAAAATCAGACTCTACAGACACTAAAGCAGCTTCAGGGAGCTGAGTGTGTGATAAGCTACACCCTTTGAATCTGCAGAAATTGTTTTACGTGACCTTCCCCTACATATTGCACTGGGCTATGACACTGCAAAATACAGTCACCCTGCCTGAGGCTGGCAACCTCCAAGTGTTTTAAGCCACTCCAGCTGAAACTATTACTTTTTTTTTTTTTAAATCACACCTTGTATCCTCCAAACCTGTGTTTTCAGTAGGATGGAGTTTTCTCTCCCTACACAAGGTTTTCCATATAAACTGAAACATTGTCTTTTTCTAAAGGAAAGCACAGAAGAACAGCACCTTGACATGTTCATGCATAAAAAGATAACTTACATTGTAGACAAAGAGACCAGTGTGCTGAAGGCTCCAGGGGTGATGGTGCTGATGTGATTGTCATACAGAGAAAGGAGCCTCACTGAGCTCAGGCCAGCAAAGGTGTCGTTGTTTATACAACTGATGGAGTTGCTCCTCAGCATCCTACAAGGATTAAAACAGGGAATTAGGAATGACTGGGAGGGGGTAGAATTTCAGGATGAGAAGTGCTTTACCAAGGGCATCAAGAGATGCTTTGGAAAACATTCTGGTTTTATTGATTCCTGAAGAAGAATGCAGGCAGAGAAGGGTTAGATTCATGTAAACATGGTCTCATGAATTTAAAATGCATCTCTTCCACTCAACATTAGAGGCTGATGGCAGATGCACTTCTGAAAGCAATATGCAAATAAAATTATTACTAGTGACAAACTTGAAATAAAAACTAAAGGGTCAGTTTAATAAATATCTGAGAGTAAGCTGAGATGGATTTCAGAGATCAATTGAGAAAGACTGTCAGAAGTGTGTGACAGTAACAGTACTGGCTGCATTACTTCTGCTTGTGTCCTGGATGTTTTTTGTAATCCACACTGCAAAAGTATGGAAGGAAACAGTATCCTCATCAAAAATCAAGGAATATCTTAGGAAAGATTTCCAGACCTGGCACAGGCTCTGGAATGTCATTATCATCATTATTATGAAGACAAAACCCAGTAATCATTCTATAAAATGGTCTTTGCTTGGCATTTGTACCAGATGAATCAGTGCTGTGTTTTGAAAGATACATCTCTCTGAGTTGTTATGGTAACAATGAACTCGACAATAAAGACCAATTAATCTGAAAGACTGGAGTATCTTGTTTCACTCCATAGCAAAAAAGGCTCATGTGTATTTGTTACACTGCATGCTAATCAATATCTGGGTCTGTAAACATCACTGCATTGTTGTGATATTCCTACTTAGGTGAAAAATTATTCAGTAATTAAAGCACACTACCAAAGATCCACAAAATGCATGTGGCTCATGCTGTGGTTGCAATGAATTGATCCTCCAAAGTGAGGAGGGTTAACTCCTGGGTATCAAATCCAAGCAGTGAACAGGGGAAATTCAGACCCCCTTAGGAGTTTGAATTTAAATCTCAGATTGGTATCTGCCAGCTGGGCATTGACATTCTACATCGATAGCTACCTGAAAATCACTAGAGAGAGTTTGGGTATGGCTGGGAAAACATTCCCAGTGTCATCACAGACAATCCATGTTTGAGGCTGAACGCTGTGCTGCTTTTGCATCACTGGCCTCTGTGCAGTTACCACGGTCTCTGTAATTTTGGGATTGCAGCTGGGGTGAAACTGTGCCAGGAAAGACCCACAGGACACAGAGACAGATCTCTGCCAGGTCAAGAGCACAAGCTCTAAAATGACCAGGTAGTGAATGAGAGAATAAGGCCCTTAGTGGCTCAGCAGCAGTAGGAAACATTTCTCTGCCTTGTATGGATGTATCAGGCAGAACTGCAAGATGGGATAGATGAATTTGAATGTCAATATATTCTGCACAGTGATTTATTACATTGCAGGAACATACAGTCTTTTAAAAGCTGGACCATGACCCTGACAAATGCATCCCCTTTGCAAAGATTACTATTTTAATGCTGAAAGAAAGTCAATTAATGGATGGCAATATACGTCCCTCAAGTCAAACCCTTTGGTTTCATATCATGGCTCACCACGCACTGTGTGCCCTTCCTGAAAGAAAACTTAGACTCCCAAATCCTCATATCATGCTGTGTATATTTAGACTGCTTTATCAGCTGGGGGAAATGTAGGTCAGGTCAGCAGGATAGTTTGAATGTTAAGCATCTTTTTATTAAAAAATGCTGAATTTTGTTTAGGAGTACTGCCACAGGCTGCTTTACAGTATAAAAATTAATTTAATATCTATGGGCAGTATTTTCAAATCCCTTAGTAAAGTGCATACATTAAATTAAAGAACAGATGGCTGCAACCACAAAAAAATTTAATGGAACAGCAAAAGTTCCATATTTGTCATTACAGAACAAAGTCCTTGAAATGAAAGTTGAATTTCTTTTTACACTTGAGTAAGGACTGAACTGATTGTATCATGATACCTTGCAACATAAGTAGTTTTTTTTGCTAATGAATAAATTGTAGATTTTAATTGTATTTTGATTCTTAGAGCCTATTTCTTGACAACCCCACCTTGTCAAGTGCTTTCTTTCTACAGCACAGCTCCAATTTGGATGGAGGAACAGTGGGAGGATGGACAAAGAGACAGCAAACATATTTCTACACGTCTTGTTTCCACAGGAAATAACAAAATCATAAAAGCATTAAATGATTGGAAGTGCACAAATTTGACACGTGACAGGTTCCCCATCATGTTAGTCCTGTGAAAATCTCTCAATTTTACAGAAATAGCACATAAATCTCAAACCTGCCCAGGACTAGAGATACACTGGAACCCTCATGAGTGCTCTACGAGGCCCAGCAGTAGCACTGGCTGTCCAATAACAGATATTTCAGCAGTGAAATAGCTTCAGGCTGAAGCTGAGCACCCCATCCTGCTCAGAGAGGAACAAAGGCAGGGCTTTGCACTTACAGGGTCTTCAGCCCCGTGAGGCCCCTGAACATCCGTCCGTGCACGGATTCCAGCTGGTTCTCTGTCAGGATCAGCTCCTGCACTCCTGCAGCTCCGTCGAACGCGCCTTCTCGGATCTCCTTGATCTTATTGTTGCTTAGATTTCTGGAAGGACACAACCAGTCTCAGTAAGAAAATCAGTAGTGTTTTACTCCAAAAATCACACTGGAGGAAGGAGGATAAGAAGAATATGTTCTTTTCAGTGGTTATCTAGAGAGACATTCAGCAAGGACAGCATCCAGAAATTCAAAGGTATTCCTACTGCTCTTACAAATAGTTCCCTTGCACTCATCAAAGCCACAATTACTTCAGCTGTATCAAGATAAATGAAATTAATGCAATTACCAGCTTTTAACACCTCATACAGTTCTTTCTTATCTATGTCTCAGGAAACAATAAGTGGAAGTTTCCAGCATCTGATTCATGCCCATGAAGTTATGGACAATGCTTGGGTCTGGGTGCAAGAGTCAGTTAATGTTACTGCCATTGAAATGGTGTCACAAATTGAAATATGGACCACTTTTATTCACTGTACCATGTATCTGATACCAACTTCAGTACATGCACTCCAATAAAAAAACACCACTCAAAAGGAAACAAGTATCTCTTGTCAATTCACAGCCACTCCAATACACAGCATTATTTTCTAAATATTTACTCTGCCTGTACAGTCTCAAGATGTTTGCTTATAGATCAATATTAGAAAACTTAGATCTACAAAGTCAAATGAAGTTCTCCTGAAATGCAAAATTAATCTTTTGAATATTTCATATTTGTGAAAACCCCAGTGAACAGACAATTTCTGAAGGATAAAAGTGCCATCAAAGATGCATAAAAATAAATGACATTTAATTATTTAAAACATTTATATAGAAGGCCTTAAGCACATTAAAACTTTGAGCCTGACTCCTTCAAGTATTTCCCATGGTGTCCTGTATAGATTATGATGAATAATTCTATTTGTTGAGGTTTATGACAGGAAATATTGTTCTTTGTTTTACTATCTACAACAAAAAGGAGAAAGTACAAGATACGTTCTCGCTCCCAAGAAGATGCTAAATTCCAACACCATTACTCATGCAGAATAGCACATTAGTCCAGAAATGATCCCAGTACAGACACAGCATGAGTAATAGCTTCAAAATCCAATTCCAGGTGATATAAAACAAGTGACAAGGTATCAGATTAGCACCTGGGCTACTCTGCTCAGAAGAGCTGGCAATCTTACTGGGATAAAAGTTGACAGAAGACATGGAAAGAGGACAGCTTGGCCTCAGATAGAAATAATGTGGGTCTTGCTCTTTTCAGAAGTCATCACTTAATAAAGTAAAATAAAAAAAAAAGAGCCTTGGAAATATGTTTCATGTGGGAAACTGGAGTACACTGGTTTATGTCTGCTGAACAACTGTCAGAGAGTGGGCCCTACAGCATGTGGCCCATCACCTCTTGTGCTTTCTTGTGATCAGAAAGAATAGGAGCACGCCAGCAATCAGCCAAAAATAACATAAAAACATATAGAAATACTTACACGCAGATTTCTCTTTCCAGAAGTTTAGTGCTTTGTGCTAACGCTCACATGAAGAGTTTATGTTCAGTGTCAAAGCAAGTCAAGGGAGGATATTCTGACATATGCTTTTAATTTTGGGGCTCAGCTATTTCTCTAGTGGAAATGTTTATAGCTCAGCATCTCTTCTGAATGCTGGCATAAATAAATACTTCCAAAGATGCCCCTCTGGTAAAGATCATGCCATGATGAACATTTGCCCAGAAAATAATTAAGTAGGTGTTTGTGGTGGGAAGGGAGGTGAGTTACTATAATAGACAAAGACTTCACAGATTGCAAACTGACCTACATTTGTAGTTATAAAGTTTTATTAGTTACTTTTTACCATATAAAAGATATTTAAGTACATGTATTAAAACATGGGGGCAATTTTAACTGTCTAGTAGATACTGAAGGTAAAAAAGAGCAAATATTGGAGACAAAAGTTGGCCATGATCTGCAAAGGACTTGGCACCTTTATACAGTGCAAATATCTGAATTTTAATTGCTGCCGAAGGACTTCAGCAGATAGACAACTCTGCTCATTTGAGTTAATAATGCCTGATCTTTTCAGCAACACAAAATTATCCATAAATATGCCAGCAGTCTCAGAAGAAGCCAATTATAAATACCTTTCCCATGCAAAGATCTGAAAATCCAAGATTATGTTTAAATCAAAGTTGCAAGGTAGAGAAAAGAGAAGCTCTGCAACAACAAATAGGTAAAGATGTTACAGCCCTGCATTCCTGCCTGGAGTATTGTCAAAGCACATGTTCTGCCAACCTGGATTTTGTTATTTGTCTTCCTGAATCAGAGTTTCACATATCAGAATGCAACAAAAAAAAGTAGTAGGTGACAATATTCAGTCACAAAAAAAGTTTCCTCCTTAAGTCTGAACAGCTAGAATAATAAATATAAGAAAATACATACTTTTCAGTCTAGAGTTACCAGAAAAGAAATATCAGCTGGTATAAACCTTAAAAAATGAAAGCACTGTAACCTTTTGCCTGGTCTGCAACTCAGAGACTTCTAACATCCTTCCCAGCATTAAAGATTCTTTTGTATGTGATCATCACACTTGACAAGGAAATTTTTATCAGAAAAAACCTACTGACAGTTTACAGCAAACTGCCACTACAGAGAAGCCTCATCCTCTTGCATTACTGAGTTTGTACCAGGAGCTCTTCTTGAAATACTGGAAGACAGTGGAAAAGAAAAGGAGTTTTGAGATTCCTGTGCCCTCTGGCAGGACCCAAATGGGAGCCAGCCTGACCTCAGCCTGGTACTCCTGAAGGCCTATTCCATGAGGACTTCCTGGTGATAACATTTAATCCTATTTCCAGAGTTTTATTTTGGGCAAGAGGTCAAAATAAATTTTCAGAAAGCCTGGGTGTGCTTTATGGGGGTGCTGTGAATAGGAAATGAAGAGCTCAAGAAGCTATCAAGGTGACATTGTTCACACAGCTCACTCCTCAGTCGCATTTTATTTACTTTATGGCTGAAGTTTATAATAATATTATTTCTGTTGATCTCATAAATTCAACACAGAGCAAGTTGGAATCTATTCAGACTTAACAGAAGCATTCACCCTGCTGTACCTGCTGGGTCAATGTCAGCATTCCAGCTCCCCACTGCTGAGTTACTGATACACCTTCCCATCTGGAAACCCCCTGAGCCCAGCCAGCCACAAGGGATCTGCTTGATCTCACCTCCAACCCTGCAGTTTTATCATAAAAACAGCCTGTTCTGAGTGGGATTTCCCTGGAATATTTCTGTCTGTTGGAGATGTGTTTGGAATCTTTAAGCACATGTGAGAAGGAGAAGCCCAGTGCTGCTGCATTCCCCTGAGAGGGTTTTACAGCCTTTCCCAACAGCCTGGCTGGGTCTGATGGTGTGAGCTGTTTCCAGGAGCTGCACGCCACTGAAAATCTTAAATACTGCAGCCAGACAGTGAATTGCACCCAGTGACACCCCTACACTCATCCAGCAGAGCAGACTGATGGCCTCGCTGTAAAAAACACAATGAGCCCAAATGCCACCAAGCACAACACGATTTCCAGAAAATAAAGTCTGTTTCTGTGTAACAAGCGACAGATGACTGCAACCTCATTTGCCATGGCAAAATTCATGCTTAGGGGAAGGAACAACAGCTGTTTCCAAGGGCACAAACTACTTCTGCCTCCCCAAGAAACTCGATATTCTGGTTTTGAAACCGACTTCTGGTCTGCAAACTTTATCATGGTTCAATTTTATTTCACATGTAAAATGTTCAAATCCTGGTCTGACACTCCATACAGCTCAATCTAGCAGAAATACTTACAGCCAAATTAAGCCTCCAAAGGCAATTACATGCTGGAGGTGGATTGGCAATGCCAGCTATTGGCAAGACAGCCTGACATTTCTAATAATAAAGACCATATTATATGTTCACTTTGTAACTTTGGCAAGACTTAACTGAATGAACTGTTAGATGACCCTTTCAGGTTTTGAGGTAAATATTTTTTATTACTCTTGTTCTCAAGAGAAGAGGTCAGTCCCCCTTCTCCCCAGCAGTGCATGAAGTATGACAGTTCACCTTTCAATTTTGAATGTGAGCTCACTGCTGATTTTTTTCCCTGCAGAAGCAGCTGCTGGGGCCTCAGTGGGAATGGCCACTGATTTCCTGTGGGCACAGGGGAGTGGGCAAGCTCTAGAGATGGCATCTGGGGGCTGCAGCCTCTGCTGTGGGTCAGTATCCCATTTCAGCACGCGAGGGGTGTCCTTGTGCTCCCTCTGAGTCAGATACCTGGGGGTTTTGGACACTGAATCATGGCCAGGAGACCCCTCCAGGCTCCTACTACCACAGGAGTCCCCAGGCACTTGAAGGTTTTTTCTCTAATTAACACCCTGAGGTATTGCCAGGGAGTGGTGGGGTTCCCAGCGTTGCCTTGTGCTGAATTTGCTAGTTGCTGCAAGAAGAGAATTGCTCCTTTCCACAGAAGTCAAAACTTCACCCCTGTGAATGGGGATGTCTCCCCTCTCCCTACCATGAGACCTTGATGTGCTGAGTGAGAAGATCTCCCACTGGAAACATCACTCCCTGTGAAAGGCAGAAGCTTCCAGCTCCCCTGGCTGGAGGGCAGCAGGTCCTGGAGCCTTTCTATATCCTGGGGATAGGATACCTGCAGAAGTCCAAGTCCTGGAGCTGCTCCTGCTCTTAAAGAGTCAGAAATGCAGCCCTGTATTTCTCCTGCACTTCAGGCAGATTCAAAGTGCTCTTTGCTAACCACTGCAAAATATCAGCAACACAGCCCTTGGAGCCTGAAATCAGTGGGATGGGACTTCAGCCTCCAGAGACTTCAGCTTTCCCTTCACACCTGCAAGATCAGGTGAGGCAATGTGGTAAGAACACAGTGAAATCAAAACAGAGATCATTGGAGAACCCAGTAAATTACTTCTGGACTGGATTAGACATGTCTAGAAGAGTCTACACCAATCTTTTTATTCTACTGTAAAAAGCATTAAACATAAAGATGATTAAAATTTAGGTTATGAAAACAGCATTATGTACATGGGATTTTGCAGCTGATTATTGAAGTTGATTATTTTTTTTAAAGCACATACAGATATGTTAACCTTTTAAAAACCAGCAGGGTAATCTTAGCAATTTAATTACTAAGTAAAATGTGGCATCACATTGCATTATGTATCTCTGACCTTTAAATTTCTGTATCAAGAATTCAATTTTGTTTTGCATTAAAATGTATTAAATCCTAGGCTGACACATGATACAGTAAGGTTCAGCTTAGGAGGACTATTTACAGACAAATTACACCACAACAGCTAATTACATATTAGAGGTGGGGTTGGTGCTACCACCTTTTGCGAAGGTGGTCTGACACTTCCCTTTTTTCCCCATCATTTTGTCTCTCTCTGGAATTCTGCTGGAGCTTTACCAGCCACAGCAGAACCACGGTTCTCTGAAACAAAGTTTCTTTCCAAAGTTCCTTAGCACGGATCTATCACTAGTCCCAAAGTAAGGTGAAAGACAACCAGAGGACAAGTATTCAGATATCCTTCAGGTAGACGTATTACAGATACTCAGGTTCATTTGGGGAAAAAAGCATATTTCAGAGGAAAAATAAAGAAAAAGTTTATATGATTTAGGCTAATGCCCTGCTACTGCAAAGCTCAGAGCTGTTTTCTTCAGCCTAGGAAGCAATTCAATTTCCAGACAGATTCCTCCACCTGCTGTTTGCCTTTAACACTTAAACAGACAAGGAATATATGATGAGACAGAGTCAATACTGTCAATCAAATAATACTTAGGTTTCCTATCACTTATACACACTAAAAAATGGGGATCTGACCAATGTTCTTCCTCTCTGATTTAAGAGGAGCAGCAATCCCATCTCTGGCATCCCCCTACATTCCCCTTCTCCACATGGTGGAGAGGGACCTTTCATTAGCAGGATTTGGCCTAGTAAAGGCCAAGTAAGAACTTGGATGGAAAGGGGTGTTTGTTTGTTTGTTTCTTCCTGGTAGCCCCTTCTTTTCACAAAATGGAAGAAACAGGAAAAGAAGTCTAATCTGGCTTTTTAAGGATCAGACCACTGAGTAAAGTTGTGGTTGAAATGTTGGTTTGCTCACATGAAAAAACACCATTTTCACAAAGCCCCTTTCCTTAAAATGGAGAAATTTCTTTAGACCATCAGGCAAAACAAAAGAAATTAGTTCATCTATAAAAAACTTCATAAAGAGCCTCTGCTTGGAGGCTGCCCCTAAAACCCAGCAAGAGACACTTTGTAGAGTGCAGCTTCTTTTTGCCATGAGTTTGACCTGCTCCTGCACACCTCTGATCTCAGCAGCTACCAAGGACAGATAAAGGAATCTTTTGTTTCACAGGAAACCCTCTTAAAAATATTCTCACAATGGTTTCATGCTGGATTTATGCCCAAAATACAGCCCCTGTTGAGGCATCCTTCCCTCTGAGTGATCGATGGGGACAGGAAGGACAGCACTGTGCTTCCCTACTGTAAATTTTAAATAAAGACAAATTATTCCAATTTTCAAAACATAAATCCTGAAGGTTTGATGAGGACAGATGCTTTCCAGTTTGTGTATACACTTATACAGCATGCATTTTTCATTCCTGTTTACTATCTACTTACACAGGGAACAGAGCACTTAACAATGTCAACAACATTTTCTGAGTGCAGTGTAGCTACAAATTATTGATCATTCATAAAACATGAGCCAAATGTTTGTGATTAGTTCCCCAAGTCTGATGGCCTGTACTTACACAAACACAGCCTCACCCCAAGCCTGCAGTGCTGCATCTGAAACTCTTGCAGAAATAAAAAGAATCCCACTACAGTTGCCTCCAAAGCCCCTGAGATCTCACATGAATTCAAATGGCCAGGAAGCTCCAGATGGCAGAAACCACGTGAAATGAATGCAGAACAAATTGCCTGGTTTGATTTGGTTCCCTGAATTAGTTTGATCCAGACAATGAAACCTTACTAAAAGCAAATAGTTAAATGAGACGTTAGCAATGGCTCTATAGGGCCAAAACTTTAAATAACTTCAGAAGAATTCATTTTGAAGACTATCAACAGGTACCTGACATATTAATCTCTTTCCAAAACACTGCACCTATTAAATACATACAATGCACTATGCCAGGACTCTGAGCAGAATTATACAGCAATATTTGAATGACTAATTGATATGTTTCCTAATTTATTCTCCTCTCTCAATAATGATCACCAGAAGCTGCTATTGTCCATATCTTGTAATATTATTTTCCTTTTACTATTTAAAACAACCACACCACAGCTGGAGCCACACAATACACTGGAGAGACAAAACCAAAATGCTAAATGTCATCATCCTCTCTAACAATAAGCATACATCAGAATAAACTCTGGGACAGAATTCCTGTCAGTCTGTATGAGTGAAAGACTAAGAATTGCAGCCTTAAAAACCCCCTGAAATGTCAGCCTAGGGATCTTCATCTGTCAGTGTGGTTTAACTGTGCCTGCTCATCCAACAGGGAACTCCTTCAGTGTTGTTAAACCACATTAAAAAAGTGATTTCTACTACTGCAGAACTAAACCATAAAAAACTCATCCCTTCCTCCTTCCTTCCAATCCAAGGCTGCATGTATTCTAACAAGCAACTCAGACTTACATTTTCCTGAGGTTGGGCAATTTCTTGAAGAGTCCAACAGCTTCCAAAACAGAAATATCGTTGTCATTCAGACGCCTGAGAGGAACAAAGAAAGAGATATTCAATAATAATAATTCACAGATGTCTGTAGCTATATCCCTGTGACATTCAGGGCTGTCACACAGAGAACCATGACCTTTGTTAAGCAAGGCACTCTTTGCCATCTCTCTGACTCCTACAAGTAAAAGAGTTTAGCTTTGAAGGAAATGGGACATAGAGCACTATCTATAGTAAAAGCTTAGGATGCCTTAAAGAGTGTAATGCCAAAGGACAGTGTCAGAGCCCCTTCATCTTCCAATACATGGGATAAGGAATTATTGACCTAATCTATTACACACAAACTCCTTTGCGTGACTGAACCTCTGTTGTGCATTCTGCTACACGGGACAGGCAATTGGAGATGTGCTCCATGTAACCAGAAGGGCTCTGATTTCAGGTCCTTTCCTATAAAAGTCTGCTGATCTTCAGAATGAATGTGAAGGCCACTGTCTTGGCAGGCTTGGGATATAAAATTCTTTCTAGAGTCTTTGCTGTATTTCTGGATGTCTCTCATTTTTTCTTCAGATCAATAGTTTTTATGGGGTTTTAAATAGAGTAAGTACAATAAATACAACAGTAACTCAAAAAAAACGAAATTCTGTTTGAAGGGGCTACTAATGCAAGAAAAGAACCAGAATCTTCAGTTGCTAGGCAATAAAAATGTTTTCTCATACTCAAATTTCTTGAAGTTACATTAGTTTAATAAGACCTGTTCTACCCAAGCAGCAGACAATGCTGAGATAGAATGAGCTCCCAATCACAGATTCATTCAAAAGGTCAAAACCATTTCTTAAATAAATACGATCAGCTGCCAAGGCAGAGGACTCCAGGACAGAGTAGAAAGTAAGGACACAGCTTGGGCCTGGCCAGCATTGGAGGAGGACACATGGCTGCTGCATGGGACCGTGGCTCCTTTCTCATCCCCACAGCTCCATAAATGCTGAAGAAATGAGAGTTGTGGTGCAACTCTAAAATAAAATCAGCCTTCCCGTTTTCACACAGGGATAAAAGTAGGAGGTGCCTTTAATTATCTGAGTCCCTTTTCCAGCCTTTAAAATGAGAAAAACATGTCCAGCTGAACAGCCCTGGGAGAGGCACACTTACAGATCAGTGGTGTATTCAGGGAGGTGAGTGGGCAGTCGGGTGAGTTTTTGGTTCGAGCAGTCTACGATTGTCCCCTCACAGCGACACTTCTCGGGACAGACAAGGTCCATGAAACACTTCCCAGTGAATTTACTTCTGTAATCCTCTGACCCTGCAATAAAAGGAAAATATTTTCCAGCAAACAGCTGTTGAGAACTGCAGCAACCAGAGGTATCATGGAATCCATCCTCAGGATGCCTCCTGTCATCCCCCAGTTCCCGCACACAATTTTAATACTTGCCAAGGACTTGTGCTCAGGAATTTTTAAAATTAATCCCAAGACCTGTCCCTGGTTTTTCACTCTCCCCTTAGCAGACTAATTCCTTGTCTAACAAGCCTACCTGTTAAGGTATTTTCCAGCAAAGTCACTTTTTCCCCATTTGGAATCTAGTCCAGCAACAAGGAAAAGGCATCTCATGAAGGAATTCAAATGACAAAAGACTTAAAAGGTATCATTTAAAAGTCCCAAATGTTCAGACCTCAGCTATTAGAGCTGTTTTTTAGAACAATCTTTTATTAGACAACCTTGTCAACTTTCCAACAATTAGATATCTTTATTAACTATGTTAAACAAACAGCAAAGGAAAGTAATAGCAGTTTAAATCATTTTCATTTTAATTAAGGAATGGGTAGAGTGTACTTAGTGAGAAGCACTCCCTGATGTACCATTACACCCTGATTGCCAGACCCCTTTGACTGGGTTTTTGACCCATTCTAATGAAATGCTTTTCCAATTAGGCTGAGTGAACTAATCTGTCCTTTTCAGGTTTGGTTTTTCTCATTTAATAGCAGCAGGTTGGAAACTCGATCTCAGTGCTTCAGGGAACCAGGAGGATTAATAAATGTGTATGTCAGCAAAGTGCTGCCAAACCCCCACCATGCAATTCCTGCCCATTCACTTCACATTTCATAATGGAAGCACCAGAACCATTGCAGGAACCCTGTGCAAGGCCCAGGGACTGTAATTACCAAGAAGCATTTTTCAAGTTTCCCAAATTTTTAAAAGTCAATTACAAGGCTTTCTCAGAGAGAGGAGCTGAACAAATGTTTTAGGAACCCAAAAACATCAACAAAAACTTAAACCTGAGCTGAAATTTGTTTGCAGAGACTTGATGACACTGATCACCTGTTTCCCCTTCCCAGACTGATAAATACACCACTGCCCATTTTATGACCACGTACTATTTTCTGAAAGAAAAAAGACGTTTCCTAAATCCACTGTTATTTTAATTTATGTTATGCATTATCTCCTCAGGGTGATGCAGTGAAAACAAGCAATTCTACAGGCAAACTAACACTTTGATCCCACAGACACACTTCGGTTTAGTTTTGTAATTCCAAGTTGGACTATGGGAACACTGACATACAGATTTGTACCTTACTACTTTAGTGGTGCTAAACACTTTGCTGGTTTTTGTACTTATTATAAATTATACATCTAAAGTGAAACTTCACTGACAGCACAGCACTTAGAGGTATTAGGACCACTGGGCATTTTAAAGCACTATAAAAATACAGGCTAAGATTCTCCCCACACCATTATTACTTAAACTCTTATCCTTTTAAAAAAATCTAACATCTGATTTCCAGTCCTAGACATTCCAAGTATGGCAGTCAGAATGTTTGGTTGGTTATGATACCTTGGAAACAATACCCAAAGACAAACAGTTATCAGAATCAGAGTTTATTAAAACTTCTACAATTACAGTACACATAGAATAACCCACCAATAATCAGTGGTCAGAAAATATTTTGGAAATCCCCAACTTAACCCTTGAAGAAGCACTTCTAAGTTTCCTACTAAAAGCTTATGTATTAAAAAAAATAATCACAAACAACATATAGTTACATAGGGTAAACATTTATTAAGTAAAATTTTTAGTCCAGTGATGGATACAAGATTCACCTTCCTATGGGAAAAAAGGGATGCGAGAGTAGAATTCTTTATAAATGAGAAAAAACAGTGTATAACACTGGAGGGTGAAAAATCAACTTTTGGTTTTCTCTCAAGCTTTCTGGCTGAACAAATAAAGAATTTTAGCACACTTTGACTTGTCACCCACTCTCCTGATGGTGAGGCATACAACCTTCCACACTGCAGCAGCAGAAGTAAGAAGGTGATGCTGGCTGGGCATCTGTGCACAGCTACCACCACTGAAACAGGGAAAAGGCCTCTCAGCTCAGCAGGAGAGGAAGGAAGCAAACATCACCTTCATATTTTTGCTCCTTCTCCCTCTCACTTTTTTTTTTCTTGAGTTTAAACAAGAGCTACTCAGGTAATCACTGAGTCAAAAGTAATCAACAGCTTGTATGTGCTCAGCAAGTACTCAGTCATCTCTTAGGCTGAGAGACAGAGCAGGAATCACCTGCCAAAGACTAGATAAAATTTACTATTTGACCTGAGCCTTGAGATCACTTGGACAGGTGGCTGCTCTATTAAGATATTCCCATCTGGGATAGCAATGTGAAATTCAGCCATCTGCTTGCAGAACTGTTTTAAGTACACATAACCATTCCTCCTGACTGCCAGGCTCTGAGAGAACACAACAGGACTCAGGAAGAACAGCTCACTTCCACAGGCATGGAACACTCCTTGCACACTGTAAAATCATCTGTGGAAAGCCACAGAGAAGAGATGCAGGACAGAACATGACCTGGGAGTCTTTAGCAATTCTTCAAATTAGGAAGAATTAAAGTTTGCTGTAAAACAAGTAGCCAAAGCCTGTGTGTAACTGAGGGTAGCTGTGGTTGTTTGATTTGTTAGTTACCCTGATAACATTTTTATTTCACAACCAATGTGCCACCACTATCAGGTACTGTGATTTCTTATTATCATAAAACAAACACACCGTGGCATTCTACAGAACATCAGCACTGAGATAAAGAGACATCACATTTCCAAGTGCTCAAACATTCTATGTGCCTTTCTGATACCCACATGGAGAATTAGGCAACATAAGAAATACCTTTTTGTTCTACTGTTCTTTTAAAGCATTGTTTAGAAAACCTGAATTCAGTTGTTAAAACTCTGCCCAAAGGACTTAGAAAGGAGCTCTGGAGGATCTGTTCTGCTACAAATCAGGCTGTCTCAACAGGGCTTGAAAAGTGACCTGATACATTCACCCTAGAAAATGATCCAGTTGCCTCAAATTTGGCACCAAAAATATGACCATTGAGATCAATTGGTCTAAAACTTGAATGAAAAACCCAGGAATCTCAGAAGTTCTTCATATAACCACGAGATCACAATTCTCATAGGGAATAAAAAAGAAGTGCATTTTTTGGTCATAATTTCACATTGCTGGTGTTAGTTTTTATCAATAACTACAGATAAACTCTAAGAATCCTGGATGTCCTTCTTTTGATAGCTCTACAATAGAGATGTGATAAATTTGCAAGACAAGGCAATATTTCACCATAAGAAAACTTCAGTATGAGATTCTCAAAGTGCTTTATGAATAGGTGTCATTATCTCTGTGTAGGGGAGGAGCTAGGCAGAAATATTTTGAAGATCTTATCTGAGCTGTCAAAGCTAAGATGGCCATTTGGATTTGCTGACTCAGCTTTGCCCTGTGGAATTCTTAGTGGTGTTTCCACACAGGCCATGATAGCCATGTCATTGTCAAGAGATAAAAGACAATATTTTGCAGACTTTTCTACAGTTTTTTGCATTATATTTGTTCCCAAAGCAATGCCAGCACATTAAGAGCTGGTCCAAAGTTACATTGAGTGGCAGGTGTCTTGTTGCAGAAATGGCATCCAAAGTGCATCTCAAGTAGAAGGATTCACTGGACAGCTCAAACAGACAGATGCAGCTTACATTATGCACAAGGTAAGGAGACAAAAGTGATTTTTCATCTCTGTAGGCACAGCCAGAGTCACCCCTGAATATTATCAACCAATAGAACGCCCAACTGCTTCACCGTGAGAGCAATTAAACAGATTAATTACTTAGAAATGGTTATTCTGCATGCAAGCCCTGTGGAAAGTCTGTGCAAACATCAGTGTGGCTCCCTGGCAGTGCCTGGGAGCCGGGTTAGCAACACTTCACCTGTTCCACCGTCCCCGTGCGGAAAGGGAAAGGGAATCTCTCACCTTTCGATGCTTCTGCCCCAGCAGAAGTATCCAGGCATGCCATGCTGCAGGGAGTATGCAGCCTTCCATGGTGCTTGACAGAACCATGTTCCATTTGTATTGTTCTACCACATGGTTAGATCAAGCACAAAGGAAAACCCCATGGACAGCCAGAGTCAGAGTTAGGCAGCGCCAAAGAGAGAGGAGCGTTGAGAGGAAGCAGCATGGAGAAGCACAAGCTGAAGGTTCACGGAGAGCTGCTCTCCACTCCACCCATGCAAAAAGGTGCTGGATACAAGAGGTCATCCTTTATGCTACTGCAGGAACACCCTGGAGCACAATTGGGGTTAGTGAACACGAACAGAGCCCGGGCGAGTTCAGAGACAGAGCTGACACAATAGAAATCACTACCAGAGGAGCGCTCACTGCTCCTCCCAGAGAGCACGTGCAGCTCCCACCACACAGTGAATGCCCAATCTACGCTGCTTTTTATTACTTACTCTCTCCTGGTGTTTCCTTTCAGTAAAAATGACATTTAGGTTTGCTCCATTTATTTAAACACAACCTCAGAAGTACCGCAGCCCATATTAATAACAGCAGATTCTGAGCTGATGGCCAAGCTGTGGCCTTAAATGCTCCCCGAGTGCCCCTTGAGCCTGATTTCAGCTCCCAGAGCCCCTTCATGCTGGTGGCACTTACACTGACAATCTGTAACTGCCACTGCTTTGCTTTTCCTTTTTATTTGGTTTCCTCTGCACTTTTCAGCAGAGTAGCACACACATGCTACTACAGACAGAGGAAGCATTTTGTTGTTGTGTTTCTGAGCATATTTGTTAGGTTTTGTACATCACTCGCTCTATTTCCGACATCCTGAATTATTTCAAACAGCTTTGTTCTTGTAACTCATTCCTGCAACTTTGACATCTAAAGCAGGGCATTCAGTTCAGGCTTGACTGCTCCCACTGGAATAAAGCTCTCACTGACTCCACTGTCTGCAGAGCTGTGCCAGTGGACAATGATTTTGAAAGTCACATCTCAAATGCTCTTGCAGGATTCCCAGATGAGAGAGGAAGTGGCTATCCTCTGCAACTGCTCACAGTGTTGTGCTGGACTTCAGTGAAGGTCAGTGCTTGTGCTTTTAAATACAAATCACTTGCCTTAGTAAGGGGTTTGCAGTGCCCAAAGAACAAAGTCAGCACCAAGCAGATTATTCATTACCTACATGGAGAACAGCACAAGTGCTTGAGCAGAGATGACAGATAATACAGCAGGGGTCTGTGCTTCACCATTTTGCCATGACCCAGCATTGTTATGCAGAAAAGACAACACTTGAGTTACTTGGGAACTTCAGGAGATAAGTACACTGTTAACTTAGCCACCCCAAACTGTGGGCTTGGTTCAGCAATGAAAGAAAGGCAGTTTGATTTTGTCTGTCTTTACAATGTAAGAAATAAACCGAAGCACTTTTTCAGGGGAACTTAACACAAATCTTCAATCTCCACAAGCTGCCAAACTAGTCACAGTCTGAATTGATAAAAACTTTAGATTATTCATTTTCTTTTGTGACTCATGCAATGTGGCACAAAACCACATTAATTTTCTTGCTTGATTAATTCAAAGTATGCATAACCCTGGAATCCACACCTCATTTACTTAGAAATTATATCTACAACTAGCATTCCTGATAATAATTTTGTATGGCTCCACTGAAGAAGGATGTAGAATCCTATATCCTTATTCCTACACTGCTTTAATTTTGTTTGGGCTCTTCAAACAAATTAATCCACAGTACTGTGCTAAACAATGACAAGTAACAGTTCATATCTTCCAAAAACTTTTATATTATATACTGGTTTACAGTATTAAGTGAGATATCTGTAATAAACTCAGTAATTTCAGTGTCAATGAACTCTTTCAGTCCTGCTAGAAACAAATGCTCTGCAAACACCTTCCTGAGAAACCCCATGAGAATATTTTGAACAAGTCTCTATTCCTTTGCTGCACTAATTAAACATCACACAATAACTGCCTAAACTAATCATCAACTGCAATGAACAAGAGGTACCAGCACACGAAGAAATCTGTCAGAATCCTAATTTATGTCCATAGAATACAGGAGAGCAGAAATACCAGGAAAGCACACTATTTTATAAATTACATTAAAAAAAAAAATAAATCCATAAGTCTTTGGATGTACATAAGATCATCCTGCATAAATGTTTGCAAAAAAGAAGTTGAAAAATGAAATACATCTCCAGCTGTTTGCCAGCTTCCATGAAAACTCCTCCCTTTAGATACTTTACACACAAACAGCATTGTATGGTTTGCTCTTGGTGTTCATTCACTTCTTGTAATCCACGTTCTGCTAATGGGTGCCTGAACCTGCAGTTTGTAAAGGATTTGTACACAGGACCCTATTTTTAACTGTCCCACCAGGGTGCAACACCTCAGGAAACTGCTGCAGTCTCAGAATAGTCAGATGAAAAATTTATTGTCCAAGTGCAGCAGGGACATCCTTGCACAGATCCATGCCAGCACCTCCCCAGTTCTTTTCTGTATCCCATTCCAGTGAGCACCACACACACACAGAAAGTGTCACCTCAGCACCTCTGGTGCTGCTCAGCTTAACCTCAACACGTGGAATGGCAACGCGAGAGGAGAGAGCAAACTCTGTGCCATCATAATGTTTGGGGTTAAAAGAGCAATCAATCACTCAGCTTTCTGACATAGTTAAGTAAGAGGACAATTCAGATCTCAAGGGAGGAATCCACACAGCCCTGCACTCTGCCTGCATGGGGAATCCAGGATAATTGTGATATTTGGATGCCTAAGTGATATAGATGCATCAGTGACTCAACATTCATCCTCCTCCCTGTTCCCAGTGCCTCTTTACTATAATTGCAAATAAGGATGTTGGTGGATAACAAAGTTGTTCAGATATTTTGCTTTTTTGAAGACTACTTCAACTCAAAAATAAAATGAGGCAGAGCCTAAAATAAACTTCCTAACTGAAACACGTCAATTTACTTTCTTATTAAGAGCCATACTCTCTGCCAAACAGACCCACCTGTTATATGTTAAGCTTATGCTTCCTTGAGTGAAATGGTTTCCATTCTTTCCCCCCACTGCAGAGCCAGAGCCCTTCACCATTGTGTTTTTCACAGGCTAGTGAAGGTTCAGTGCAACTGACACAAATTTTAACAAGAAAATCTCAGCTGCTATCAGGGATGTGCAGAAAAGGGAGGGCTATAATCAGAATCCAGTACAGTCTAATTTAACAACAGCAACATTTGCACAGTACAAGGGAACCCAGCTCCATTACTATTAGTCATAGCAGTTGTATTGTGTTCTCTAATGATGTCAGCTTCAGGAAGAATTCATGCAAACCAAAGCCCAAATATACTCCATTTCAGTGTACCATGAAAAATTCATATTCATAATTACAAATTCAGTGTAGGATTTAATCTGCAGGTGATTTATTGGTGTTAAACAACCTTCCATTCAGATAAGAATAGTTCTTATGCACCACAGACATATCCCCAGTTTTGGTATATTCAGAGGGTTTCTGAAGATAGTTCTGCTGAGTCTTTGTGTCTTTCAGGGGGAAAAAAGGGGTACAACACACAGAATTCAACTGAATAAAACAAGAACATACAAAAAAACACCCAAATCTAACCAAACCACAGACAGATACCTGAATTCAGTTTCTCAAATCATGAGCAGTGCTTCCTGTCCCTTTCCCTCACAGCAGGGCAAGGCCATGGTGAGAAAAGTGCTGGAGCTTGGTGTCAGATGAGATTTCCCACTAACATGAGCAGATCTAGAGCACCCAGGGGCTGTCAGGGCTTGGGGCTTGCTCAGGAACTGCTGGAGCAGGGTCACCACATCCCCAAAAATGTGTCCCTGTAGCACTGCAACAAGGCAGGCAGGAGCACTGGATACCTGTGCTTTCCATCAAACAGAAAATGCTATGGGCAGGAGCATGAGTCCGTGGGCTGTAAATGACTATTTGCTTATTAAAAATGAAAGGAATTTGCAAAGCTGTCATCAGAGTGATTGGAAAGTTCTGGGCACAACTGGAGAGTGTTTCAATTATGTAAGATCTGGGTTAAATTCACCTACCTTTCATGGTTTAACACATTGCAGCTTTCATTTTGAGAGCTCAAAGATCTTAAATAGTGTTTACACATCACTAGAGCAGAGAAGGGGATAACCCAAGGAGCCCAAGGGACACAAAATGTGTGAACTGCCACAGGGAGGGGACAAAAAGTCCTGAGGTGCAGCCTGTGCTCCCCTGACTCCATGCATGGCAGTTCTGTGCTTCTAAAGGTGCAACAATGCAGAGAAGAGAGAAGGAAATTTCAGGTGATTACAAGAAACTGCAACTCTGTTCCAAAGCAGACAGGTACCCCAAGGAAGGTGAGTGTGTATGAAGACTGAGACTGGAAAAGACACATAAAGAATTAGGACAAAAGCTGCAATTAGTGAGGAGAGCTTTTATCAAATCCCTTAAAAATTACAAGCAAACAAAAATCAGCTACATTACCATCTAATAATTGGGGATAACATGAGAGAAATAACACTAACACTAAATATGCCATTTTTGGACGCAAATGTACCACAAAGACTGACTTTGCTTTGGGTTGAGTTAACAAGAAGTAGTGTCCAAAAGGAGAGAATATTGCTGGCAGATGGTTTATTTTCCTCCTCCTGTTCTCCCTTGTCCTTTTGATTGTATAGAACTGTCTGGAACTGAAGTAACTAATTAAAGGCAGTTAAACACAATGTATGCAGGAGGAAGCAATAAGACAGGTTCACTTCAGAGTATTTCAAATAGCAATCTTCTTTATAAAAGTCTTATTTCTAAGAATTAGAAGATAAAAAGCTTTTGTGATGTGATGTTTGTAGGAACACAGTGCTTTGATCATTATCAGAGATAGTTTGTGTCAGTACAGCAGGTGGAACTTTCATCGCTTTTGAAATGCACAATATACTGAAAAATGCAAACATATCACAGGGAGAAATAGATATACAGCTGAATGCAAGGGCAATTCTTTCCAAAAGCGATTTCATACACAGTGTCACACAGCAATCAAGGAACCTGCCAAGTCCTGAAGTGACAATAAGCTACCACAGAGACAACACAATCTGCTCATAGATTCATTTCCCTTACTCCTAAAGCCCAGTGCTGCCTTAGAAAACAAAACTGCTCGGTAGTGAACTTAATCAAATGCTTCTGGGCAGGATATTTGTGTTGATCTTTTTTCCCCTTATTCATATTAAGAATGGGAGCCTCCAGTGACCTAAGGCTGCCAGGCACCATTGGATCCTTAGGTGGTCAGAGTGGGCAGATGTAGCCAAAAAGAAAATGATCATCAGAATTTCACTGTTGCCACTGAAAATGACAGTATTTCCCTTTTCTAAACAGAAGAGAGAGAATTAATTGTAACCTCTACTTCTGATTTCTCTTTCAAGAAAACATCTCAGATTTTTTAGTCTCAGATTGTATAGCTGTGAGAGACAGCTGGGCAAGGGGGAGATTTGTTATTATTGTGGTGCACTGCATCAAATGGAAAGCAAAAAAAAAAACCACAGGAAATAGCATCTATTGCAATCTGAAGTTTAAACATATTTGATGGTATATTCAAAAGCTTTGCCTGTCTCACAGCCCTGGGCAAAAATATGTCCTGTTCCCTGCTGTTCCTTCATTTCATGCTATAATGCTTCCAATTTTCCTTTTTAAAAGAATTATGTACATTATCTACCTGTTGCACAGAAGCTCCTTCCTATGGCCTCTCATAACCTTTGCAGCTGTTGCTCCATTGATATCAGTAAAAGCTCGAGTCATTAGGTTCTGGGAGGAAATAGCATCTGGGAAAAGTGCCTCAATTGAAAAAACTGATCAATTGAAAAAAAAGAAGGTAAGTACTTCTGGCTAGAAGCTATCTAACAGGATGGTGGGGACCTGTGATGAAAACTAAAGGAAACTGTGCAGAATGAAGTTTTGTAGATTTGTCTTCACAGTTTCATTTAATTGTCAAATACAGTTCTATTTAGCCCATCTGCTTCTGTGTCCTCTTGACATTACCTTCTTGATGCTCCTCTGCCACTTCAGACTGATGTCTGAAACTTCAAACATCTCATCTTTTCTCCCCTGTTCCTGCTAACCACTCCTCTCTCCTATCCTTAGAGGAAAAGCACTTCCCTTTCTTCCCTTAATTTACTGAACAGTCCATTTTTTTCTCATAATAGGTCCCGTCTGACAGTCCCCTTCATGATCACAGGATCATGGAATAGTTTGGGATGGAAGGGACCTTAAAGATCATCCAGTCCCACACCCCCTGCCATGGGCAGGGACACCTTCCACTGTCCCAGGCTGCTCCAAGCCCTGTCCAACCTGGCCTTGGACACTTCCAGGGATGGGGCAGCCACAGCTTCTCTGGGAACCCTGTGCCAGGGCCTCCCCACTCTCACAGGGAAGAATTTCTCCCCAATTTTTAATCTGAACCAATCATCTTGCAGTTTAAAGCCATTCCCTCTTGTCCTATCACTACGTGCCCTTGTGAAAAGCAATGTGGAAGACACACAGATCACTTCAGGACAACCTCAGCATTTTATGACTTTACAACTGTTCGTCCCCTGATGTTAAAATATTAAGCTCATCTGGGCTTAACTGCTCCTGGGTGTGATCCTGACACTGCCCTAGTGCCTCTGCTCCCACAGAGCTCACACTTTCTGCACATCCTCATCCCTTCTCAAAAGTCAAAGTCTTTTATCTCACAGTGTGAGGATAAAATCCCTCACATTTCTTCCTTAACCAACCCCTCATTCCCTGTATTTGCCCCTCAAAAAACAACTTTCTAACCATTGACATGTACTAAATGTATTACACAAACTACATGAAAATACCAGGATCCTGAAAAATTCAGGATTCTTTGAAAAAAGAATCCTTTGAGAAAGAGATGCACATAAACAAAGGAGTTTAAAATTAAAATTGTTTTCTCATACACTGAGCAGAAGATGTAAAAACTAGAGAGGGAGAATCCCAGAGACACTGAGGACACTGTTACTGAGCCTTGCCATCCCAGTGGGATTGTGTCATCCCTGGATGACAAAGCACTGCCCAGTGCTCTAAATGAAGATTCATACCTCATGGACACTTCTGCACAGAGACGTGCTGTGCTAGATCCTGGGATGAAACATATTCCTCAAAATGAAAACATGGAAAATTCCTGCGAAATGCCAAGCCTGAAGGAGTCATGATTCAAAGGGACAAGTTGAGCAGAACAGGTGCCAAGGATGTCTGTTCCCTGGATTGATTTACAAGCTAAGATTTTCTCAACCATTAGATGTTCCCTGTCTCATGTGAGCAGACAGCAAGTCGAGTTGAATGTATCCCATCACCATCTGGAAACTCTACAGGCAAGGATCTCTCCTCTATTGAGCTTTTGAACAGCATTAGTTTTCATCCAGCTGAAATCTTTGTTCTGAAGCTGTTCAATCCCTGCTCTCCTCCTTCATAAGTCAGGTTTATGCCTTTTCCATGTGGTTTTGATATAGATGCAGAGCTGGAGACCCGAGGAAAAACAGCCTAATGCCTCCAGGAAAGGAACCCCCAAGCTAAGGGCTCACACAAAATACTGTTCTCAGCACCAGCAGATACAGAGTTCTGCACTGTAGCTCTTCGTAGCTATGACCTCTCCTAAATGGTGTCAGATGGTGTTTGCCTTCTCCAGCTGCCTGTACCTTTGTTCAAAGCATGCACACACATAACATTAATTCCTCTAGCCCATTAATAAAAGCAGAAGAAAGTAACAATGGCAAATTTGGTACAGGTTTATAGAGATCTGTTTCTGCAGGCTGCTTTCCTTTCTAAACTCTGCTTATGCATTTTCATTTCCAGTTTCTTTAAATATGAATATTATTGGCTAATTATATTGTTACTATGATGGACACAATCCAAAAACCTAGATAAAATATGTCATGATTTAAGGCCTGATTATAAATTTTGTGGCTTGAGTCACAAGGGACTGAAGACCTTAACAAACCTGCCCAAGAAAAGCTGACTGCAAATGAAGTTATCTTTATTTTCTTTCCCCCATAAAGGGAAGGTTTAGCTTGGCATGTTGCTCACAGAGATGCACAAAGCACAACGGCTTGTTTTGGGCTGCTGCCACTCAGCTTCATGCTGCATCCCCATCTAGAGCCATTCATCTTTTACCACCAGGAACACAATTAATCACGTTTCTTTTCAGAGGAAAAAGAAAAATCATAGTAATTTTCATAGAAAACACCGCAAGGTACTCCATCAATAACAGTCATTTTTCTCCTCAGTACACACTAATAGATCTGCTTATTGGAACCTGCTTGTCTTGACAGTACACAAAAATGCAGTAATCCAAAATAGATATAACCAATATAACCAATAGGAAAAAACACATGAAGCAGTCATCTGCTTAGTTGTGCTGTGTAAGGCAAGAAATAAATATCCTTTTACTGACAGCTGAACCATAAATAAAGAACAGATAGGATTAAGAAAAAGCTGTTTATTTTACTTTGGAGGTTAATTTCAGGTAGAAACATTTTTCTGTCTCATTCACAACACAAAACCTTTGCCTAAATCATTATGCACCTTTTGATTCAAAGCTTGCTGAAAACAAAAATCTTACCAACTTTGATGGCAATTTTACTGAGTTAGTGTGTCACTTATGGATGGAAGGAAAATGAATGTATGAAAGCACATGAATTGGTGCCATTCCCTCACCCCCAGCTTCACTCCCATCCCAGACCAGAAATGCCCATTGCCAGTTGTATGAAAACCTCTCCTACTGTTCTCAGCCTTTTAGGTGTGGGAACTGAACTTGAACTCAGCACTCATTAGGTCAGTAAGAGCTCTCCTTAAATACAAATGACAATCCTGTCAAAATAGAACATTTCCCACACGGATTCACATATACTGTCGTTGTTTTCTTTAAATATTTAGTAATTTAGTAATTTTTTATGATTAAACATCACAAGATAATAAACATTATCTTTTTTTTTCTTTGTTTTTAAGATAGCTATAGGCTGTCTTTTTTTTTTTTCTTTTCTCTCTCTCTCATTTTTTTTTTTTTAATCCATAAGGTAATTGGCTTTCTGTCGAACTAACCGAATTTCCCCAAATTTAATTTTCAAAGATGCTCCCTAATATCCATTACGGCAAACACTGTCCCGCAGATTGGATTAGAGGGCTCTCTGGACCTGCTTATCCCTGAACGGAGGGCGCAGCAGAGGCTGGATAAATGAATTACCTGAGCAGCGGAACTTCTTGCTCTTGATCTGGCTGATGCGCTTGTTGGCAAGGCGACGGGGATTGCTGCAGCGTGCGCCGCTCGTCTCGATCGGATTATCCTGCAGGTAATCAGCCAGCCACTTCAGATGGCAGTCGCACACAAATGGGTTCTGAGCTAAATGTCTGCGAGAAGGATGGGATGTTTAATCAGGAGTGACCTGTGACACCGTGCTCCATCATTGGTTTTTTTTTTCACCAACGCCCGAATATGAAGAGTGGAGTAATTGAATCGGCTCCCGAAGAGAAAAACCAAAGCCACCCCGGGCCTGGTGGGAGCCACAAGGAGCTGCACGTGAATGGGAGAATTCTGTGAGCGCTCACATTTCGCAGCTCATTAAGCCTGCAGCAAGTCCTCGCACGGAGGAAACAAAAATTAAGATAGCAGACCCCCCTTTAAAGGACACAGACCTGCTGCTGTCTCCCAAGTGCCACCGTGTCTCCTGAGAGCTTGTGCTGCCTTTTGAGAGAAATGCACCTTACACCTGAAGAGCATTTTGTATCCTGGTTTAAAAGAAATTTTATCAGCAAGCTCAAAATGTGATTTATTAAAGCACCTTGGATATTTGGACAAAGGCAGTAGTCTAGAATCTTTTCACAAGAGTGAATTAGTATTTGCACAGGCTCATCATGTGTAATAGTACTTCCTTTTTATGTATTTTTTCTTGAAGCAAAAGGTTTTAATTCAAAGACTGAAATGTTTAGGCAAGGTAAAACTTCACTCTGTCCTTCACCAGAATTTGCTCAACTAGTTTCCTATGAAATTGGAAATAGGTATTATAACATTGATTTAAACTGGGTGTTTCTAGCTGTTGGTAACAGAAATCTGCTGGAGCATCTTAGAGAGAACCAGCGTTTCTCTGCTGCTGCTCTGATTTATTCTGCTTGACAAAGCTGAGCACTGTGTCAGGAGAGTTGGCCAGGTCTTTCCCAGAGCCAGGCTCTAATCTCAGCTCAGCTAACTTGCATCAGTGCCTCTGACCTCCAAGGGAGCAGGACTCAGCTCTCCAATAACTGCAAAGACAGGTTAAGAAAAGACAGATGTTTCAATTTGGTTTGGACAGAGGTATAAAGTTATAGCCTCACAAGAACTCTCTCTGTTACTGTTTTCCACTTGTAGAAACTTCTTTTCTGTTTGCAGTTATATTTATGAACTGTCACAGAGCAAAATAAGTGTAAAATACAACAGGGCAATGGCTGTCCTGGACTGGGAAGGGAGAGCACACAGAGCAGAAGGGGCCTGAAGAATCTCAGGATTCCTGTTGCAGTAGAGCCATTCCTGCTATGAAAGATCCAAAGAATCACATAGAGAGAAAATTTGGTTCTGGTTTTGTAACTCTAGAAAAAATACAGAAGATGGCAATCACTTTGGATATTAAAAATAGGAGAACAAATCAAAACTTGACCATGTAGTCTCTTGGTGTGAAGTGACAAGTCCATTCTAAGCAAGGGCCATCAGAAACACTAGGAAAACCCCCTGAAACCAACAGGAAAGGTTCATATCTTAGGACTATAAACATGAAAAAAGCCTGTTGTTTAACCTGACAAACCTTACATACCTCTGTAAAAGAACCCTCCCTGTGGCCCCAGTGTCTGTGTGTACATACACAGCAAGCTCAGGAGCAGAAAGCTTTGGGGGGGCAGAACTGGGGGTTGTTGTACATCATTATTCCAATGCCTTCATGGTTTGCAGCAATACATACTGGCCAAATATCTGTTGGAAATTCAGGTTGTGTTTGCAGCTGCCTGAGGACGTGGCAGAAACTCTGCTGCAAGAAATCATTCCTGTCAGTTCATTTGTATATGATTTAAAATATTTATAGAACTAATTCAGCCAGTGCATTCCCAGTATTAAAATATATAGATGTGCATTTGCATACAAAAATTGCAGTACTATAGCATGTGTGTGGATTGATACTGCAGTATGTATATATATATATATGTATATATATACACACCCATAGATATTTTAACACTGGAATATCAGGCTGCCAACTCCAGCTCTGAAGGAGTACTATTTACCTTATTATCTTATTACTCACAGCTTCAGGATGAGACCTTCTACAAAATATTGAATCATTTCTATGTGTTTGCTTCTGATGCCTATTCTAATGCCTCCAAATTCAAAAATGTTCAGTGGATTTTTTTAATGGATCAAATAATTCAACGTATCATTCCCCTTAAGTGGAATGTCAGCTGAAATGTGGTTACAGAAGTCACCAACTGCACAGCAGGACTCAGACCCAGGCAGGAGAGATGCCAACTCATTGGCTCATTAAAAACTGTTAGACAATGATCCTAATAAAATCTGCTGTTCGTATCTTATCCAAAGACAAATGCACACATTACCTCCCCAACAAACAGCCTGAGCTTCACACAGTTCTGACATTTCTGTCACTAAGGGCAGGCTGTGTCGATCCTGCCTTTGCTGAACTGATGCAACACTTCTTGCTCCTTTTTCTCTCAGCGAGGAAAGGAGGGGCTGCTACATGGATGTCTCTTCCAAAATTGTCTTAATGTCAGATGCAAAGACAGGCAACATCTTTGGTGGGGAAAGAGAGAGCTGTCATTTATGATATGGCTGCATACTCACAGAGTCTGGATCGATCGCAGAGGTGCAAAGAGCCCCTTGCTGATGGTCTGCAGTTTGTTGTCATAAAGAGATAACAGTTTGAGATTATGCAGACCTTGGAACGTGTTTACCCTCAGGCAGTTGATCTTGTTGGCATTGAGAAGCCTGGAAACAGAGAAAAGGTTTAGAATTCATTAATCTTGTAATAATCAAATAAAGATAGACTAGACTTTGGGGTTAAATCGAAAACAAAATTATTAACCTAGTTACCAAGGCTAAACCACATGTAAAGGCTTCATTTGCCTGTTACATTTAAAAAGTGAAAAAGTCACAGTGGACAGGAGGAGTTCTCTCACAGCTGGGGAATATACAGACATAAAACAGTGCTAGCCATCTAAAAACACTTCAAAGCTGGGTGGGGCAGGGGGGGATGTGTGTGTTTGTTATATGCCTAGCTCTCTCCCAATTTATTCAAAATTCTACACGAATATTTAAGGAAGCCTTCAGCTTAATATACACAGAAGTAAAAATTACTCCCCACCTTGCCATTCCATGCACACACAGCCCACAATAAGAAGAACCCTTATTTTTGAATTTTCTCTACCAGCAACTGTCTTAAATCTAACTGAAACTCTGGGAGTTTGAAATCTTTTGATAAGGAGTGTAGGGTTAATTTGATAATGGCAGATTAAAAAGATGTTTCTCCTGGGAGACAAAAAGAGGGAAGTGCAAGGTCTGGGCTAAAACTTACTGAAAGGAAACTCAGTTCACACCCAAGGACAGCCAAGCAGGGGCCCAGGCTGCTGCAGGAGCTGGGTCCTCAGTCCCTGTCCTTGGAGCTTTTCAAAGTGACACTGAATAAAACCATGAGCAACCTGCTCTGACCTGATAAGGTGACTCTGCTTTAAGCAAGGGTTCTCCAGACTACTGTCAAGTGATCACTCAAGGTCCCTTCCACCCTCTACTGCCCCACAATTCTATGAATTCCAGTCACATCAGAGTCCTGTGCAGTTGTGCAAAAGCAGCACAAAGGCACTTTAAAAACTATTTTTAGAAAAACCATATATTTTACAACTACACAGAAACCAGCTGGTGGAACTAATCAGTTCAGCAAGAAAATCTTGGACAGTACTTGTGCAAGTTTTCTTAGATCATCCATCCAGAGTTCTTACCCATGTAATAAGTATATACAAACCAAACAACAAGCTGCATCTCCTGCTGAGACAATCAAACACAAGAACACTTAATTTGTCACTGTCATCTGCATCAGTGGTATCTTGCACTTAGAAGGGAAATAGGCAGGAAATTACCTGTTCTCCTTAGCAAAGCCAAAATCCAAATTTCTTGACTACCACCAGCCTGAGAAAAATGGTGAATTGCAAATAGTGTATGTTGATAACTCAGTTCTCTTGAGCACAGAATTCCTCCCTTGTCTATGAATTTAAAGGACTAAATATTGCATCAGTGTGGCTCTCTGTGAGGCAGAACACTGATACAAAAAACAGGAGACAAATATGTTTATAGGCAATAAGGAAAATATATCCTCTATTCCTCAGCAAGCAAATGCATCTTTTTAAAGAAACCTCTAACAGCACAGGGAGTTCCATTCTCAACAAACTGCACAGGCACAACTAAAGACAAGAGGTCAGCCACTCAGGAAGAAATACAAGCTTGCTAGCTGCATGTGATGCTTTTCTCCAAAAAGTAATTCACAAGATATTTCCTCTGCCTTCACATTCCTGAAACCTTTGGAATATCACAGGCTCACTACAGTTCTCTGCTCCCACTGTTGTTTTGGCAGAGCCTCGCTGTGTTTGTGATACACAGGAGGTGAAGGCAGACCTGGGCAGCATGGAGAACTCCAGGAGAACAGGAATGCTTTGGAATGAGAGGGCTCCAAAGGAGAACTCCCTTTCCCAGCCTACAGGAAAGTCAGTATCAATTTACCCAAATTTCCTCCATTACATATTGTGGAAAATGAAGTTTGACATTAGTTAAGACAAAATCCCATAGAAAGCAATGATGGATAAATGAGGTTACATTTTTGCATGAACTAATAGCTAAAACAATTTTATGAAATCATAAGCAGCACTAGTATGACCCCTCTGGAATCTGTATTTCCATAACACTTAATCCACACTCCTGTTGGCTCCCCCAAAAGTAAAAAAAGTCATTTTCCCAGTGGGCTACAGGAACAGCTCCTCCTCCTTCACTCCAACAGCAAATGCCATCTCTTCTGCTTGCTTCTTGCAGCCATTTGTGTGTCCAAACCAAAGCAATCCTCCTCCTCTTGGATCTCACACATCATGCATTTCTCTTTCCAGCTTGTAGAGTATCTTATCCACAAAGAATGGCTTAACAAGGTAGAAGGAGGCAGAACCAGGTACTGAATTTTGAACAATATCCCTAAACTAGGGATAGAATAATGCTCTTAGGCATTAGAAATCCTTTGGTTTCTAGCACCTTTTGCACTGGTCCCACCCCAGTTTTAGGAAAGGCACATCAGCTTGGTTTGTCTGTTTCTGTCCCATGACAGAGGCTTGGCACCTGAGCTACCCAGGAACAAAACTCTAAACAAGTATGTACTTCAATTTATTTTGCTAGGTGTTAATCTTTTCCCAGTATTATAGCAACGGCTTATGTTGCAAGCAGTACTTGTAACAAGGCATGAAGCAAAAATGAAAACAACCTCAGCAATAAGAGAATTTATAACTAAACTACGATTGTATTTCCACATGTGGGTAACCAGTATGTCTTCTTAGGATGCCTCAGAAGTGCACAGCAGAGCTGCTCTGGCCAGATGCTGTTCCCTCCTGTGCAAAGATCAGGCACAAAGTCTACATTACTGATCCAGCCCACTGAAAAAAACCCCTCTGAGCAAAACTGACCTGCAACTGCAGTGAATGCACTGGATCCAGATTCATTCTCCCATTAGTTTCAACAAAACATGAATAAACCCCATGCTGGAAAATAGAATTTACAATGTGACGAGGTTTCCTGGCAAGAATTTTTGATGACTGTGTTCATGGTGATATGTTACATTATTTAGAGCCAAACACTGAAAATGAGAGCAACTGATCCTCTACAGCCACAAATACAGAGGCACACGCTCTCCTTTAAGCATCTGAGTAATCTGGAACAGAAAAGTGCTTGTGCACTGTTTAGAAGTGAGAATGCAGGTCCTAAACAGCTTTTCTGAAGTGACAACACCTATTTTGTGTATCACAGATAGTCTGCTCAACAGTAATCCAGGTGTAGCCATATGGGGTGGATGGTGAGATACATTAATGACTTATTTCTGCTCAGAATCAGTGACAAAAAGGGGGGAGAAGTGAAAAACTGAGGAAACAGAAGATATCATCCCTAAAAATCTTTTCCTCTTACTTACTGTTTGTTAAATGATGACTTTTGGCCAGAATCATTAAGGTTCATATTCCTTTCAAAACTCTCAGTTATTTTAAAATATCCGCTATGAATATTCCGCTCTATAAATCTCAGTTCTTTATTTAATCTTTCTTCGTTATCCCAGCTCCATTAATGGCATCTCATTTTTAATCAGGTATACAAGGCAGGCCTCACGTGGAGTTAGAAGTGGTTTTAAGAGGTTTTTTAAACTAACACAAAGGCAGATGAGAAAAACATATTCCAGGAAGCAGAATCTTTCCTGAGCACTGGGCCAGGCCATAAAACATATTAAGGGTTCCTTTACTGGACTTACACCAAAAGAAGGAACATTAAAAGTGGAGTTCTATTTAAGCAGGAATTACATGGTATTTATTTTTGCACCAATTCATGGTGAAAGTAAATTCCACTAATTCTCCTATTTTGTTATCAGCTTGATTGGATGAGATTTACACACGGCCTCCAGATGTGGGGCTCCATTCAAAAGGAGGTTAAATATTCAAGTAGAAATGAAACCGCCTGCTAGCCAGAGGGATGATGGATTATTAACTCAAGTCTCCATTTTCATCCCTCTGGATATGTAAAAAACATGAAGAAACCTCTCACAAGCCATGGATGACCACAGAATAAGGGAGAATGGTTAAAAACCTTGTGGTTTGCACACCACTGAAACAACGAGCTGAGCAGAGCACTATTACAATTCCATGAACCCATTTCCTGAAAAATAGGATTTGTCCACACACATTGAAATAATAACGTGGTTCAGCTAAGCCCTTGAAAAGAATGTGCACTGAATTGGCTCTGTAATTGTATCAGCTGCTCATAAGCACCATCTGCATAATTAAGATGGTCCCATAATTGAATTATATGCCCAAGCACAGCTTCAAGTGATTAACATTTAAACAACATTCTGAACTCCAAACCCAAAATGACTGAAAAAATTGTTTTTTAAGAGCAAATGGGAATGTTTATATGGCTTTTACCCTTAGCCATATTTGTATTTTTATCTCAGTGAAGTCAAGTAATCAAACTATCAGGAAATAACCACAGAACTTGGAGAATCAACAGCAGCCTGGCAACCTTACACGTGCTGGGGACTGCAGGCTGGCCTCTGGTGCTCCAGGGTAGAGCAGGAATCATCCTAAATACATAGCTCAGCCTAAAGGAAAGTGTTGGGGAGAAAAGCTGCACCAAGGCACTGAAAAGCTTCTCTTCCTTTTTCACCAGCTTTGTGTTTTGACAGCAACGACAACACGATGAGAATGAAAATGTTTGGCATCCCATGAACTGGCTGGCACATCCCACATGCCAGACTCCACTGGGGAAAATGAGAACTCACTAGAAAAAACAGATGTAACAGGCACAGGAGACTTGTAGGGGAGAGGAGAACAGGGTAACAGTTTTGCCTAGGTAACAGCAGAATACAAATTGAACAGGCATGACCTTTATAGAATATCAATAGTTGAAGGCTTCACCTACATTCAGAGGCACTATAAGCCAGCAAAGAAAGAATTCTCAGCAGAAAGGTTTCCTTAGGATATACAATACTTGCTACAAGAAGTCAAAACAAAATTTAGCATGTATTTTTCAGAATTTTCTCTTGAAATTTATAGGGAATCAAGTGTCATTCTTGATTTAATACAGCTGAAGTGTCAATACAGCAATACCTAGTCAAGCACTTGGTCATCCCAGCAGCCAATGACAAGCAACATCTAAAGACAGAATTAGACAGAATCTATGTGCCCCTGCCTAGTTATTGGCAAAATAATTATATTAAATTTCAGGAACATTTTAAGGTGGCCTGGACTGTCAGGGAGCATTTTGATTGTCTCTCACTGTGTTGAGATATTTAAACATCTACTAAAATTTACATTTTCTAATGTGATGACTGACCACTGAAGAGTCTGTCAGTGCTACAGTTGATAATAACCAGCATGAAATCATCATCATACTTGCTTAACCACCTTCAAGTGTTTCTTCATGTTCAGGAAACTGGATGATGGTGATGACAAATTTATTCACAGTAAATTAAAATGGGAAAGTCGCAAGCTGATTATGAGTCAAGAAGGAAGTACAGAGCACAGTCTTACAGTCCTGTTTTGGTGGGAATTTAGAAAGAGATTTCAGAAATTCCTTTTCTGATCCAAAAGTCTGCAACTCCGGTTGAACACCACCCACAAAACAATCCTGTGGTACTTCTGTTACTACCTGGAGAATCATAAACATGTGTTATCACAGCACCCAAACTTCTGCTGTTTGAAATTCAATAGTGTCTCACTTCTGCCTGCAGGTAAGATGACAGCTGATTCTAGATAAGCGCATGATAATTCAGATGCACAACAGAGCAAGCACATTTTCACAACTTTCAGGGCTAGCAGAGTTAGACTTGTGTGTAGTAACAAGGAGGAGAGCTCCCGTCAGCAGAGTCCAGCTCGGAGCACGGGGGCTGCAGGGTCACACTGACACAGGGATGAGCAGTTGTTTTGGGAAGCTGCAGGAGTGACACAGGAAAGGCAGATGCTGCTGCAGCCTTTCATTAGTGCTTGACTGTAATTGTATTTCTGAGTCTGGCAGATGCTGCTTCCTCACTTTTAACAGCGGCTATTGAGTTTAGTAACATTATCACAATAGCAACCTAAATGCAGAAATCTGAAGGAAGAAAGCTTGAGGCAAATGGCTGGAAAGCAATTCTAAAGCTATTAAACAGGTCTGTGCAAGGAGCATTCCATCCTGGACTGGAAGGATGAGGGTGCCATAGTCTCTGTGCTGCAGCCAGAAATATTTTGAGGAATCAAGAGAAAAGCTCATATGCCATTTTGATAGGAATTTAGGTTCACAGATCCCAGAAATGACATAGGTTGCAAAGGACCTCCAGGTCATCTGGTCTGACACCCACCCAAAGCATGACTCATTCATGCACAGTTAATGCAGATCACCAGATCACAGGATAATTCAGAATTCCAGGAAGCTCCAGTGGTTTCTTGTCCTGATAGGCTGCCAAAACAGGATGAGCTACAAGGTCAGATGGGGTTACCTTGAGCTTCATCCTGTCTGGATAAAGTCTGGTCTTTAAAACCTTGAAGGAGAGAGGATGCACAGCTTTCTGGGCAGCCTACTCCAACTACCTGACATCATTATGAAAATGTTTTCCCCTTAGATTAAGTCATAAGGTCTCTTTTTTTTTTACTGCCTGTTGTCTATTCTTCATGAGAAAAATTAAGAACTCTACAGAAGAAGAAGATTCTATACATCACTTAAAGCATACATTACTATGGGGGAAAGAAAAGACTAATGAGCTATTAAAGACTTGTAAATGGAGAACTGTACTTTATTCTGACATTTCTGTACTGTTTATATAGCTGGTTAATATATTTATGTATAAAACAGTGCAATGTATACAATGCCAAATATTGGAATTGATGAACATTCTGTTGTTTTTAAAAACTCTGTATGAGTTTGTACATTACAGCATTCTCTTTGAGATTCTATCAAGCCCCAAAAATACACAATAAATAATTGGTAGATCCTGCTTTAAGCTCTTCAGTACTGCGATTCAATTTAGAATTACAAATCAAGCACTTCAAACTTGGCAGATGTGCCATAGATACTTTCCAAGCAACCTCACCAGAAAAGAGCAGGGCATACCAAGTATCTGCCTTATACCAGAAAAGACAGAACAAAAAGCAAGTTAGAAAAACTGAGAATCACTCAAACCAAAATTTGACCAGTTGAATTTTGGGAAGACTGATGACAGCAGTTTCTGAAAGTACACACATGACTTGTCACTTCATACAAGTCTATTTTAGGGTCAGCTGAAGTTGTAACTATTTTATCTAGTTCCAATTTTAAGCCAGGTTAGATGAGTGATAATTTGTCACCACTTTTGACATCACTTTATCTGTCAATATGTCAAACTCCAGACACCAATACGATTATTGGTCCTTTCCAACTGCAGCATTGAGTTTTCCCTAATGACCAGATATTAGGTGAAGGAGAAGGCTGTAAGCTTTTGGCTTAGTTTTTTGAGAAAGAAACACAACAAACCTCTAATTTTAAAATATATGTACCACAGGAGTAGATCTGTGATGTTTAGCAACATTGAAACAGAGCCCACTGTGGGGATTTTTCCTCTCAGTGATCACAAGCAGATTTAGGATCAACACTCCTGAGCACTTGTATGATTAGCAGCTATGCAAAGTAAATTTCCTCAAGTTAAAGGATTTATTGAAAACTGATATTTGCCAGACATTTGAAAAATGCGACTTCATGCCTCATATTTTTCTGCTCTACAGTCTCTTCAAAGAGCAGATTTGAGGATAGCTCCTTGTTCAGGAACCAGAGCACCGCGACGCGCACGGCTGCAGCCAAAAGGCTCCCAGGATGTTTGTTTGAATATGGTTGCAGGGAGGGAAGTGTGCTGCTTAGCTCTGACACGTGCTGCCTCCCAAACTGGGTGCCTGCTGCTGCTGTTGGGTTTATCTGCCCCAGGGCTGCCCCATGGGAAGGAGCTGCAGGGCTGTGCTGTGCCCCTGTGCAGTGACTGGCAGCGCTCTGGCAAGCTCAGGGGCTGCTGAAAGAGCCTGACCACATTCTGGGGGAGCTGAAGGACAGGTGAGCAGGACATTTAAGTGTCTTCCAGTTTCTAGAAAGCCCAAGGTCAGTTGAAGGACTTCTGAACTAACTATCCACAGCTAATGGTTACTGGAAAACTTCCACCTTAAGCCTTTGCCATTCTTTAGGTATTTAAATGCAAGAAATGCAATCAATTAAATTAATCAAACAGTATTTCACAGCTTGGATGCGCTGCTCCCTCAGTAAGATGAAAGTTTCCATTCACTGTATTAAAAAAAACCCCACAAAAGCTAAGAAAACAGTTATCCCTTTCTGGAAAACAACATGGATCTCCCAAACCCGAATTGACCCAAAATTCCCAGAAGGCATTTGATACAACCTGCTGAAAAGAAGAATGTGTGAGGATAGGGTACAGTAGCTACAAAGCTTTCTGTCATCCTCTCCTCTGGCACCTTCAAAAAGGGTAAGGAAAACTACATGGTCCAAGAAAAGCTTCTGCTCCACAGAACAGATGTGCAGTTGGACTTGAAGAATGATTTTTCCTGCTCTTTGGTTACCAATGCTTACTTAAGAAACACATAAGATTTGTGAAATCAGCAATTTAACAAAAATCCAATTGCAATTATTTTTGTGGGTAACGTTAACTACTTAAGATAGTTACTTATAATGAAAACTTCAGAAACAACATTTTGAATTAAACCCGTAGGGTTTAAAAAAAGCCCAACAAAACCATACCCTAATCCCTCAGCAAAAAATCTCCAAACCCTTATTATCTAACCATGCCTAGTTATTTTCTTGCCAAATATAATATAATACTGGCTTACCACCTCTGCCTTATAAGACAGAAATGTGGCATGCTGATCCAGCCAGGCAGTCTAAAACTTGTTTTGAATTAATTTCCCCCTACACCAAAGTCAAACAGGACACTTCAAAATGCCTGAGATGAGAACCCCTTTTTCCAGTTCTGGGGCTCCTGTCACCAGTGCCTGAAGCTGTTAGGCCCTTACAGAGAATAATTCAGCCAGAATACAGAATAATCCTGGCCTATATTGTGACAGTATATTTAAACTGAAGAATAATCACCTGTCTGGGAAACTCTCGTGAGTTATAACCAAAACAATTAGTAACAATATTATCTGTTCTGAAATTTCACAGTAATTATTTTTTCCTTTTAAAAAATATCTTTTCTTTCTAAATAACAGTTTTTCCTTCTAAATAATACAGGACTCCCTTTTTCTCACTGCGTCCTGCTTTATCATAAAGCCAGTACATTTTCAAAACTGCTTCTGCTCCAGCTCAGGAAATCAGACAGGCTACCAGGATACCTTAATCAGAGTGTTCTTATCAGAGTGTCTCCAGACTAATAAGAAGAAATCCAATCTAGTGCCCACGGAACACTAAATTAGATCTAATCGTAGGGCACTCTTCCAACTGTTCAACAGCAGGTCTAAGAACAACCAATGCCATTTATTTTTTTTTTTAGTAGCCATTAAAATACTACAAGCAATCCCAGAACAGCTGCTTCAAAGCCACAATCCAAAAAGCTGCAGATATTTGTTTGTATTTAAAAGATGATCATTCAATGCTCTCCTTGCCAAAAGATCCTTTACATACAAACACACTCAAGAAGACCCTGGAAAGCTCCAGGGTCATGGTATTTTGGGAATCCCAAAATGGGGAAAACCTACTTACACTGTCTCAGCTTGAGAATGTTTAAATAGTTGAAGCACAACACCTTTCAGTGGTTCCCTGGCACACAGATTTTGTCTCCTGAACAGCAAGGCATGAACTAATTGTGACTAAAAACAATTGTAGCTTGTCTTAAAGCTTCACTTCACTGAAGGCTTTCCCAACAAGCAGGACTATTCTATAAAGGAGTTAAAAATTGCTTCATGCCTTATGTAAAGTTCTAGACCTATATTTTTATAGGACATGATGATCCATGTGTTGAGTGATTTTCTTATTTATATTTTTCTACTGGGAAGGATTCTATCTGTAAAGTATCTTGGGTTAGACAGAACAAGTCTTGAAGAGTATTGCTTCAAAGTTCTAACTGTAAAATATTTAGGTAGGGAAGGATGGTTGTAAATCTCAGATTTCTTAAAATACAGTTTTTTTCTCAGCGGTCAAAGCAGGGTGAGTCCCAGCTCCTCTGCACTTTGATAATTATTGTCCTCACACTGGCAAACCATCCCCAAAATTTCTCTTACTGCCCAGGCTGCCACAGAAACACTGAAGTGCCAGAAAACTTGTGATGGTTGGGGCAGGAGAGAGGAAAGGATCTGCCAGAAAAAGGTGCACAGGGTGAAGGTAAAATGATGGGCAGCTCCCCACTGGCCCAGCTCAGGGACTGCCACAGCCAAACCAAAGGGGCTCTGGCTTGCCCTGCTCTGAACAGGGTGGTCCATGTCTGCAATTAAGGTCATATGGATAAATTACACATCTGAGGAGTCCTTCACTTAGCATAGACAGTTATTTCAGTGACTTCATTTTATTTGTTTGGCTTTGCTCACGAATGCTGATCTAAATCTAAGCTAACTTTGCTATCCCATGTAAGGGCAGCAAAGGCTGCAGTCACAGTGACGCATCCAATGGCAATGACAATCTTTGGGAAATTCATTGCTGGCTCCATCAGGATTGTCAGAAAGTCTTCAAGTAACATGTCTAAAAGCTACTTCATATTCCATATTAAATATGATTTAGTGTTTGTGGTGGAGTGCTGTATGTGACACAAACCAGAATTGCCTCACTTTCGATACATCACCTTTATTTCCTGAGTGCATCATCCATGACGGTAATCAGAACATTAGGAATACACATTAAACTCACTTCCCTGCTGCTCCCTCTACTGACTGGCTGAGGACTGCCTTCCCTTTGAAGGAGTTACTGGTTCCCAGTGTGATCATGGAGACAAGAATGAAATTTGCAATTTCGCATTTGGCTTCGGAAATTTTTTCTGCTCCATTAATACATACTGAATATCTCTCTATATTATAATCTTACCCCTATCATGACTGCTAGTTAAATCACACGTGGCATAAAATACTTTAAATAACAATATATTGTAAAATCATTTCTCTTGCAACCAAGCCCCATTTGACATAATAAGAACGTGGAACTGAGCACGAGTTGCAGCAATCGGACCTCTCACGTTGCCCTTTCACTTGTCCCAGCAGGTTCTTGCAGCACAGAAGCCCTGAAGGATCCAGACATTCAACCACAAGTGCTAAATGTGTAAAAACAATCAGATGGCATCCCCACCCACGCATCAGCCGGTGACCAAATTTCCTTTCTTGGACCGAGTCTCTCATTTCCTCCCCACACTTAAATCCCCCGTGTCTATTATCCATTATACACACTGTGCTATAAAACTGTTGACACCTTCCTTTTTTAGTTTTTTCAGCCCTTGCCTCCCTCTTGCCTGACACAGAAACAACAGACTAGCACATCCCAGTGATTTTTCAGTGGAAAAGGTGGTTCTATTAATGTCAGAAGCAGAAAGAACAGTAAATCTAGCTAGTCAGTAAAATAAAGAAGAGGAAGGGATCATACTCACAGCAGCTGCAGAGACACAAGATCATCAAAAAGGCCCTGGGGAATCTCCGTGATCTTGTTTCCATAGAGCACTCTGAAAGATTCAGGAAGACAAAATAAATCTTAAATAACAGCCCAGTTTAGTGTCCTCCCACATCTCTGCATTATCATCTTTATTGATCATGGTGCACCATGCCCAGGATCTGTGGGCATTTCATTTAACCACTGATCTCATTTTCTTTTCAGAGAGCACATGGCATTAAATGAGTCGTTATGATTCAGGCTTCGTCTGGTGTTGGAAGGCATTTTTAATGTAGGAACTGGACATCATCCAAAAACTGTATCTGAAATATTTTTCATTCTGTTAAGGGATTTTTTTTTCCATCCTTTTTAGAAATATTTTAGCTACTGAAAGGCATACTGTCTGATGCAAAAACCTAGAATTCTGCTCAGTAATACTGAATTTAAAAGCCAGAGAGCACAAGCTAGTTGTCGATAAAATTTCATATAACCGAGTCTCTTAAGATACAGTAATTGGCATGAAATGTGACACAGGCATCATTGGATAAAATATTATGGCTTCACCAGCTGCTGTTACCATTTCAATGAACTAATATAAAGAAAATTATCCTGAACTGGAAATAGACATGTATTTCAGGAACTCAAAAATAATTTAGGTACAGCTTTGTTATAAAAATCAGTAAAGATTTAATAACAAAAATGAGAGTCACTGTGTATATTTAATCAACCAGAAATATATGACCTGATATCCATGATTCAGTTTTAACATTAAAAAGATTTAATTTTTAATGGAAAAATGCACGTATATTATCCTTAAAAACTGAACAAGGGGGAAAGAGAGACAGAACCACCATTATGCTGAGATGTGTTACCTAGTGATCAGAGAAAAATCATGTATGACAGGAACACCAGAAATTCAATCATGGCTGAGGTATTTGCTCATGTCATTTCTGCAGGTTGGTATCATTTGTCAAAACCAGAGAAGTGCCTGAGGAGCTCGTGTGAGTCCTGGTAAAAGGGGGGATGATGAGGCTCCCTCTGACAACATTTTGCCTGACCTAAACATTCAAAACTGGGAAAAACAGATTTTATGTAATTTCTATGCTCTACATAGGACATGGCAAATGGTTATAAACCAGCTCATGTCAAAACTCTGCTGCTTATGTGTCACTAAATTGGTTGATTCCCTCACTTTTTAATGTGGAACAATAGGCTGGAAATGAATCAAGAGGCCATGTGAGGCTTGGATGTTGGCAGAAATCCTGGCTTACCCTGCCTTACAACGTTTGAAATATTAGGAAGAGTTGAACATACTGAAAAACAAACTCTTAGCACAACAGACCATTCCCAATACCCCCTGGCCTTCCCAGAGCATCAGCACTTCAGTTTACTCTTCATCAGTCACTGGGAGTCCATCCCCCCTGTGGGAACATTCCCAGATCCACTCATTTCTGAGCCTAAACAAAATAACACCATTTAAATACCAAAACCTAAACTGAAACCAAATTTTTCATTACTTTTGCAGTTTAGCAGGAACTGAAATGCTACTCAAGAAACTGAGGATCATCCAGCATTCTACTTTTTCTAAACAAATGTAACAATTTCTCTATTACAGAGTCAGGAGGTGTTTGTAATGTGCTGCTCCTAAGAGTGTATCTCGTGAGTAATGAATGCTTCTAAATTTTTCTGATTTAGAAGACACACAATTTCCTATTTTGACAAAATTTAATGAAATGCATTAAGATTTTTCTACTCAGTCCAAAGCTAGGCAGAAATGGTGGCTGAACTTGGGAAGGTTTAATGGGACCGTTCAGACAGAACATTCAAGTCCCTGGATTTCACTGGGCTCTAAATCAACATGTGAAAGGCTGACTCACAGACTTCCTTCTGAACAAAGATGTGTGCACCTGAATCAGAAAGAAAAACCAAAACCTCTGCACATAAAATATTTGTAAAAGGTTAAAACATTAATGTCCATAGAACCCAGTATGCTTCCTTTTCATCTTTCAGTCTTTCTGAAAAACCTTTCTTTAGCAAGTGTGTCAGCTGTGCACTAAGTTTAGACTGCAAACTCTGGGATGCCAGAGAAATATCTTCCTTAGTTTTGTGAAGGAGCAGGATCATCGGTGCTGATCAATAATGCATAGTACAACAGCAAAGAAAAATTGAGAAGCTAAGTTTTACAAAATGCCCACGGAAAGCAAAAACATCCCCACTTCAGAATAAGGGTTATTCTGGCTGTAGAGGTAAAACACTTAGCAAAAGCAAAACCTTAAAGAAATATCAACACCCGTGTCCTATGGTACTACTGAATGTAAATATCAAAATAAGACCCTCAGAGCAATTTTTTTTCCATTTCTTTTTAATTTAAGAGTCAGAAGGTCATACTGCAGTGTGCTTCTGCACTTTAAACCTTGGATGTGTTTATACATCTTTATTATTTGGAGCAAAATAAAACAGATCAAAGTAGCTTACAAAATAAAACAAAGCTCTGACTTTTAGAAGCCATGAAAAGGAAAATAAGCATTTTCCTAACTAATTTGGCTTATGTGCATGTGGCACATTAGCATTCAAACAGATTAGGAGCTAAACAAAAGTCAGTAGGAGAGCTCAGGCACTTGTCTCTAATTCATATTCATGTTCAGCAGTGCACAGAGCCCCAGAGCTGTGCCAGGGCCAGGGGAAGCAAGAGGAGGGGAGATGTGCACTGCACTGCAGCTCCTCTCTGGAGCCCTCACTGTCCCTTCCTGCAGGAAATGCACAGAAAACCTGCTTTGCTCAGAGTTCTGTGGCAGCCAGGAGAGCACACTGCCACCAAGGCTGGGCTGGCTCCTGCTCCAGCAGGCTCCTGCTGTGATCCAGCAGCTGCTGTCCTGGCCAGAGCCATGGAGCCAGCCAGTCCCTGCAGCCACAGCCACCCTCCTGCCCCACTGCCCACCTCCCTGCTCTGCACCCCACTGCTCCACAACAGCAGCTCTGGGGGAAAGGAACAAACAAAAACCCCTGACAAAAAAAAACAACAAACAAGCAAAACAAGCAAACAAAAATTATATTAAAAAAACAAACCAAAACAAAAAACCCTACAACAAAAAAAAAAACCCCACAAAACAAACACAAAACACATACAAACAGGACCCCCCCCCCCCAAAACACCAACTTAAAAAATCCATGTAGCAGGAAACATGACTAATTGAATTCAAGAGCTTCATTTAAATCTCCAGTAAATTAATTTAAATTTCCAGCAGAGGTAAATTTTAGGAGATTTGCCCTTTGGCATTCCGAGTTCTAAAATTGGAGTTCACTTGCTTCCCTCACACATGTTGCAGGACATGCAGGTGTCCTGGCTAATGTGCAAGCTTGGCACAGGAACACAACCCTTCTTCTATCCCAAAGCACCTGAAATTTTAGACCCAAAGCATTTTTTAAATTAAAAATACACTAACAAAGTTAACATGTAATAAAAATAAAATTAGCTCAGTAATTGCCACCAATAGACAGTGAGTCAGTGAATTAGAACATTTATTAGAACACTGAAAAAATTACTAAGTTTTTTTTTTCTTTTTTTGTGGGCTCCTGATTCTTCACTGGCTTCTCATCTTTACTGGAGCAAGTCAGCCACAGGTCTGACAAATACCACAGCACATAAAGCACAGACACCTGGCAGCACTGCAAGCATTGGAAATCCCTGGGAGCAGCACCCTAAAGAGTCATTATCAATCTGAAACAAGAAATTATACAAATATAAAACAGTCACAAACGAGGCATTGTGTTTCTTCAGCCTGATTCTGGCATATTTTAATAGTCCCCTAACTATGTATCTATCCCAAGACATATATGGATATTAAATTTCCAATTAAAAAATTAATTGTTACTACTAAACTTCAAGTTTTGCCATTTAACCCATGGTATTCTAAAATAAAGATTAAACAGTGAGAAGAGTCACTGCAGAGATTGATCTGCAATTCTGGGACACACCACACACAAAGAAAGCACAGGAAGCACACAAAGCCACAAGGATGTTGGTGAGAATATAATCACTGAGGGACCAAACCTTCAGCAGAAGGGTCTTAAAACATGAAATTTACACTGATTCTTCAGAGTCTCTATCCATTCTGACCTCTTGCACCATTTTGAAATGAGGGAATTTGCACTGATTTTACCCATAGATGGCCTTTTAGATGCACTGAAGTTTAACACTCCAGCTTTGAAGGGTGTGAAACAATAACTGCTGTGCTCTTTATTTTATATCTCTGCTCCTCAGCTTCCTTACTTGCCAATGTAGTTGCAATTTAAGTGCTTCATTAAGCCAGATCACAGAATACAGAGATTTTTCCCTTGAAGGTGACACGGAGTTTTTTGAGGTATGAAAGCCTGGCACAGAATCCCTTACTTTAGACCATATGGTTTCCAGCTAAGTGTTCCTTTATTTTGGCTGGGCTGAAACATTCTTACTGAAGTGTCAAATTGTGACTTTATGCAATGTCTTTTTCAGTCCTCAGAATGCTTTTAACTTTCCTTTAGACTGTGAAAACAATTCTTGCTAGGAAGAATTATATTTCCCAAGCTATGTACAATGGCACAGGCTCAACACGAATTCAGGTTTTCAGAAGGGGACGAATTGATAGGGATAAAAACAGCAATAAATTTCTAATATCTAAAAGAAACTTAGACATGTAATTTTTTTTCCCCTGCACTATTTCATATTTCTTCAGAACAAGCTAGGCTAAATAAATCACAGTAAAACTATCCAAAGCAATTTGTTACCTTAAAATAAGTTTGTCAGCTATTGCATTAGACAGTGTTTTATTGCAGATTTCAAATCACCATGAATGACACCCCATACATCATCACCCAGGAGATGATGGTCTAAATGGGATTGCTGTGTCAAAACCTAAGCTGTCTCTTGTCTTTGTGCCCAGGCTGATCTAAGCTTTTAAAGTGTTCACTAGCTTAATTCAGTATATGAACAAAACCAAAGGAATTCTCCCTCTGCAATGGTCTAAAACTTATTAATGAAGTTTAACACCCTGAAGGCATAGACTATTTTGTCATATCTCATAAAATGTCCCCAGACAGTCTGGATATGGCCTTCCAAACCTACATTTGTGGGATGTTTACTGACTCCAAGAATTACATTTATCTTTGATACTATTAACAATAACCAAATGCTGATAGAATTCTCTTGCTGATACCAGACAGATTCTGAATTGATTAAATGAAAAACTAATTTACTTTAGAAAGTGTGTGAAGCAATCTTGAAACATGAAACAGTTCCTACTGTCCCCCATGCTCTGGGCTGTTATTAACCACTGCAGAGGCCCTGCTTACCATGGAACACAAACACCTGATACTACAAACAGAGTGTTTATCAAACTTTTCCTTCAAATTCAGATAATACATTCTTTTGCAAACAATTGTGCCACACTTCTCTATGCAAGGGTACTACTTGGTCTCATATTTATATGAAGGAACTATTGCATGGCAAGACTAATTCTTCCAGTACAAGAAGAAGAAAAGCAAAAGCCAGGAAACTCTAGGAAGAAAAAGAAGTTCTTAAAGCATAATGATTCCAGTTTCTTATTCTGTAACAATAAGGAAAAAAAGAAGTTATGCACCCCCAAATGTTTCTAAGTAGAAATGTTTTGTTCCAATGAGTAATAAGAATAGAGAACAAAATCCCATTAAAAAAGAGGCATAGAGAAAATAATTTATTTTTTCCTGCATGTGGTAAATAGAGAAGTCTTGAGTACCCTACAGGAACAAACTTGCCCTTCTTTTGCTAAATGCTGAGAAAACCCAAGGTAGAAATGGCTGCTTTCAAGTATAATCATTTTGTGTCCTGTTTGACTCCCATAGGTGAATTTCTTGTTAGAGAAAATATATAGATTTGCAATAAAAACTCATGACCTGCTAGCACATGGATCACTTAGCACTTTTAAAAGATTAAAGTTTTATACTTTTTAGAGGAAACAGCTTTTGTTAGAAACATTCCCATGTTTTGAAAACTGCAATACGCTATTTTTTTCTACCATCTCAACACAAGTACAACAGGCAGGGTTCTCTGAGAAGCATTTCTGCCTGGAAACATCAAGCCAAGTTGACTTCAGAAGAAAGAAGAGTAGAACCCACTAAACATAGGCCTGCATTAGGCAGGCAGACTAACAACCTTGGCTGCCTTCCAGAGGAGCACTCTGGCTCTCCAGACCCATAGGGAGCACTGTGATTGCACGCAAGCAGGGAGCAGAGGGAGGAGCACAAAATGGGAATAAACCAGACAAAAAATGCACAAGGATATTAGGTTGTACAGCAACACTTCATTTTTAATGGAAACCAAGTTGCTTACTCTCATTTGTGCATTAATCCTTTCCCCTGCTTTCTTCTGGTTGGAACTCAGCTAGCTGCAAAGTCCAGCTGCTCTGTGCAGAGATTAAACCTCGATGATGTCTCATTAAAATGTATGCACCAATCACATCTGGCTGAGGTGCAGGAACAGTAAGAGTTGTTCCTGGTATGCAGAGCAGGGCTCCTTCAGGGCACGCAGCTGAGTCAAGTTACTGGGGCCTTGGGCACCAAAAAGACTGAGCTGCTAAGAGGGAAAACTCTGGTAAGCCACAGTCTCACTTCATTTCTGCCTCCTTGTCCTTTCCCCTTCGGCAGTGTCATCTGGAGGGCTGGCACCTCCAAGGGTTCCTCTTCTCCTGCGCTTGTCTTTCTGTGCCTGACTGAGCTGGGCTGGTGGCTGTGGCAAAGTTCAGACAAAAGAAGATACTCTGAGGGGCAGAAACCTGGGGAAGCTTTCTTCAGAGAAACCCAGATTCTGCTCACTAGCTTCTCATCTTGCTTCATAAATATATCTAGAGCCCATAAACTGGAAGAACTACAGAGAGGAACCTGCCAGGTCTGGATGACAGGTTGTGAAAGATGAAGGATCTAACCATGGAATAGGAAAAACATTTTTAAGACCTACCTGCAATGAACAGCAGGGGAAAAACCTTTCAAAAGAAAGTAAAAACACAGTGGACAACTGACCCTAGAAGAGGAGGCTGATAATTTCAAGACTGGACTTGATATTGTCCTAGAAACAAGGCTGCCAAGAAGAGGAGAAACTGTGTTACAGCTTTGTGTGTCTGTGGTGGAGAGAAACTGAGGCAAACATGAACAAAGGAGAGACTTGAAGGCAGTTCCCTTGCCACAGCCTTTGCTGTGCTGCATCTCATCTCCCAGCCATAACCTGCTGGCATTAACTTAAGCACTTTTACCCACTTGGATATAAACATTTTCAAACATCATTCCCTTAAAATATCGCCTTGGATGACTGGGCAGAGAATACACAGTCATGTCACTCGCTTCTGTCTGCAAGTCAAAACACTATAAACTCCTGCCCAGTTTATATTCTCATTTCCTCTCTGTCCACTCTAATGTATTTTGTCTCACACTGCTGAGGCCACCTGGGGGTGTCTGAATTAACTGTGTTGAAGCTGAGCAAGTTCTGCCTTGGGAAGCCAAGCCCAGTGGAAATGTCTTGCCCGTCCAGCTGACTCCCAGGCAGGAGCTCTGCCAGCACCAGGAAGCTGCAGCACTGCAGCATCAGCAGCAGTTTCATACTAAGCCAAAACTGTAGCGTTCAGTAAATGTCACTCTCTTGCTGAATTGTTTCCAGACAGCAGTGAGGGATTTGACCATTTCCACAGCATGTTGAATAACACTGCCTGAACTATTCAACAAACACCAGCAACACTTAATATATATTTCTGGCATTCTCCCAGCTGGACTCAGGGCACAAAAAAGGGCCAATCCTTCTGCATTCTGGCTTAGAGGTTTACTGCAACATGTAAGTTCAGTACTTAATAACTTTCTGATACTCTTCTAGTCAAAATATTATTCAGGTTCTCAGAATTATCCAGAATTCAGAAAATAAAATTATGGCATCTTGTAGAAACAAACTAGAGTTTTTAAAAACCAAGCTGGGTTATATGTATATGAATGAGATAATTGTTTCCATATGGTTTTTAAAATTAATGCAGGTAAATATCATTCAGGTTGTGCTTCCCTCTTCTCTCAACATGGGGCTTTCTACCACTCTATTCTAATTTATCTTCAATATGCAGCTTCTGACCTTGTATTGCTCTTTTTGCCCATTAAAAGCTGAACTGTTTAATAGTGCTGTAGGTACCTAGGCTGAAATACAACTGCATGTAAATTCAACTTGGTGCTAAATCAGTTTTCTGTGTTCTGTGTGTAAAGAGAAACAACTGGCTGTCAAGAGATCCTACCTTCCTTCTATCTTCTGCATGAAATCATATCTTAGTGCCCTTCCAGATTAATAAAGCAATAATTACAACTAAAGTATATAAACATTTTCTTATGGTTGGGTCGTTCCCTAACTAGTTTGAAGAAAAAAAGACAAACCAAAACCTACCACCACAAAAAAAAAAAAAAACTTCAAAAAAACAACAAAACAAAAACCAACCAAAAAACCCCACACCACAAAAAACCCAAATAAACCAGAAAACTCCCAAGAGAGTGGAATTTCTTTACTATAGAAGAAAAATCCAGTATGGAAATATTTCCCCAACTCTTCCCTGATTAACACCCTCAATCCTGTCTGAGCTGATGTGAGGTTTTGGTGTGCCATGAGCAGTAGGGGTGCATGGAGCAACCTGCAGGTGCACGTGTACAGCAGATTGAATAATGCACTGATTTGATGAAGTGCAGAAGTCAGCTGCCTTATGAGAGACTTGCAGACAGTCCTCCTTTCTAAACTTCATTTTTCATTTACAAAATTTTTCATTTACAAAAGATCAGATGCTTCACACAAGCTGGCAGTTGCACACAGAAACATATGTTCCCCAGACAGCACATTATCATTTTTATTCCTCTTACAAGCAAGCTCTCCCCAAATGCCCATTCAGCTCTATTTTCTACTTACAATGAAATGAGAGATTTCAAGCCTTTGAATGCATCAGGTGCAATGTCAGTTATTTGATTCTTGCTGATGTCTCTGTGAAAAGAAAGAAGGATTAAAAAAATGTTAGTAAACAGGAATCTAATGAAAATATTTTAGCTGTAGCTTATTGGAAGAACACACTTGATATAAAAACAGAAGTAAGTGATCATATAATCTCAGAGAAATGATGAACTGTGCAATGGCAGAGATAGGCAAATTCCAGGAAGGATCAGAAAACACCAGTCAGTGTGACAAGCCACAGCCTCGATAGAGAGCACCCTTCTTAATAAGGTCTTTCATTTTATGGATGTTAAAAAAAGGTTTTTATGAAGAACAACAGTGATGTTGATAAAACCATCCCAAAGCCATTTATAGTGGAGATGGCACTGTGACCCTGTGGGGTGGCTCTCAAGCATGAGGAGCAGCATAAAGCTGGTCTGAACATTCAAATGCAGAATTTTGTAACAACAGAGAGGATCATGCAGAGTGTCCAGCCCCTGATCCCAGAGTGGGGAGCTCAGAACTCTTTCACTGAGATCTGGGCTTTAGTGGTCTAGAAAGAACAAGCAGCACAAAATCCACTCAGCCTTTATCTGGTGAAGTTCACACACTGGAGGAAGCCTTCAAGCATGTGAAGGGGAACTGTGGAGCTCTGCATCCAGCAGTGTTGTGGTTGTCCCCAGAGTGCTGCAGACCCTGCCAGAGAGCCCAGCAAAATTCCACATTTTTGGTTGTGGTGTGAGTGGGATTCAGTATTGCCTGCTATATTTTTAAAGTAAAGTGTGCTCCTGGTTTGGAAAATATTCTTCAGTTGAATCATAACCAGCCAAGAACACTAAGATAAATACAGACTGTGCCACAGTAACTTTATACAAGGAGCCAAATTTACTACACTTAGCACTCAGGTGCTCAGAGCTGGGTGCCTCATCGTGACTGTCACTGTCCTCCAGACTTTGTGTCCATCAGTTCAACCAGGTGCTGAGCTGGGACACAACCTTCAGCCACCTCACTGCCCTCCCTGGTATCAGCTTCTATCAGTAGCATCAAATCTCTTCACTGATAGCTGAAGGAATACAGTATTTCATGTACATCTTCACTGATATTTCCACTGGGGCACATGCTATGGATCCAAGTAGACTTTAAATAATACATCACTTGAATGAGAACTTACTAATCAGAAAGTATGGAGGTTTTCCATTCTCTACATCTTCTGAGCTACAAATTACGCTGGTTAAAATTTTAATGAGGTCCTCAAACTCTTTTCAAATCTAGCCATGTAAAGTGGGATTTTTTTTTGCCTGGATTTTTGATAACTTTTCTAAGACTTGGTTCTTTTTTAAAGCTCATAAAGAATTGCTCTGCAATCAACTGATGCTTTCTGTTACAACATCCTGCCTAGCAGAACAGGATTCAAGGGAAGTTTTGGTTTCACAGCTCAACTTACAGCAGCCACACTTGCCACTGTGAAAGCAGAAACATTTATTTTTATTTTTATTTTTATACAGGTTTTTGTGAAACTTTAGACTGTCTGTTGCTTTTTATCCAGTAAGCAGAAATATGAAGTGGAGCAGTCCTATATAATTCTTGAGGAAAGGATTAAAATCTGCCAAAATCACAGGAAAAGGCGAGTTTGCTGAACAACGACAAATATCTGAAAAGGGGCATCTAGTTTTTGACAGAAATATTTCCTCACTGTTTGAGTGATTTGCTACATCTCAGCATTTCCATCCTCCCTCTCTCCCCATGTCCAGACACTAATGAGTGTGTAACTAATGGTGCCTGAACGTGCAGAAATGCCGTGCTGGGCAACGGCACGCTCTCACTTCATGCAGATGCACTACAATCAGCATTAGAAGATAATTAGACACATTATTTCCTTTCCATTAGAGCCCAAGTTCCACTGCTGTCAGATAAGGAGGTTCCATCTCCTGACTTGAAGAGCTTCTGACTTCAGAGCAAGGGATCCAATTTTCTCCTTGTATTTTTGCTCCCTTTGTTTGGCCTGCTTTGGTGAGATTGTCCTATTCTGTCTTTCATTGACATCAGGACAGAATGAGGCTTTTCTAAGCTGCAGAACTAAGACAATTTAGATGGCATAAGGCTCATTTTCTTAGTTTAGGGTATCTCAGAATCACTCAGAGAAAGTGCACCTCTTCAACTGGAAATTTAATAAAATTACCAGGCTTCCACTCAGGCAGAGATGACATCAGTCCCCTCATCCTCCCTCCCTGCACCTCTGACAGCACAGCAGGAATCTCTGAAAAGGTTGGTGCACACACCTTGGAGGGTGGCTGTGCTCAGTCACCAGTTGGGGACATAAATTGGTTTTGACTTTGCACCAGGGGAGCAAGGATAACCCTGCAAGTTGCTGAGTAACACATGACAGTGTGGCTTAAATGTCTTCACTGTAAAAGGTTTTGAAACAAAACAGATTTATTTTTAGATGCAGCCAAATGCAAAACTATAAATAGCATTGGTTGAATACTCTCTTTGTTGACTAACATTATTAAAAACAGATTACTTGATTATCTCATATAAAATAGACTGTTCTCATTTGACAAGAGTACTCGGTAAAATCCATGTCATATATGGTTTAGTTTGTAGAAGCTGCTTAAAAATGTCACAACTTCACACAGCTACTGGGAAGCCTGTGAAAACTCAATGTGTTTTCTGCTAAAATGTGATAAAATTAGTCTGACAACATGAAATGCCACTACAAGCATCAGAGCTAGTGAGGTGCAACCACATCCTTCAAAGTCATTCCATGTACTTGGCTCTTACTCTTGCTCTACAAACTTGTTAGATAAAAGCCTAAGAAGAGCAGAGACAGGAGATGTGGGCAATTATTATCAAGTCCAAGACAGAATAGGTTTCAGCTCCTTTACTAAATGTAATCACCAAAATAACTCTCCCATCCTGGAAGTTGTTGAAGAGACATTCTGAACAGGAAACTGCAGCTGTAACACTTGAATTAATATACATTTTTTGCTATCATCTTGACCTAATAATATCAAGTCAGATCAAGATTTTGTTGGACAAGTGGATCTAATTTAATAATTAATCTCAGTTATCCAATTAGCTAAGGAAAGGAAACTTCATTATTTTGCAGGAAATACTCAGTAAAGAATCAAAATACAGAGAGTACAGAGTTGCAAATGAGGACTATTATCACTTACATTCTTGCATATTTATTCACCAGAAGGAGAAAAATGCAATACAATTTACAGGGTTATGCTAATACTATCCTCTGAATGATATAAAATATTATTATAGTAATTAATAGTAATAATAACAACAATTATATTAATGTTCTTCATTTGTACCCCCAGTAGGGCATCCATTAATTAAACTGATAATCTTCCTGCTATGGCACTGCTCATTGAAATCAAAGTGACAGAAATGAAGAAAGCCTAACAAAACTTCAGTGAAGTACTGAACTTATCCTTTCCTCTGAAGGAAAAGGATTCTTTTGTTTTAGGATATAATCTTTCCACCAAAGTATATTTTTGTGTTAATAGGACTGAGAATCTTGAAAAGATGGTGTCAATAATCTCTTTAAACACTGTAACAAATGTCCTCAATAAAACTATGTTTTATTTTATTATTTTAGCAAGATTGTTGCCCAATCCAGAGCCTCACTGTCCAGCAGGAACTAAACTTTAACAAGGAGACAAGTGGATAAACAAATGGTGAAACATCAGGTTTGTTATGGGACGTTCTGCAGCCCAAAGACCTGTCCCAAGTTCTCCCACAAGATCCCATCATCTTAACCAAGCTTTGGCACAGATCATCTGGCACAATAACTTATTATTTCATTATGAGGTCAGATCTCAATGAGTATACCAATTATACCCCAAAAAGCTGTTAGCTCCATTTGCTAATGGAATTCATCTGTGAAATTCTAACATAAATCATTTCACATAACAAGTGCTATGTTGGATAGTGCAGCCATCTACATTAAAGAATATTTTTTGGTCAATTCTCATAAAACTAGAGTTCACCAATCAATGAAAAATGAAAAGACAGTGCAAAAATCTAAAATTAGTCATACCTCAGAAAGAACTATGTAGTGATTTTAATAATAAAAAAAGTTACAATTTAGGTCACTGAAAAGGGATCCATCATTATTCACTGAAATTACCATCTTACTATCCAATACAGTACTTCTTTAAAAATACATACAGCTATATTGAAAGTGAGACAGAAGAATAGAGACCATCTGAGATTGATGATTTGACCTGTTAAATATTAAGATCTATATTTACTGTTCCTCAGCTCTAGGAACTTGCTAAGTTGGGACTGGAAAACAGCAATTTTGCCCTTAAATCAGTGGTATGCTGCAAGCTCACTTCAGTTTCCCAAAGCTGTCTGATAATCCAGTGTCTTCTGTGAAATGAGCTGACAGTATCTTAATTCCGGTATTGTTCACATCAGAGAAGAACTGCAAAGGTGCTTTTTCAGCAGCATTAGCACTGATCTACAAAGCTGAATGACTTGTGGAAGTTACTGCTCCAGTGGCAACATCAATATCTCTGTACTGTGGAGAAGGAGGGGTAACTTGCTTTACCATTATTTGTGTCATCTGGAACTGTCACATCATCTCTCACATATCAGTCAAAAATGAAAGAAAAACCTGACTGGGGGAATGCCCCATGTTATCTGCATGACAACACTGCTACACATCAGGATTATAAGGTTTTTTTAATCCAAAGAGAGAACACAAGAGGTAATAAAAGGAAGAATTATCCGGGTATCTACTGGTGATTAAGTGACAGAGAAAACAAACTCCAGCAGACTTCTTTGTTTTCTTGTAAACAGTCAAACCATTTCAACATCAGGACATCAAAGGCTCTATAAAGAGCTCCTCAGAGCTCTGCAAGAACGTGACTCCTGCTATAACTGGGGTCAGCCACCCTGACGTGCTGCACACAGGCACAGAACACAGGATGAGAGGAGAAACGGAACTTCAAATCTTTTCTGAGGAAGCAGATTTGAAGTTTGAACAGACTAACAACTAATTAAATCACATTGTTTATAATAGGAAGTGAAATTAAGCATTATTAAGGATTTCATGCACTGTTAGGCATCCTGAACCAAATTCTGTTGTTGCTTACACTCTGAAGAGATGATTTGTGCAATCCCCAGTGATTTCAACACAGAATTGCCAATATGTTTCTAAAATGAAGATACTGAAGTGAGAAGATTCATGATTACTCTTGCATGTTGGTCTTATTAAAACTTACATTCTCTTAAGCTTCTTGTACTGGGTGAAAGCTCCAGGGGGAATGATTTTGATGAGGTTTTGCTCCAAACGTCTGAAAACAAAGCAATGTACATGTTAACTACACAGCTATAGGACAGGGATCACATTAAATATGACAGCACATTTTATATAAATATAAAGCAATTTTACAGGGTTTTATGCAAAACATCTTTTTATTTTGAAGTCCACTAAACAGATAAAATACTAAGAAAACTACTTATAATAATAAAATAATCTCTTTGATTTCTAAATTGGTCTAAGAAAATGTCACAAGCTAAGGAAATTGCACTTGTAAGGGTCATGGAATTAATAAAGAATAGTAGGCATGCTTTAAACTTAAGGTAAAAAATAGAAAATACAGGTGCTTTCCTTGACTAGCTGTTGTAAATAGAATGTAGCTGTTTAAACTGACAGCTAGGCTAGGCTGTGACAGCTCAGTAAACAGATTAATAACACAATCAGACCAATTCAGGAGAAACAACCTGTGGGAACATGCTAGAAGCCAAAGTGAATTCATTGCAAGATGAATTCAGATTCTTAAGAGGCTGGGGAGCATTTTATATTAAAAGGATGATAAAAAAAGAGAACTACATCTTCCTATTCCAACTAGCAAATACTTAAGTTTTTCTAAAATACGTTCCAGACTACATGAAAAGTTTGTTGGTTTTATTTCTAAGATTTGGCTTGAAAGAGGTACTCTTTTTGAAGTACCATAAATGCATGCATCACTCACATAAAATGTAAACAGCTTTAAGATACCACATAGAGCAACCACTGAGATTAATTTCTGTTCCTTCCTGCTAGTACTTTCAAGTATTTGTCAGCAAGTTCCCTGAATTCCTGCTAAAAGGAATGGCTTCTCCTCAGATGAACTTTATGTTCATCTCCATCAGAAATGTAAAAGTGGATCCTCAAACAACAAATTCCACTGACCATGGTAGCTGAACTTCTGCTCAGTTGGGACTGAGACCAAAATGTGGTTTTACCATGCTCTTTCTTGCTATTGAAATGTTGTGTATTTTTTTTCCCTCTAGTGTCCTAAAAAGCAACAGTTTAAATAGTAAAAAAATCTGTGGTTGAAAATGGCTTAGAATTGAAATACAAAAACATATTGGAATGATGGAATGAGGCACTCCAGTCATTTCAAGTTGCTGCAGCAATGCAGAGGGGAGAAAAAAAAGTTTTAGAACCAGGAACGACGATAAAGTAAAATGGAAGAAGAGGGAAGTAAATCAAGGTTTGTAAAGTACTAGGGAACACAGGATGAGAGGAGAATATAGTAGAATATAAAGTAGAAACTAGGAGGGAATAGCAGAAAAAAATGTGTAAGCTCTCTGTCCCTCTGGTGATCTATGCTTTCACAAGCAAAAGAAAAAATCCCCCTTGAAAGTAAGATAATTTGCCATCTAATTTCTACTCCAAGAAGCTATTTAAACCCAAATATTTTGATATTTCCACAGTCAGCTTGCACAGTCAATGTGCTCACCCTCTTTTATATCTGTAGCCACCTATTTTTTAAAGGTTGCGATCAGAGTTAATTCTATTCTTTGTTTTGTGATTTGAATTAGTGTCTGAGATTTCCCTTCCAGTTGGTCTAAATATAACAGCTTCATTTCTGGCAAGTCCACAGTGAAATGCAAATTGCTGTGAGCTCCAGCACGCCACTATTGTTGGGTGTTTGTCACCAGAATTAGCAGCACACACTCTTCCCATAAAGGCTTTTTGTCAGCTTGCCAGTCGGGTGTTTAATTCCTCCCAAGTGTTTCTGTGCAGGCACTTCTAGGAACAAAAGAGGGTCATGCCTGCCCCATTTCCTGGCTCTGGGGATGGAAACTGGGGTTTCACCCATCCTGCACACCAGGCAATCCTTAATGGGAACCCCAAATACAAGGATGGGGGGAATATACAGGGATGTAGCCTTTTACAAGCAAAATTCCAAGGCAATTTTAGTGACTCAAGGATGGAAATATACAGTTTTCTCCCCCCATAGGGTGAAAAAAATATTCAAAATTGGGATAGCCACAGCTGCCAAGTAATATTTTTTAAAAAACTAAAATAAAATATAAAAAATAAAATAAATCAATACAATACAATACAATACAATAAAATACAATACAATAAAATAAAATAAAATAAAATAAAATAAAATAAAATAAAATAAAATAAAATAAAATAAAATAAAATAAAATAAAATAAAATAAAATAAAATAAAATAAAATAAGGAAATTTCTAGAAAAAGCAGAGTAAGACAGAGCAGGAGTTATTTAGAGTTGCATTCTGAAGCTCCCTAGTGAACTCTTCACCCTTTCCTACAAGATCTGGAGGAGATGGCCTGTTCAGAAATAGATGGACAAGGCTCTTGTCATCTGCTGCTATATTCCACAGCACCTGACATTTTTTTATTCCATGAAGCCCTTGGCAAATGAAGAACTAAAGAATGCTCATAACACATTCTGCTCAGTGCACTGCACCTTGCAGAGGTACCAGAGGAGCACCACGGGCCCTCATTAGGGTGTGTGGGCAGGTGGGTTCCAACCTGGGCACAAAGCACAGCCCTCAGCCCAGTGCTGCACTAAACAACCCTGTGCTTTAACAGAATGAAACACTAATTTGACTTCTAGTTACTTTTTACATAAATGCATGTAGAATAGAATATTCTATATCTGTGTATAGAATACCTGCATATAGAATGGCAGACATAGCCTGAAAAACACAATACAGTTTCACAAGTAAAATAACAGAAAAGATCTTGTTTGTATTTATACTTTACTCTCTCATTTCATTTAGCTCATGACACGTTGAGTAGAGCTGATGATTAAAAATCTCAAGAAATTCTAGGTTCTGCCAGAAGGGGTGTTGGCAATTTCAGGGTGATGAAGGCCTAATTAGAAACCATATAATGGGAAACTGCTAGAGATGCCACCTTTAAAATAAAGTGAAAAGCAGCACTGTTACCTAATGTTGTCCTTTTTTCCTCCAAAAAATGACAAAGTGTAAATTTTACAGCCACATTTCATTACAGAGAAGATTACCTGGGTTACCTAGAAGATGACCTTTGGAAAACTGTGGTTTTTATGGTCTATCCCTATAGTATGGAGTGCTGTCATACACTATAAAACCATCTGTGCTAGTGCAAAGAAACATCTGGGAGTTCATTATTTTGGGGGTATTACCAGAATATCCTATAAAATAATTTTACAATACATTTGAGAAGTCTGTACAAGACACATAGTCCTAAAAGGCTAAATTTTGAAAATTTAAACTACTACTCCCCCCCCCCATTAAATGTTGTTACAACTCAATAAAGTTTTTCTTGATTCTCCTGTGGTATTTCATACTCAGATCTATTTAAGAGACTCGCCAAGCAGAATTCACAAAACTGATAAAGTGAATTTGCTGTGTCCAAACTCCCAGTGGTTTTTGTTCCTCCTCTGTTCCCCTGGTGGCCGTGCCATGTCACCTGCTGCCAGCTGAGTGCTGAGATGAACTGCAGCACATCTCCCCCTCCTCTCCCAGCAATGCTCTGTCTGCCTCTCCCAGCTTTATTTTACAGCCTTTGACAACAACATCAAAGGACAGGAACAATTTCCTTTCTCTTCTCTAATATATCATCAGAGATTGCAAAGTATGAGGGCCCACTGGATTCAGATCCATTTTTTCTTGTAATAACATGATGCTAGACAGGATAAAGTCCTCCTTCTTCCCACTTTTTTTTTTAAATGACTTTGCAGCAATGAGAGCAAAAAGTAAACATATCAGAGAAAAAAAACAGAACAAAACAAACACGGGGAAACCATGCAGTTAAAGATGAAATACTATCTCAGGGTAAAGAATAAGCACTCAAATTCCCATGCTAATCCATCTCAAAGTTCACTGAGGTGCAAATCTTTTCATCACCTCCTCCTGTGGCGCCTGTGTTGCTCACGCCCAGGATGACAGAACACAAAGGATAAAAAACTCTGCCTAACAGGGATTTAGCAGAACCAGCTCACACTCAGGAGTGATGAAGCCATTTGTCTTGAAGAGTGATTCCCCCTGCAGAGTTAGGGAGACAGACGTATTAATTTGGGCCTTAACTATCTCCTTTTTATTGAGGGAAAGAAAGAATTTGTTATTTGGGTCTCTAATGGAGCAGTTTGCTAGCAATTTTCCCATTTCAAACATTGTCTCAGCTGCTAATGTGCAATGTTTTGTCAAGCTTACCTACCCATAACATAGACAAATCACTACCTTGGAGAAAAAGAGAGGGAGTGAGGCATCAGTGCTGATAATTCTCAGCTGTCAGATGAATAGAGCCTACAAATGAGACAGCCATGCTCTATTAACAGTGCCAGGAGCTCCTGCCTGAGCCGTGTCACAAAGCTCCCTGTGCATGGGGCAGGCACAGAGTTCCCTGCTGGGACACAGAGAGTGAGTGGATGTGCCAGAATGTTCCCTGGGTTGGGGATCTGCTGGGCTGGCATCGCTCAGGCTGCCAGGAACCAAACAGCCAAGAACCCTGCAAGAGAGGGAAGAGAGAGCACAGCAGAGCAGCACAAACCTGTGGCACACCCATGCCTGGCAGGACACACACACAACCTGTGAAAAGCGGGGTGGGAAGGGCAAAATCCTTCTTTTCCTCCTGCACTATAAGCAGGGATTTGCAGGGAACTGGTTGGGGAAAGGAGTGTTCACATCCACCATGGTGACAAAACCCAGGGCTGGGAAGAATTGTTTGTATTAGGAAGGAGAAAATTTCTAGGGAACACAATCAATCCAGGGACTGAAACAACTGGACTATAAAAACCTACTTGGACCATTACTTTACATTTATCTCATAATTTGGGCTCTCATATCTTATTGTGCATTTTGGTCTCTGATGAAGAAAAGTCCACAGGTGTATTCAAGGTGAATAAATCATACTAAATAAATCACCATCATACATGGTCTTACTGCAGATACAAGCTGGATCTGATCCCTGCCCTGACACCTTTCTTGCCTCTTCATCTGAAATACAAGCTTTATTCCTAGCATGCACAACATGTGTGGTAGCTGCTGAATACTGAAGTATTTACCCAACGACAGCCCTGGTTGGGAGAGAAGGGAGGAATCCTGCCCTGCAGTCACACAGTCATGACCTGGGGCTCATCCAGCAGCAAAACATGCAACAGCCACATTGCAAGGCCAAAACCTGCAGTTCTGCTGTTCAGGAAGTGCTCACGGACCTACATCCCAGGGAACAGCTTTTTGTGTCTCTCACCACTCAGTCCCCAGGTAGAAAACAAAGTGCTTTGGGATGGCAGGACACAGAGGATTTTAGATGTCTGTGCTTACTGCTTGTTTGAACAGTTAAAAACTTCACCCTCCACCCCAGCCAGACTCTACCACCACTACAAGACCCCTAAACACATATGATCCTGCAAGATGTTGATAGTGCTGCCTTTCATTACAACACCTGAATGGCTTCCAAATAAAATTAATAATATGCATTATAAAACCCTCTTATGTAGTTTGCCTTAGGAAATGGAGAGCCGAGAGCCAGTAAACCATCCACCTGTATTAATACAAGGTGACAACTGGAGTTTCCCTTCATATTCCCTTTGGTGTTGATTTTCAGGGTCTAGCTGTCGGGCTCCTGCTGTAGTTCCAGACAGGATTGCTTCCTAACAACTCACCCGAGGGCAGATCTTCAAGAGACAAAATCCTATCAGCAGTGAAGTGACTTGTCAACATAAATCTACTTAGGAAGTTACACAGATAATTCTGCTCACCAAAAGACATCTTTCAGAATGAAAACAGATGTTCTGATATGTTCCCTGATACCATGGTGTTATTCTAAAAGCAGTGCTAGTGACATTGGATCTTCTGATACACTGCAGTGAATTTAGTTTCAGCTGTGTAGCTGAGCAGTTGCTCAGATATCAGCTGGTAACCACTGAATTTGTGATGGCAGCCACATTAGGAATCCATTCCCTCTGTTTTAGCATGTTAATTTTGCATTAAATATAGCACAGACAAACAGGAAACACCAGAGAAATCCGCAGACTGGTATTTCACAAAACATCTTTTGACAAAACACCAGTGTCTCTCAAACCACATTAACACCAGAATGAAACATTGTTCTGCCAAACCTCAAAGTTTCTCCATCTACCACTGTGACACTCCACATATGTGGTGGGAATTTTTGGCCCTTCTCATCACCTTTCATTGTAATGTCCCTGCCAGTCTCATTCATATATTTTCATTTCTGTATGCCATGACATGGGTGCAGGCTGAGCCCTGAGCTCCCTCCCACTGCAATCCCATGGCAGCAGGAGCTGCTGCTGGGTTGTGCTTGGTTGTGATGCCCCCTGTGAAGATGTTCAGGGTTAATCAGAAGCTGTTTTGGGGACAGAATACACAATCATGCTTGTTGCCCTGATTCTAGACTGGACAGGTAATTTCCCATCTCAGCCGACTTTACTGGGTCATGTGGACTTGGGATCAGGATTTTACCTCTAGGCAGGCCTGTGGCTGTGAACACAAATGCAGGAAACAGATTCCTTAAATTGGAGAGATTTGGCAATTTCCAGGTCCCTGCTGGCAATTCCATACCTCATTTGACCAGCACACGAGCTCATCAGTGTTGGTGTTTGTGAGATGTTGCAGTGAGCAGCAGACACATGGATCCCACACCTCAACTCCCAGTGGTTCCAGTTCAGACCCAGTGATTTTAGTTCAGAAGGCTCCAAGGAGACTATCCCATAGGGTGCTGAATAGAGTTCTGGTATTCACTTCCAGAGCACAGCATGTGCTCTGAGCCTCACTCAGAACTCTGCTGAGCACTTTTCACTGTTATTTTTTTGGAATTTTTTAGGGGGTTGTTTTGTGGTTGTTTTTTTTTTTTTTTTTTGTGGGTTTTTGATTTTCCCTGAAGGGAGATAAAGAGCTCCTCTAGCAGCTATGTGAAAGCAATCATTCACCAATGGTTGAATGTGATAAATAAAAACCTGTAGGAATAGTATTTAACAAGTTAGACCTAGAATATTTGCTTCACTGAGAAACTCTGTGAGGTCCCAGAAAGACCAACCTCTAAACACATCACACTGTTATTTAATTATTGCTTGAGGAGGTCAGTCCTGACCACTCTATTGGCTTCCAATAATTTCAAGAAACTTCCACCCCTGATCCACTTCCCACATTTTCTCACAATGCTTGAACTAGCTCAGGCAACTGAGGATTTCAATCAGAATTGCATTTTATTTGTCAAGTTGCATTTTATTGTTAAGTTGTAACACAAAGTTTTAGACTTAGTGAAAATTAAAGTAAGCTGACAGAAAAGATAAAAAGTTTTTTCTTTTAATCCCTAATCTAACTTATTTTTAAGAGCTCTGTACATTCAGTAACATCTGTTTTTACTGCCCATTTACAATACTGACAAGGAAAAGGTGGAAGACCAGAAATTAGCAGAAAAATTAAGTAGCTTTCTGGTATTTGAAATTCTGCCACCTGTAATATTTTCTCAACAGATTCTGTCATTTGACGATAGCCATTCCTCAAATCCTCTCTTATTTTCATAGTCTTTTAAAGCAAAATAAACAGAACATGTGTTAGCCAAAAGACAACTAGTATTTCATCCAGTACAAAATCTGATTAGTATATTTTATGTCAAAGTTGTGATTTTATGCACTCTGTTTTATTTTCGGTAATTGCTTTTCCTTTTCTTAATCAGCTTTAAAAACATATATACTCATATATTGCAATCTCTTTATTTTGCTTGGCAACACAGGAGATTTGCTGTGAAATCTGTATAAGGTAAAATATATATGCCTTTTTGATTCTACCATTAATTTTTATTAGTAATTATTAATTTATGTTTATACTGGACCAAAGTGATGTCTCTGGGAAAAAGAGACTACACACACACACAAACCCCAAAAAAACTAAACCCAAACTAAAAACTAAAATAATCTCAAACCTACAAACCTTTTAAGTTTACACAGCTTGCCTGAGTAAATCAACCTGTACATATATTCTTTTCTAAAAGAAATCTTCCAATTACAAAAAGCAGTGAAGAAGGTAAAAATTGATATGGGTGAAATGAAAATTGCCATGTGTATGAAATCTAGATTTATTAAAACAAACCCATCTTCTTGTGCCTGCAGATGACATTAGCTATACAACTTCAGAAATAAAAGTAAAGATGTAAAAAATAAATCTGCCTTGATCTTGCAGCAGAAACTCCCTGCTGTTGCTGCTTGTTTCTAAAATTGTGAAATGCAGCTTTCTGTTTTCCATCTGCACAGAAGACACTTTTATCCTTATAATTTTCCATATATTTGTATTTTCTCCACTGACTAAAAATCTAAAATATTTATTATTTATTTTTTTTGTGTTTTGAACACAACAAAAGATTTTCTACTTATTTTTGGCCTGAAAAATAAACTTCTGTAGAATGCAAGACACAGTTTGCCTGGTGAGATCCAGAAAATAGTAGTCAGGTTAGAAATGAGAAGCTGTCCAGAGCCAATTTACAGCAGTGAATGAAAATCACATTATATGATTCAACTACAGGAGCCAACCTGATTCCCCAGCCAGAGAACTTGCCACCAGAGGCAATTATGGAGCATTTATTGCAGTGTTCAAAAATACTGTGCTGGCTTCAGCTGCAGTATTTACTGGAAGCCTGGGAAAATTATTATAATTTTCTTTCAGGAGGAAGAACAAAGTTAAATGAAAAACTGTCACTCCTTTATCCATGAAGTTTACAGTTTCTACACATTTATATTCTTGATAAGAGAAAAACCTCTTGCCTTTATGAAACTGAGAACTTCAAAGACAGTTGTTAATAAATACAAAAATGCTGTCGTATGGTTAATTTATAATTTATATAACAAAAAAAATATTCTTATGATAATGAATAGTTACTGGTGCTCAATCTTTCTATAATAGCTTTTCTGACTTTATTTTAATTGGAGGAAAATTCATTTTGAATATATCAGTAATTTAAATGCCTAGCATTGGTTCATCACCTTCTTCAAATCACAAAAGCTTCCTAAGGAGTCCCAGCTGAAGTCCTAGCTGACCTGAAATACACATTCCTGCAGGTCCTGACGAACAGAGAAGGCCCAATTACTTCCTGAGACAATTCCTGAAACAACAAACACAGCAAACTTGTCTGCCTACAGGTTTGCAACACTGCCCAGCACAGTGGTACCCTCATGACATTAGATTTGTCAGGAAACCATTCATTAAAGGTAGAAAAAGTAGAACATTCCATTACAAAGTGATCATCTTGCAGAAAATTAAGTTTGTCTTCATTTTGCCAGAACTAGGAGAAAACCAACATTACAGTTTTCCTGTGCTCAAACTCTAGAATTTTTCCTAGAGGCAGAAATTCTGCACCAAAATCACGTACTACTCATACCTACAACAACATCAGCCACCAATTCAGCTATCAGAAGTGAAAATGCTAAACTAAACCATGTAGAACAAGTGACTGAAGTGGCCACCTAGGTGCTGGTGGAAGGGCTGCCATCCCAGTTTGCTCTGCTCAGCTGTCAGAGGAAGCTGTGGTTATTATCTCACTTATTATCACTCCATGGGTGCCTAAACTGCACTTTTCCTTCAGGGACTAGCAGTCTCTTTACTGTCTGGAGCAATTGCATCAGCATTTAAACAAATGGGCCTCATTTCTGATTCAGCCACATCCTACCCAGCTTCACTTTTGGCTCATTCAATTCTATTTCTCTTAACTCAGCAGACACAGAGTATGGTACAGGTTAAGTAACAGTGGTGAAACAAACTTCATGTTAACAGATCTCAGATCTGTTTCAAGATTTAAGGATATACTTTACATTCTGGACCTTGATTTATAAGTCTGCAGATGACTGAGACGTGGCTTTTCAGAGTAATTAGCATTGCACAGAACAAAGTGTTCAAAGCACAGCGCCTGTTGACTTTTGCTGCAGCTGTGAGTCCTCAACACTTCTGAATGTCTCAGCTGAGTCAGCCAGAACCTGAGATTACATCACCAGTGGCCACCCAAGGAAAGTTTGTGCAAGTCACTTGACCAGAATCAATTAATAAAACCACTGGCAAGGGACACAACTCAATTCTCTGAACAGCATTGATGAGATTATCTTCCCCACAGTCCCCATTTTACAATTTTCCAGTTTCTGCAAAAAGGGAACAGACCCTATCTATATACACAGGCTCCCTCCCTACACATTCCTGGTGCATCCCTAGACAACAAGAAATGAATCCAAGCTTTCAACAGTGGCATGAGACTGTGCTGTTGTTAAAGTGAATACCACCACAAATATATACAAAAGCTTCAAATCATGACTGCAGCTATAAACACTATGGCATCTTCTAGCATTTTCTGATTTATTTCTTTTTACTTTAAGAGAAAAAAATGTTTAATTTAGTGGCCTTGAACCCAAAAGCTAAAATTACTAATTCCATCACAAGGACACTGAAGTGTAACAGAAGTGTGAGTCCCAGACCCCTGCAGTGCTCTGTAACTGGAACAGCAGCAGTGCAAACAGGACCTCCCTGTGTAGTTTAATAGTTAATGTGCACCTAGACAGTCCCTAATACACAGGGACAGGCACTCAAATTGTTGTTGGTTTTCCCAAGTACATGGTGAGGAGGCAGGAAGGCTCCAAGGTGAATGTGCTTTCTGATGGGAAGAGACCCCTTGGCTCCACCTTTCCCTGTGTCCCTCTGTCCTGCCCCCTCAGCCTGCCCAGCCCCAGTGTCCCAGCCCTCCTGCCACATCCCCACAGTCCACCCTACATAGCTGGTGTCCAGTGCCACCCATCTCAGGCCTTATCACCAAATACTCCTCACTTTCTCAGAGTCACAGCCCTCTGCTCACCCTGTCTCAATTTCCTTTGTTCCCAGATCTTCTCCTCATGTGTTTGGTTGTTTCCTCTTTTGAGTTCACCCTTCTTTTCCCATCGGATTCTGTTCTGGGCCCAGCTTGTTTACATTCTCTCAAGCATCTGTCCCAACCACAATCCAGCCTCTAGCTTTAGCATGTAATTAATTCCTTCTTTTAAGCAATCAGATCCTTCAGAGAAGCAGCACCCAGTGCCAGTGGTTGCTCCAGCATCTGCCTCCAGGCACGAGCATCCCGTGGCAGCAGGAGGGGTCTGTGTCCTGCCTTTGGGGGGCTGTGCCCTGCTTTTACTCAGGAATGCCTTGCGCTGTTACCAAATACAAAGGCACAAGCGGGATTCCCTGCACTGTTTTAAGGTGTACCAAATTCTCAGACAACAGCTGCCCAGAATTCACATCCTAAAATATAGCCTTGCTTGCAGTGACAAATAAAAAATGAGTGCATCAGTCTGAGGCAGACAAACAGCATGAAAAGTTCATTCGAAAGAAGGAGCAGAGGGAGAGTGTTGTGAGGTGGGAAAAGATTAATAGGGAGTTACTGATACCTGTCCATGACTGGGAGGCATCAAACAAATGTGGCAGGCAGCACATTGAAGTAAATACTGCTTGAAACACTACAGCCAGGGCTGGCAGTGCCCTTAACCCCAGTGCCCACATCTGCCCATGCAGGAAAGCTGTCCTTAGGCTGATTTATGCCAGGGAATCACTAATGACTGAGAAAGGATCTATCTAGCCCATGTCCTGAGCCAGGAGCATCCCAAACCAGGTGCTGAGGGAAAGCTGCTCCATGTGTTTGTCACAACCCCCTCCCGGGCTCCCACAGCTGGGAGGTCTCTGCTGTCCCCTGCCTTTGCTGGCTCTGTGGGCTGAGCTATCAGTTTGACAGGCTCTGGCTGCAAAGTTGTGATTAAGTCTGAGCAGAAAAACAGAATCTTTGGAGACTTTGTGCCCTCTCAGTTGGTCATCCCTCCTTGCCTACACCTCTCCAGTGCCAAGCCCATTCTGCACTCACACCATGTTCCCTATTTACCTTGCATGCATTTTCTCTCACCCTTCCTAAATAACTGCAACCCCTGCTTTTGTTGTAGATGCTGACCCAATGTAGCAGAATGACTGTTTTGTTCATGTACCAGCAAACCACCACACCATATGCATTTTGGTATTTCTTTTCAGTAAATGCCTCCAGGTGCTTAATGACTTTTGTTTTCACCCAAGTAGTCCTGCAAAACTTTTCTGTGCTTATTCTCATGTGCTTCTCTATGACACAAACTGTTCATTTCTCTTCTAACAAGCAAAACAAGACCACTTCGTAAGCAGAGAATCTTTTGTAGCACTCAGCACACAGTCTGTATTCCTCAGCTTCAATTTCTTGTAACTCATTTTTCCTCTGTCAATTTGGCTGCTGCTGTCAGCTCCCAACTGAACAAGAAGCTTTATAAAAAAAACCAAATTGCATTCTCTACATTCTTGCTATCTATTTTATGAAATTATGAAAAAGCAAGTCTGGGATACAGATTTCTAGCTTTCCTAAATTGCTTACTTAATAGCAAACATTCTTGCAAATTAAGTCCTTCACCTCAAGGAGTAATAGAGTAACATAACAGACTTCTAAGTCATATATGGCAGGGGGAAAATTAGCATCATATGATGCTTGTTTTCTGTCCCATGACAGGTGAGTTTCCTGGTTTATGATGGGTTTTTATCTACAAAAACAGTTTTAGGACTTGTTGGCAGCTTTGTCAGAGAAGGTTCTGCCTACCCATGCTAATGAAGAAAGGTAGGAAGGCTGAATAAAAGATCTTTAATTAATACTGAAACGGAGTGAAATGTAGGTCACCTTTAATAACTGCATTAGAGCAACAGCTGTGTGTTTCATTTTTGTAGAACAGTTTGTAAGTCAAGGGTTCTTACCAGAGCAATTTGGCTTACAAGAAAATACTGAGTTAGGGAGGAATACAAGAACTAGTGGAACTCAGTGTTCCTTGGGGTTCTTATGCCCACAGCATTAGAAGGACATGGATCTGCTGGAGCAGCCACAGAGACAGTGAGAGGGATGGAGCCCCTCTGCTACTGAGAAAGGCTGAGAGAGCTGGGGCTGTTCAGCCTGGGGAACAGAAGGCTCTGGGAAAACCTTAAAGACCCTTCCAGTGCCTAAAGGGGCTCCAGGAAAGCTGGAGAGGGACTTTGGACCTGAAGTGACAGGACAAGTGGGAATGGCTTCAAACTGACAGAGGGCAGGGTTGGATGGGATATTGGGAAGAAATTCCTCCCTGTGAAGGTGGGAAGGCTCTGGCACAAGTTGCCCAGAGAAGATGTGGCTGCCCCATCCCTGAAGTATTCAAGGCCAGGTTGGATGGAATTTGGAGCAACCTGGGATAGTGGAAGATATTCCTGCCCATGGTAGATGGTCTTTAGGATTGCTTCAAACCCAGATCATTCCACAATCTTATGAATTTGTGCTTTATCATGGTAAATTTTGCTGTGTACCAGTATTTCTACAGCTACAAGAAGCTGGATGAGTCCAGTGACCATACAAATATTTGAATGTGTATTCAAAAATTTGAACTGTGCAGACTGCAAAAAACTCTGGATGTCAGAAAACTCTGTATGACAAGAACTGAAATAAGAAAATAATTGATCTGCATTCCCTGTGGACTAACCACAAGCAAAATGGTTAATGTAACAGTATTTCAGGACCACAGCAGTATGAAGTCATGGATACAGAAATAGATGGTTCCAATTCCTAAAGGTAGCAATGACAAACAAGTCTGTAAAACCACCATATTATTCCACAAGTCACAAAACTGTAAAAGAATAGAAATAACAATGTGGAAGACAAGATACAGAAGGTAAAATCAGCAGGGACAATGTGCTCTGATGTTCTAATTCATTATAAATGCATCCTGCCAAGCTAAAAAGACATCTCTCCATCTCATGGGGAAATCACTGACTAGAAATAAAGAAAGGTCTGTGTATTTTTGTTTACTGACTACAGAACTGCAATTCTGCGTTTGTAAAATGGAAACACAATCTAAACTTAAAGGCCTCAAGAACTTTATCTTGCTTTCAGGTAGGACAGTACCAAACTATCTTAATTTACATTTTAAAATGGTTTGAGCCCTTAGATCAAAAGAACAAATCAACTACAATATACCTGACAGCTACTTAGAACACTTTTTAAAACATGCACCTTTCTTCCACACAGGAGGCTGTGAAACGGAATAAAAATGGAGAGACATGGAAAAGATCTGTGCATTAGAGTGGCACTTACATTTCCCAAATGTCCTCTGGGAGGTTGGCTGGGATCTCTGTTAAGCCCCTTCCCCGACAATCCACGACGTTGTTGCTGCAGGTGCAGGCGGAGGGGCAGGTGATGGAACTGGCGCTGCACGACGGCGGCTCGGACTGGGAACCTGAGACACAAGGAAAACATTAAATGGCTTTAAAAAATGAATGGGTGAGATTTTAACAACAAAATACATCAGGCTCTGAGTTTTGCATATCCTCTTACTATACAAAGTAATCATTTATTTGCAAGTGAATATAATATTTTACAAATCAACTGCAGAGAAAACATGTGAAGGGTTATTGTGTTCATATTCCTCCTCAGTCTCCACTTTATCAATCTCCTTCCCTCATGAACACTTCTTTGGCCACCTTCATGCTCACCCATGTCAATTCATTCAAAGATTTTTAAATTAAGCTTTAGGGTCAAGTAGTATTTCCAAAAGTTATCTCTGCCTAGAAGTTTCCATTACACAAACACTTTTTGAGTACTTTTACATACTGAGAAAAGACTCTCATCAGCAATGACTTAGGTTTTTGCAATGAGGTAACCTGCTATGGCTTGAAGACTGGAAATATAAAGCCAGTTTTTTCAAGATTAGACAATGCAGTCAGTTAATGACAACATAAAAATAATTTAGAAAAACATGAGTTTAAACCTTTAAAACCTGCTTAAGCTAGACACAAAGAGACAAAGCTACACACAGAGTAAAGATGTAGCATGAGGACATTGCTCCATACAAAGTCTAGTCAATTCATTAGATTCAGGCTTCATTAAGTGTCATTACATTTTTTTGAAACTGTAGCAATTATGTCAATTTTACTCAAATGGTTATGATTCCTACATTTAAAGTTTTGATATATGCATACATTTAGCCATAGATAAAATGGGTTTGCTATGCTAATTGAGGTTATCAAGAGGTAGCAGTTATTGGTTTATTTATAGTGAGTTGTATTTCCAAAGTACATGGAACACAAGAAGCTTCAAGTGTCTTTATGTTGAGATATAGATGGCTAAATGCAAAAGTTTTTCCTGGTAAAAAATGACAAAAACCATAAAAGATTGGCCTTTTGGGTGGAAAAATTAAAACATCATAGTTGTCAGAACACACATATAAAAATGTGGAAAAACTGTACATTCTTGGCGTTTGTCTTTGAAAAGATCCATGATGGATACTTCTATGAATTCTAACTACAGCTGACAAAAAGTTTTAAAAAAATAAAGAAAAAAAAAAAAGGATTTGCACTAACTTGCAATGTTCATTAGGACAACTAAAAATTTTATAAAAATTCAACATTTCTATAAGTTTCCTCTCTTCAGTCATGCCTCCATACTTGCTTGGCTTAGCTCTTAACTCTGCACAGCAGCGTCAGCTTGTACAGAAATCTACACATGTCCCTGCTTTCACAACCTTGTAAACAGCACAGGAAAGACAGTATTGGAAAGAGATTCCAGTGGCATCTCTAAGTGTCATTATTTTCAAAGGCAGATACAGACTGAAAGGACATCAGCTGAAAACTTCTGCAGGTGACTTTACACTTTCAGAGGGAGCCCTCCTGGAAAGCAAAAAATTACTGTGGAATCATTCCCTCCATTAGGTGTTGAATTCTAATGGGAATTAATTTCAATTTGTCTGAGTTTCTATAAATTCAAGCACACCGTCATCCTCTTTAAATATGATTTTGTAACCAGGGATGACAGAACTGCCTTATATTAAAACACAATGCCAAGTTTCAGGATAAGATCACCATTTCAATTGTGGGAAAAACACTGCCAAACTCAAATACTGGGTTTGAAATATTTTTATTGGGTGATCACCTGACTTTTTGTCAGGACACCAGGAGAAAACTGGGTTTCATAGCACTGTGTTTTAAACATAGCTCTCATTGATGTTCATCAGAGCTCTGAGTGGCTGAATTTTGGCAGTCCAGACCTCAGAGCTCCAATCCAGAAATCCAGAAGTTTGGATGATTTTAAGAGGTAGTGACCATCTAGAAATAAATGGATCTCACAAGAAATTTGTGTATGAGCAAGGGTCAAGTACATTTTTTATGAGAGTGGGCAGCTGCTCCCACTATGAGATAATCCTAATGATCCTTCCTCCTTGCTAAAATATCCTCTCATTTATAGTTCACTCTCCAGCCCCCTTGACAGCTGCAGGTAAGGAGTTTTCCATCAACAGTCTTTCATCTCAAGACAGAGACCCTTTTAGTGTCACCCTGAAGAATCATCTGGGCTAAAAACTACTGCAAAAAGAATTCAATAATGTAATTAAAATCTAAATCCATATGCATATGGTCCAAAGAAACAAATTCATATTTATCAGGCAACCTGAACTTTGATTTGCTCTAGTTTCAAAATCTTATTATTGCCTTAACACAATCTATACATGTGACCCTGCATTTAACACAGTAGTTAAGTGGTAGCTATTTGAACTAAACAAGAAAAACTAATGTCACTAATTAAACATGTCCATGTATAACAGGCAGGCAAAGCAGCTCTCCTGGGTTTGTTTTCTGGCCATAGAAATGCAGGGCACACATACTGCCATTGTCAATTATTAGAACTGCTGCAAAATTAACAGCAATGTGCACAAAGCACTGCCAGCTTTGTCTTTCATAGAGTCTAAGGTTTCTGTAGGATTTTAACTGTGACTACTTCCAAAAGTAGTTTATATTGCCTCAAAATGCACACAGCCCTCTGCTGCATTTGTGTAAGGACAAGAAGTTTGTTCTTGGACCTGATCACCTACATTTTACATTTTCTCTTTGTCTGCCCACCCTGTGGTACAATGGCCAAAACAAAATGGCAATTGGAAGGACAAGTGAGTAGAAACGAGCTGCTGCAAGGTTTGAGGCATAGAGAAAAAATATCAAATTAGAAAGAAACTTCAGAGTAATCCTTGTTGTCTGAGAGGTAAGAAGTTGGAAACAAGGTCAAATCTTCCACACAACCGTTACCATCTCCACGTCTGATGCACTTTCTGAGAAGGCTTTGGAGCAGGGTAAGATGCATTTTGCACAGTTACACACCACAACCTATCACTGTGGGTTGGAGAAGCAGTTGTACACTCCCTTTTTATTAGGGCACAGCAGCAAAAAAGCTGAGGTACTACCAGCTGGAGCTCTCAGAGTCTGTGCTGACACCACTGCATCTAAACCAACAGCAAAGGCTCAGCGGAGCTCAGCTCAGCACCTCTGCAGTTCGGGAGGTGCAGCACTGCAGAGTGGAGGAAAGGCAGGGCCTGCAAGGGGGGATTGGGTAAAGCAGTCTGAAAAGGGAGAAAGATAGAAACAGTTCTGCGTGGAACAAAAAGCAGGGAGCAGCAGGAGAACCAGAGAATCATTAAGGCTGGAAAAAAACCTCCAAGACCACTGAGTCCAGCCATCAACCCAGCACTGCCAGCTCCACCTCTAAACCATTTCCCAAAGCACCACAAGCACATTTCTTCCTTCTTCATGAGAAAAAGCAGCCTGTAGGTTTCTGAGGTTTTTAATGATAAAAAGACTGTATATAAATTGCTCTTATCCTGATGAAATGCTTTTGCTTATGTTTTTCCTTGGCAAAGAACAATACTGTATTGCACAAGCACATTCAACAAACATCTAGCAGATATTCCATCAGCTCTCACACAAAATATCATATGTTAAGGTGAATGTTTCTTGAATAACATTAGAAACAGGATTTCAAATCTGATTTGGATTTAATGGCCCCACTTCAATGAGGATCCATTGTTTTCAGATCTACAGAATGAAAGCACAAAAAAATCCAAGAGAGTTTAATCAGTTTAATGTTTGTACTGTTGTGGAGAACTGTTTAAAAAAAAATACTGGTCAAGAAAACAAGTCTAAGTCGACTATGGAATATAAAGTTATTAAAATTTGTCTATGACATCCATAGGTTTGCAGAGTATACACATACAGATGATCAAGCACCCTGGCACAACACCGCCTCTACAGAAGGATATTTGCAACCTAAAAATGAATTTTCCTTTTGCTGCCAATACTTTTTCAAAAGAAAAGACACAGGTAAGGCAAAGATATTTCAAGATTTCTCTTTGTGTCTTTCACAAGTGCAGTAAACTCCTTACGGCGTGGCTGCAGCAAAAGGAAATGGCCACAGACAAATCAGCTGCATTTATGTTACTCCCCTTCTGAAGCTGTTCTCACAATCTGTCATCTTGCCACTGCAGATCTTTTATAATACACAGCAGCCTCAGTTCACCATGTTAATTATATTTTTCTCTGAGATAAAAAAATCAACTCAATCAATACATTTTGCTAAAAGAAAAACAAAATGTTGAAGCCAGGGTAGGAGCATGATTAACAAAAATTACTATGCTTTTTTTACCTGATGCAGATGCAGTGGAATGACAGTGTCAATAATTATGGTAGTTAACATCTGGCACCATTTTAATTTACAGTCTCAGACTATGGGTTAGAGGAAAGGAGGAAAGAGAGAGGAGACTTAGGACCCAGAAGTTTACAAAGAAATCAAATGTTTTTTCAAGTAAGTTCCGCATTGGCCTCTTTTAAAAGCAAACAGACTAATATTACTATTAGAATTGTTATGGTGTTTAAATGAACAGTTTAAATGTTACAGGCATCTAAAATAAATTTGCAATTACTAAGTAAACTGAATAATCTCATTTGCACTGACACCCAATTACAGCACACTAAGCAGTGTATTTTATTACCTCCTCACCTATCCAATCCCTTCTGCAGCAGCTCCTTTCCACCAACAAAATGTTAGTTATTTGTAAAACTTGTTAATTGATTTTAAGATAAATCTGACAGGACTTCCTGGTTAAAAACCTGTGCTGACTTTACATCTTTTAAAGTATATCAGATACGAAACTATTGATCAATAAACAAAACACTACAAGTATTGCAGATCCATGGATATAGTATGACCTTTTTGGGTGTAATTAAATAACCCACTGGAAGCTCTGACCATGCTGGGATATCTGAAATCAATTCCTACTGCATGAGCCACAGTTTGCACTAGATTCCCAGTGATATGAACTAATTTATTCTAAAACACCTAAAGCAGATATTGGTCCTGATTGATGTCTGCATTCCAGTTTAAAGGGACATTTGAGCACAGAGTCCTGCAGAGAGGGATGGGAAAGGGAACCACAACTGAACATATGCAAAATTAACATTCCTTATTGAGGGCAGATATTCCTCTAATGGACAAAATTTGTACAAATTTGTTTATCCTACACAAATGTGCAGCAAATGTTTTAAATAAATATTTCCATCTATGGTTGTTCAACACTATTTGCTGAGCACAGCTTCAAGATTTATCATTAGTAACTTAAGCCCCTAATTGATGTTAATACCACTGAGTTCATGATATGCAAAAACTTGCCAGTCATGAATATTCATTATTTGATTCAAGTAGTCTGCTTTGCTGAACATTCCCAAAGAGTAAATTTATCTGTTAAAAATTCATGGCACAGAAGCACAACAGTTCTGTAAGGCGAAAGTCAACACTAATCAGTTTACAAATAAATATCAAGGAATAAAACTGAAAATATCCAACTACACTGAAAGGAAGGTCTGGCTTAATGAAGGAATGAATTTTGATTCTATGAAATCCTACTTAGTTTCACAATCTATCAGTAAAGTAACACCAAAGAAAGTCACACTTTCTTCACACTCTCTTATCCTAAAAGCACTAATATTGCAATTATTTAATTAACAAAAGTAGCACCACAATTATATGGAATACTACTAAGAAAAATGAAGAAAAGTAGAACAAAGAAGCAGCATTCACCACAACAACTGAGATTGAATGGGGGAATTTGTTCTTCTGGAGGATTAATAAAACAGAACCTGTGAGACAACTGAAGTCTGTAAAACTATGACAAAAGTGTTCTTCTCTCAGGGAAATTTATTCCACCTAAGCCTTCCAAAGGAGGGGTGGAAAAGTCAGATTATCTCTTATGCCCTGTGCCCACTCTGAGCCTTTCTTTCAAGGTCTTTCTCCAGCCCTGTCAACACAGGCATGTTCACCTTGAAGCAGGTAGAACTTAATTTCCAACTACTGCACCATGAGGAATGTAGCTAGAGTGCATTTGGTTCTCTGGGTTTGGACACTGCCTGCTCTTCCAAAGACTAAAAAATACTCTAACAGAAGGTCTTAAAAGGCATAGTGCTCCTGCAGCTCAAATGGTGCCCATGCACAGTCATCTCATTAACGCAAACTCCACAATTTGTATCAGCACTCTTGAAGGTGCATATGAAGTGACATTTAAAAATAGGTCCAGAAATAATACAGTGAACTTATAAATATATTCAAGCATAAAAATGAAGAGGAACATAAATTATTTAAGTGAAAGGATGCCACCAGCACAAGGTTAAAAGATAGTTAATGGTCATGATCAATTGTGAGCCTGTGAAGGGAGTACAGTTCTAAACAGGTGATCCATCGTGGAATGTTCCATGATGAAGTTTGATAAAGTTATGGAAGGAATAGAAATAGTTTAAGACTATTCAGTCCCTGGGCTTTGATTTACTGCTATTTGAAAAGGAGTTTTAAATACTACATGATTTTGTTTGCTTGCATGTTTGTCTTTGCTTCTGTCCCGCTGTCTGCATCCTGCTGCAGCGAGCACAGGGCTGTCCCTGCCCTGGCACAAAAGCTGCTCTCTTCAGGAGGAGGAGGAGGAGGAGGAGGAGGAGGAGGAGGAGGAGGGTGGGATTCACTCCAGCCAGAGGGATTGACACAGCCATTCAGAGATGGCAAACACAGTGGGACATGTCTCCTGCTAATGACATCCAAGGGCTCCAGCCTGGTCATGAGCTTCCCCATCGATAGATCTGGAGGGAGGAAATGCTCTTTTCCAGGTCAGTGGGCAAGAACTGAAGAGTGAGGCATCATTCCCTTCTCTGGGCTGCCTTGGGATTCCATGGACCAGATTCTTTGGCATTTGGAACATGCTAAGGCAGGCAGGGAAAATAAAGATGTTTCCTGGGAAAGGCTGGGGTTGCTGCCTCATGTCTTTTTCAAGAGGCCCCTGGTATATTCAAGCTCTATAAGGTGTCTGGAAATTATAGAATAGAATTCTTACAGATCTTCAGAGCTAAACATGTTAGCCTGCCAATCCAAGGGGTAAATTTAACGAGCCAGGAGATCCTTTCAGTTTGGCTACAGGGTGTTGGTGTCCAGCTCTGCCAGGGAAGCTGCTGTGGGAAGAGGCCAGGGTTGCTTCCACAGCTGAGCCTGCCTGTGCAGGGACTGTGCAGCCCTTGGGTCCTCTGTCAGAATGCACCTGAGAAAGGGTAGAGAGGTGCCAGGCAGCGGGGAGTGAGGAAAAAGCTGTGAGAAACAGCCCTGGGAGCAGCCAAGTCAGAGAATGAGATGCAAGGAGGTGCTGGAGCAGATCCTGGTTTCACCTCAGTGCTGTGAGGAGGGGGACTGTGAGCAGCCAACCCACCATAGGTGTTATGCCACTACATAACATCACTAATTTCACTCTCAATAAAGCAGAAAGTCACACAAACCTGGTGTTGACTGTATGCAACTCTGCATTTTGCCCGCTATTAATTTCTGGAGTTATTTTATAAGCAGCTCTATGCTTGCTTTCATTACTCTTATTAATTGTGTATCAATAAATGAGTTGCCCATCACATACATGTATTTAACAGAAAAAGTCTACAGATTGCATGGAAAGGCTTCTGCACACACTCAAAGTCAGCCCTGTTCCTCTGTATTTACCACGACTGCACTCTGTGAAACGGCTCCAAGCACAGCTGTGGTACTGCCATGAAGCATTTTTTTTCTGTACCAAAATACTACCAACATAACTACTCATAAAACAAACTACCAGCTTTGGACATTAACATAAAAGCTAATCATGTTATTATTTTTACAGCAACAGTTCAAAAGCTCAGTGGCTGAATAATTATACCCCAACCTGCCATCATTAAATAAGCATTAAAGGGCTATACATACTGCTCTGGGGAAAAGAGAGTTCCAGAAAAAAAGGCTAATTATACTGAAAGGTAAGACATCATTTTCAGTAATAAAACTAAATTTACTGTAATTAAAAGCCAATTTTCAGCTTTGGTCTTTAAAGAAATATTAAGTGCTGTAATAAATACATATTTATCCTTCAGATTCACAAGATGGTGCCCCAAATGAAAAACACCATATGTGAAATCTTACATACTAAGCAAGTCAAGAAGTAAATTCCTACAGTATGAAACATCATCACTGCTAGTGCTAGAGTAAATTTAGATTTGTAATACGAAACTTCATGGAAACTGAAAATAAACAAACTGATAAATAGTGATTAGTATCACTCCAAATTTCCTATACAATTTCATTTGAGGAGCAACTAACAAATGCACAGTACTGAAATATTTCTTCAGAATAAATGTTACTGTAAGTTTGTGGTAGCAAATTATAACAGGAGGTGAAAATTCCACCAGCGTTGCACAAAAATTTCCCAAGATCAAATTTAAATTGCAATTTTTACCAAAAGGCTTTCAGTCATAAACACTTCCAATCCTGACTAGACTCCATTGTAAGAGCACTTACTGGGTCTGTGGATGGTCACATAAAGCAAGAACGGTGAGAAAAGAGTTGCCACCATCTAAGATGACTCAAAGGTCACTCTTCTGGAAAGGGGTCACAGTTAGATGAAGTGGTTAAGGTCCCTTCTAAAAGTAATAAAACAGCTGTACAATGAGGGTGTCCCACAAGCAGGAAGTGATCATTCAAACACACACACAAAGGTCTCCTCCTCCTCCCAGACTGCTTATCCAGCTCTTTAAAAACAAGGGCCATTGGCAGCTCATCTGCATGAACTGGGATGGACTGCACCAAGAGGAACCCTCCTCAGGGCCACTGCCCTGCACCAGCAAAATCTGCATCCCCAGCAAAACCAACCTGCATCACTACCAAAACCAACCTGCATCCCCAGCAAAACCAACCTGCATCCCCAGCAAAACCAACCTGCATCCCCAGCAAAACCAACCTGCATCATTACCCAAACCAACCTCATCCCCAGCAAAACCAACCTGCATCACTACCCAAACTAACCTCATCCCCAGCAAAACGTGCATCCCCAGCAAAACCAACCTCATCCCCAGCAAAACCTACATCCCAGCAGTCAGTCCCTGCCCCTGTTTATCTTGCAGGAGCACCAATCCCCAGTGCTGGCAGTGCCTCCTGTCCCACTGGTGCCCGAGTACACACACCAGGGGGTTTTGGCCAGGAGCAATGGGGGAGTTCCCATCCCCATGCACCTTTCCTTTGGCATCTCCTGAATGCTCCCAGGAAGATTCTCAGCATGAAGAGTGCTGTTTTATTAGCTACTCGGTGTTGGTTGTCTCCTCAGCAAGATGCTATGAAGTTATCAAGAAATGGAGCAAGACAATCTCCTGAGCTCTGTGGTCTGGCCAGAGTAACAGCTATGTTTGAAGACTGCTTGACCTCACCCAAACAAATAAATCTACCTCCTTATTAGGGCTGCCAGTCTGCATGAAGCAGCAGAAAGCTAACATATTTTCTTCTTTATTACACCTCAGCTGCAGTCTCACCACACAAATCAGAAAATCTAGATCTTCAACTGAGATTTGGGTCAATCCAGTGCTTTCTCAAAATCACTATCAGTTTACTTAGCCAGAAAACACTTGGCTATAGTAATAATTTCTCTCCTGAGTCAATTTCAGACTAAAATTTAAGTTATTTAGTCCAAATCATGCATTTTGATTTTCTTTACATTCTTTGAGACTCTCAGAGCGGGAGCTAAGGATCAAGAGTCAAAGAAAATGGCTTCTAATATAAAAAGATAACATTGTATGGATCCAGTTTCCTTCTCTTACAATGCATGTTTCATTATTAAAAAAAAAACTATCTTAGAAAAGTACTAAAAATCACATATTTTAGAGTTACAAATTTCATCAACTCTTAGAAATATTAGTCTCTGGTCTAGCATAAGAAATCTTACCCAATCTTCATACTCCAGTGTAAACATTGTCCATTGTCAAGCTACTGGCCAAAACTAGAACAAATCTGGCCAGCAGCTGAAGTATGCTACAGATCACAGCACGAGACACAATGCTCCTGTTTAGATGCACAGATATTCTCACGTATATACTTAGGAAAACCATCATCACTGAAAAAACACGTTCCAAATGGGGTCAGTGGCTTCTGCACAGAGGGCCCTGAAAAGACCAAAACTCTGCTGATGGCAGAAATTCATGAACCCACTTTGTTTGCAAAGCTTTACAGCTGTTGCACGTGAGAAAACACATGATAACTTGACACAACTGATCAATATGTAAACTAAATTCAACTTCAATATGTAAGGAGCAGGTAGAAGAAAATTCAAAGAGCCATAATAAAATTTATATGAGAGGAAAATGAAATAAAATTACTATCATAAGGAGGTCAGAGGAGGACAAGAGACAGACAAATGGGCAGAGAGAGAGAGAGAGGGAATGTGTTTGAGAGACACAGACAGAGAAGGAGAAGCCAGTCCAACAATGAAACATCTGAGCACAAGAAGGAAGCTGGGTTTGACCCAGGAAAATATGGGAAGGCTCTAAGAGGTATTGAGCATCAGCCAGCACCCCCAGATGATTCTCTGCTACCTAAGAGAATATAAAAATAAACATCTACCAAAACCAGAATACAGGCAGCATTTCAACTGACACTGTCTTTGCTTAGTGCACTGTTTGCTCATCACAGCAGCATGGCAGTGAATGGCAAAGCTATGGTGGGGAGAGGATAAATATATCCTGCTACCTACATGAAAGAGATCATGCTACCTGTGTGAAATACACCCTGGTATCCATGTGACATACAGCCCCTATCCATGTGAAATATACCCTTTATCCATGTGAAATGCACCCCTTATCCATGTGAAATGCACCCCTTATCCATGTGAAATACACCCCTTATCCATGTGAAATAATACACCCCGCTATCTTTGTGCAGCACATCAACAAGGGGGTCATCCTCTGGTGCCACAGAATTTCCCCTTCTACACATCCCACCTTGTAGGAGACTCCCTCACCAAAGGCATCCCAGAGCTCCAGAACCAACAGTGCAGGAGGAAGAGGCAGTTTGGCGATTTCTCTGGGAACAGATGGCCTTGGAAGCAAAGGCCCAGGAAGGCTGCTCTGTCAGAGGTGGCTCTGGAGGAGAGATTCCCCTGCAAGGAGGGGACAGCTTGCTGAAGGAGCCAGCCAGAAGGCCCTGGTGGGTGACAGGAGTGCCAGCAGGACTTGGCTGATGGTGAGGAGACCATCCCCACTCTGTCCCTGACCTTTCCCCTCCTCAGTAACACAAATCCAACCAGACGTATTTGCAAACCTATCTCCAGGCAACTCTGCCCTACTGAATCCTGCACCTTCACCTCCAGCTCTGAGCCAAATGCTCAAACAAGAGAAACCTGGAATAGCTTCTCCACTGCTCACAGGTGACCTACAAGCACTATGTGAATCAGCTTTTTTGTAATTTTTAAGAACAAGATGAACAACATTTTTAAAAGACTGACACCCAGGTTACACAGGTATGACTCAGTTTGCCTTGATGGACCTGCACATAACTCTGACTTCAGCCACATGATCTGGAGAGACTTTGCACCTAATGCAAATACCATGGTGCAGGACCCACAGTTTGAGTTCTCTTTATGGCACTTCTCTATCATTGTTTCAGTTCTTCTTTTCCCACTTGGCATGTAGCATTCAAAATCTGCTTCCAAAGAAGTATTTCTCATAAAATTATAAAACATCACTATCTCTGCACTGGGTTCAAAGAATAAAGAGGAGTCAGTTTTTCAGTGTTGTGTTTCTTCTTTGCCCAAATTATGATTCTACTCTTTCTCCTCTGAAGCATCCAGCAGCACCAGTTTTGAACTGGAATGCTCTGATGAAACCCATTTCACAGTGAAGGAAAAGCTGAAGGTTCTTTTGCTCCTGTGGTATTCCCACTGCCATAAAAACACAAGTGCTTGAGATTTTAAACCTATACTCAACAGAGCAGTTCACCAGTTTATATTTCAGCTCCTACTAACTGGGATGCAAAGGTGGCTCTCCCTGCCAGCCTGAGGCTGGTTACAGTAATTCACATAACCTTAACTCGTATAAAATTCCTTTGCAGAGAAACAAGTTCAGTTCGCTCTTCACCGCCTGTCCTAGTTTGACTTCATAGTCACACATTAACAAATTATGCTGTAAAATCAGGTGTAAGAACTGTAATGGGGAGAAGGGAAGATTTATATCCTCTTTAAACTAGCTGTCCATGTAGGTTTTTATCAAACTAGCATGTACTAAGCTGAGTTCTCAGCTAAATCCACCACTAAAATGAGCTCTCCAAATGAATTTCTTTCTCAGTACATTTCATTTCATTTCCCAAATGAGAGTTACAAGGATATAGTTGATGGACTGTCTCACTGAAAATTTTCATGATTTTTGTATTTTTTTCAAAAGCAGGCAAATCTTGAGAGAACGCCTATATCCTCTTGGTCCAACAGGGAACTGTTAAAAACCTTGTCACTTTTGGAAGTCAGAGTCTGCACAGACAACCCCATTTAAATGAGTTCTGTTCACATTACATTTCTCATTCAGCAATTATTGTCTCTTCTCCTGACTTAAGCAACTCATTTTCCTCCACTTCACTGTATCATAAATCCAAATAGCTGAACTCATGCTCCATCTGAAACTTCATTTCATGAGAGGGAAAAAAAAAAATAAAAAAAGCTGTGGTTGCCTCTTTGGTAAAATTAGCTTCTGCTAATAGCTTCATTCATTTATCTGTTTTTTTTTTATCCTTCCTCTCCCAAGACTGTCGCATTTCTAAACTTTTTCTTTAGTTAAACTTTTGATGCAGCCTATCAGATATTCTGCCTATCATCACTACAGTGTAGAAGCAAAGCTGCTCAGCACTCTGAAATACCACATTTCAACGAGCACTATGCACAACTTCATTTTCCACATGCCCATAACACTTCTGCACACCTTTGGGCTGGGCATTAATTAACCGTGGTTGAGTGGGATCAGACTTTTCTCCTTTCTCAACCATTTCTCTTACTTTGTCACATGTAAATGGAATGATAGAAAAAAAAGGCATTCCTGCAACATTTCTGGCACGAGCAGTTCTACCATATTTCCATCTGCCAATCCCATGGGATAAAGCTTTGGGGCTCACAGGGTGTGAGAGACAAGGAACAAAACAGTACAAGACTCACAGTCTGTGGAGATTCAGACTCACATAATCTCTGTAGCAAGCTCCTGTGTCACCAATGGGGCTGCAAAAATACCTCCAAACTTATGTCTGGTATCTTTTTTTACCACAGCATACACACTGCCATGCTTCTCCTCCACCACATCCTTCCTTTTAACCCAACTCAGAGATTTCTTTTTCCACTTTTTTTCCTTTGTTCTTTATTTTCCTCCTTTTAGGAAAATGTATTTCAATCCTACAAGAGCCAAGTGCGGTTCCAGAGACTTGATGAATAGGCCCAACATACAGACACATGATTTGTGAGTATCATCAGCCCCATTTATCAGCGTGGAAACTTGTACAACAGCGAAGTGCACTGGCTCCCTAAGAATCCCTGCTTCACTCCCTGGGATAAAATCTGCTCCTCACGTTCTAAAGTCCAATCATTTGTCAAAAGACTCAGATTTGCATTTTCTGTTTCCTTTCTTTTGTATTCCAGTCAGCTGTAGAGCTTTTCCCTTGAGAAATACCAAATTATCCACACTTAATTGATTTCTTATGTTGATATCATTGGCAATGTTAAAGCAGAAGAAGTAATTTGAGAACCAAAATGTTAACTGGAATCCAATAATTCTCACAAAGCTGAAAAAACCAACAATTTGATCTCCTCCCACACAGTTTAGCGACGACAAAAACAAACAGGATTGCTGTTGTTTGCATTCAAACGCGACACAGCCATTTTCCACGTTGTTTTTTTTGACGGGAACAGCGATATGAGATAGATAAAGGAGGAATTGGCACCATTACCAGAGCAGACAAAGTCCTTCTTCTGCACCTCAGCCACGAGGAAGCCGCGCAGGCCGACGGGCGCCAGGCAGAAGGTGAACTGGCCGATGGTGCGGCGCTGGCGCAGCCAGTCCGACAGCCAGGCCAGGTGGCAGTCACAGTGCAGGAAGTTGGAGTGGAGCCGCCTGCAAAACACACACAGCAAACCCACAGTTACTGGGGGCTTTTTAAACAAAACCCACAGAGACAGCCATCAACCGCGAGCCTGCCCCGCTCTCTGCTGCCGTTTCAGCGGGGTCACTGTAGGTTCTTGCTTAGAGATGAGTCAGGGTTTGACTGTCCTCATTGCCATGGGATACTGTACAAACGTCAGATATAAATTTGTGCTGTTATCTGTAATGTTTTCAAAAAATTAAGTTCAGTGATGAGCCACCTACAGCTGGCCATTCTAGACATAAAAATATGCAGAATTTAAGATAATCCACGTATCATCACTTTGTTTGTGGTTTCATATCAGAAAGAACTCCATGGATGTGGTATCTCTGAGTGAATGGCCTGTAAAACATGAGGACCAGGCTGAAGAACAGGATGATGAGTGATTCTCCCCTCTTCTTCATCCTTTGGGGAGAAGTCGAGAGAGAGAACCTGTCCACATGAGCTCAGCTGGCTGGAGCATGGTGGGAATAACACCAAGGTTGTGGGTCTGATCCCTGCACAGGCCACTCACTGAAGATTTGGACTTGATGACTCTTATGGATCCCTGCAACTCAGAATACTCTGGGAAAAGACAGGCAAAATAAAACTTCAGAGGCTATTGATACCTTTTCTGTTCCTGTGTTGCCTGTACAAGTTCATTAATGCTGTTTTTCCTGTAGCAATTTAACACAAGCATAAAGGATCTAGAGCGGAATTTTCAGTTCATGAAAGATCCACTCATGGGCAGCTCCATGCCTAGCCTGCTCCATGCCTGGCACCACAGACTTGCAGAACCATTATCACATCTGCAAAATGATGATGGGTTCAGGGAACAAATCTGGTCATTTAAATAGCTACCAAACTTTAGGTCAAAACAAAAGTCCAGGACATTAATTGTATCATTCCTGTAATGACTCATGCATTTGCAGTGTTGCACCAAATGAAACGATGAACCAGATTAAAAATCCTGTCAGAAACGGTCCGACAAAGCATTATTCACTAATATTACAAGCACACAATTGGTGTGCACCAGATTTAGCCCTATCCATCCTCCAAAGAAATGAAATGTCTGTCTGTGAGCTGTCCTTACAGCACAGCAGCAGCTCAGCTCAGCTGTGGCGCCCAGGCTGACAGTCCCCAGATTTGTATGTCTGGGGTGGACAGCCACAATAAAGAAAAATAAACCCCACAAATCTGGAACTGAGAGTTTATCCTGTAGAGATGGAAAGCACTAATCTCCTGGGAGTACTGTAAAATGTAATTGTTCTACAAGGATGTCTAGAAGACCTTGAGTTTAGGGATTGTGAAGCTCTTTAATTGAAGCTGCAGTAAATTAGATTTCTAGTAAAATGTTTGGCTGTTATGAACCATTAATCTGCTTTTTTACTGAAGAACAAATAAATACATAAATATCATCTACCCAGAAATCATCCTGAGTAAGGATTTGTTGTAACCTAAGATTAAGAGTCAGTGTTTCATTTAAGTCCTCAGAGTCTCATCCTTCCCACCACAACAATCAACAATGATACTTGGGATCACCTTCCTCCTGGAACTGAGCTCATCCCATGCCATTCCCTGCACCCCCTGTGTGCAGGCATGAGTGAGAAAAGCACAATTTCACAAAAAGGGTTAGGGTTAGGCACTTTTCCAGTTCTGTGAATTGTTTTCTTTTCCCTCACTAAATTGATTTATCTGGATTTTGGGGATTCCTGTATCAGCAGTGCCAACCACCAGCTCTGCCTCAGCAGAGCCCTCCTTGTCATCATCTCAAGTCTTTTGGCACAGCTACTCCATGGTTTGCTTTGGAGAGGTGATCATTTAGAGACCCTTATCTTACCAAAGCAGCCTATCAGAATATATTTTTTTATAATTATATTAATAAATACAGCCTCAAGAAGAGTTTTCACAGTACTTCAAAAACATTATTAACCGATTCCCTGGGAACACAAAAAACACTGAAGTGCTTTCACACATTTTCAGTTTATCCTTAAATAAAAAAATTAGAAGAAATAATGTAATTACCTGTCTCAGTAGTAATTCACAGATGCAGAGACAACAGGACACTTAACATTAAGCAAATAGGTAGAGGGAACATGCTTTATCATAAATAAAGCTGTTTCAAGCAAAGGAAAGCAGATCAATAAAAACTAATTCCTGTCACCTCCAATCAAGGCTAAAAATCGATGAAACTTAAGAACAGAAAAGACAGTTAACTAAAAAAATCTTAGCACAGAAGAGCTGATTTTAGCAAAGAATTCCTCCATGCTTCAAATGCTTTAAAACCTCCTGGCATTTTACCCTTTCTTTTCTTTCCCCCTGAGTGTTCATGCTGAAGGTTAACATACTTTTTATATTTTCTTCTCCATTCTACAATAGGCAGATTGTTTTGAGGGCCATGAAGAAAAGCTGTTTATTCACAGAACCATCAGAGCACAAGTAGCTGCAGCAGGAGCATCCCCAGATGTCCTGCTAATGGATCTCACCAGAGTGTAGAAGAGACGCAAAGGAAAACACTGTCCACACTGCACTGGGCCTCAGCTGATTGGAAAAAGGGCTCTTCCCTGCTTAAGGAACATTGAGATCATGGATCTCCTATAAAAAACTTCCAAAAAAACCACATCTAAGTCTGAGGCTGTTGGAAAAGGTGGACACACTGATGCCCATTTGTGAAGAAAATAGTAGACTCACCAAACTGAAGAACATTATTCATGATCCATTTCCAACAAGAGAATATTAACATCTTCCCCCAAACAGTATCTTTATAAAAATTCCTATGTTGACCTGCTGAGGTACTGTGTATTATCTGGCAGTCTTTGGAGAATGAAACCTGTCATAATAAATCAAACTTGTTTGATATTGATGAAACTGACTTTACAGAACATCAGGTGAATGAATACAAATGAAAGTTTGCTAAAGTTGCCCTTTTATCCATGGACCCTAAATTAAATTTCCAGCAAATCCTTTTAGAGTGGGGCAGCATTCATGTTCTATAAAACGTGTCTCTCAGAATTCAATAGAAAAGCTTCCCTTTATAAATCCTATTTATGACTTCCTTCCCTTTTTTTCTTTTCTTTTTTTTCCCCTTAATTACAGCAGAGGGGGATTAGTCAGTGTAAGTCTCCAGGGAGCTATATACAAAGCCATCTCTGAAATTAAACTAAAAGGAAAATGGCAGAAGGCACTGAAGGCACTCAGCTCTGCTAACAGACAAGACTGGCTAATCTGGAAAAGCCAGGCAAATTTTCTGGACCACTGTGACAGAATAAGAAAAGGAAAAGCTCCAGGAACCTTAACTCTATACCTTTATCTTCTTTAGCCATTCTCTTCTAAAAGACAAACATCTAATTTCCATTTAATTACTTACATTAATATCTAATAATGTCATCATTTGATGAAGAATGCAAATTTAAGTCAGAGGTTATCTTACAGAGATTGACGTAAAAGCCATTTTTCTTCAGTTCTGTTAATTTATTTAATATGATTTTACACATGCATGCATAGCATCCTTGAAGTATTGTATTTTTTCAGTGGCACAGAAAATGTTCAGGCTAGCTACTATTTCCCTTTCTTTACCTTTAGAATTAAATACATCTTGGATGAGTTTGACAATCTGGAGGAAAACCAGGGGTGCTTTATTTAGACATGACTTTTCCTGAAGCTGTGTATTCCCTATAGGAATTTAAAGAAATAATTTACTTAAGGAAATGGTTTTGGTAGGCTACGGCTAAATTATACAAATGCTCAGCTTAATTTCACAGTCTTTGTATTTTGATCTACTAAAGAACAGAGCTTTTCCAGTGCAATGGCATGCAGCTCAAAAACAAATGGATTTGATATAAGAAAAGCTTTTATACAAAAATATCCGTCAGAATAAGTGACATTTTGTTTCAGAAAGTATCTGGAAAGATGCTTTTTTCATGTTCATTTATAATTCCTTGTTTCAGAAATTAGTATTTTGAATTTGAAATAAATAAATGAGATTTAAACACAGGATATTAACAAAATTCAATAATTTGATCCATCTGAGCAGCTTTTATGATCTTGCTCATGCTCCAGCATTTCACATTATGGATTTTCCCATGGGTGGGTGGGGGAAAAAAGCCAGTTTATTTTCTGGGTAAATTCAAAATCTTGATAAAACTGTCTCTTACTGAATGCTGGGCATATCCACAACAGTGGCTCCCAGGGCTCTGTGGGCACCAGCCCCCTTCACAACCATACCTGGGCTCCCCAGCCCTGCAGCCACCCAGGCCCCTGAGGCAGCCTGAGGGACTGAAATGAGATTATCACAGATGACAAATAACCAAGAAGTTGGCATACAGCATCAGGATTGTATTACAATATGAGAAGATCCTACTCACAGAGTCCTGATCTTTGGCATGTGATTGAAGCTGGTAACAGGAATGCGGGTGATGTTGTTGTTGTTGAGGGTGCTGTTAGGAGAGAAAAAAAAGAGAATAATATATTGATCAATTATTTGCATCTCTTCACCAACGCACCATTTACAGAAACAACCAGTTAAAATGCTTGGCAAGCAGCAAGACACACTCCCTGATAGCTGTGACAATCTGTGACATACCATGACAGGAATGCTCAGGGAGAGCACCCAACAGTACCAGGATGGCTGGAGGTCACTGTTTACCACGCCTGGGTAACCAGAGCTATAGAGGATGAGTTTTTATCATCTACTGGAACAGATCCAGACCTGTCTGTTCAGCTGCCACTTTGTTTGAAAACCTGAAGCAGCCTGAGTGGGGGGACATCAGACTTGGGCACAGCTTTTAAAGGCAATTTGAAGGATTTTGAAGTACTATGACCAAAGAGAGCTGTTGGCTCACACAGGCTTGTTAGCACAGCCCGCTGACATGGACAGACAGCTCCCATTGCTCCTCGGAAACACACGGATGGATGGGCTCCCTCTCCTCCCTTTCCTCAGGAAAAAATATATGGGGAGTGGAGCAGCCTTCAATAAAGCATGTCCTGACCCAGGCACGGCAAGATTGCTGCTGCTCTGTCAGAGCAGAGCCTAAAGAGAAAATCTCAGCTGCTGGAGGGACCCCCTTAGAGCTTCTCAGGAAGAATGAGCTGAGATTACCATCAACTGAGTGTGCTGCTCCCATTTGTGTAGCTCCTAATTATATCAATGACTCTCCAGCAAATTAGAAGCTATAAAGTTTATCAAGATGGCACAGGAAATGGAAAGCACTTCAACAGGGCATAATTGCCATGCTGTAAGTGCACCAAATCTGCAAATACAGTAGCCCAGTTTGTCACGAGAATGGACAGGACTGGTGACCACTCCGTGTCCCAGCCACTGCCTTTTTGAAACACGTGGTGTCCACAGCACCAGGGCAGGGAGCAACCTCTGCTTCCTACAAGGGGCACAGAATTCCACAGGGCCATTCTGGCAGAAGACAGTGCTTTTGTGTGTGTATGTATGTGCTGAAGAATACATAAATACATATGCTTGAGCAATCTAACGGCATGTCATCCTTCTCTGAACTACTTAACTATTCCAATATCGTGTATTTATACAGGACATTTAATCAAAAGCTCTAGAAAAGTCTTCCAGGAGTTAACTCTCTTTCTTGGTCATCAGCCAATTCAAAAACCATTTTTACAATTCTGCCTAGAAATCCCTTGGCAGAGCCATCATCTAAAATGTCAGCAGATTACAGATAATTAGATCTTTACCCTATTAAGACTGGGTTTTGGGTACACAGGAAGACACACACACACAGGATGACACACAGGCAAAGCCAGGAGGTTGCAGGGTACCCCTGGCCCTGCACAGGCACACTCAGGAGCAGGGTGGGAGCAGCTCTGACACTGGCAGCTTGTTTTGCCGCTGCTGCTGTGCTGCAGCCTGGCAGGACAGCACCCAAGCACTCTCTCAGCAGGATCAGAGCTGGTATTCCAGCAGTGCTGCACCAGATGGACACACCAGCAATCTGGAGCCAGCTTGGGGGCTGACATACCCATGACAGCTAAACTGCACCAACAGAGCAAAATTGCCCTTCCTTTCCAAATTTGTGAGCAGAGAGAGTTATGTCAGTAAAAGCAGAGTTCTGAAAATCTGGAATCTGCATGTGAGATCTGCTGCCAGAGATCTGTATCAGTCAAGTCACAGACATTCACACACCAGGCTGATAAGAGCTGTCAGTCTTAGCACATGATAACTTATACTATAACATGTAGTAATCATTCCAGATCCTCTGGAAAACTTAAAGATATTAAAAATTGGACAAGAAACACACAGCCAAGTATTGGGAGTGTACAAACCACTGCTTCTGTGGATTCAGACTGTCAATATGCAAGGACTCAAAGGCAGCCTACTAAAAATTTAAATGGCAAGATGAAGAGGGAAACACTGTCAACTTCAGCTGGAGAGCTGGAAGTCACTCTTGGAGCTGCCAGCCCCTCTGCCAGCTGTGCCTCCCAGCCTGTAGGGCTGTGCCATGGCTGCAGTGCTGGCAGCAAGCAGCCAGTGTTCATCTGCAGGGCTGGAAGCTCTGCTCTCAGTCCCTGCTAAGGTCCCAGTGACAACTCACATCCCACCGGGGCAGATCCTAGGGTGCAAAATGAACCTCTCTGTCATACAGTTGCTAGTGCTCCATTACCTTATTTACCAGAGGTGTAACCCAAGTCTTTTGTGGTCAATGAGCCAAAAACAAGCCTGAATAATAATTTCAGAAAATGAACAAACCCACTGAGAGTGCATGAATATATACATCAACACACCCACCCTTCAGTATCTGTACATGTTTGCTCTTTACTTGTTGGGAAGTTCAAACATGGCTCAGAAATGGAATTTATAATTGCATCGCCATTTTGTTTTCCTGTAAACATAAAAATATAATTGTGAGGCAACCCTCTGCCTTAGCTGCCTGCTATGTTAAAGTGAGTTATGCACTCGGATGGAAGATTTTAGGTATGCAGTGATAAATAAAAGCCACACGTTAAATCAGCTCACAAACATTAAATCACAGACATAGCTATGTCTGAATCAGTTACACATGGCACTACAGGAGTCAGTGTGGGCCAGAGGAATTCAAGAAAGATTTTTCTGTTGATTTCTAAAGAATGTGGATTGGATTCAGGCAGAACAGGCTGTGACAGCGAGCTTCCTCCTGCACTGAGGACAGAGAACACACCCCTGTCTCCCAGTGCACTTCATCTGCGTGCAGAAAGGTCACCGGTTACTGTCTGACTTGATGATTCAAAAATATTTTAGAAGTTCTTAAAATATTTCTATTTAACAGACTAAGCACTATTCCAATCACACAGCATTTCTGCTCACAAGATATCAAATGAGTGGCTCAGGTTTTGCAAAGGTTTCAAATATTTGTTTATTTTCAAACAAGCAAAGGTTTCCCATGGTTCACTGACAAATATATAACCCTCCTTCTAAGAATCCTAAATCAGTGCTGAATTAATATTCTCCTTAAACACAAATTTCAGGGATAACTGTAGCAGACAGCTACTGCACAGATGACTTAGTAGGATACTGTTTCATTGATATTTAAATGTTAACCATAATGAAGGCAATAAAACATCTATGATAACAGCAATTATTTCAGAACAGAGGAGGCCAAACACTGCAAAGGGCACTAATTTCCAGTGAACTATCTGCACTACAGCCAGCTGGAGCTGCAGGGATTTAACCCTGCTGCTCTGGCTGCACAGCACTCACAGCTCCCAGGCAGTGGGAACTCTGGGATGGGAATGTGTTTGGGTAGAGATGTGCTCTAGAGACATCCTGCAAAGCTTTCCATCATGCACATGATTCCTTCCCAGCAAGGATTTTTAAAGAAATGTGTCCTGACAGGGGTGAACATACAATTTTAGTTCATAAAGGGAAAAAATAAATGATGCTCCAGTTGCCTGCTGGCTGCTCCAAGGTCCCAGACTCAGACTGATCCACCCAAAATACAAATCTATAGAAAGAGATTAAATACCAGGAAGCTGTGAGAAATAGGAATTAGAGAAAATAGAATCTTCTGACTCCTCCAACATCATATGGGGATACATATTCTGCTGAGTGGTCCTCAGCCTTACAGCTCCCACCTCTTCCAGAACCCAACATGTCCCTTGAAAAAGCACTGTCCTCTCATTTAGAAGTCCTCTCCCTGTAAACTATTCACACCCAAAATGCTGACTCAGGAAACTGGGGTTATAGACAATATTATTTATGCCAGCCAACTTCCCACCTTGGGCTGTGATCCTTGTCACATCTTGCAGGGTAAGCAGAAGCAGACTGCAGCAGCCCTAAGGATCCTCCAAGGACTACTTGGAAGATGCATAACGTGAGCTCAGCAGTCTGTGAGGTGGCACATCCTCCACCACTGTGAACTGCCAGAGTCCCACTGACTCCAATTTACAGCCCCAGAGGAGCTGCTCTCCTAACTCACTGCTCTGCCCAAACTGGATATGGGCACAAGTGGAGCAGCCTTCTTCCTTCTGAAGAATAAAACTGATTTATAGCCCCTGCTAATCAGAATTTTCCTAAAGGAAAGAGTGCTCAGTCTGCAATCCTGTCATGATTTGAAAACAATTACTTATCTTCTTCCTCAAACGTCTGGTGCAAATTTTATTCCATGCAGTTGCATTTTTGTTCTCTTCTGACTTGCTCCAAATTCATGAACACCACTGCAGCTCCCTGACACAGAGCTGGTAATTCCAGACTCAATGTAAATACATTAAAATAACCTACAGAAACAAATGGCATGTCTGTGTTTTTTTCAATAATATTCATCCATTATCCTTTACACCTTTCTCCACCTTGCATAAGACTGATTATAATCAGAAAAAAACAGTACTCCCTAATTCTAGAAGAAATCACTCAACTTTTATGGCAGAGGCCTTGAGAAAAAAGGAAACTATTTAAATTTTGAATCCTACTAATAGTGCAGGTATTTTATTGTAAAAATTCAGAAATTCTAAGTACCCTTTCAGGTCCCTTGGACTAATTCAGAGAGCGGAAACCCCAGGCTGTCAGGTCAATATTTAATCTCAATTCTGTAAATTGCAGACTACACAGAGATTTTGCTTCACTTACTTAGAATTCAATTAATAAAATTAAGAGCATATAATAAACATCAGAATGCCTGTCAACTTTTTCATCTGAAATCATTCTTTCATGACAACACATCCACAATCTCCTCTGACAGAAAATGTTACACAACACAACAGAAATAGCTGCAACATTAAACATTATTTAGTAAAAAGTGACTGTCCTAGTATTTTTCCAGTCACACTTCAAATGGGAAAATACACAGGAGGGTTGGGTTTTTGTTTAACACACAACATTGATGACACCTGCTACATCCCAGTTTAAAAAAATTCTAGTATTCTAGTTGATCATCGACAAAAGGAAAAAAAAATCCTATGCAGATGTCCATTTTTCTAAGTAAAAGGCATTTTCATAGTGTTCATCAGTACATTACAATAGCCACAGTGATGCTTCTTGCTTCAACCTGAACAGATTCAAGTGAAACGGGTAGGGGAGAACCTGTTGGATGCTGAAGGTGCCTTTTGCTATTTGTCAGTAACAGGGACAGATTCCTTCCCATTCCACATCTGCAGCTGATTAGCAAAACAGCTAATCAAACTGAGAAATTTTAATTTAAACTTAATTCAAATTGGGAAAACCAATTATTAAGCCATCCCACAAGGCTTAATAAGAATCTCCCATAGTTACTAGAGGCCTGCTGTGCTGTCCATTCAGGTTTTTGATCCACACCAGTCTGCTTTTGTGTCACATTTGGCTGACCACAGGACACAGCATTTGCAAAATTCTCAGTTAGAAAGAAAAATTCAGACCCATTTACTGATTAGTAAATGGAGAAAGAGGTCTGCAAAGGCACCAGCTCATGTACTGGATTATTGCTGGGTTTGAATGACTTTTGTGTTTGGCAGTGTAGATTCTGTGTGTTTCTAACACACAGGATTTGGTATCAGGAATCCTACAAACTCCAGCCCTTCTGTGGCAGCACAGACTTCCATGTGGCTGTGGCCTTCACTCTAAGTTAAAAAACAGTGTTCAGCTCTTTATTCAAAACTCTCTGAACACACTGTGAAAAGGTGGTGCTGGGTTATCTCCCTCTGTGATAAACCTGGGTTTTGAAAATCAGACACTGAAAGGGAGCAGCAAAGCAAAGGGTGCCAGGCCCTGCAGCAGTGGTAGCACTAACAACTAACATTTCCTTCTGTCTCCTTCAATTACCCCACTGCTCTGTCATGGGTGCTCCTGGCTGGGTGTGTAATCCCCGTGCTGTGTGTCCATAACACCATGTAATTGGGCCTAATGCAAGATTATTATCCATGTGCATGCAATGGATAGCTACAAATGGTGTGTCTGCAGGCTGGGAATGCTCCCAGGAGTGAATTACTGTCATACTCCCCGATTACTGCTTCTCCCACCACTGCCATGGCTCCCAGCTCCTATCCCCAGTGCAACTATACATCCACTAAATGAGACCAGGAAATTCATGCAGACTTAACCAAGGCATCTCCAAGCATAATTAAGCCTCTCGTGCTAATAGCTTTTTTGATAATGTTACTTCTACTCAGAAGAGGGTGAAGTGAGGCAAAAAACAAGCTGAACAGCTCTGCCTGAGTTGCCAGTGGAGCTCAGAAGAGAACACTACTCTGTCCCTGGCACTGCCAGAACACATCTGAGACCTCAAGGCTTTGGGGGATGTCTGTGTGTGCAGTGCTGGTAAATAAAAGTGAAGGGATCTTTTCCCAGGGTACATGTGGACTCAAACTGTTGAGTCTATGCAAGATTAGACATCACCATCAGTATTTATGCACGCAAAGGGAGGATCTCAGGGTCTGTCTGAAATGCAGAGATGAAACAGGAATTTGGGAGCTGCACCAGCAGCATAATTTAGCACTAACAGTGCTAACAGTTAGTAGATTCACAGCAATTACTTTTAAACCTTCATCCAACTACATAAAATGCCACTGCAAAGGAAAAAGACATCCTCTGCTCCTCGTATTCACACAAGGGTTAAGCAAAGCAGAAACAGGTTTACATTTCAGAAAGAGGGATTTTCATTAGATATAGGGAAAATGTTTCCTACAATTAGAACTGGAAAAATAGAGAAAAGAGCTGTTACAAAGTGTGCAGCCATCAGGAGGGAAGCCTGTAATAAAATACTAAATGAATCACTGTCAGGAATGGCATTGGATTCAATGGGCCTGCCCCAGGGAGGGACAGAGGATGACAATTTCTGACCCCCTCCAGCCCTCATACAGCACCCACTAAAACTAACAGCAGCAATTCCAAAAAGTGAATCTAAATCTATATTTAGTAATAAATGCAGGACTTGAGTTTCATACGCTGCCATAATTAATGTTTGTAATTAACTTTCAGATTGCAGGGCAAAAGGAGCTATACTTCCAGTAGCTGTAAAGAGCTATTTTTCACACAGGTGAGGAGGAATTTGCATTGAATTTAATATTTACTGTTTCAAATGGCCTCTGATGAAAAAGCTAAGTGGCTTTGGCACTCCATCCCTCAGCACTGAGTGCAGTCACCCTCGACTTTGAAGGAATCCAAGGTTTGCTTGTTAGTCAATGCCCAAAACTCAACTTCATCTCCTCTGAGTTGTGGTGAGCCCCGAGTGCCTCTTGTACTCAATTCCCTGATCTCACCACAGACTGTTTAAGTTAAAGCCCACAACTACCATGTGGGCAGATAATGAAAGCAACTGATGCTGCACTGATTAATCCGTTACTCGGCACTGTTAGAAAACATAATGATCTCACAAGGGGCCTTATTCACTGACATGGAGCAGCAGAGTTCCGAGCTGACACCTCAAATTAGCAGCACAAGCAGTAACAGCTGGGGGTTTGTCTCAATATTTGTACCCAACTCTAAAATGAGCTGGCACCAGACAAGTGCTATTTTTAAACACAATGTTAGCCCAGGCGAATAATGGTCTAAATAGTCTCCAGGTGACACGAAGAAGCCACTGAAATAAAAATAACTGGTTGCCAAGTTGTGGTTTCTGTTCTAGTATTAGTCTTTTGACAATGTGTTCACAAATGTTCTCATCACAGCAACGTGAGAGGCTCCAGCATTGTTAACTTGGGAAGCTGACATCAGAAATATGAGTATCTCAAGGATACACAGGAAAGAAAATCTCCGTTTTAGAAATGTATGGAAAACATAAAGAAAATAAGCTTAGCACAGAATTATGCACAAAACTGCCGACAGTGTTTATTGCTACAATTGTCTGGTTCTTCCCATTCTGTGGCTGATTTTAATTTGCATGTAACTGTCAGATTTTAACTATTTAAGCTTATTATAAAGGCCAGATGTTTAAGGTAGATTTTTTTTTTCCCTTGAAGGAATGAGATTCCTCTCAAAAACATCAGGCTTTAGGGAAACTAAGTTATTACAATAACAGATTCTTTGTTTAAAATGCCTGTTTCGTCACCTGGCAAGAACAAGGATGCTCACATTTGCCCACAGTGATAACTTTAGGACATATTAACTTAAGTCCTGTAATTACTGCATTAATTCTCCCTGGTGTCCTTGGCTGGAGTCTCTGGGATGGGCAAGCTCAGGAGCTGAGGTTAAGAGCAGGAGAGAAGGAAAAGGAGGACTTGCAGCAAGGAAATGTTGGACAAGCTATCCAGCTAAAGAGATTGAGACTAGGAATCAATGAAATAGGCAAGAGGTCAGATAAAAATCAAGCATGATCAAAATTATGGATGTTTGGTGATGTATGGCCAAACCTTTCCGGTGTTACCTTTAGCCATGAATTTATGTTAGATATGCACATACATATCATTATGCTTGAATTTACTTACACCAACACCCAAATAAATAAAATATTCCAAAACAAGACAAAGCAGAGAACAGGATAAGGTGAAATAAAACATAATAAAGTTTATACAGAGAAAGTGGGTACAAATTTAGATTGTGTACTTTGTTAGATGTCAAGAATGTCATTCATGTGGTCTTATATGAAATGTCTTATTGCTTCCCCTAGAGGAAGTTGCTTGTTCTGTGGACAGAAAGACATTGCTATTTTCCCACACAATCAAATCACCTCTATCAGCTGTATAAAATACATGTACCAGTTGCATCTCCCAGTTCTTTCTAACATCTATGCCTAGTGAGAGTTGAAAAACCTTTTTAGAGAAGTTTCAATCAGCTTTTCAATCTTTTACATGTCACTTTAATTCTAGCCAGAAAATACAAATTCCGTTCAGCCTAAATTAAAATATAAAAGCATTGGTGCAAAGACAAGAGAATGCAGAATTAAATTATTCTGCCACTGCTTTATTTTTGAATGAAAGATTTTCCAATGAGTTTTTCTTCTGAACTCAAAAACAGCAAATGAAACATTGGCTTTCCTTTTCTTTTCTTTTCTTTTTTTTTTTTAAATCAGGAAGTTTTCTCAGGTCTTTTCCCAAAGGCTACACAATTTTTAGTACACTGTATTGGGAATGCCTGCTGTGGCTCTAAGTCCCAATTACACCCACAAGTTTGATTTTGACTAAAAGAAATAGAAGTATTTCTGCGAGCACTGAGTAAATCTTTTGCATCATTAGGCTGGTTTTGATGTTTCTCTATGGTACCAAATTTCAGGGCTGATATTATTGCCTAGAACCACTGGGAATAAGTCCAATTGTCATAATACCCAGACCAATGTCTGCTGAAGTCAGAGCAAATCCCATTGCTGATTTCAGCAGGGAGTGAATCTAGTCCCTGCAATCCATTTATTTAGGCACAGATTTTCTCAGGAACCACAGAAATCAAAAATACAATTGCATTCTATTTAAACACTTCTAAATTTTGTTTTGTAGATTCATGAGAAAACCTCTTGTTCAATGAATTAATACAATAAACTTACAATGCAGTTATTTCACTTTAATATAAATTCATTGTTAAGCAGAGATGGTTTGGGGGATTTTTTTTTTTTAGGTTATACAGACATCTCTCATATCAACCAAGGCTCTTGGTGTCACTCAACTGCATGCATGTCAGGAACTGTGGTTTATGGATTCTGTGCTGCTCCTGACAAAATCAATGGAAACAGGACTGGGTTCTCAATGCATACAGGGGACTGAAAGCCTACCAGAGTGAATTTATGGAAAAGATGAAAAAGAATTAACAACATGAAGTCAGATTATGCAAACCTTAAATTTGTTGCATCAGCTTCTCAGCAAAATAAAACAGTCTCTCAGGTCCCTGCCTACAGAGTTGTTTCAGGTTAGTCCTTTCTGAAGATGAAACAGCTTTATAAACACAGTCTCATTCAAACAAACACAGTTCGACTCCAAAATTTGAAAGAAGTAAGCAACTTTGATCTTTTGTTCAGGCTGATGGCTTTTAATGATGGAGATTTCCAAGGAAAAATGTTTCAGCATTCAGTCAGCTGAGCGTTACTATTTCCTTACAGGACTTCACCAAAAGACATTCTAAAGAAATTGATTAACATTGGATCAGAAAAGAACTGTATCATTCTTCAAAGCCATGTTTTAATTTGTCCTGTCCTGAGTACACTGCAGCCTTAATGCTACAGCTGTAGAGCAAAAGCCTCTATTCTTACAGTCTGCCATCCTCCTCCGACCAACACACCACCAACAGAAAAGCCATTCCCAGTGGCAGGCAGAAATTAGTTGCCTTTTCTGAGGTAGGGAAAGTGACAAAAATGGACTTCTGCATCTATTATCGGAGCTCTGTGGCAATACTCAGCCTCCTTGGGATGGTTACTGTGCCAGCCCGTGGCCACCTCAATGCCGCAATGCGGCAGCGCCTGCGGGACTGCGGGAGCCTGCGGGGCCCGCGCTGCCCGCTGGGAACAAAGAGGGACGAGCCACCCACCCCAGAGTGACATGCCACTGCTGGCAGCTTAGCCAAGTGTCGGTGGAAAAGGTTCTACCAACGCCTTCTAATAGGCGGCAATGGGAATCCACAGAGAGGGGGCTGCCAGAATCCCTGGGTTCAATTTTCCCCCAACAGCAGAACCAGCAGGTCCTGCAGGCAAAATAATGCCCTTTATTGCTCTGGCCAGAGCAGCCATTCTGATTTCAGTGTCCCAGCTGCCCCTCAGCTCCCCAGGCCATTGGCTTTCCCACTGGGAGAGAGCAGCAGGAAGACAACTTCCATAGCTCCAGAAAAAGGACAATGGCCATGGTGCGGCACAGAACCGCACAGGCAATTCCTGGCTTTGGACAGCACAGGAAGGAAAACAAGCGAATCTTTTAAAGACAGACCACTTCACCTTAACTGCCAAAATTGCCTCCCCAAAGTTCAAGAGACTGAGAAGATATTTGTGGAATAATTTTATATTCTAATGGTATGTGATGTCCCTATCTGCAATTCAGCCATGCTAGAAAGTATGGCTAAAATACAGGCTAATATAAATCCACATGAATGAAATAGGGAATGTGTGATACACACATTCTGTGAATTTAAACTTGCATGTATGAGCAGTTGTTAAGGAAAAGTTACATTTATAGAGGAAAGAAATGCTTCAAAAGAACAAAGATTACACGTAGTTTCTAGACAAGGGCAATTATGTCTCTTGGCAAAGCTGGAAAGGGATCTGCTTTCCATCAGGATTTCATTTTAATAAGGCGCTAGACAGTGCTTGTGTGTATCACACAAGAAAAAGGTCAATATGTTTAAAAATGCCTATCTTTCCAATTTTTTCGTTTCTCCCAAACTCCACCTGCCCATGAGAAGCAGAAATACCTGCTTATATTCATGCAATACGGGTAAGAAACCGTAAGAATCTGACTAGCAAATACTCACAGTGTTTCATTTGCCTCCAGTCCACGGAGTGAAAAAGCACAAAATAAAATATACGGAGAAAAAATTCGACACACCCTGAACACGACTGTTCAGGAATATTCTACAAGAACGAGCAGTAGCTAAATAAAAGGACTCAACTGTTCTCCACACATGGCTGTTTCTCTGCATGCACCCAAAATAAAATATACCTGCCATTGCGGAGGGTCTGTCCTACGCGTTTCGGCTGGAGTGCCTCACCTGGTTCCTAGCGCCCTTCCCGCGGATGGCAAGACGGGATGTCTCACAGACAAGATGGACCCAACCCTTTTAAGACACCGCTGGAATTGCCCAAGGAGCCAGTAGGAAGCGTGGGTGCTGCAGCGTGGGCTCCCCCTCCCCAGAGCCCGCCCAGCCCACAACCGCCTCCTGCACCAACGGGGGCTTCTCGCGGCCTCCAAAGCGCCGTCGCAGAGATGCTGCATTGCGGCAATTTATCGATCGCAGCAGCCAAGTCCGGCACTGAGAGCCACAAACCAGGGATGCTGCCCACACTCCCTTTTCCCAACAAAGCCCTGCTGGTGTCAGACACAACCCAAGGTACCAGTGGTGAACACAGACCTTGCCCAGTCTGGGCTGCCTCACCCCTCCAGCACAGCCATCAGACTGGCTTCCACTGTGTTCCCTTCTCTTTACCCTCAAATAAACCCCACTCTGAGCGACAGTCTGGTGCCTGCAGACCAAGAAGCCTCACCCCACCCAAGTGCTGAGAAGACAAAGGGGACACAAGCAATTCTAAAAACTTAGTGGCACAACTGAACGTCGTTTCCATCAATGGCTTTATGCAGCCATTGATGCTTTTTCAACTGACCACGCTGTTTTCTCAGGTATCTCTAAAACACTCCAGCAACATCGAACATCATAACAAAGGTTTCTGGATGGTCTTACAGCATTTTTAATTTGTTTCTAGTGATATGCACATGTCCCAAGCATGGTGATCCGTCACTCGTAAAGACTAAAACCAACGCGTTCAGATTATTCACCCCAAAATAGAAATGTAAAAAATGTAATTCTGGTTCAAAAATATTGAGCCAGTTAACAAGAAACTGCTTCATTTATGATAACTTAATTAACATAGAAATTGTGATTATTTATCTTCAAATGACTTTGACATTATTCTATACTTCCATCTTTCAAGCAGCTCTTTCTTTTTTCTTAAACCCAAGACTAGATAAGCTAAGTAAATAAAATCTAATTTATATTAATCTTATTCCTTTATGATTTAAAAATTATTTTTCTTGATTTAACCTTAATTTTTAAATGCTCCCATCATCACATATACACACATATATACCTACACTATATCCATAACCTTTTGAACAGCAAGAAAAAATACACTATTTGATCTTTAGATCAGAAGCAGGTTTTACCAACACATTTTTTTCACGTGCAGATATAGTTATCTTCTTCGCTTCCAAGCAGTTGCAAGCTAACTATCTACGTATTGCTGATTTGATTTCTAATTTATTACAGGCACAATATTATTGTCCTAGCTAAAAATATTGGATAATGCCAGTAATATGTAATGCATAGTACCCTGGTGTCTGCAGCTACGGTTTAAGGTAAAGTATCTGACATCTTGCTTCAACTGGGAGCTCAACAATCCTGGTATACAGAGCTCCCATCAGAGTTTTACTCTCTCTTTCCGGGCTTCTGAGTCTTCCCTTGAATAAAGACTGGCTACAGCTCAGAGCCTTTGTCTGTGTCGTACTTAGCACAGCAGAGGGACAAAAGCAACCTCTGAGAAAGACAAACCATCTACTCCCCGACCGGTCACAAACAATGCCTTTAGTTGCGCACAGAAAAAACGAAGGGAAACAGTTATGTGTTTTGAAATGTTTCTTATATTGATCATTTTTCACTGTTGTGACTGAGCCCAGAGGAAGCAGGAGTCCTCACTTACACCACCAGCTCTGGACCCTGGATGGTGTTGCAGGAGGGCTGAGGACACCCTGGGATATCTGCCAGTGGTACCTCAGGAACTGTGGTGCACATACAGGCAGCCTCCCCCGGCCACAGAGGCTGCACTGCTGCCAACAGAACCACATCCAGCTCCTGGAGCTTCGTCATCCTGCTGCTTTGGGGAGCCATAGAAACAATGAACTGCAAAGTACGGCATAAAATGACTGCTCATTCACCTTGAGCTCATCATGTTCCCACAGAAGTGTGGCATCACCTCAACTTTGTCAGCAAGGAGCTTTATTCCAATCTAGTCTTCAGCTCAGCTCTTGGTTAAGGTGTTGCGCTGCACATCAGCAATAAATACACAGCTGAGTGTCCTCTGGATTGAGTCGTTCACATTCATTTGACTTTCAACAGTCAAAATGCTTGTTCTACATCTTTTATATTACTGATGAAGAAACTGTATTAGTCAAAGGGGAGGGAGGGCAGGTCACAAGATGAGCAAAGCATGCAAATGAAACAATTAGTATCGTGCGAGAGAAGGTTTGCCAGAAATCTCTGTATCTCCTGGAGTTTTGACTTTGGAATCTCTCCTGGAGCAGTGACTGCAGCACCAGGCTTAAACGACACAGCCCATAAAACTGGGCTTCCTCAAAAAACATACCGGTCAGTGATTCATGAAACCAATAATTCTAACCTGCCACTGCTCTTATCTTGATAAGTTCTGCAGTCTGTATGGCTCCAGGCTATTCTTAAAGGGAAAAAACCTTCCAACCTAATGGGGCAGGGAAGGAGAATGAGCACAGCATTCAACTACTACATATGCTCCAAGATGGGAAAAATCCGTCTTTCTAAATATGTAACATAATTAGGCATCCGGACCAAGGACTGATAGAAATGTTCATCAATTTGCAAGGACATGCCTGGAATACGGCAGGATTAGCAAAATCATTGATCAATGCATTTATGCAAATATATTCTCCCTATAAAGAGAGGGTTACATTACATCTGTAACAGGCACCAGTGATTTTCAGAGACCCTCTCTTAGCCACTCTTATTTGGTCTCGGCTGGTCTTTGATATAAAGCCTGTCACCATGGTGCCATCTGGATAGTGTTCCTTTCACCACGCCGTACTTCCAACCTCCCATTTGTAATCTGCTGTACAACAGGGGTTATCTCAGATTTCATTTCCACATCTTGAGCAGGGACACCAGATCTCCCACAGACATGCATCAGCAAATAAAAACATTTCTTATCGAGCAACCACGGACGCACCCCATCTCCCCTCCATCAACTTGTTATGTTGATGACGAATCTCCTTTCCCTGGGGTCCACTGTGGGGGCACTCCACTTTCTAAAAGTTCACCCAAAAAAGGGCATTTCTGTAGTTAATCTTATATGTGACTGTAACTGAAACCTTGTAGTAACCACAGCCAGGTTCTACGGGAGCATTTCTCCTTCCCTTACAGACCGACAGCGATACAGGAGGCAGGAAAAATGGGAGAAGAAACTACGAGACAGTCAAATAACAGAGTGAAGAGAAGGGGAAATTGCCATTTGGCTACTGATACCTCTGTACTCTGGGAACACCATTTCCCTATTGACAAACCAACTGTTGACTTCCTCTGGCATAACTTGATTGTCTGCAAGACAAGCTCAACATAGAAAACTGTGGCTACTTCTAGAAATGCCAAACTCCTTGTTTTTCACCTAATTACACCAAGCAGGTACACACTTCAATTATTCATGCACTGTCAGTGATTACTCCCATTACTTTTTATTACACATATCATTTTTTCATGTTGACTGATAAAATAAGTAAAGATTTTAAGTTGCTTCTATTAATTTACATACATTTGAGCTAATACACATCCTCGGGTAAAAAAACCCCACCATACAAACCAACAAAATAAACCCAAAAAAACCCCAAAACCCAAACAACAAGAAACATAAAACAAGAAATGTAATCATTTAAATTTCACTGTACTCAAGTATAAGCAAATTAGCTATGCACATAATTTGACAAAGAATTCTCATTTTCATTACTGTATTTAGTCATTTTGGTATCAGTTATAGGAACATGATTTACAGAGTTCAAATTTGATCCTGATTGCCTCAACCGATCGTAATTCCCAGCAAAATAGAGGAGGAAATCACATTTGTGTGGCATTTTCAGGCTTTCATTAAGCAATGACATCTCATATATTTAGAATTATGTCATGACTTTCGCTCCCTGTCTCTCCAGGTTGTGAAAGCAAATAAAAATCTTCTATCTAGTTAAGACATGCCCAGAATAGCATTTTGCAAATAAGTCAAACTGACTATCTAACTGAGTGTTCAGCATACAGAGGCAACCCTAGGAACAATTAAATCCTGGCTGTAGAACAAAATACTCATTCATGTTCAGAGAAGTTCTTAAAAAGTTTCCTATGACAAAAGGCAGTGTGCATTATAAGCACATTCATCCACCACATCTCTATTAGAAATTGCACACACTAAATCTTTCATGAAAGAATCATTTATAACAAGAACATATTGAATCCAAACAAGGACAGCAGGAATAATCCTGATTTTTACCCACTGGTAAAATGCTTGCAATGCTTGGATGTGGCAGGCAATGCATAGAACTTGGGCTGAAGGCCAGGCTGGTGTGACAGACCAGTTGTGTCCAGCAGACACAGCTCGGGGCCGAATCAGAGCTCGAAAACACCAGCACAGCCCTTGCAGCTTTGTGGTTTTGTGGGTTTGTCATGGAGCAGGAGGAAGAGTGGCAGAAATATATGGAGAGAAAAGGTTCTGCATGCAAACACTGTAAGAACAGTTTAAATTTCTCTCATTACTTTAATTTTGAGATTTTGGGAAAGTAAAGGTGGTGCATTTTTCTTTATCCCCAATTACGTTTTGCAATTAGAAAAAATTATCTTTTTAATATAATAAATTTAGGGCTGATTTGGAACTGAAATCACAAATATTAGGATGACCATACTTGCACTTTCTCATTATTACTTGTGGATGAATTGGTACGATTTTTCACACTAAGGAACCCAAAGTGGACTCATAGATCCCTGAGCGCGTGCGGCTACGGACTCAATGGCAGCCACTGCTCATTGATTCCAAAAGCAGGTGAAACCCAGGAGCGAGGATTTTCAGACTCAGCCACATGATATGAAGGACCTACAATTAATGTAGCTAACAACAAACCCTCAAATCATTCTGTACTAGCTCTGTACAGCAAGAACCCATCTGACTTCTTGAACAGAATACTACCCACAGACCTCCTAGGATTAGCTCTTGGTATGATTACATCTCATGCAATGAACAGAATGTGTTCAAGCTCTGGACCCTCTGGCTATCATTATAAAGCAGGAGAAAAACAGCTTTTACAATGTTAAGAAAAAAAGGAAAATACTCCACCTAAGTTGTCAACAGTGACTTGTAATTCTTTCTGTGCTGTCCACACAGTACAACTCCCATGCCACAGCACAGTTTTCCAGTTACCCCGGAGAGACAAAACAATGACAAATAAATTAATGGGCTTTCTGCTAAACTGAGTTCTGTTTCTTACTGAGAAAAATGGTTCAGCCTTCCCAGTCTAATGACAATAGTATGCTCAGGCACTCAGTATTACCAGTTTATCCAGTTTGAGCTTGTTGAACCATCTTGAAATTAATTTATTTTATTCATGTGTCCTGAGAGACTGGAAGTGAAATTCTGAATCGTGGATGTGTTTTATCTCATATCCTTCATAATTTTTGACATTTGGAAATAAAACCATGGACTAATTTCTAACCCACCAAGTATATAAACAGCGTATTGTCACAGCACAAGAAATAGTGGCTGAACATTTTGAAGACTACATTCAGTTTTTGGTCTGGTTTTTACTTTTTTTTAATAAACTTTACTCATACTTACAGCTACAGTAACAGATATTTCTCAGTAAGACTGTTATTGCCAGATATTGCCACAGGACATAAGTAAAAATTAAGCAGAGCAGAGATCTTCTCCTAATAAACAAATATTTAATTGGAGGTTTCCCACACATTATTTTCAACTTTTCTGTGCATTTCTTTGCCAACAAGTCATAAGACAGTTAATAACTTTTGCCACTCATTTATGAATATATGCCCATTTTGCATTTTATTGCTGTTTCAATTGTTGCACACACTTTTCTATGTCTTGAAATGCAAAACCAAACCCATTGAAATATGTTTCATGGTCTTATGAAAAGGGGAATTATATCAAAAAGATAAAAAATCCTATTTTATCAACAGATAGGAACCAAACACTTCATGGGAATCTATTCAGAAAATCTGAGACAAGAACAAAGCCAGCCCCAAAGCAGAACTACCAGGACAGGATGTTTAAGTCCATCAGTTCTGCAGGTCATTTCTCAGACATTATTTTCAACTTGCTTCACAGGCAAAGACAATCAAGAGAAGGCACCAAATCATTTTATACTCAACATTTTTGCATCTTTTACCCCAAAACTCAGAGTTAGCAGTAGTACTCGGCAGCTGCTTTAGCGTCTCTGTAGGTCAGGCCTTAAAATCAGTGACACTTTCTGTGGCATTGGAACACAGAGGCTCCTAAACACTGAAGTGACCAAGACACCGTTTGTGATGGGAGCCACGTTCTGCACCCTGGGCTGCTCCAGGCTGCAGCTGAAGTTCACAAATCCCTGCACCAAGTACTCCAAAATAAGGCACAAATTTCAGTCTTGCTTTTATCTCTTCCTCTGCGTTGCTAGTTGGTACAGAATGTATTTATAACACAAAACAAGAAAATGAGAATAGTAAATGAATAGTAAATGACTTGTTGATAAGAAGAAAAAAGTCACACGGGTCATGGCATGCTCTGCATTTTGAAAGATAACTGCACAAAAACCTCCTTCTCTTCCTACAGCTACTGAATTATGAAGCTTCTTACAGTCATGTTTTTTGAGGAGCTCAAGGTGAATGAAACGCACAATCCAGAAACCGAAGTTGTTTCTAAAGAAAGTATTCTTAGTTTATTTTTTGTGCAAGGCTCTGCCCCGAGATATAGACAAAATTTAGAACTCTGTAGACAGGCCGTGTGTGAGGAGAGAAGTGCAGAAATGGAAACACTGAATATCAGAAAGGTCGTGAGATTTCAGTAAGATAAAGAAGGAATACATTATTTGGTACTTTGGCAAAACTGTTCAAACAGATAATTAGATTTTTTTTTGCAAGAATCATTGAATATTTTCTACATACTGCATTCTATGCTAAAATATATCTGCATAATGTACACTGTGGGTCTGATATGTTGAAATTTGGTTTCACTTGTTAATGTTCCAGATTGCTTTAAATTTTAACATTTATGACTGCTTTACAACTGAAGATATTATATTCTCTAGGGCATTTAGAAAATTTATTTTGATAGATTAATTTCTCAGATTTTCTTTGAAGAAAAATGTGGGAAAAAATTCAGATTATATTGGACATATAAAAGACACATTTTGTGACTGTAAGAAAAATAAGTTTAGAAATAGATACTATCAATCTGTTTCCTCATCTTTTAGAATTAATATTGATTTTTTTTCCTGTAGCAGTTTGTCTGTGCTGAAAATTAAAAATGCATTAAAGAACTGATTATGATCTATTTTATATATCCTCATTTTCTCCCACCCACAAATGACTGGCATAGGAGTAACCAATTAAAAACAGAGGGAAATAAACTAATTTAGCATTTACTAACTACATCCTGGGGAGAAGGAATGCACTCCTAGCAACTTCTGCAGAGCCTGCAGAACTCAGTATATTGCAAAAAAGGGCTTCATTTATTGTCCAACCTATTTAGTGAAAGTTACAGCAGTCTGCTGTCAGTGGAGGACTGATTCACTCTCTGCAGATACAGAAAATCAGTCCATCAAAAAAAAAAAAAGCAGCCAGTTTTGGAGAAGTTAATTTTTTTTTTTCCTTTCTTCTTTTCTTTCACCACACAGTAGACTTTTCAATCTGACAGACAAGTAAAATTTTATAGTGGTAACACATCACTTTTCCTGGAAAGTGCTATTACTATAGAATTCCAACAATACTTTTGATAACGTAAGTTCCCAGATAAGAAACTCTGCCGAGCCCTTTTGCCAGCTCAATATGAGCAGCTCTTACTATCTGATGAACACCAGTGTTGGAGCCTGGGGACAGAGGGGCCGTGACAGGCACGGCCACCAGCAGGTCCCTCAGAGAGCTGAGCTGCTGCTGCCACAGAGGGCAGAAGTGCTTTGAGCATCGCCAGGAGGTGGATCCAGCCCTTGGGAACAATCCTGTGCATTATCCTGTGCATTATCAGACGTGTTCAGACCCCCGTGGTGTGTGGCACAGGGCTGCCTCTCCAGCCCCCGCTGCTCTGCTCCTCTCAGGAGCCCAAGGCAATGTCGTGACTCTGCCGAGTCTCAGGTGCCGGCAGCGGCTGAGGCAGGTGCTTATTTTATCCACCTACCATTTGCTGTTTCATCCCGTGTAATTTAAGGGCAGGCTCTGCAGCAGCCTGGGCAGGCCTCCCCTGCTGTCGGAAGGTGTGCGCTGGGTCAGGGCTGCTCTCCCGTCACCTCACAGCGGATTCACAGGGGCTGAATTTTGGGGAGGTCGTGTGTCCTTCCCACCCCTTTGGGCTCACAATTACCTGCTTTCACGAGTACTGACGCTCAGCTTTGCAGGATTAACTTTCGGGTGACAGGGAAAGCTTTATAGCAGTTCATATTGTGAAAACCTATTCTAAAAAAGATCTTTAAGTGAATAAGTTACTATTAGTAATAAGCAAATTATCTGCTCGGATACCGCGTTCAGGGTAATATTGGATTTACATTACAATGACAGCGCTCTAAATGTAATGTGCCGCTTCTCTGTTGGAGTCAGCTTTCACCGTCAAAACCTTTTTTTCAGTACGTGCTGCAGCTTTAACAGCCTATGTGTAAAGTTTGTGGTACACGAAGAGCACAACGTGGTGTTATTTCAGCCCTCAGAGAAGGATCCTCCCCAAAAGCCAATGACTGCACTGAACGAGCCTGCCAAGCGCCCGTCTCTCCTCCCTCTTATACCAAACACCTCTGAAACAGCTTTTGTCTAGGGCAGCGGTCACACATCTCGTAACACTGCTCCCCACCAAGCTGTCAGCCATCCTCCGCCGGGCAGAGGCGGCCCGGGCCGGATCCCGGCCGCGGATCCCACAGCGGCCACGCTGGGAACGCTGCCGAAGCCCATGTGCCCCGCCGCGATCCCGCGCCCCTCACGAGCCGGCTCGCGCGGTTTAATCAGCAATAAGCCCCACACCGGGGGAGCCGTGAGGGCGAAGCTGCTGAGGGGACAGCGAGGCCGCGCAGCCCCCAGACCCAGCAGCACTGCAGCACGGGGACCGCCACCCCCTCAGCGCCCCGGCACCAAGTCAACTCACAGGATCTCCAGGTCGCGCAGGGCTCGGAAGGCTCCATCTTCGATGCAGCTGATCTGGTTGTTGTCCAGTTGCCTGCAGAAAGGAAGGGAGAGGATGAAGGCTGGCTCGGAGCGCCAGGTTGGGGCTTCCCCGTCACCGAGGTGTCCCTCCACCCCCTCGCAGCGCCTGCTCAGCTGCCACGCTGCTCGCGGCTGCCTGACAGCGCTGCACGCTCCCGCACACTGAAGCCTGGCAGGTCTCAGTAAATATTAATTGCGCCTTTTTTTTTTTTTTTTTCCTCCCCCCCCCCCCCTTTTTTTTTTTTTTTTTTAAGGCAGAAGGGAGTAATTTCATTACATTAGGGCATCCAATCCATTATGAGCTTTTACCATCATGTCACTGAAACAATTTCATTAAGCTAAAGGCCTGTAAATCATTGGAGGTCACTGGGCTGCCCTCCGTGACCTCCCAGAATGCTGCTTTTTCTTTTACTGGAAGTTGGAGTTCTCTGTCCTGACAGTACTAAATCTTCAGGCTTTATCTACCCAAGAGCTGTGAGAGTGCATAGGGAATATACCAATTCCAAATTAGACTCAACTAATCTAATTTTATAGTCTTTTTATTATTCTAAGCACCAAATGTCTGTGGTGGTTCGATGCCTCTCTGCATTGTTACTGGTCCCATCTGGTAGCCCTTTCTATTGAAAGATTTCTGACTAAATACAGATTCTGTCTAACTGCATCAGGGAGAGCAATCCAGTGACAAAAAGCATTATACACATGCACACTTAAAACACTATTTTGCTTCAAAACGTGTAATTTAATATTTGGATGGTGAAGTTCTCTCATTTGTCTCCCTGTATGCACATGATTTAAATGTATTTTGCAATAGATGTGGATACAGCAAGACAGCTACATCTGTCTCCTCTGCTTAAAAGAATTAAAGTTGTAATTTAAAATTCAGTGATTACATTTTCTGACATCTGATCCCTTAAATTTTACACTTAAAGAAATAAAATTACATATCTAGTCACATGCATGTAAAATGTCTGCATTTTATGAAAAAAAATAGATGCAAGTTCCTGACTCTGTTACTGCCCTTTGCACAGCATAAACTTTGGATTTGGTGAGGCAGAGACCTTTTGTACTATGTGGGTAAAGTATCTTGAATAAAGGTACAACGACTACCCTGTAGTTTCTGATTTTTATTAAAAAAAAATAAAAAATATATATATGGAACTATAGCAAATATATTACACCCATGTCTAGTATGGTTGTATGGTTTCACCAACTATTTTCCAATTACCTGCTGTATTTTTTAGTCTAAATAAACATTTGCAGCAATTTTCTTATTATACAACAATAAAGCACAAACAGCAAATATAATCTTTATGAACCCCTTTAAAGACAAAGTTTGATCTGCTAACATTGAGCATCCTGGATATGTACATCTTTGACAATCATGGGAAACCTACCCTTTGTGATGTAGTCTGTATCAGTGAACATTGTATTTTTTATAAATTAAAGTACAGGAAAACCCACGTTTCTTTAATGTCTACTAAAAACCTTAGCAACCATAAAGCCCAAACTAAGGTTCTTTGTAGCATTTGCTAACTTTGAAGAACTTTGTGAATTTGGCAAAACTTGGGCAATGTCTCAAATACTGACAGACACCGGGGTGTAAAATCCTCCAAATGGGATTGTTCTGTGTGTAGGAGTTCATGAACAGCATAAATACATATCTGGATAAATTTATGCATACGTATTTATATTCTCTCTGTTTCTTTGACCCACCTGCAAAAGATCTTAAAACCTCTCTATTTTTGAATCCTGAGAAGACTTGTCCTGATATCCCTGTTTAACTGACAAAAATTTGTTGCTCAAACAGAAGGGATAGTGCATTTTGAAGAGGAATAAATTTCAAATGAGTTAAATACATTGCTGCCTGCATGATTAAGTACTTTACACTTAGCTTTATTAAGCAGAAGGTTGGCAGACACTAAGATGATGAGGAGAAAGGAGCCTCAACTTGAGAATCAGCTCCCTCTCCTTCTACGGGAAGCACTATATATTGCACAATTTTTATTGGAGTTACACTATGATATTGATTTTTCTGCCAAATACACTAAAATAAGCAAATAAACTCACAGTCTGCTGCTCTCAAAGCCTCCTGATTAAAGGGATCTCTTGGTAGGTATTGTTTTTTTAAAAAACTGCTACTCTCATAGATTGATTTTTGTTGGAAAAGCATAATGACCATTTTAATCATATTTCCACAGGTCCAGTCATGTCACTGCCAACAACCAGGTTTAGTCTGTGCTGTGTGATCGATGCACAGGATCACAGCAAGGGAAACCTCTCAGTGCTCAGAAGACACACACTTAGCAGGACTATCAGTAAATAGGGAACATATTCATTAGTGATACACCCTGATTCCATGGCCCATGAACCAATTCCTCACAGTCTCTGGGGTGAGACTCTCATGTTTAATGCTCCTTTGTCACAGAGCTCATGTCTCCTGGTGTCTATCACACCAACACATTCACATCTGCTTTGAAACATGAGAATTTCTTCTCAAAAGGAGGAGAACTGCTAGTTGTCTTAAAATTAGGTTTTAAGATCCTCTGCCTCCCTATTTATTTCTCTGTGTGTAAAGATGGAAATCCTATTTCTCTGCATCTGTACAGCACCCTGGTGAGCGGTTCGGTCAAGTATAGAAATTTGAGGATTTAAATCTAAATGTCTTCCTTCCAAGACAAACTGGTAAGTTTAAAGTTCTGGGAAAAGTTTAAGTAAAGTCTTTCAGAAAGCCAAGGTGTTCAGCACGTATTTTTATGCTTATGAAGACCAAACAAACTGGTCCTTATCACAAACCCCCTGTGATAAGGACCAGCAGCCAGCTCACACACTCAGTGTGCAGCTCAAGGGGCTGAACAGACATCCTTAACATTTGTTGAGAATAACATCTCACTTGAATAAAATTAACCATATGCAGAGAAGATAAAATTCCAACTTAAAAAAACACAAAAAGGAAAAAAAAAAGAAAAAAAGCCCCAATATTTCAGAACAGGTGGAACCTACATTTCCCTGAGGAATGTTGTGACACCGCTCCCATCTCTCCATCACTGCATTCTGAACGGAGCACTCTGGCACACGGAGCACAGGTCAGCTACCTGAGACACACCTCACCTGCTTACAGGAGCATTTTTAAAAATGGTCTGGGGCTGCTGAAGCCTTGATTCAGATTTAAATGCCACCTCTATTTGTCAGTACTCATAGCCTTTCTAGAAAAATCTTTTCCTCGAGATTACAAATGGGTTGTTGTGCACGTAGTGGTGCAACGTACTGGTGGTAAAAGGTCAGACAACACAAACTCAGATTTAAGAGGCAATTTTAAAAATACATGGAAAAAATTACTTTTCATACCTGCATTTACTGTGTCTTTTGAAGGAATACAGCACTAGGCTCAGACTTTATCTGAAATTACCAAGCTATTTGCCTCTGACCAAAACACGTTCTCACAGAGAATTCACAGAGAATCAAATATTGAGATGCTGAAGGAAGAACGAAACCACAGTAACTGAGCTGTGTGACACCTTCAGTTTTGCTGAGGTACATAGATACCCGACTTTAATTTGGGCCAAAGTGTTTGGGTTGAATGCTGAATCTGTCATGCATTAGACACAAAGCACTGAAGCTGAGCAGACCCAAACTCGGAGCTGGGTGATGCTGTCAGCACAGGGCTGGGACACCCAGCAGCTCCCTGAGATTGAATTATCCAGGCTGACCCCACCTGGGGGGCTCCAGGGATCCCCGAGCTCCGTGACAGGCAATTAGCGAGCACACAATGCCGAGAGATAGCGACAGCAATACCAGGAGACCTCCGAGAACACAGCAAAGCACTCAAGCAAGGAAAATACTGAATGGACAATTGGGATTTAGGTGGAGTGTGACACAGACAAATGCTTATAAACAATCCAAGAATTTATAAAAGTCTTTGGAGGAAAAGACATCTTTCATGTGGCAGAGCTATAATACATAAAGCCATATGTATTAATGTAATTTGGCTCTAATGTGGACTCAATAACTACTTATTGGATAACAGTAGTTATTTGACTCAATAACTACTCTCAGTTTTTATTGAAAAGCAGGAAAATTATGTGACTACATTATATGCAACTGATTGATAAAACTTAAAATTGATGTTTTAAAGGAAAGAAACCAAACAGCTTAGACACAAATCACCTTTTTAAGGAATGAGGAATAATGCTGCATCCTAACAGATTTATATCACAGAAGAATCTATGGCTTGGCTAAAATACCACTTTAAATGTTTAAAACACCTTTTCCCTGTCAGAGTGTAACTCTGGCTTATCCATTTAGACTAGTGCATTACCTACCATAAATAAGAGTTAAATTTCAAATATTATGTAGAAGGAATAGGGTTTTACAAGGTTGATATTCTTTGAAATAATCTTTTAAATAGCAAGCCTTGAAGGTTTTGATCACAACAATAAGGAATATTTAATTTTCAAATGCATTTAGAGATAAAACCCCCCAGAAACAAAGCTGATATAATTTTACCATGTTAGTACTTTTAAGATTTTTTTAAACACAAAACCATTCATTAAAGAACATTAAAGAATTGAATTCATGCAGGTTGAAATTTACCCAAACTGAAATAATCTATTTTTTTATTAACAGTAAAAAAATTACTGGTTTAAACAATATATTTGCATTAATAGCAAGATTTCTTCACAGCACACCAGCTATATAAGAGATTTCAGCATTTTTTCTGCAATTAGCCTCACATTCACAAAGAAGAGGCCCTTCAAGCATCTACATTTAACAATAATGGACTTTATAACCAGTGATTTGTACTTCATTCAGCAAGGGATTTTTTTTTCCCATTTTCAAACACTACCAAGGCCACTGCAGAGCTCAAGTGCTATTCTGTTTTTTAATTATACTGTGACAGTAGTTAAATTACTATAACCTCTTTCTATATTTTGCCCAAAATCTACTTAGAAATTTAAATAAAAGCCAGTATTAATGACTACTGTAATATATACTGTTCAAATTTCTTTCTTATATTTCACATTTAGCATAAAAAAGCAGTGTTATAATAGTTACACATTTAAAGTTTACTGTTACTGATATAAAGTTACTGTACTACTGTTATAGATTGTATCTACACTTGCAGAGAAAAAACTAGGCAGAAGCCATTTCCTAATTAAGGAAAGACTTGTATTTTTAACAGACATATCCATGCTAAAGGTACTGTATCACCGAAATATTTAAAGGAATTTCAGTAGTGATTTCTCAGGAAGATAAATGCACTGTAAATTATTATAGAATCATTTTCAGAAAAGATTTAATTTTGCTAATTATATCTCCAAAAGAATCTCTGTTTGGACAACATTTTTGCCCTTCAATTTCCTTTTTGTTTCTAATACAGACTTGCTGGTTCTATGTCATCCCTTTCCTGTAAAGTTTGTACTCTAGTATTTAAGTTCTTCCATAACTTGTGAGAATTAGAGAGACACTCTACAACATTTATTGCCCTTAAGTAATTTCAAGGTTATTAACATAGCTAAGGCAAGTGACACCAACACATCTATTTAAAATTTCTCACAAACCAAACTGAAGTCCTTATCCTTGTATTAATTTATAAGGAAGCCCCAATGAATGGGGAAAGATGGTGTTTTGAAGTAATAATAAATTCAATTAAATTGAAATAATGTGAAGTTCTTTCAATGTAGCTTTTAATGCATTATTTCCCCTTTTAATTTTTACTCTTTATTTATGCTTCACTTAAATCACTCTCTAAGAGCTTGCTTATATTAGAAAATCTAAAAGATTGATACAGCTGCTGTGATCAAGCTGCAGGCTCACCCTTAGATTTTTACAAGTGTTCCAAAATTCCCTTCTTTTTTTGTTTCCCAAGGATACGGTTTTGCCAAAAGCTGTGGTTGAGGCTTTGTGCAGAAACAGCTCATCTGCCTGAAATAATTGGGCAGAGTCATATTCTCTGTCTTCAGTTTTCATAGCCAACCTGTGCTGCCAGGTTCTTAAATTCAAGGAGGGAGGAATATCTGATTTGAAGGGGAAGAGTTGCTTCTAAATAATTATTCTGCAGACTATTCAAAATTACTAAATATTTACTCTGAGTATTTGTATTGCATTAACTCACAAATCAAAATGCTGCTGTCACAAAATAACCAAAATATCAGCTCAGAGCAAAACTTCAGTGGCAAACGAACATGGAGGCTCCTCCTGCTGCAAGGACAAATACACACAAACACGAGATTTCCTTTCAATATCAGGTGCTTTAGAACATTTTTTTTTTCTTTTTTTAACTCTCTCTGGTTGCTGATGTAACAAATAGTGCATACCAAGCACAGAAATGGCTGTCTCCATAGCAATTGGGGCAGGTTTCGCCGTTTCCCTAGTTACTCTTGACTGATAACCATCTGTTGTTCTCCTCTGCCACAGCCCCAAAGGGGAAAAGGGGAAGAAAAGAGGAAGATAAAATGGGTGTTTGAGAAAATGAAAGTTACTTACTGTCGTGTTTTTTACAGTTTTAGAAGGTTTGCACTTACTTAATTTTTTATTTATTGTTATGTTCAGTTGACAAGTGTCAAGTACCACACGTAAAGGAAAGTTCTAGTTCAGAATGTTACTGACCAGTGACCTTATTAATAGGAAATCATACTAGGGAATTAGATTAGGAATATTAATAGGAAACCATATCATTAGGGACAGTATTATGAAACTGGAAAATCTGAAAGAGAGGTACCTGCATAGAAAACATTCCGTTTTTTAAACTAAATAAGGAGTAAATGTTAGTAATGTGCAAAGGGCACGGGGCAGAGGAGGTGTGGGTGGTTCCATCCACCCAGCTGCTGCAGGTGGAATAGGAACTGCTGCCTTCCAGCCCTGACTCTGCTCATCTGGGGCTGTTCCTTCCATCACAGCCTGAGCCCCTGCCTCCTCTCGGGTGTTTCTGGTGGGGAAGGGAGCCTCAGACACCTGAAATCTGCAGCTGCCCGTGCCCCATCCCGACTCCAGCACGGTTGAATCATCTCAGTGAATTCCTCACCCAAAATTTGTGCCCTGTGAGCAAGGCCAGTGCTTACACAGGCTCATGCACCATCATGGCATCACTTCTGTGGAACTAACAGCACATAAGCCACTCTCATTTCCAAGGCAAAACAAACAAGCCCCCACAGGCGAGCTGTTACCGCCCATCAATACGGCAGCATCAACTTGGATTCGCGTTTTCTCCTTAAAATCATTCCGTGCGTATGTTCCCTGCTGCAACAAATTCATTACAGAACCAAAACTTCAAAAGAAAGACCCAGAATGCTCCAGCCCTTCCTATTAAAAAGTGGATCAGCTGTCAAAGACAGACAAAATTTGTTCGGAGCCATTGCCATTTTTAAAACGGGCTGCAAGAAACTCTCCAGTGTGACACAACAAGGCTGGTGCTCTGCTGGCTCCTGGCCACATGTCCTGTTCTGGACACGGGTGACACTCCTGCTGCCCCCAGGACACCAGTGCAGGTTGTCCTGGCACTGCCCGTGAGCCCGGCCCGCGCTGGTGGCACAGGAACGCGCAGAGCTCCTTGTGGGACTGTTAACAGGGACACTTAGCAAAAAGCACGGTAATTCTGGTGATCTTTGTTGCTGACACATTTTTGTGTTTAAAAAACTCAGGTTTGAGAGGAAAATTAAGGCTCTCCTGCCTTTGAGTAGCTTGGACTTGACCAGCAAACATGAAAATGTGTTGGGGCACAGAGGCTGTGGCAGAGGGCGAGTGAGGAGCAGGGAGGGTGAAGGTGCCCAGGGCAAGGCCCAAAAGTGCTGTTTTTTACACAGTTAGGGGGTGACAGAGCAAAAGGAAATCTGCACATTTGATCTCCAGACATCTGTCCCCACTGAAATCCCATATCACATTAGATTAATTTTATTACCCACAGTCATACAATCACTTGTGATATGTTCTTCTAGCTCTTAGGACAAAAATACCAAACCACTAAATATTGGGAGTATATGGAAGAGTGTCAGCCTTGCTGCATGGCTGGTAAATTTGGGAAAAATACTGAATTTTTTTTGGTAACTTTTTTTCCTTGTAAAATTAGAACATTAATATTAAAACCTTGTGGATAATATCCAATTAACAGCTTGCAGTTATAAATGGTAGTTTATTAGTATTACACACCAGTAAGTTTTCAATCAAAGCCTGTTTTATCAGACTGTTTTTGAAAAAACAAAAATGTCCAGTTAAAGCTGGAGAAGGAATCACAGTTCTAAATATCTCCACATCCCATTTTGGATTGGGGGACTCTTTTCAACATGGTCCTACTCAGTTCCCCAAGCAATTCCCACAGCCACTGGAGAACAGTTAACAAATTACGTATTTCGAGACACTGCATTAATTTAAAATCATTCTGATAGGGGTTTCCAGCACTGGCCATGCTTAACACAGGCTCAGAAGCTTTTCTAAGGGCTTCCAAATCAGGCCATTTCATCTTTAATACAGCTGTGGGTTCCTGTTTTAGGATGAATAAGTGGCATCTCCAGATGAAAAGCAGGGTTGGAGGGTGTGCTTCCAGGATTTGGCTTTGTTCTACCCGTTTTTCCTATACTGATCAGGCAACAGCAGCTTGCTTTTGAGACATGGAATTTATCCCCTTCTAGTAATTTCTGTTGTAAAATTGGCCACTGACAAACTCACCAACTAAAGAATAAGTGTTTTGAATTACTTTAAGACAAGGAGCCATTTGGCTTATTTACAGTTCTGTGTTGTTCACTCATGACCTGCCTGGGTATTATCAGAGGTTTTGTTTTAAACAGAAAAATGTTCCTAATGACATGCAGCTCCAAATTCTGACTCCTAACCATTTCTCTGCTTTGCTGGTTGATCTCTCAGGCCAGCTGAGGAAAAGCAGCAGCCACAAGTACCTCATATACAACTACAGCCCTGTGCTGTTGCCCTCTTACTGACACAAAACAGGGCTGGCAATGGAGACCATAGAAACCTTTGAAATTTGTTTTCCAGTGGTTGCCTCAATGCATATGCAAAGCCCTGATCCTGTGATTTTAAGCCTTTATATTTGTCAATTCTTAGTATCACATCCCATTTTGCAAGACAGAGCTGTGGCTGACTTGTAATCAGTTCTAGATCAGCGTATGGGTGAGTTTAGATGAATCGGTGCTAAGGGTGAGAGAGACACATTGGAATTCAGCCTGAACCTCACAAGCCTTTAGGACACTTACATCAAACTTCATTCTCACTACTCGAGGTAATGAATTCAAGTTCCCCATCCAGAGTCCCACTGGAATTACTTTTACAGTCTGATTCTATACCTCATTGCCCCAAATTTGCTTGTTCTCCTACATGATTTCCAACAAATAAGTTAATATATGCTTTGGGTTACTGCATTACCTGCTAATGCTACAAAAACTGTAATGAAAGGGTGAAGTCTTGCTGTGTGCTTCTATATGCTGATTTATATTTGCAGTAAGTTTATAAAAATAGTCCTCCACACTTTCCTAAACACTCTTTGTGCTTATATACATAATTTAGGTAGTTACATATCCATGTATTTTTATATGAATAAACAAATAACACTTCCATTAGACTAGGAATAGTGGGAAAGGGCTCCAGTAAGCACTAAAATCTGCTATTCTGTCACATAAAATGAGGTCTCTCATTCAAGAGTCCTGAGCAGGCCAGCCTGCAGCTGACTCCTTATTATCTCCATTGCTGAGGTCCACTCATAGACATGGAGTGTTTGTTGGGCAGTTGAACATGAACTTGAAGGCCTATTCTTCATCCCTGAGTAGCTTTCCATATCCATATCCAAATGAATCATCCTGTGTCATGTTTTTGAAAATGTCACACCAGCTCTGCCTCTGTGACTTGTGGTCCCCCCTGCCACCACACTCCTTTGCCTACACCAGGTCTAGAACACTTCCCAAAATCACCTCTGCTCTCAGTGAAACACCTGCACCTAACAAATTAAAGCCTAAAACACTTATAAAGAGCTAACCAGAACAAGAATTGTTTTGAAAAATAACCAGTTTCTTGAACAAAAAAGAGGAAATCTTTACGAAAAGTAAAACAAAACCTCAAAAATACTGTAGGAATCAAAGTAAGTTACCTGATAGATTAAATGGGTATCAAAACCAACGTTCTTCTTTGTTATCTAGGCACTTAGTAATTACATCAGTTTTTAAATACTTTGAAAAGTGTTCTGGAATTAACAGCAAACTGGATCCCAGATGACAAAAAAAGCCATTTTGCTTTACTGTTTTCAAGGCAGCCAAATTCACATCATCTGTGAAATGTTTTTCACCCGGGGTAAGGACAGCAATCCATCCTGCAGATTTATGTTTACAAGCACTTTGGAACAAATGTTCTATTTGAACACCCATATGAACCATAAGCACCCAATATGTTTGGATGACTACATTCAGTTTTTGTTAGCAGATCTTCCCAAACAATGTTTTACCAAATCAATGTGGCACTGCCACGTATCTTTCAGAAACATGGCATGGAGCATATGTGACAGCTCTTGTGCATATTCACCAGGGAGTTTCTTTCCACCTACATGTACCCATAGGTCTGCTTCTTTTAATTCATAAAAACAAATGGCATCCACTTCTTTATGGCATTTTTGGGATGGCTGTAGCATTTGAGTCCCTCACCCTTTAATTTTTATTCCTCCTCCCCAGAGCTGTCAGCAGCGCCATGAGGTTTTACAAAATTTCAGGAACTGAACTCATCTCTTCCAGTTCCACTAACCTACATAATTTCCAAATTAAAATGTTCTGCTCTGGGACAGATATAGTACTAATGTAAAGCATAGAGGAGGAAGAGTTTACATCAAACACTGAACACAGTGCATAATTACTGATGTTATTATTGCCACAGAGCACCTTTACAAAGACACAGGTAAAGGATGTATAACAGCACTGATGTTTTACTGAGCAGCAGTGCTTAAAAGATAAAAAATCATCAAAACCCTACTGGTATATCCTCACATAAGCTTAATTCTTGGGAAGAGCTGAAAAGCAGGCTGCAGGTGCTGAGGTCTTTGAGCTTTTCTTGTGGATTGCCAATCTCCTGGAGAGATCAGCTGCTGGGAAAGGAATAACTCGACCCAGGAGCTGAAACATCACAGTGCAAAAACTCAAGTAGCAAGGGACAACCATAATCTCCAAAACAACATAAAGTGCAAGAACAGGAGGACAGGTCACCTCCAAAGGGATTTATTCCATCTTGCAGGAGATCTGAGTGACTTAAAACTCTGTACTTACCTATAAATGCAGGACTTGTAATGAATGTAAGTGTTAAAGAATTATTACATTAAAAATTGGTTAAAACAGCACCCTGAGGTAAATGCATACCCAATTTAAAAACAAAAATATGGATAGAAGATGGCTTACTGTTAGACATATGATTAGTATTATCAAATAATTTTTGTACTTCTGATATCAACAGAAAATACTGTAGAGGCAGATTTATGTACAGAATTTCCTAGAAGTTAAAGACTACAATATTTTTCTCTGCAAACTGTTCTTTTAATTTTATTTTTTTTAAAGAAAAGTACTTCCTTTTGAAGTCATTACAACAACCTTCAAGTCATCCTAGACATTGTGATTTCTTAAATATAAATGCTTACCTGTCTGAAATGTTCTTTCACATTTACTCACTCGCCACTGAATAAGGATTCTACAAGCCTAACAAACTTGAAGCCACTATCAAAGAATCTTAAAAATTAACTTATCCAGATGATTTTGAAATTTCCTTGCTAGATGGTGTATATTTTATTAGTATTTTTTCCTGACATTAGTCCATAAATACATTCACACAGAGACATCTATTTCCTCTGCCACCGCTGTCATGACAAAAAGGACACCACGTGCAAGAAAACTTGTACTCCCAGGTAGGATTAGGCAGCAAGTTTTGATGACAAGAGCACACCAGTTACCTCACCTGACCCTTCAGACAAAACCTCAAAAACCTAATTCATACCTAGAAGTGACAGCACTGAAATAAAACAGCCACAAAAAAGCCCTGCCCCAATTTTTTTCTTTCTTGCATTCAAAGCAACAAATTTTTTTTGTAAGTAGGAAAAGAGGATACCTGAACAATTGGCTTCACAGGACACTTCTCCCATCCTTCTCAGTCACTGTCCTGAGAGCGCTGCTTATTCCCCAACTTATTGTGAAGGGCTGGCTGCTCCCCCTCCCTGCCTGAACATTAACCCTTGGTTTTCAGCTGCTCCTCAGGAAGGGAGAGCACCTCACCCCTGAAAAGCAGCGAGAGCTGAAAACCAAACTGAAAATCCACCCCCAACCCCCTGCTCAAATGGTTCAGATAATTGTGAGTCCCCCTTACTCAGTGAATTATTTCAGGCAAACCACTTGACCTCTTTGCAGCAGTCATTTTCCCTCTAAGACTGGGTTTAAAAGCAGGACCTAATCAATAGCTGTTGCTGCATATGACCTGAGTTTAAGCATATAAATTAAATACTAAATAAAGTAGGTTCAAGGGTGAAACTCCCATACCAGGCAACAGAAGGGTCACACAAAAAAAAGGGGGAAAAAGTCAATCTCATTTCTAAAGCTAATTTTCACACCAGAAAGCTCCATTTCCCACCCCATGCCACAGAAAGCCATTTTTAAGGTGTATGGGAGAATCCTGTTCTGCTGCCCTGAGAGGCAGGCTGAGTGCTTTATGCTGGGCTCCTGGAAATGCAGCAAGAACTGCTTATGGGCTTCTTAAAGCAAATCATTTGCCTTAAGATTTCCTGTGTACCACAGTTTTATACAGCCCATTATCTTTTTAAATGAGTTAAATTTTAGGGTTTGGAGGTTTGGTTTTGGGTTGGGGGTTTTCTGAGGGGTTTTTTTGAAAAGCACCTCTCTATATTCTAGCATTAAGTTTTCGTGACTGCTGTATAAGCAACTTGTGATTGACAGGATATTGATGCAGAATTTATATAGGGAAATAATATTGATTGTTCATTCATGAAACTCTGCTGTTCCATCAAATAAACAATTCCAAAATCCTTGTTTTCCCTGGTCAAACAAGAGAAAGGAAGAAGAATCCTAAGTGTGAAAATGTACCTTGAACAAACTGTATGTACATTACTGCAGTGCTTACTGTGCTGCTCAATGAGTTGGAAAAATAACTCCAAAAAGAGCTTTAAAAAACCCACAAAAGACTGGAGCAGAGGTTACTTCCACATGAAGATGGAATTCTCTCATTTGTTTCTTTGACATTTATGGGACTACCAAAGGGTAAACAAAAGCAAAATTAGATACCACAGGCCTTTGGTAGGGAAAGAAAAAGTGGAGGGAAATGATATTCAGCAGCAGAAATCAGCTGTACAAATGAGACCATCATCTCACAGATTTTTCCACTGCTGCTGTCTCCACTCACCCTGTGTCATCTGGTCTTAAACAAAAGGGGTTTTATTCTTGCCTACCTCAAAGCTATTATACTAAAGCCATTCTCAGCTTTGCACCTAGATAATCAACTTTATTTCTATTAATCTCATAACAGATATCTGAGTGCCCGAGAATTCCCTCTGTGCTTCGCTCAGGTTTAGATCTTTATTTTATAAAGGAAGAAAACACTGCAGATCCAAGCAAAAAACTGCTGGTTTTTATTTTTAATAAAACAAAGACTCTCCATAGGATCTTCTTAATATCCATGTAGGATTTACATGACCTGAGCTGCTTTTGAGGACATTTTCAAGTGATGCAGCAATTGAGCTGTTTAAAAGGACTCTATAACATCCCTTGCTGTACAAACACAGTGAGCATATGTTCATATAAAAACAATTTGTGATGAAAAAACTCTACAACACAGTTATATCATTACAGTTTAATATTTTTCTTTCAAGGCATATCAATTTTGTATTGAATTGAATTGCAGGTGGCTTTGTTTTCCTACATTTTATCTCATGGAGTCACCCAACTGCAGGATAGCAAAGTCATGGAGCAGACTGAAACACTGAATGAGAAATGTAATCATTCCCTTCTGGGCTCTAAATGTGGCAAGAAGCTGCACAGGCTTGTTTTAAATAGGCAGCTTTGCTCTCACACAGAAATCTGCAGCTGAGTTGAGGGCTTGGGTCAAGAAAAAAGCTGCAGCTGAGGTAAGAGTTGGGGTCAAAAGCAGGGGACATCCATCTTATTTTGTGGTCAAGGAAGAGTGGTGCAGGAAATCTGGTCCTCCAATCAATTACTGAAATTAATTTTTGAACCTAAGTCATTGCCTTCTGGGAAAACAGGGATCCATTTACTTACCTGTTTTTGCATAGTGTTTGCATCACTTTTATAAATCAAGTTAGATTAAAAACAATAATTGTGTTATCCAGAAAAAGGGCTGAGGTATTAATGAAGAATTCAAGAAGTTTTATTAATACAATCACACAATGGCTTGGGTTGGAAGGGACCTTAAAGATCACTCACTTCCACCTCCCCTGCCATGGGACACCTTGAACAGTACAGCAAATCCAGGCACATTGTTGCCTACTTACAAAACCAAGTATCAGAATTGAATCACAGTGAAACAAAAACAAGTGGAGACCCCAGAAACCGAGTGCCTCTGCCTTGAAAGCTGAAAATCAAGTGTGTCTCCAAAACAGCTTCTGAGCAGGAGATCAGCACTCCTGCACTCCATGTCCTCTGGGAGATCTCCATGGGCACAGAACTGTGCTGCCAGGCCATTCCCAGCCCAGGGATCCAGCAGGCTCTGCCCAAACCCACCCCCAAACACTTTATTCTATATTCTATATTCTATATTCTATATTCTATATTCTATATTCTATATTCTATATTCTATATTCTGTATCAGACATTTGTCACACTGACCAAAGAGCTGAAGCCAAACACGGGGGGAGAGAAAAGAAGAGTGAAAAAAAAGACAACTCAAGCTGTGGTTTTAACTTGGTCCAGCTGGGAAGGTCAAGTGGAGAAGGCAAACTCTGTTCTGCTGGTGGACAGTATTTACAGCCCCCCTTTCTCCATGGAGTCTGCACTAAAATGATGTTGCTGTGCTGTTTTGGCTAGAGACTGCACATGCTTGACCCCTCTGTGGCCAGGACAGCACCGGAATAATTTCATACAAAAGGTTTGCATTAAATGTAATGAAGCAAATGACAAAATCAATAAACCTGGAATGGTGTGACTGTCATAAAAATGATGTAAATTCAGAATTCACTCTGGTTATGAAGCTATTTAGATGCATAATTAAAAGCAGTACTATCTCCTATTTTAGAATAAAACTTCCTTTTGACAATTGTAGATGAATGCTACAGGAAATCTTCAACAAATGTATTTGAAATTAAGGCATGGCACAAAGACAGCATAAATTACACAAAGATAAACTGTAGGCATGGGTTAGCCTAAACACGTACGTAATAAAGAAAATTTGATTTTCATACTTTTTCAACTGATGTCACATCCCATTTTAATCAAGTTTTATATCAAAAGGACAGTAAAAACACTACACAGCCTGTTTTAAAATCAAGGTATTTTCTGGAGTTTGTTTCTGTCAGAGAGACTCTTGTAAGTCTATTAAAACAGAAAAGAGCCAAATCTGCTATTCATTACTCTCCATACAAAGGCAGTGCTGCAGCATGGGTGCTGCATCAAAATGTATCTGTGCTTCATTAGGATAAAAGAATAACGAGCCCAGAAAGCAGCAAGCAGAGCTCAGCAAAATAAGTAAGCAGATAAGTAATCTCTGGAAATAGCAATAGTCACCCTGACTTTTTGTAGCGGATTTCAAACCTCAGATAATGGGTCCCATTCAGGATTAGGGATGGGGTTTTCTTTTATCAAACTCTGGACCTGGAGCTTGTGATCTTGTTCAAAAAATTCCACCAATGTCCCATTTGGCTAAGTGAGTTATGTACAATTTAAATCTCCAGACGCCCGAATTTTACCTAATCAAAGAGAAATTGTAGAAGTGACCATCAAACCTGAGGTTCTGACACACAAATACTGGAATTTTTCAGTCTCCTGTGCAAAGGATTCCCATCCCTGTGTCAGCTGTGTTGTGTTCCTGATGGGAACATCCAGGTCACTTCAAACCCCACCAGTGACCACTACAGGGCTCTTTGCTGATGGCTGCAGAGGAGCCCCTCTCAGGCTGGAGAAGGCAAGAAATTATGCAAAACACAAAGCATAGGGAAGATCAGAACTGAATTTGAAGTAGAACAACTTAGGCCTGTGTGGGATACTTCATCTTTCTTGTCATCAGCATTAGGACTTTACTGTATGAGCAATTAAAGTGCAGGCTTTCAATAATGCTTGAAATACATTTCCAGTAAAGGAGAAAACAATTGGTATTTATGTTTGTCTTAGTTCTACAAGAAAGATTTAAAAATCTGTGGTTTGCCCAAAAATTAATACTAAAACCAATATATACTGCAGTGGATATCCAGAATACAGAAATTGGGTAAATCAGAATTATGAATAACCTTATTATGGAGGTAGTCAGCTCCGATTAGCTCAGAAAAATGAAAATTCAGAAAATATTAAATGCCACAGAACATACATCCTCCACTATTAAATACTCTTGGCTTATGTACTTCTATTTTATAGGTGGAACACACTTAAGAGATATTTCAGCTTTTTATTTATCTGACATTTTACTCAGGGGAAAGCAACCTTTACAGTGAGGAAATCTGTTCCTCAGGAGTGATGGTTCAGCTTTTAATAAGTTGTCACTGACAGATCCCTTGTGGCCAGTTGAGCCCACAACTATACAGACATCCATGAAAACAAACATTTCCTGAAATGCAAGTGGACAAGAGAACAGAGCAGACATCCACTCTACTTAATGCAGATGTTTTCATTTAAAAAAATAAAAAAATAAATAAATCAGCATCGCATTTTCAGTTTGTGCAACCAATCTCACGTGAAGTCCAAGTCACAGTTTAGCACATTCAACAGATTTAAGATCGTGCTGTCCTGGTTTGTCCACCTGGTGTTTCATTTATTAGTGAGGGACATGAGACAGGGGATTACATAAACTCAAATGTGTTTAAAAATGTGTTTAAATGTGTTTTAAAAGTATGGTCTGATCACACTAGCAAATATGGCACAGGTTTAGGTAGTTCACGGGATGGTTTTGGGGTTACCCAGTGCTCATCATGTGTGCTGCACACTTTGCAGGTCTGCACGTGTCTGTTCCATTGCTCCCTGATGCACAAGGGACCATCCAAGGCTGTTGGGGAATAATGCAAGCAGCAGCATTCTCATTAACAGCCCTTCTCCTAAAACAGGAATATCCTGCAGGCTGGGACCAAACCCTCCAGATGTGGTTCCAGATGAACCACAGGATCACAGAATCACAGAACAGTTTGGGATGGAAAGGACAAAAGATCATCTCATTCCACCCCCTGCAGAGGACACCTTCCACCAGGCTTTCTTGCTTTTTTCTCCCATTTTTACTAGAAGACAGACAAGAGAAGCTATTCAGAAAGATGAGGGCAGGTAGATTTTAGAGGCTAGTGATTCAGAACAGAACAGAATAAACAAACCAGAGGTCATTGTACACCTGGTGACCTCAGGCAGGGGAGCAGCAGCTCCCTGGGCAGAACCACGAGGGAGCCCCTGCAGGGCTGGGCCACGACTCTCAAGAGAAAAATGAAGCAAGCAGTGCCACTGTTCTGTGTCACTTGATGTGCTGGCCTTGTGTGTGTGGCTGAGGATGTGAGAGAGAAGCACTTCTGCCTCACAAAATGTCCTCTGCTACCACTCGGAGTCTCTCTGTGCTTGGTCTCACCTTAACTGCTGTGTAGGGAACATGTGTGTGCATTCCAATCAATCATATCCTTTTAATGAGTTAATTGTGAAATAGATGCTTTTTGCATTTATTATAAGGGGTAGAACAGATGGCAAAAGCTCAAACTAATGTATTCATAAAATTAACTGACGCTGCAGGTGGTGTTTCTCCATAGAAGGTGGTAAGTTGGTAACTTGTTATTTTAATGTTATAATAATGCTGCATGACAATGACATTTCTAGGAAAGCAAATGCAATGGCCACAGAGATCTCTCTTGAATTCATTATGGTCACTATCACAATGAAGACCAATTACAGGAGATAGAAAGGAATACACTGTTGGAATACATTGAGTGCAGTGTGAATTTGTGGACAAGGAGGAGGAAAATTATTTACAAATTTATACAGTTGAAGTAATGTGATCTTTTTGCCCCCTAAGGAGTGCAAAGGACTTGTCTCCAATGAGTATTCCAAATAGCTCTTTCCATGCCCCTGACCTGTTTAGCCAGCTCTTTTTCAAAACAACCTGAAATCTGTTCCATAATAGAAATATATCCTTCCCTTCAATTTTCATGTGTTCCTATTTGAAATATACTGTGCTTTTCATGCACACCATTAAATATAGATACAAATTGTTCAGTCTATTGGGAGATACATAAGCAAATACATAACCAACATGTGATAATCGATTCTCCTCTAGGCATTTCTTTGCTTTTATTTCAGGCCAACCACTGGCTTCAGAAGGCTTATTCCAGATTTTACACCAAACGAGTGGAAAATCTGGCCAACTGTTTATCTTCCTCCTTTTGTTTTATTTCACTGCAAACTGCAGGAGTAACACTGAATACTGTACACAAATGTCAAGAAACTATGGCCAGGAATTTCAGAGGGCTCTGGATAATAGCTTCCCTGGAGAACCCAGACTAAAGGAGTTATGTTTTGTAGTGTAACATTTCATTAAGATCTACTGCATATTTATGTATGGCAAATAACTCACAACCACTTGCTTTCTTGTAGTGAAATGGCTACACACAAATCAACTATTATTTCCTTTATTCATTAGTTTATTCATTAGTTTAACTTGACAGGTATGTTTAATTATTCCTATGGCTGAATGGCAGAAGCTACAAATATACTGCAGTGGTGGATGTGGGGGTTAAAAAAAATTACATAGGAACATTTTAATATTTTGTCTAGGTGAATGTAAAATACCTCTCAACGTAAAGAGCAAATTCAGCTTTTTTCAAAACCTGAATGTGCAATTGAGATGTTTAATTTTTTTAAAAGTCTCATGGATTTATGCTAACTGTAGATGCATGCAAAAAAAGTAACAGAATCTTCCAGGAAAAGCCATTTAACATATAAGGAACTGAAACTAATAGGTACAACAGTATTTTACAGCACTCACAGAGCTCTGATTTTCCACACTGCCTAGGTAATTTAACCACGAGGAAAATAAATGTGTACTGACTTGCAAAAGTGTTAAACGTTACATATGAGCTGATGTATTTCTGTATTTTTAAAAACATAAATCTAAATGCTTCATTTCTTCCTTCACAAGAACCTTTAGGGCTATCAAGGAGGATATTACCCACAATTTGCTAAGTGGCCCCAGGATGCAGGGAAAGCCTCTTGCAGGTGCAGTGATGGGAGCTGTTATCTCAGGTGAGGCTGAGAAGTATTCAGACAGAAATGCAATCAGCCTGTATGTACCATGACACACAAACTTTTTTGTCTTTTTCCTGAATCCCAGTGCTACAGAATCTTATAGCCAAAGCCAATGAGAGATAAAGGGCAGGGGCTGAGTATGGATGGAACTGAGTTCCAGTGAATCAAGAACCAGAAACTGCAGCAACTCCTGACAGAAAAAGCGGAGCCTGTGTCATTCCGTGTGGCTCTGGCTCTGCTCACAAAGGGTGGCTGCTTGCTCAGGGTGGCTCCTCCTCTGCTCTGCTGCTCCATCATCCTGCCCTGCATCCACTCTGCACATGGATTCCTGTTTTCCATTCCTTGGCTGGGAGATGTTCGTACACCCATCAGATGGTTTGGGTTGGAAAGGATCAGAAAGATCGTCTTGTTGCACCCCCTGCCAGGGACATGGACACTGTCCACAAGACCAGGGTGCTCCAAGCCCTGTCCAACCTGATCTGGAACACACCTCCAGCCACCCAGGGGCAGCCACAGCTTCTCTGAGCAGCCTGTGCCAGGGCCTCCTCACCCTCACAGGGAGGAATTTCTCCCTAACATCAAGCTCTGTTTATCCCTGTAGTGGGATCCTGGCTGCCCTCAGTGAGGTGGGCTGAGCAACTGCAGGAATGCCTCATCAGAGGAACACTCCCTGAATGCCAGGATGTGATATGAGCAGGGGAAACGTGCAGAAATCCAAGAAGCAGCTCTATATATTTTTGTGATGGATGCCACGGCTGACAGCGCTGAGTTAGCCCAAAGCTCAATGAGACCCAAACCCATATACTTTAATTCTTGAAATAAATGTGCTTACTTGGGGCTAGATTCCTGCAAGAAACATTTCCTGTTATCTAAGTAATAAGTAACAGAAATTGAATACAGGTGTGCTCTGCAGGCTGGCCCTCCCTTGCCCTCTCCTGTTCAGCTCTTAGAGCCACTGAGCAGAGTTTATGCATCTACTCCACACTATGTTCCAAGTGTCAGGTTTTGCCAAATTCCCAGATAAATTCACTACTGGTAATGGACTTTATGTGCTCATAAAACTTTTTAAAAGCTGTATAATTATTTCTGCATTTCAGTTAGAAATGGATTTGCTAATTTATTTGTGTGCAGATTCTTTGATTTTTGTACTCAAACAGCAGAAAACACTTCATATGAAAATAATTCACACAACAAAATTTCTCCCACTTAGGAGTTTAAAAAGCTCCAGTCTCTGCTTTGGCTTTGTATTGTGCAAAAACACTGGCCTCCCCGACATTTAAAACTCTTCTTTAGCACAGCCAAGCCCATTTTCCTGGGCTCACTGTTCTGCTAAGAGAATGATAGAAGATGGAAAGCTTTTACCGTTTAAAAAGACAGACACAGTGAAAAATATCTTGAAACACTGCTTTTTATAGTTTTGGGTTTTTTTATTTTTCCTCCTATCATTTTAACAATTTTTTTAGGTTTTTTTTTTAAATTTTTTTCCTGTATCAAGCCAGCTTTGCAGCCCTGGTGCTTGGGAGACATCAGCAAAAACTCTTTGCTTCACATATGGAGCAGCACCTCTGCCCTTGGAAGATTTTTTTACACCAGTCTCCAGCTGGAGAGAAGCTGTGACTCTGTGTCCATCACTGCCATGGCCATGCTGGGACAGGGTAATTCTCACAGGGTTTCCAAATGGTACCCACTGTAATTTATATTGAGCCCTCAGGCTGCATATTTCAGAGCTGGTATCCAAAAGGAATTCATGCCCTGGCTCAGTCTATCACATCAACTCTGCATTTTGTCCTGAGGGAAGCTTTCCAAGCTGCTGTTAAAGACAGCATTAATCTGGAGACTTTCATCTGGTCTAGCACTTGCTGTGTCCCTATTATGGTATCTCCAGAGTTATTCTTTTTGCCATGACATTGGGACACTTTTGGAAGAACCTGGAAGAATTTGAGGCCATGTTAAAGGTCAAGCCATGAAAACAGACCTTTCCATGACAGCCTTTCCCTATACAAATTCTAAATATAAATTGGAAAGGGCTGGGGAGTGTGGGACAATTTGTAGCTTTATTTCTTGTGCCCAAAAGTCTCCAAGATTGCTCACAAACACGCTTTATAAAGTGGAAGAGCACTGAGACAGTAGAATAAATCTGTAAAGTGATAACCAAAGAAGCAGCCAGCCCTGCTGCCATCAGCACCTTCGTGTCACAGTCCCAGGCAGGTGTTGGCACAGCTCAGTGGCACCTGAGGCTCCTTCTCCTGCTCAGGCAGGTGAACACCCCTGCTCACAGCCATGGTCATGCTGGGACCCAGAAGGGAGAGCCTTGGCTGCCAACCACAGGTTGAAAATGGCAATCAGCATGTTTGGGCTCACTGCTTAAAGAGCTTTAACTTGGTTCAGCTTGCATCACACCCTTACTGTTATTGCTGGAGAAATTTTAATGTATTTCCAGCAGCAAGTTGGCTCAAGACTGTGCCATGTTCTTCTCAGCAAGTCACAGGTCACTCGTCTGTGTCTGGAAGCAACATCCTTGGCACAGAATTCATGCAATTCTTATCAAGAAAGAATGTCTAGATATGAGTGAAAAGTCTGCTTCTCCTGCTGTTTATCTAAATAATCAGCACCCGTGGCTCACAACAGGAACCTGTCAGAGTACCAAGCTTTGTGCTCCTGCTGAGCTGGAGGCTGGACTGGATGAGCACTCTAAACAAGAATTATTTTATGACTCTGTGATAACTTCAGTGCTCCCAGGAATCAGAAACTGTTGATACAGGGAAGTACTTCTGATAGTGTCTTTTACAGCAAAACAATAGACACTGCCTAAGGTGACAGATGGAAGTTTTTGTTAAAGCTTTAAATCCCAACATTTATTAATACTGTTGTGGTAAGCACTCCAGCCAGTCATCCCTTGATATCAGCTCATGGAAAGGAGGAACCCTGGATCCTTCTGCACTGAGAGTGGGTACATAAATCAAAACACCTGTGCTTGTTATGGCAGCTTGTCAGAGGTGAACTAAACTCTGAATGCAAACTTTGTTATTTGAAATGAAATCAGACAACTAACAGTGAATTACAGCTGGGAAAGTTATCTGAAACAAAATACCATCTATTGTTCCAATAGATTACACAATGCAAGTAAAACTCATGATAACAGGACAAAAGGGAAGGGACCCATCAGGATTATCGAGTCCAGCTCCTGATCCTTCTCAGGATGCCCCAGGAATCACATCACGTGCCTGAGAGCACTTCACTGGGGCAAGATCTGAAAGCAGAACACGGGTATGTTAAAAGGCTGTAGAAAAGGGCTTCTTTTCAGATCTCCTTTAGCTGTTTCTCCTACTGCATTAAAAAAAAAAAATCCACACCATTTATGCTGTGCTTCCAATATTTAACACAGTGGGGATCATTTTTCAGTGACTGGTGTGGTAACAAGTGCTAACTCTAATGGCTCTGAAATGCTTCTGAGAGTGGCTGCAAGTTGTCCCAGGAAATCCTGAGCCTGCCGAGTCTGTGGTTGTTATTTCCTTGTTCAGTTCACCTCGTGCTGACTCCAGCAAAGCCAAGGGGGTGTTAGATTGTGGGTGTGCACAAAAATGGGTGTCTGTCATATAATGTGTAAGAGCCTCCAACAGCTCTGCAAATACAGAGCTCCAACTCTTTACACGTATTTCAGACTACTTTACAGCAAAAGGCTAAGACAGACTGGCTTCATTAGCACAAAAACCAAAGCCCTGTTTTCTCTCCTAAAAGGGTTGTATAAATTATTCTGATTTTAAATAGAAGCTGTCAAAGCTTGCAGAGTTAACTGTTCCCATTATATTTTTTCATTTTCTGGTATTTGTGCTCAACCACTGTGCCTGAGTTTGTCATATTTACTTTTGACAGAAGTGATGGGATAGAAAACTTAAACAAAGCAAAACATTTCAATTCCATCCCCAAACTCTAGCAGTAATTCTTTCCTATGCACATCTTGCTCCAGGACAGTGCTGCAGGAAGGGGTGAAGCCTTTGAGTATGTTCTTTTTCCTCAGCTCAAAACCTCCCTGGGTGTGTTCACAGGACCAAAGTAGCCTGTGAGTCCCTGGCAAAAACCTGCAGGGTCCCTTTGGTGCTGCACAGAGCTGAGCACAAGGCACTCAAACTGGTAGTAACAGCCAGATGGAACATGAGGAGAAAGGTTTTCACCACAAATATTAATGAAGTTGTCACTTACAAGTTCTTCACATCAATGATTCCTCGAAAGGCCTTTCTAGGGATTCCTTTTATCTGGTTTTCGCTCAGGTCTCTGAATAAGAGAACAGAAAAAAAAAAAAAATACATTGTGTTAACAAAGAGAACACATTTCTCAAATCTGCATGAGCTAATGGAACCTCCACGTGCTTGGAAAAGTAGATGTTGCTGGATTTGTTACACCACACGGTGTTTTCAATTTTGTTTCTCTCCTCTAGAGGTCTGTGGAATGAGCTGAAATGACTCCCCAACCAAACCAGGAGAATTCCTGATACAAATGACAGAGCTTCGAGCAAACATCACTCAAATGTGATCATGATGCTGGCACAGTGCCATGATTGACTGTCAAAGTACCTGCAGCCAAATCTCATGCCCTGGAATCACAACCCTGTAGTGTAAATGTAATTTTCTCAGCATGCTTCTATTTGTTTACTGACTGCAAAAATACTTGGCTACCCCTGCTCAGATGACAACTTCTTATTTGAAATTAATACTCAGGAAAAACATGACTATCATTCTCTTGTGAGATTTTTTAATTTACACTGAAAAGATCCTAATCTACTGCATTAAAATCCTACTGCATTATGTATCAATGGGAAAAACTGAATTTTTAACCATGTTTAAAAACAAACAAGAAAGCTAAACAACCAACAGCAATTCCAAAAAGCCTTTCTAGTACTTAAAGCACATTAAAAAAATGGTTTGATCTGCACTGTGAGTGCAGATTTCATTTTCCTCTTACCCAGCTTGCATTCAGGTGCTTTTTCCCTTGATGAACTATAAATAATCCCAGGTTCACAGACCTCTGCCAGTGCAGTGGAGGCAGGAAGGAGAGCATCAGCAATGGGTGGGAAATGGACATGAAATCAGAAAGCTGGGATGTTTTCATGCTAAGGAAAAACAGCATTTACCCTGATTTTCCTCCTGGTGCCCCATCAGCACAGAGAAGGGAGAGAGGTTTCAGTCTGGTTTAGGAGACAAAGGGTGGGGCAAGACAGGAATGGAAGAATAAGAAAGAAAGGCAGAGGAGTGGGAAAGAAAAATGTAAGAAATAAGTAAATGGATGAAAGGGAAGGCTCAGTGATGCCAAAAGGACAAATAAAGGTGATCCTGCAGAGAACTGCACAGTGCATTGTTTGGGGTGAGAGTGTCCCCAAGGCTCTGCCCCATTTTCAGAAAGAAACTCTGCCTCTCTAATGATGATTAGGAGGGGCTGGCAGCCCTCTCTACTCCCCCCCAGACACTCATTCTTTTCTGTAAGTACATTTAGTGTTCAGCAAGCTCCTTTCTAGCCTCCACCAAATTGGTTTTATCAAATGAGAGGCCAGAAATCCGAGGCTGTCACAAAAGCCCACATTGACATTGCGGGTCAAGATGTGTCACACAGGGCTTTCTTCTGCTTTCCATCAGGCAGATAAGAAAAAAAGGGGACTATGTCCTTGTCACGAGACTAATTCAATTTATACCAGTCATGCAGTCTACACCAAATTCTCAAAGTAGCCACAATTGTCCATTCAGACTATCGCAAACAAAAATGTGCTGCTGGATACAAGTCTCTTTTTCAAGTCAGATTAAAATTCTTTGTGACCTTCACAATTTGTTTAACACTGATCCACACTCTGACCCCTCCTTCACCTTCCCTTTATTTTGCCAGCAACAAAATATTAGTTCTTTAAAGACAGACCTTCAACCCAGACAAATGATCAGGCAGCCTGGACAGAGAAGAGACAAAGTAAAGGGTATTTCAGACCCAGAAAGAGGAAGTCTTAAGCTGTCACTGTGGTGTGACAGTGAGGCACAGCACAGCTGTGGTAAAAGTGTGACAAAATGGCTTAGCAGGGCAAAAATCAGTAAGATCTGAAAGGAAGACACAAGCAAAGCAGAACAAAAAGGGCTTGAAATAGTGGAATTGTGTGGACAAATAAAACCACACTTAATCCACCATCTCAAGTTGCATTTGTCTGGTATTTTATTGTGCATTTCAAATCATGTGTAAAAGTAAATCAGGTTTTCAAGCGATATTTCCTAACATTGCTGTGTTCTACAAGGGCTAATTTATATGTTTGATCTCTGCTTTGTCTTTATGCTCAACTTTTAACCTGCAGCCAGGCAAAACCAGGGGACTGAAGGAAGTTCATCTGTTTTCTATGAAAACCTCCTTGTAAAGTGAACTGTTTTTATTCTCTGGAAGGCACTCTCCTCTAGCTAACAGTCCTGCCTCTTTCAATCTCCTAGACCGTGGACTGAGTCCATAAATCTCTTTATTTTCTAAATCTCTAGGGCTGAAGAACTGACAGCCTGCATGGCATTAGTGGCACAGCATGGAAGAAAAGTCACCAATGTTTCTTTTTCTGTAACTGCCTTCTCACAATTATAATCATCCTGTTTTGAGATGGTCAAGAGGAGTGTTTCTCTCTGCTTCCTGGCATTGTGCCAGAGTTTTGTTAAGCATCTTTTATAAGCAAGCAAATCTCAACCAGGCTCAGCCTGTGCACTTCACAAAATTTGCTCTGAGGTAGCAGAAGGCTGTAACGAGAAACTTGTCTACTGAGTTTATCTTAAAGTTCCAGCTTTTAATTCCCTGCTTCTCATAGCAGGCATAATGGGAAGCTTACAGCAATGATATGCAAAACAAATATTAGTTATTAATAGTAACTGTAGAAAACCAGATAAATTAATGTGAGGCCCAAACAAAAAAAAGCAAACAGAAAAATATGGCAGTATTCAAGAAAAATAAACAGCAGATTTGGAAAAAAAAGGGTGATGATTACTAATAGATTTCCTAACTCTTAGACAGAAGTTTCAAGTCCCCTGTTTCTGTAATGGGAGGCAAGTCCAATGCCTGGGGGGAGCATGATGTATCCTAAAGGGAAAATCTGAAAAATCCCAGACTTAGGGAACAACAGACTTCCAAAAACGCTCACCCTAAGAGGCAGCATTAGAAAGCTGAAATCACTTGACCTGAGGCCAAACCAGAATGTTCCAGTCCATCAGCAGCACCCTCCTTGTAACAGTTCCTGTGTGGAGAAAGCACCCATCCAACACAACCAAAACAACGCTCATCTGCATCCTGAGCAAAGAGATGCATTGAGCTCAGCAAATGTTTCTAGATGGAATTATCCTGCTTGTTTTGATAAATACTGGCGAGTTCAGTGCAGTTTTGCCTGGCACAGCTTTCCAGCAGGGCACAGAGCGCCCTGCAGCCAGGCCCAGCTTGGTGCAGTGCAGTGATGGGGACAGCCTGGACGGGCAGCAGATCACAGAGGAACTCGGGGAGAACAGCAAAACGCTCATCCAGCAGCAAACACCCCCCAGAGAAAACAGCATCCTCATTTCTGAGCTGGGGGAATGGAGCCACAGGGATGTTAAAGAACTTAGACCACCACTTTCCACAGAGGAGAGAGGCAGGAGCTGACAAAACCCAGCAGCTGTGGCTCACAGAACGTATTAGTCCAACCCAGAATCCAGCAAGAGTTGGCACAAGGCAATACCTTTCTCAGTTTTTATTTTAATTTAGCTAAAATGCTCTGGACACAGATGAACTCCCTCTGCAAGTCTAATATTGTTTTTCTGATCTTCAAATGTGAATTGCAAGTGCCTCACTGATAAAAGGATTGGAAAGGGAAAAAAAAACCCATCCAAAAGTGCTGACGTTTCCTAAGTGCCTCTGCAGTCTTTGCCGTAGTGCTGGTTTTAGCTTTCTGCTCTAACACTGCCTACTGCATCCTAAGTGGAAATTCAAATATCTAACAGAGCAATAGAATACATTAAGACTTTATGTTTTATTATTTTGCCAGTAAGAGAACATAAATCACTTAATTGGAACACAGACCCTACTAACATCCATAGAATGAGTCTTCATTTGAACTACAGATCTAAAACATTAAAGCAACTACTTAAATACAACTTGCTAAGTTACAAAAGTACTGAAAATAACTTATTTTATATGAAAACCAAAAAATCAGCAGTGATGGCATTAAGCTTAGCTTTTGTCCTTTTTCAAACACAAAAAATAACCCCACCCTTTGAGGATTTACCATTTATTTTCCAAACCTTTTTTAACACACAGATTTGAAAATTTAAAAAGACAGTTCTTGTTGTTTTTACACAACTGCCTGAAAGAACATCTTAATTAAGAAGTATTTAATGTGGTTGAACACTAATCTTTAATTATTTCTCCCACTCCAATGGGCTGGGAGATCACCATGCAGTGTTATCCAATAAAGAACTCAGCTTGCCTTTAATGTCTAAAGACTTTTATACAAAGACTTAAAGAACAGCTCACCCAGAGAAAATTCTTCACAGCCAAACCTGTATCTTTCCCAGTATGTTACTGTTGAGTCCACAGTAAAACTGCAAACTCACAGAGTTAACCAGTGACACATAAAATTTAACTTAAAATGGAGGAAAACCCCAGCCTAACAAACCTTATTCCTTTCTTCAGGAGCCTTTCAGTTTATCCACAATACAACTGCATCTTGGGATAGTCAGGGGAGCTCACACACAGCTCTCTGGAGCAGCTGGTACAAAACCATAAGACAAACTCTGGTTCCTTTCACTGGATATGGGACTCGAGTGCACAGTAAGATTGTTTCCTATCCTTTCTTCTTGCCAAAATAATACTGGAAAGTTAATATTGTTCACCTGCTTTGCAAAATGAAACTAATGAAAGATATGACTCCTGGTTTTAAGAAAGGGCCAGCTGCCACCAGTGCCAAGAAATTAGCACTGTGCCCACCAGCTTTGCTCTGGCTACAGAATGTGCAGCTGACAGAAATGGAATTTATATAATGGAATTTAATTCATCCCTGTTGATAGTTTGTTTACATTCTTTTACAAATTAGGATTCCTGGGTTTAAAACATTTCAGTCCAATGCACTGATCAAAATTCAATAAAATAAAATATTCCTGAGGTTTTTGTGCACTTTTAAAAGTTTAGTGACTATTCTTCAAGCTGACTTTTCTTTACAACTGGACTAAAACTAGACTGAATTGCTCCACTAAAGGTCACATACTTAACACAATCTGGTCACTGCAATTTGTCTCATTAGAATTAGTTTTAATTTGTACAACATGTTACACATAAACTCTATCCTGCAATGTTTTACTGAATTAAGTAACACAATTAAGGAGTTAAAGAATAACAGATGGGGAAAATTAGAGTGTATAATCCAAAGATAATAGATATCTCTAAGTAACATGTAATAAATGATAAGCAAGTCAATAAAGTGAGGAATGATACAAGGCAGCTTTTTCATAGAACAAAAGTTGAGGGAAGGTAACTCCTACACTCAGAGAAGAGACAGGGCAAGAGGACCAATGCTCTCTAGAGGAAAAGCCTGCAGGAAAAGAAGTAGAAAGACCAAGGAAATCCGTAGGGAGAAAAAGGAGTTTTCTCAATTATATGTGTAAAAATTCCAGCATAGAATATTGTGAATTTCATTTACAGCAAGGAACAAAAGGATTTTTCCTTCTCTGCCAAAATAATGTGGCAGCTTTTAATTTTTTTTAATTAAAACTAATATTTAGCATTTTCAACACCTAAGTATTATTCTTAACTAGGAGATGGTGTCCTAGTATTTCCAAAACTGTTCAATAATAGAGTTTTTCCTGTTCTATAGACAGATTAAAAAATAACTGAGTTAACAGTTAAGGACAATTCAGAAACTTTGAGCCTTGTAAATATGCAAGATAAATTAAAGGTATTTTTTATCTTCCAGGTGGGAAATGCTTTGCCCAAATCAGGCTCCTCCAACAGTAACTAGAACAATCTGTGGCAAGTCTGACACACAGATCAGCACCTGTGCCCTCAGTGTAGGAATGGCTTCTCCCTCTCAGAAGGGTCAGTGAAAAAATGGTATTTACTGTAAAGCAGCACTTGTAGCTCTGTGGCTGAAGGAAAAATGGAAAAGTGTTGTTGCTGATGGGCTACAAGGCAAGAGCTTAACGACAGCAGTGTTGTAAAGCATTACTCTCTGGAAATTTGGCATTGCTGCTGATTTTCTGAAAGGAAAAAAATTCCTTCCTCCTACTGGTGCACGGAAAGTAAAGAGGGTGACAAGCATCTGAGTTCTGCAGAACAAGAGCAGGTCCTGCAGATGGTGTGCACCCTGAACAAGGTGACTGTGTTTCTCTAAATACAATACAGCTGCCTCTCAATTCGTGCTCTGGGAGGCTGTAGGGGAAATGCCGGTTTAGTTTGGTTTTGTTTGTTTTGAGGAGGGAATTTAACTCAAAAATTCCAATTAAAGCAGTCCTCAGTGCTTTCACACAGTCACACACTGCTGCACAAGCACTGCTGCTAAGCCTCCAGAAGATAAACAGCACGATTTCTCTGTTGCTCCAGTTGCACTGTGAAGTGATAGATGGTACCTCTGTACTTCTGGGTTTCAGCAAGATGGTAACTCTGTACTTCTGGGTTTCAGCAAGATGGTAACTCTGTACTTCTGGATTTCAGCACTTGCCCAAAGCCCCAAGCAAGGCTCATTAAACCCAGTCTCACACACACCTTCTGCAGCAGGACACTGAGCAGAGCCAGAGCATAAAGATTCGGGAAGGGTGCTCACTAAGGACTCAGAGCAAAAAGATCTCAGCAGAAGATGATTATTTTATCATCATCTTCCACCTTCTCCAAGGACAATTTAAAAACCAGCTGTTAATAAAGATCCTTCGAGGGATCCAAGCTGCATGGACTTGTGTGATTTCATGACTTCTGTCCTGACACAACCACAGGGATCACACAGCACATGCTGAAGTCTTTTTAAATGTTTCAAGGAACAGAGACTACTCACTTGTGGTTACTTCTTCATTAGAGGTTTTTAAAATTCTTGGCTGCTTAAAAAAACTAAACAAAATTAAAAAAAAACCAAACAAATCCCACCTTGTTTCACTGAGACACAGCAGGACATTTGTCTCTTAATGAACCAAAAAAAGCCAGAAACAAATTACATTGATCAGAATGTCTCTAAGAAGATTTATAAATATTTGTATATAATTTTAAATGAACTGTAAAAACCAATCAGTGCCAGTGTCCAGTCAAAGGTAACATTTGTCTTTATGACTTTTACAGCTCTCCCTCCTCCTGCCATTTCCAAAATGCCGAGCAAATAGTGATCAGGCAGCATTTAGGAGACTCTTATTTTAAAACCATCCATCTTGAGCTTTCATTTTAGAAAGCAGCATCTGTTTTATCTTTTAGAACACACAAACAAAAGCAAAATCTTTCCTCGGAGTATTTACACTCAACTTTGGATATGTCAGGGAGTAGGAACTGGAAAGTAACATCCAGTGGACGCAGAGAAAACTCTTGAAGAGAAGCAGCCCACCAGAATTAGGATAGGATTCCTGACTAATAAATGACAATAAGATGTTTTTGTTAGCATTATTTAATGTAGGGTTTAAGTGCTTTAGAAAATGGTATCAATATAATTAATCCTTCCTTTTGATGGAGGAGACAAAGGCACACAATGAGAGGCAGCGTGTGACTCGAGGTGCTCCAGCAGTGTGGGAAGAGACAGAAAAGCCCTTCCCAGTCAGTGCCACAGGCAGGAATTCCTCTTCATGCAATCCATCCAGCGAGCCTTGCTGCACGTGGGGAGAGTGTTCTGCCAGCCCAGACACAGCTCTGACACCACACAGACCCGTTCTGATAGGAAAACCTTTCCTCTGGAATTCTCCAGCACCACTGAACCTCTGGATCACTGACAAAACCAAGGCTCCCAGGGCAGGGATGCTCCCACACAAATCCAAGTCCTCCACTGCACTGGAAGTGAGATTAGAACACAGGGGAACTAATTTGATTTAGTGGGGACACCACACACCTCAGAGAGGAGGGACTGAAGCCCTGACATCACAAGAAAGAAATTATTCCCCCCATCATTTTCTATTTTTGTCAATATTTTCTTGATGGTAAAGCAATGTGAATTCAAAGCTCTCTCACTGCTTATTAATGTTAGTACTTTTTAAAATAGAAATTTTTATTATTTAAAATAGAAACTGTATGGAGGTACCTTTGTTTTAAGCTAATTTTAAAAAGCACTGGTTCTATACTGTTGATCTGTTTTGGGGTTTATACTTTTGTCTGTTGAGCTGTTCTGGAAAGAAATACTATGTATTTTCAAATTCTAGATATCAGTAGGCAATATCACCCTCCTCTGACCTCCCCAGAGATTCAGGAGCCTCCACAGCCCTGCCTGACCACTAAACAAAAAAAATATTTGCAGTTTATTTGTTATATATTTTTAATTATGATGAGTTTTTATTTTAGAAGGTAAAGAATAAAACATGCACAGTCTTTGGCTAACTGATCAACGTCTGGAGCAAGACTCTCTTTTGACTGATTTGTCTTAATTCTGCCTTTGTTAATGATGAATATTTTTATACTAAGGAATTTTTTTGCCCTTCACTAATATATTAAAAGAAAAAATACCCTGCCAGTTAATATTTTTGTGTACCTAATCATCACACTGTAGAATGGAAACAATATTCACAATACTATTTATTTAATATTAATTCAGGCTGTGATCTTGTACTTTAGCTAAGAAAGTAAGATTTTTTTCCTAGGATTAAGTAGCAATTACATATGTGAAGATCTAGGTTTTATTTTTTTACCAAGTTGTCCTGAAAGAGGCCAATTATACAATTTGTTTGTATGATCACTGCAGACATTCCTGTGGCTATATAAAAAGTGATAAAAATGATAGAGAATTGGTGGATAGTAAAACCAGCTTGAATTTCCATTCATTCCAGTGAGGTAAAAATGAGTTGTGAAGTATCTGAATGCAGTGCAGTGAGAAAAACAACATTCTGTTTATAGCCCAGGCCCAGTTATCAGAGGGCCTTTATTCTGTTCTGTGGTAAAAAGTGGACCTGTGCAAGAGGGGCACACTGGTGCTTGAGCTGTAATTGAAACTGTAAAAACAAATTATAATAATGGACCAGCAATATCCACTCCACTGATATTCAGTAGACTGCAGGAACAGGTACTGAATCCCAAGACAAAAGACAGAGGAGTTCCATGCACCTTTTCCCTTTTTGTAATATTTTAGCTTCTCTTTTCCTTCCACAGCTTCACCTTTTTGTGTCTTCCCTGCTATGGATCGCTTAGCCCTGAGAGTCCCAGTGAAACACTGCAGATGGAAGAAGATCCATTCAGACTGGTTTGTAGCCATAATTCATTTTTCTGTGTGGATGTGACATCTAGATTTATTAGACCAAGATGTAATACCACAAAGTGGTTCACTCGAGCGGGGATATTCACTCAAGATTCAAGTGTTGAGGTGAGAGCAGCTCTGTTTCATGGGAGGATCCACAAACCCAGCAGCTCTTCAAGGACTCCAGAGCTGGTCACCCTGACCACTACAGCTGCATGACACCCTTACAAACCTCATTCTCCTGCTTTATCCACAGCAAAAAAAGAATCACTGAACATAAATATATAATTTCTTCTTTTTCAATGACTATTCACGTTGGTAAAGCACCTTTGAGAATCCCACTCCACGCACAGGAAGTTTATCACTCAGTAATGCCATGCTTTAGGAAAAGGCTTTTAAATAGAATGTAGGTGTTATAAGTAGAGAAAATAAAACTCAAGTACACTAGTAGAACAAACAAGCTAACATGACACAAATCTAAACCAAAATTAGCTTTCAGCTGAAGTGTACATAAAATGGTGAATTCTTCCAAAGGAGAGTTAAACTCACAATCATTCTGCTCAGCTTACTGAGGGTTTTATTTGAACATTTCAGTAAATCAGCTGCCAAGGACATAAACCTTTATTGAAAACTCAGCTAAAATTGAGACAATTCACAAGAATTAACAGTGCTCCTAGGACTTCATTGCCACTGTCAAACCAGTCTGGCCTAAACAAGTTACAAGCTGAATTAATTTTCTTGAATCCACCCAAACACTGAGTAACAAAATCATACAGATTCTGCTTTGAAAACAGACTCATTTTTTATCCTCAAAAACCCAAAAATACTCATGGGGAGACTTGGGGGTGTGTGGATGGTTTACAGCAACTCTCAAAGGTGCTTGTGGTGTTTTTTGAGCCTTATTCCTGAAGCTGATGAAGGAACAATATTTTATTAAATCTGATTCATCAGCAGATGCCTCCTTCCAGAGACCCACACCAGTTCATTTGCATAAAGCCACTTCCAGAAATGAATTCGGCTTTCCTCCGACTCCCTGTCAAGCATCTTGCTGAATTTCAGATTGACAATGTCAGCTCACAAAATTGAATTAAATGTAAAAGAGCTGACCAGGGAGGAGGGAAGAGTGGCTCCTGCACAACAGACTCAGTGTGTCCACACTTTGCTGTTTCATTGTTGAGGCACTCCCAAATCAAAGAACATCAAATTCCAGCGTGATTTGATTTCATCACTGCTGGGAATGATGATGACTTTCTCAAAAGTTCACTAAAGTTATGTGAGTCTCCAGGAGAAAATATGCCCAACAGTAAAACTTGACTTATTACCCCAAAATTTTTTTCAATTTATGACACCTCCTTAGCAAGCTTTTGAAAAAAAAAAAATAGCTAAAGGGGTGTCATGTGTCATACGACAAAAATAGTCTTATCAGAAAAGGAAATTTAACTTCATTATAAGACTTGGAAGGTTTACATCCTGGTATTATTCACATCATTACTTCCAGATGTCATGCAGAAAACCAACAATCAAGAGACAGAAACTAAGAGTCAGTCAAAAAATATCCACGAGTATCTGCATCCCAGTTCCATGCACAAAGATTCCTGTTTGCTTCCAGAAAGGAATTCACCGTGGAACCTTTTATTATCCCAGCTCAGATGCAATCACTCTTCCTTTCTTTGAACATTAAATTTGTGGAAAGACAACTCTAAATACCAGGGAACTGTGGCTAACGCAGAAAGTGATTTTCTAACTAAACCTATCCCACCCTGTTAAGTTTATACAATTATGATATAGATTATATACAACTATAACACATATGGTTCCAATGCTCTTTCTAGCTTGTGCTCTTTGTTCAGTCTTTCTGAATCATAGAAGGATGTGAAGGAAAAAAGGCAAAACAAACACTAAATGTTAGGTTTGGAATGCTTTACCAACACTTTACCAAAGACAATAATGGAACAGAAGTAGTTTTATACATATTAAATATTTTCAACTGTCAGGTGTGGCCTATGTGCTTTGATTAGTTATATTAAATAAGAGCCTACATTTATTTCTTCATGGATAAATTGCATTTGGAAGTATTAAGCACACCATATGTTTGTCTTCTTCAGAAGGTTCTACAGAATTAGGAAAATAGAATCTAAACCAAGTATTTTCAGCTAAACTGGAAGACAATTCACTCTAAGACAAAGGAGATTATTCTTTCAGCTTTTCCCTAGTACTTGGTAATTAGAAGCATTTTTAACCAGGTCAAAATCACGTATCATAGGACAATGTCAATGTCCTCTGCCTGCAATAGTCCAGAGGGACTACTACTGATTATTTTATTAAATTCTGTGCATTATTCCATAGGCTACCTCCCTGTGGATTCACATTCTGATTTTGTCACTTCCTATGGCAGACAGTGTCTGTGACACAGAAGTCAGCAAATAATCACCTCACTGAAAACTTCCAGCAGCTCCTGAGCCCTGGTTCTGCTCAGGGGATGCTCAGCAGCCTCAGCAAGGACCGGAGTCCAGCCCACACATGGGAGATTTTAAAGAGGAGAGAAGGCCCAAATGAACATGTTCTAATTCCCTCAGTTGTAACTCAGCTCCTTTAAACCCCAAGGGGAAGGAGCCCCGTGCCCATGAGTGAAGAAGGAAAATGCAGGACCTGAGGGCTCTGGCACACAACCACTGCCTCTGGACCAGAAATACCAGTGCTTTTAGCAGTGTCATGGTGCCCCTGGCTAAAGAGATGGAAGTATATTTACACGGAACAGGTTCTAAACTGACTGAATAAACTATTAAAAATGAATTAATATTTTCTTGGCCTTTCAAGCATCTTCTTTGGTTATTAGAATGAGGCATTCATTAAAGCCACAGGATTAAAAACCACATTTTTACTTTATTGTACCGAACCTTTAAAACGTAGATAAAAGGTAGGATGAAGTGGAAGCTGCAGATTGCAACAGTACCTGAGGGAACCTGCTTCCTTCAAAGGCCATCTGCATGTTATAGAAATAGCAATAGCTCCAGTGCAGAGTTTGCTCCTCAGGGCACAGTGGTGATGTGAGTCTGAGACTCGTGAGTGCATCTCTACCAGGGCTGGGTTTCCATAGTGCTCAGAGGCCACCCTCTCACCTAGAATCCTCTCTCCCAGCTGTGTCTGTGGGGACAGAGCCTGGGGATGGAAAAGGCTGAAGGACAGTCATGCTTTGGGCTGAAACATGCAATGCACCAGAACTCCACACGCTCTTGAGTGGCCTACCCATTTTAAAGGTAGTTCTTCAAATGTCTTTTGTAGGGCTCCTATGACTCTTCAGCATCACTGATAAACCCTAACATGGCGAGTTTGTGACACATGCCCCTTCTCTGGCAACACTGGAACAGTTCAGACAACTGGGAGAACACCCATTTGACTGTGGTCAGTCCTAGTCCAGAAGAAAGGATTTCCAATTTGTCCGTAGGAATGAAGTCACAGAAGCCAAACAGACCCAAGTTTTTTTTGTTTGCTGTTTTTTCTCTAACTTGATAAACAAATCCTGCCCAGGATGCTTCGCAGATTCCTGCTCTGGGGGTATCTGTGCACCCAAGACTCCAACACTGCAAGCATCTTTGCTAAGGTAGCATAAAATTTCAGAGCACATAGTTAATGTTCAAATGGCAGAGTATATTGATTCTCTGCCCAACCCCTAGTATCTTAAGTTTACCCAGAAGACTATTTTATTTAATTAACTTGGTGCTTTATTAATATAAATATTCCACTATTGATCATAAGAGAAGCTGACGCATGTTTGAGTCAGACATACATCAGATCCATTTAATGGAGCTCCACTTAGAAGAGTAGTTGGCTCTAAATCAAGGTAAATGGCAGCAAGTGCTCCTCTGGGATGACAGGGCTTAGCTGAATCTATAACATTTTTACGGAGCTAGTTTTCTTAAAAGCAGAAAACGTATGGAAATTAGATATGAAAATGGTCTCTCCTTGCACGTATCAATTAAGCATGTCAATACCTTAATTAAATTGCTCAACTTAATGAGATTTATACCAATGAATATGTTTTATAGTTATAATAGCTTTTTTGGCTACTGTTCAAGATGTCAAATAAATTGTAAAAAGAGGATTAAAAAAAGTAGTAATTGACATTCTGAACTGAAGCCAGTATTTTTTCTCCTCATTTTTTCCCTTCATTCATGTGATTTTGGAGAACATATAAATAAAGTAATGAACCCTGTAATAGCTTTGCTTTTTAAAATGTCTTTCTTTTCCAGTTCTAATCCTTCTTATCAAGTTCTCTAAGTAGCACACCATTTGAATTAAGAAGCACTTCAGCCTAAATGATTATAGGGTTTTTCCCCTTTGAGGCTCACTAAGATGCAAAAACGAAGAAAAACTTTTCTCTCTAGACATGAAGTTACTACAAAGACTTCTTGTCAGATTAGGGCAGCATAAATGCCTCAAAGCACAAGGATCTTACACCACAAGCAATAGGCACCTCTACTCCCATCCTGGACTGCTTCCAATTTTCTTATCCACTTTCTCTGGGGTAAAAAAAGAGCATTGGATGCTGCATTTCTTGGCATAACTCCTGGTTCCATACTAAATGTACTGTGCAACCTTGACAAATCCATCAGCTGTGTCAGTGACACCATTCTACAGCAAATGAGCTGGGCTTTGGTGATCCTTGTGGGTCCCTTCCAGCTCAGGATATTCTAAGACAAGGAATTCTATGTGAGAAATGCCTGACTTTCATGTAAGAATGAAGCATCTTCTCAAGTGGGAAGTGTTGCAAAAGCGCCTTCCCTGCAATTGCTGCAGACACCCCCAGCAGGACTGCAGGTGAACAAACAACACAAAGCATCTTGTCTCTGCCAAAAACAGAGGAGAAAGTTCTGTTCACAGAACTCTCTCATTGCCTGGCAAAAAAAAACCCAAACAAACAAACCAAAAACTGAAGATAACAAAAACAATCCCAGGGGAGCTTCAAGTACAAAACCCCTAAGTAAAACATGAGCATTTATTATTCCTTCACCTTTCCTCTCAGCTGAACAATCTATTGAATTTTATTTGAAGAGTAATATCCAGCTCAAGCCTTTGCATAATTTAAATTTCAGGTTCCTATTCAAGTGAAGAGATTCTGCCTGTAAATATTTCAAGAAAGTATTTATTTAGTTGTGCTATGAACTGCACCAGGTTTTTTAAGACCTCTAACTAACCTGTAATTAAAACCAAATACAGCTTGACAGTGGTCCTTCAGAATCAAGAATTGGAGCAGCTATGTGCTTTTTCATGTCTTCTCTCTGGTCAGTAAGAGACAAACCTTGTGTTTTGACTTTATTTCTTATCCTTATTAAATGTTTTTTCTGTAAAGCCAACCTAATTTTTCTTCTTTATCAAAACACTAGATCGATTTCTTTAGCTGAATTCCATGCCAGCATCTGTGACAGTGAAGGATAAACTCCTTGATATAAAGGAGTTTGTTAGGTTAAAAAAAATAATCTTGAGAACAAGGGCTGAAATGTCAGGAAAGAAGAGGAGGAATAATTTGTACAAGCCTCATCCTACCTTTTCCCATTATTTTTACAAATATCTAAGACATAAACTGATTTTTCAGTTAGCACAAGCAGAATTTGCTGTATTTATGGCAGTGATTTTCATGTACTGAAGTGCTATTATTTAAATAAAATACCAAGTAATTTCTGGTCAGATTCTGGTGCCCACTGTTTTCTCCACATAGGTGAACTGCAATCAGATGTTTTCTGTTGGAATGGCATCATTTCACTTGGAGTGTTTGGTTACATCCTGGAAATTCCAGCTGACCATTTCAGTGGAGCTTTCCATCCCTTCACTGCTGCAGTGAGTAGGCTGGGCTAAAGAAACATCAAACACTAATTCATTCACTAATCATTTAGCAAACACATTGCTAAATTTATAACAAATAAACTACATTTCAGGAAAAAACTACCCCTTCTAGCCAGCTGATGGCCTAAAAAAGAGGTTACAAACCAAAAAAGTCAAAGCTTTCCCACTTGGCTTTGTCTGCTGTGACCTCTCCACAGAGCAGAGTCTCTTCATATCAGAGACTGGATGTGGCCTGTGTTATCTTCTCAACATTCACAACTGCATTTTTTCCCCCTTTTTCTACACTAATGGCATTAAATTGCTTTGTTACCTCACAGTTTATTCTCAGAATATCTCCCCTTTTTCTTTTGTGCCTGAATTTCATTCTCATGGTCATTTGTGAAATTGTAGATGATAGGGTAATATTTTTAATTTAAATAAAAAGCTATTGAACTTTGACTTTTGACATTTAACACTAAATATTTTACATAAAAAATTGCTGACAGGTGTGACATCTCAATACATCACTATTAGAGACAGCATTATCTACATGATAACTTTAGTTTTCCTAGGGAATGTCAGAATCCATGAAGCAAAGAAACTGTATAACAAATTGCTGGGTTATGTATAATTTCTTAAGAGGCATTTATTTTCCAAGTTTTTCATCCACTAAAAATGAAAAGCAGCACTAGTTTCAGCTCAAGCAATAATGCAAAGCAAAGCTGAGCCCTTTCCAACTGCTTAAGTGTTCCACATTTACGAATAACAGGAGGATTGGATTGATTAAGAGAGAATAAATTAATTTTTTTTTTACTTGGTACTCGTTCTAAACTAGATACAAAACTATCTTATAAAATGTGCTGTGGTCTTCCTGGAAAAGGATGAACACAGACATTCACAGATTTAAAGAAAAGTATTTAATCAAAAGACTTTCTGCAGAACCAAACCAAAAGTCATTGTTAACAGGGAAGTGCTATTAGGCTATTTAAATGTTTGACTGATTAGAGCTAATCACTTGAGAAAAGGACTGTTCTTTCCTCAGTGTTAATGAGATTGAAGTTTTGGGTATCTGACTCCAAATCACAGAAACTACAGAATCAAAGCTGGAACACCCTAATGAGCAGATTTTCTCATTACTGAAGAAGTTGCTCAGGATTTTTTCTTTTTAATTAAAAAAATAAGTTACAGGATTCTTTTGAAAATTCAAATGGAAACATGAAATTCAGGTGCTTGGATGCTCTCGTATTTTAAGCAGTTTCTCAAGGGCAGCATTTTCTGAGAATGACAAGCTGCAGAAAACTCAGTTTTATTGTAGCACCCCTGTCCTGCAGAAGCATCAGAAAATATTTTCTAGAGAAGCTTCTCCAAACTTTTGGTGCTTTGCAGTACTCAAACTTGCATATGCAGACATCAGTAATACATAAAATAAAATAAAATAAAATAAAATAAAATAAAATAAAATAAAATAAAATAAAATAAAATAAAATAAAATAAAATAAAATAAAATAAAATAAAATAAAATAAAATAATCCACCTCTATTTAAACTACTTCAAAAAGAAAATGATGCTCCACTCACAAGAGCCTCCCCCTGGGTTGAGCACTGCTGCTCACACCACGCCCCAATTGCTGCAGTGACCTTCAAATTAGGACCCCAGAATGCAACACCTCAGTTTTATAAACAGAAAACACTGCTCATTTACTTTAAACCAAGGCTTCAACACATTCCAAAATAAATAACTGTCCTTCAAATAAAACAGAACTACTGCTTTCATTAGTTGTTGCTTTAAGTTTTGCAAGATGAAGAGGTACTTTTAACTTAAATGTCAAATTATTATTAAAAACAAACATGTCAAGAGCAAATAATTAAAGAATATCTATCTTGTGAATTTATTTATATTTAAAAGAGAAAAGACATTTCTTCAAATCTAGGTATGCAATTATGCAGCAAATAAAGTCACAGTAATAAACCAATTTTTAGCACCTAATGCTAAAACTTTCACTTAAGTATTCGTCTGTAGGCTAAAAGAGAAATATGTTACAAATATTGTTTAAAACTAATAAAATATTTTTTCATGTGAAACTAATACTACATATTTCACTTTTCATGAAATCAGCTAAGATTATCGATGCATGCAGCCAAAGTCTGTTGGATAAGGGATTGATTAATGTTTGGAAATACTAAAAGGAAGCAGAGTACCCAGTGTGCCCCACCTTCCTGGAGGGTTTGGTGAGACAAAAAGTCAGAGTTTCTCTGTGTTTAACATGGTAACAACTCTCATCTGCCTGTGCCAAAGTGAATCCATTCTGCCTCACATCCCAGCACCAGCACAGCACAGCCAAACCTTGGAGAGCATTTCTTATTTTCCACTTTGAATGGGAACTTTTAGCACTTGATCCAGAGTCAGAAGTGCAGGCCCAGAAGTTCCCAGCTTTCATTAGATAATACAGATTATAGATCAGGGGACCTTAAAGTTCAACTTATTTTTGAACACGTATTTAAGAAGTTACAAAATACTGGACAGATACATCAAGTGCTTACCAGAGTGCTCTCTTCAGAAACTTGTTTTTGAGTAGAGAAGGATTTTTTGGATGCCTTCAGCAGGCTCAGATTTGTAAAGGTTCAGCTCCTTCCACAAGAGAAGACATTAAAAAAATAAAAAGCACCTAATTTAAAGCAAGGCCTTTATAGATGGTTGAGGTGCCACTTTCTGGTTCAGTGGGGAAGAAGAGCTCAACATTTGCCTTTTTTTACTCCTCACACTTTCTACCATGGATCTCCTCAGTGACCCCTCACTGAAGCAGGTGAACCTGTCCTAAGGCAAGGCTGGCTCCACACTGCTCACCCCAAACCCCGCGGGCTCCAGGCTGGAGATGCTGCTCCTGCCAGGGACAATCCAACCCCACTGCCAACAACAGCAGGCTGGGAGCAAAGCCCATCCCATCAGGAATGCTCCAAAGCCTCCCAAAAGAAGAAGAAATGATACTTCTGACTCAGGAAAAGGGGCTTTTCTTGGTGTCAGCCGCTGCAGAACAGACCATGGGTGAAGTTTGCTGCTTGAGTGGTGGCAGCTTCGCTTCTCTCTCCCTCTGTTGTTTTGAAAGGGAAAATGTGAGACTGCAGGGGGTTCCAAATTGCTTTTTCAGCTTGGTATAATGACAAAGGTTGGCAAGCCTCATTTCCAAATGCAAACTTTCTTTTCTCAAGGAAATGTATGATTTTCAGGTGACTTTACATTTAAAAATAAGGTTTATCCAATATGACCTTTAAAACCTCCATCCTTCTGCCAACATTGCCACGGCTCAGTGGTCAACTTTTATTGCTTTTATTTGCAACCTATTCTACTAAGAAAACAATGTACTTTCTAAAGCTTGAATGCCTGCTATCTTTATGGTTTTAATTTACTGACAATGCCAATTGTTTAGGTCTTCCAGTGATTTATCGAAAAATTGTTATTTCACGCTAAACAACTTGCATAACAAGGATGGAAAAGAGGGCAAGAAAAATCAGTGGGTTTAGGTGAACTCGATAGAACTATGCAATTTATTAATATTTTAGGCTAAACAAATTTTTGCTGAGCTATTGTCTCTAGGCAAATAATATCCAAGTGCAGACAGGAGAGACAAACAATTAATAAAAGTCACTCAAATGTGAAATTCATAACTTCATTTGTTCACAATTTCAAGAGCAGCTCACAATCTCATATTTAAGTTAGGTACTTCTTTATGTCCTTTCAAGGAAGATTAGACTGAATTATTATCTAGGGAATATTTTTTGAAGTGTATACAGTTATACGTATTTTTACGAAGCTGATATTATATAAGTGAAATTTCATGTTCTGGGACGTATTGAAAATACTTGATTGTATGAGAAACCAACAAAAACAAAAAGACCCCATCCATGCCCTACACACATACAAAACCTCTCACATTAATAATAAATTAATTTGGAATAGGGAAGAAAATCTAGAGAATTAAAAATTGTCTCAGGTTAAATCCAACTATGATGATAAATAAGGAGTGCAATATTCTATTCTCAGTGACCACTACCAAAAATTGAATGTCTGCAGCTCAGTTTAGTTTTTAGATTTTGTTGATTTAGTTTTTTTTCTCTTGCTCTTTCACCATATATGAGCCAGGCTGATTATTGCTGATACTGTGTTTAACTTAAGACATTGGGACTTATCATTATCAGAACCTAAACAACATCATGGGGATGGGGAAGTCAAAGACTTAGGAAGTTGATTTAATTTCCTTTTGGGCTCTCACCAGTCTCAAGCCCCACCAAAGAGGAACAATAACTATGAGAGCTACAAGGATGATTTCCTCAGTGCCATTCCACACACACAGACAATATCTATGTATTCCTCCCTGGTCACTTTTCCCTGCTTCCATCTCTTGCATAGTTTATATTTCAGTTTGAGTTCCTCCTTGGCACCTTTGCTTGAATTCCTGCTCATCAGGGTGGACTGGCTGAGCTTGGAGCCTATGGCAGAGGGTTTGAACTATAGGAGCTTTAAGTTCTCTTCCAACATAAATCCTTCCATGCCTGCTGATCCTGCAACATGACACACTGTGCTTCTGGTGCAATCAATGTCACCCAGAGCCAGTTTGAAACTCGACAAATAAATGGAATTTAAAACATTTTCGTGTAAGGGTGCTCTGGAATCATTTTGTTGTGCTCAGTAATATATCTTTCTGACAGCCCTCAACTGAACTCATATGTGAGTAGGCAAACAGTGTTTGTCCTCTTTTCTGTAGAGAATTCGAAACTTTGTCTTTCCAAAGACAGGAGGCAGGAAAAGGGAGAGGAGGGAAGAAGGGAAATGGACAAAGAGCCATTCCAACACACACTATAAACTGGAAGTATTTCCAAAGCAGTGCCACTGTTTTTATGTCACTAACTGCTTCCTTTTATCTTGCTGGAAGCAGGAATGCAGGGAGAGCTCCATGGGACAGCCCAGCCCAGCGTGGAGCAGGGCACTGCTCTCATCTGTGCATATGCATCATTTACTGCACTTGGCATTACTGCTGCCCTTCATTACTGCTAATGGAATCCCAAGGTCAACCACCAGTCATAAATGTCCATTCTAAATAAAATGTATGGAAGACACCCTCCCCAATGTCTTTTACAAAGGTTCCTGGTCAGACCAGGAGTGTCAAATACCCAGTTGACCTTTCAAGATAAAAGACATTATCAGCTGCATGGATTTAGATTTTAATCTGTCTCAGTTAAGCACACCCACCGAGATTAGATATTTCCTGTGGGCTGTTCACAGTTTGTGACATGTTTTAGCAATATTCATTTTCTCTCCCCCCTGTTCACAGTGCTTCTCCCACATGGTGGTCTCACATCATGCATATGCATGAGGCCTGTGGTGGGAGTACTGGTATTGTGACAGCAGTGTAACACTCCTTGGTATTTTGGTATTAAAAAATATATCTTTTGTATATTTAGTTTGCAGGTCCATCCCTTCTCACACAGAACAGCTGTAAATCATTAAGGAAAACCCCAAACCCCTCACTGGGCAGGATAATAATGATAGAATTCAGAGATAAAAAAGAAAAAAGACCCAACACTATGACAGAGAAAGTAAAAAACGCCAATCTAATCAACCTAAAAATCATAGACAATATCATGTAGAATTTTCAATGCTCTGACCATAGCATAAAGATACTTCTGTATAATTCAATTGCACAGGGATTTTTAACTTCCCCTAAAACATTTGTTATAGAGCAGAGATTTACAACTTTCCAAACAAGACTGAAATGCTTTATTTATATTGCAGGTTTGCAGATCCCTTTTTAGTTTGGCTTTTTTTCCCTCCAGTTAAGACAGCAGATGTAGTCTTCTAGATGTACTAAGAGATGTAAAAATAATACATTTTTAAAATGTTTTGAAAATCCTGGTAAATGCCCCATTGGATGGAAACAGGTTAACAAGAGAGCACAAAAATGTTTTACTTTTGCTAAATAAGTTTTACAGAGCAAGTATTATTGTCATACTGTACATGCACCTGTCTGCTTAGATCAAAAGGGTTCATTTTATAAGCATTTGTTCAAGCACATTGCTTGTTTCAAAGGAGCTACACAAGCCAGATGCCAAGATCATACAATAAACAACCATGCCACATCTAATGAATTAAGAAAACCACATGAAGAAATTTTCACATGAAATCAGGTAATAACAGAAAAATAAAGAAGAGGATATACTGAAATAAGTAAAAAAATCTAATAGTCAAATTGTAGAAAGGTTCTGAACATGAAGACTGATACATTACTGCCTTTATATCATACCTGCTTTACTCTAATAAGTAAAAAAAATTATTCATTTTAACACTTCAAATAAATCCATACACTAGTAAATATTGCAGAGAAAGGATTAACTTTCTGTTGAGGGATCAGAATAAACGACGAGATTAATTAAAATTTTATCATACCATTTCTTAGAACAAAATTCTGCATTTAACTACACTGCTGTGCTGTTAAAGCTCGCATCAAACAGGCCGACAGAGGCTACTTGAAGACAGACAAGCAAAAAAGCTGAAAAGGGATGTCTGGGCTCATTACAGATGCTAATGCAGGGTAATGACCAATTAGATTTCTTTTTTAAACAAGGTAAAAGTGGTGTAGGAGTCCAGCTGTGCTGCTAACAGAAGCCAAAGGAACTGCAAGGCGCTGGGAGTGCTGTGATGTGCATTATTAACCCAGTGCCAGATAAGCCTATATCCAGAACAGTATTAATGGCTCAGAAAAACTCCCTGCTCTTTCAGCTTGAGCCCTCTGAAGATATTTGCATTTTCAATCCTTTTTCATACAGATTAGTTACAGGGTGGTAAAGCCATAGCCAGTGGAACAATATATCCTGTATATATTGCAGGGAGCAGCAATATGAATTTTTTCAAACTTTTGCAGCACAGCCGTGGTTCTCTTCACGTGGGAGAGGTGGCTCTGCTGAATGTCACACCTGGGTGTTCTCCTGGCTTGGGCTGGTCCAGTTCCAGCCTTCTGGAATCAGCAGCCCTGTTGCCAAGCTGAAGGGACCGTGGCTGGCACTGCAATGACCAGTGCTGAGAGCGAAGCCCTTGGCAGCAGGATAAATGACACCAATAATGCAGAAGAATGTGGATCTCTGATCCACAAGATACCCCCAAACCACCAAACCTCAGCAACAGGAGCCCTCCACGGTATGTTACAGCATTGTTAGGTGGTGACAAGATGATTAAAATTCAGGTCAGGATTGGATCAGCTCAGTAACACTGGCTCCCACATCTTCCCCTCCACCTGTAACATACCTGCATGTGTGGTCATACATAAACATCCTATTAACTGCTAGATTGCATATGTAAACTTGATTTATTTCAAATGCTATCACAGACCCCATCTGATTAATTAGAATGCTCTAAAAGCATTATATATCTATAGCTCAAAAACACAGCTAAAACACAGCTAAAACACTGTAGAACAGCTACATTTCATCAAGATGCAGCCATTATTTAGAACAATTAATAGTTCATCGCTAAATCTGCAGGTCTAAAGCTACACTTGTTATGAGTATGCAAATTCAGAATCATGGAAGCATTTAGGTTGGAAAAGACCTCAGAGATCACCAAGTCCAAGCTTTGAGTGATCACCACTCAACCAGACCATGGCACTAGGGTGCCATATCCAGTCAGCTCTTGAACACTTTCTATCACTGGAGAATATTTTTTAAATCAAGAATAATCATACCACATTACTGTAAGATTTCAGAATAAATATAACTCCATCTCTGAAAGAATTCACTGAAAGAACCACTGAGTTACCCAGAAGTGAGATTCCTGAACTGTACTCACTGTGATCAGGTTTCATGTATATGGAACATTCAGGTTTTTTAAGATTTATTTCACGCTTTATAATACTAAGCAACTAAAATAATATGGATTAGAAGGACATCTGTGGTTGTAGTGAAACAAATATGTGTTTCTGTTTGTCTTATATACTGTACAGATACACCCAAAATGCTTTAAACATGTATATGCTTTTTTTAACTTTCAAGCTTAGAATGTATTTGCCTGAAGGAAGCTTCTTTTGCACAGAGTGGTTGATGTCCCAGCCTTCAGCACTGTCAGAGAAAGCCCTGTGAAGTTCAGCAGTGGTTGCACAGTGCTGTAGTTTGAAGAAAGAATCTCTTCACTGTATTTAAGTGAATGTGGAAATCTCTCATGGAAAGCAGACAGCACACACCTCAGCATTAATCCCGTGGTGTCTACTGTGAAAACTGTTTTAAAAGCCAGTAGAAGGTCTGTATGAAGTTATTCTGTTAAAGATCACACATCTAACAAGATCCTGTCCTAATAAACTCATGTCACAAATGTCAGCCACCAATCCTACTGGAAAATGTAACCTGGATTTCTCCAGGGGAGCCAGCCAAACTACCAATACACCACGCAGAAATCACTGCACTAAAATACCTTCTGGATCTGCAGTACCACAACACTGATTAAAAAGTACATCAGTTGTGGGTTTGATAGCAGATGGAAGAGAATAAAAAGTAAATTGCAGCACACACAAAGGGAAAAAAGTTATCTTGCCAAGGAGCAAGTGATGTCTAAATTCAATACAGTAATAAAGGGTACTTCTGTAGTAAGCAGGCAGATCCCTAGTAAATATAACAAATGAATCCTGACACAAGTCCATTTAATACACTCTCTCACAGCCCCTTATGAATGTTCCTTCCACTAAAGCTCCACTGAGCCAATCTACTTCAATATTACCTTGTACTGCAACTCCTGCACTCAGCTCTGTCTCCCAGGGAATTCTTAGGAACTGGGCACTTGGCTCACCTGCCTCTTTGCTACCAAGGAATAAACCAGAAAATATTGTTAAAAGGTGATTCTAGAAATATTAAGGTTTCAGCATAATCAAGACTGTACCCTTTAGTGTTTGAGAAGGCTGGCTGGAGTTGTCATGAAGGAAAATACAGACACAGCTTGTAGACCAAAGATGTTGGAGAAAACGTATTAACCTGCTTTCAAAAATGAAAGAGTAAAATTCTTAAAATAAATGACCACTTCTCCCTTGCAAAAGAAATGTAAGTGTTATACAGCAGCTACATTACAAAGAAATCTACTGATGTAGAAATGGCCCCCTTGCACAAACCATGATCTTTACCCATCCTGTGCCCCACAACCTCTCTGCTCACAGAGAACGTGGAGAAGCTCCTGAATGCAAATGAGATGAATAGAACAAAATGACCTCAGGTTCAAATCCTATAAAATACCTCTACCTACGTTTTTACAAGCTCTTCTTTGAGATATGTTTAATTAAAATAAAACCATGATATATGCTGCTGTGCAGCCATTCTGATAACCAGAGTGGCTAAGAAATAACGATATAAAAGTTCCCCTTAAGACAGTTATTTTAGAAAGGCACACAGATTACTGCATCTGCCGCTTGTGGGTCATTTATCATATGCCTACTAATTTTTCCAGTGCTTCAAGCATGTTTCAGGAGGAGTTTATGGGAAAAAAGAAAGATAGGGCTTTTTTTCTTCTAATCTCTGCTTCACTTGGAAACAGAGAAAAAGTATTTTTCATGATAACTTTTGGTCTGAAGAAAATTTAAAAGGAGAAGATCTCCAGCCTTGCTGGGCTTCAGCTGATGTTCAGTGTGTTTTCAGTTAGAAAATGCACAAATTTTATTTGCTTGTTGTGAGTTTGCCAGAACGTGACAAATATTTATCTTTTTGCAGAGAATTAGTAGATGCCACCAGTCTCTCTCTGCTCTGGATAATCTCCAAAGGCTGTGACAATACAAAGCACATGAGAAAGCAGAAGGATCCTCAGCCTCCTTGTGGTGATAGCAAACTACTTCACTGCCTGGATCCAAAACATTTCAAGACAGCTTTTTAAATCTTTTTTATTGAAAAGAAAATGGAAGAAGATGGATTATGTTATCTATGCAAACCCTTACAGAGATGCCATTTTTGATGACAAAATAAGTTGAAAACCAAGTAATTTTCATCTAAATTCTTCAACTTTATTAAGACTCTGCTGTAGCTCTGGTTGGTAGGATGGGAAGAGAGCAGAGCCACAGTTAGTGCAAACTAACCAGATTTTCCTCCAGCAGGGTTTGCAGGCCACAAGGTTCTGCTCTATCTTCTCTCCTATAGAATATTTTCAAATCTTAACTTGGACTGACCTTTCCAAATTCTGCTTTCACTGGAGGGGAGAGTTTATTCCTTGCTGCCACCTGATTATTGCAGTCTCCTTATCTGCAGCATGCCTTGAGGAACTCAGGCTGCAAATAACCAGTCCCTGCACAAATACTGCCAGAAGGGCTGCTTTAGGAGACTATTATGGATAGACAGCTCTTAGGCACAGCTTTCCAAAACGGGGTGACCCCTGACCCTGCCAGCCCTGGCCACTCCAGCAGCTCTCCCAGGGCTGTCACCACCTGGAGCAGTAATTCACGTGCTGAGGTCACAGCTGGAGGTTTGACAGCCCCCACAGCACGAGTCCCACACGGCCACAGGGATGTTTGTTTGGAGCACTGCCTTTTACCCCATGAGAGATCATTGCAAAGGCCAAGGTCTGAGTAGCTCACACAACCTTCACAGCTGCATGGGTACTCATAAACAGCAAAGCCAGCACAGCCCAGTGCCAAATTCAGCATTAAGAATCCTTCCCCTGTGCTTTGTCAAGGCTTCCAATGCGCTGTCTGACAATTCTGACCTCCATGGGTTTGCCAGGAGCACTGCCCCTGGCTATGGGACAGGGAAACAGGCTTTCCTGCAGTGATTACAGTCTGGTGGACGGACACAGGGCGAGGTTTGTTCTTCCACCAGCAGCATCACTGCCCACCAGTGCAGCCCCATCAGAGATTAGGGCCCACTGGAAGAGCCCAGCTGGCTCAGATCAGCTCTGCCCACTGAAATGAGTCAACACTTCCCTCATTTGTACAGGGTAAGGTAATGGTGCTGATTGAGGCAACAGACACATTCCAGCTCAACAACTGGACCTGAGTCCAGGCGTCTGGAAACCAACACCAGGTGAACAGGTCACAGAAAATTGCAGCAAAATTGGGATTTATTTTTTTTTTAACAGAAATCTTAGGCAATCAGCAGTAGTTATACAGCTGGTGCCTGTCTGAATACAGAACAGCCATTCTTGAACTGCAAGGCCAAGCTTTCCTCTCTTCATCAGGGCTATAAAGCAATAAAACTTTTTAGAAGAGGACTTTTTAGAAAAAGCAGCCTAAGGAACAGGAGGAGGTATGAAAGACCTGTGATTAGCAGCATGGTGCTATAGTCTTAGGTCAGAACATGGCCTTGATAGTTTTCTGCCTAAAATCAGCACTAAAAGGTGAGAAAACAAACAGGTGTAAAGAGATAATTAAAATACTACCAAGTATCTTTTCACTGTTATCTCAGAGCTGGATAGACAGTCACCAGATAAAGCCATCTCAGTCACAGGAGAGTTTGGAAGGAACTCCTGGAGATCCTGTGGATCTCCCTTCTCAATGCAGGGCCAGCTAGAATGGGTTACACAATTTCCAAATTGCTTCATTTTCTGTACTTCAATTTGTGCCCACTGCAATGGGCACCACTGAGAGGAGCCTGAGCCCCTCATCACCATCCCCACCCACCTGGGTATTCACAGACAGTGACAGAACCTCCCTCAGAGCCTGCTGTCCTCCAGGATGAACAGCCCCAGCTCTCAGCTTCTCCTCAAAAGTCAGGTCTGCAGTTCCTCCTCTTTCTGACCCTTTGCTGGACTCTCTCCAATAAGTCTTTGGGGTTTTTTTTTGAGTAAGGTTCTTAGTTCTTAGAGACAAGTCTTGATCTTCAGCTCTGCCAGTGCCCCTACTAAAAAGGCTTTGGAAAGTCACTCACCTCCTGCAAAATTATAAAGCTCATATGCTGCAAATAGAAATATATATTTATGCATCAATGAAAACTGCATAATGGCTTTATGACATCAATTATCTCAAAAAAGGATGTCTTCAAAGTGCCAAGTATTCTTAAGGAAATAATGGCTCCTAACACAGGTTCTCTAATACTGTTGGTCTTCAAGCCTGACAGGTTATTGGTATAAATTGCATATAATTAGCTTTATTAAAGCCTAATACAGTACAGTACTAATATAGTACAATAAAACTGCTCTGTGAAGGAACTCCCTATGTTAATTAGCACTCCAGTCATAACCCATTCTTTTGCAGATTTCCTGGTCTGATAGAGCCATTGGACTCTACAGCCCACATCTTGCAGGAAGACAAGAATCTACCACAGAGACAGCCTGTTGTCAGTTTTATGTCAGCTCCTTTCTGCTCCAAGGCACAGTACATGGGTTGGACAGGCTGCAGACTACTCCAGCACAACACAGTTGGGTTTTAAGCACCTTCCATGTGCAATGAGATCTGAGAGGAGCCAAGAATGTATGGAAGAAAATTTTAGATTTAATGGAAAATGTGTGTATACATTATCAGAAATTACGATACAGAAAGATTTTTCCTGAGGAAAGGAATGCTGTCTCTCCCTCCTACATTTTGATAAATGAGGATCATTAGCTAGCAAGAAATCAAAAGAAACCTCTGTCGTTCCAATTATTTTCTTTGCTCCCATGGGTATGACAGCTTCACACAGAACATCTACAAAAGAGCAGTAAGTTTTCCATTCCCCCATAGCTAAACACTATTTCCAAGATCACATGTGAGCTTTCTTATAACTAACCTGTGGCTTTTTACAGTTATTGATAACAAATAGAAAGAGCTGAATGACAAAGCCTGGTTTCAAAGACCCGGTGAACACCACCTTTCCTGTCTTTTCCATTTAGCCACCAATTCTTCCCTCTCAAATAGGAGAAGCAGCCTTTCAGCCAAAGCAGAAGGACTTTCCTTCTGTAAGACAGCCTGGAAAGCAGGCAGTGAGCATCAGACATTGTCTCTTGTTGGAGTGGGTTCAAAATCTGCCCCTCCCTGCCAGTGCAGGGAGTTCCCAACAGCAAAGAGTGGCTCTGCTGGCAGAGCCCTTTAGCCTTTCTGTTGAAGTTGTGCCATTGACAGGAAGAAAATTAAACCTTCCAGAAAGTCAGAAATAGAAAGTAGCTGGTAAAAGAGTTGCCTGGAGGAAGGAAAAGTTGTCAATCCTTGCTGTAAAGCTATTTATACACTTCACCCAGTGACATAGATGTGAATGTGATCTCCTGGAGCAGGGAGGAGAGGTGATCTCACAGGCACTGGATTTAGCCCTCATCTCCCCACCACCAGGAAAATTATTGCACACAACTAACTTCAGAGATGAATTGCTTCTGATTCATGCCTGTGTGAAGCCAGAGTAAGCCACTTAATTAGATTAACAGATCTAATACGCAGGGAGCTGCATAAAGACCTTAAAGCTCCAGCTTCACCCCCCAGACATCCTTCATACATCTGCCCAAAGAGTTTTGGGGTTTTTTTACCATAATGGCAAACAAAGTCTCCCAAAGATGCACCCAAATTGCTTCAGCAATAACCTTTCTAGAGGTCTTAAAATCCTTTAGCCTCACTATTCAGGGGTAAATAGTAAAAATACGCAATTACATGCATTAAAACATCAGATGGGTTTCATTGTAGGTGAATACATAGTCCATTCCTTTAAATTACACTAAAAGACATTTCCTTCCCCTCCTTTGCCTGCTCCCTCTCCCTCTCATCTGTAGGATGGGGCATGCTGCTTTTTCCTTAAGAAGCACACCAGATTTCCTGTCTTAAACACACTCTATAATTAACAACCAGCAAATAATGAGTACCCAGGATATATAAGTCTATTAGAGTGCTGGCAGTGCTAAAGACTCATGCTGTTTCACTGTGAGCTCCACTTGAAGAGGTGATTTATGGAGGACATTTTTTCATTAAGTAATAGCAAATGGTTTCCACCCTCGCAGTACCCAGCAATCTTCAGGGAACAGCACAGCAATACTGAGTCCCTTTCTGGAGAGGAACATTTCAAGGACTTTGGCTGGAACATAAAATGACAATCATTTACTCAAGGTCAGGAGAAAATAAAGGGAAATACAACCAGAGGTTAAGCATAAGGTGCTTGATTGCATAAGATCTGTCAGTTAGAGAAATAATACAGTTGCTTTAGAAGCTACCAGGAGCTCTAACTATACCCTTGCAGAAATAAAGAGGGCCAGATTGTCACCACATGTTTGAAAATACCATTACTATTGCTACTGCTGTAGTCATTATTACCCCTAAACAGCTACACTCTCATTCCCCTTAATTACTCTAAATACTTCTACCTTGAGTAAATCATACACAAAGCTCCATTATGAAGTGACACAGCTCTGAGCACTGCCTGGGTGCCAGCTAATACCACAACAATATTGGTACCTAATCACTTTAATTCCTTCTCCCCTAGGAGTAACCACATAGAAGAACAAAATATAATTACATTGGCACTCCTGCTACTGCACATCCACTTTCTCTGCAGCCCTCCAGTGCTATTTACTACGAGACTGTGCTTGCTATGAGGGATTTCTTCAGTGTACAGACATGCAAAAATCAAAATATCACAATTATAATACTCTGTCTTTCCAGGCAACTAATGTAAAGCATTTAAATATTGTAATAATATTAAAATAAACTCTGCAACGCTCATGTGTATTATTTTTCACACATCATGAATGCTGACACTGAATTCGCAGTGACAGCAAACCAAAATACTGATAGGTCTGGAAAAGTCCACTGGAGTCCTGACTCCTCAAGATCCAACACTGATGTTCTCAAATGTTTTCTCCCACTTGTAATAATTAAAAACTATTACCTACTTTGAAATATCTCAACTGAGGAGTCCAACTCAGTACATACAGCTACTAACACAGCCTAATCTTCTGCTGTGCCAAGAAGAGATTTTGCTCTGACCTGCTCCCATAAGACAGGCAAAAAAAAATCACCTCCATATATTAAATTAATTCAACATCTCTTTTGTGTTATAACAAAGTGGTTTTTTTTCTGATGAATCAGCACAGTCTTACAGGAAAGTATGACAACAGGATAGAAAAATCTTAAGTCCCAATGTAATTCAAGGAGTGAGCTGAACACTGGAAAAGTAGTTTATTTCAAACACCCACCTGAGCCTTGAAAGAGCCTCCCTGCCTGTAATATCCCCGTGCCCTGGATGGGGAGAATGAAGGCAGCATGAGGTAACAGCAACACACAGAAATACAATTCCATGGCTGTTCCTTGGCCAAGGCCATGGCACTCCCACAGCACTCACTGCAAACACAAAGGTAGATTCACCCCACTCCTGAAAGCACCATCATCTGGAAAGCACACAATTTCCTCTCAACACACACAACAGTTGCTACGTGCTCACTTTTCCATTTAAATTGACTTTGTAATAGCCTGAAGATGAGAGGAAAGCAAGAACAGAGCCCAACAATTTGTTCAGTCATCGTGACTTTACTACTTCCCTTAATTCCTTTCCTTTAGTACCTCCTGTAATGGGGGAGATTTTGCAAGAACTGCTGCTCCACTCGAGTACAAAAAGCTGTTTTCTCAGAGTTCAAATGAGCATGAATGTTAAGTTGTCATAAAAAAGGGGCCATGCTTTCTGAGCTCAGTGAAGCTCTGTATCTGCTCTAAGGTTGAGAGATGAGCAGCAGCAGCTCCCTGGGGACTCTGAGCCCCACGGTGGGAAGGTGGACATTGCAATTTGTGGATGTTCTGATCCCAGCACCTCTTTAGCCAGCTCTACACACCGTCACCCCTTGCCTTCTGGACATGAGAACATCACCCCCTCCTGTCACTGCCACGGACAGGGTTTGCTGTTGAAATCCAACAGGCCCGAGTCATACCAAACACTTAAGAGAGTTATTATAAATCTTACATGGCAAAACATGCTTTCCATAATGCCTCTGTGAAAATACTCTCAAAGTCCTCAGAAAGTCTTAATCTGTCACACTTGAAAACACAAAATTTGCTGTGTTTGCTCCCTTGGGGGGAAAAAAAATATTATAATTATCTTCTGCTCATTTTCCCACTTGAAAAGAGCCACGTTTTCAAAACACCAGCGGATTGTTGAATCCATCAGGAGCCAGAAGATGTGCTAGGGATTATTCGTATTTTCTTGACAGCATTGGGCCTTCTGAGGTCACAGATGTTTCATTGTGCATTCACACCACTGCCCTCCCAGAGCACCATCAACAGCCGGATAAAACCACACTGCAGCAACACACACACACACACAGGTAACACAAAACAATGTTTCATAAACAACCCCTTAATTATTAACTAAAACTTCTGTTTAATGCCACCCCACTTTTTTCTGTCATCTCTCCACTCATGACGTTTTCTAGAAATTGAATTTCTCACAATCCCATGCTTTTCCATGCATGGCAAGGGATGCATTTTTGCTAAGAATGAATAGACCTTCTACCTGCCCAGATTTCTCCTTGACACTGCAAAAAATTCATGTTAAGAAGCATTTGGCAGTTTGCTAAAGAGAAAAATATGTATTTTTAAAGATATAAAAAACATCCTGCAAAATAATCAGTTTGCAAAAGCAGTTCTTCCAGTTTTAATACATCTGTTAACATCCTGCCCTTCACAGTAATTTCTGTTATCTAAAATAGTTTGTGCTGCTCAGAAAATCCCTCAAAAAGAAGCAAAAAACAGTAATTAGTAAAACTACACACATTTATTTCATGGGAATCCATTCAGTACTCCTGATATCCCTTACAAGTACAATGAAAGATACAAGCAAGAGTTCACAGCCTGCACGCCTTGTCTGGCCCAGAACTGAATTCTATTAATCTTAATTACTTTAATTCATGACATTTAAAGCTGAAGTGTAGATGAGAGTGAAAGCTCAGATGTTTCAGCAGCCGTGTACTTGTAACGCTGTCCCTGGGTTTTAAAAAGGCAGGAAGGATTTGGAGAATTCACTTTTAGTCTAAGTTTTCAAATACCCAAGAAGCCTGGATTTCATCCTGCCAGAAGAGTCTGCAAGACTCATTTTACTTGTCCAAACAGGGACATTCTGGGTTACAAAAGCCAATGCATTTCAAGATAAAGATTTCCATTAAGTATAGCATAAGTACAATTTGTATTATTTAGCATAAATACTGTAACTGGGAGATGAGTTAGTAAGTGATATTTGTTAATTTAATTATTAAAAAATGCAGCTCAGCTGAAGTCTGGTGAAAAGTATTTCCATTGAGTTCCAATCCACAGTTTGTATTCCAACACCCACAGCTTCAGAATTTTCCTACTTAGCAATACTGTAAAGGGTAGAAGGGGACACAAAACATCATTTTGCAAGTACCACATAATTCTTCAGAGCTATCACTCCCTTTCACTCAACTAATGTTAAAGGTGAAAAGAGCAAAATCATCCATTATTGATGGCCTGGTTCAGCATTTCTGTAATTTTAAGTACTTTTGTCTGACACAGCTGCATGCAGTAAAGTTGGGTTTGTCTCCACTTATGCTGATAAATATACAATCCAGGTTTTATTCTTGCTTGTTTGATTGGGACATGTCTTTAGCCAGTGTGACTTGTTGAGAAATCACTAAACTATATTTGAATATTGCCTCAGGATGTAGCAGGAGAACCTTCAGAGGGGGAGACTCACCCTGGGCAGTGGGACAAGTGATTTAGGGTTTGATCAGCCAAAGGGATGCCTGGTGTGACACTCTCTGCATTAGTGCCCAGCCACTTGGCTTAAAAGGAAGAACTTGCCTGAAAAATTCTCCTGAAGATGAATTCTGAAGGATTTTCAACTGCCTGAGTAACTCTGGTGACTGCAAAGGCCCTGTGGTGGTTTATTAGCATTTGTTGACACAGTGTACACTGTAACTGCTGGACCTCATCCAGGGAAGCTGTGCTTCACTGACCTGCTCCCAGCTTCCTAAAGTGAACATCCCCCAGTCCACAGAGCTGAAAGATTAATGAAACTACAGAAGACTGATATATTTAACAGAAAGTCAAGTTTATTATGAAATTATAAAATAATTGCATTATTTAGCAGCTACATGAATGACCCATTCTCTGCAAGATTACATGATCCATTCAGTTTTTATGTATAGTTTCTGAACAAATAATCAATATACATAATGCTACCTAAATCAAAGAAGTACTAAATTTAATACATCTCAGAAAGAAATCATCAGGTAAAATGACCTTGATACTATTTGGAAGGGATAGGATTTGTCGGGAAGGGAATCCAGCTCATCTTGGAGCAACTTTGGGCTGAGATACATTTCAGAGAAATGGGAAGACAGAGAATGATAACAGATGCCAGGAGAAGCATGGCAACATAAATCAGAAATTCTGACAGAAAGCCAAGAAACAAAATTAGAAATGACACTGTTTTTTGTTGTCTCTTTTTTCACTATTCATACGAGTATTTATTGACTGAGAAACATAAGTACAAGCAGAGAGTTTAGATGCAGCATCAAAAGAAAGCTGTGGACAGAGAACTGAGTCTCCCAGTGACTGATGCAAGCACTGCATGAGCTAGAGGAAACCAAGAGACTGGCCACAGAAAAAGGTTGAAGATAGGAGATTTTCTCATAACAAAACTGGCTTACAAAAGTCACAAAAAAAAAGGTTTTATTACTATGATGGAACTACTTTGATATTCAGCAGGGGCTACACCTAAATCACCTGAACTGCATTTCCAGGATGCTTAACAAGAGAGAGAAAATAAATAATGTCTCTGTCAGACATTCAGCTGGAGGTACAGGAAAGGGTTGATAAACTTGGAAACATTTGAATTGACCCTGAACAAGGGACAGCAAAACAAACGGTATCATCACACACCGTAAAACATGATCTGCAGCCTGGAAACTCCTGTGTTAAAATCTTAAATTGTTACAGTGAGAAAATCAAATATATATGAGTATAATAATTTGGTTTATCATCTCAAAATCCACCATGGCTTTCCCATTAACTACCAGTGGTCTCATTATTTACTGGTGTTGCTTTGCCTATTTGTCATGAATAATAGCATTTCTTTTGGTTCATTTCCTCTCTGCTGTCTTTAGGAAGGGACACAATAAACTACTTAATAGTTTATGTCACTCTTTAAAAAATTGTTTATAGTTTAAGAACTAAAATAATGGTATTTAATCTATGCTGGATGCTGAAACATTCTCACTATGCATAAAGTTTAAAATTATTTTAAATTAAACCTCTTGGTATAAAAGATACTAATGTCTCAAAGAAGTCTTAGTCTTGATCAAATCTATCACTCTTGATCAAATTTATCAAGTTTTCTTTGTTAGTTTAATCAAAATAGAGATGTGTCTTAAAGTACTTAAGAGCTTCTGGGATCTTCAAACACTTCAAACACTTCAGATGTTTCAGAAGCCTGTATTTTAAAGGAATATTGCCGCAAAACAGGTAAACAGACTGGAAATGTCATTGACACCTCACAATTAACATACTTCCTCTTCCAAAAATAAGTCCTAAAGTCCCTCCTGTAAAAAATAATCACAGAATGACTAAATTCAGTCCTTAGGTAGAAATAGAAAGTTATATGAAAATGAAACTTCTGAGACACCAAAAACTATTAAGTAAAATTTTCAGTAATAAAAGATGATTTGATTAATTTCTTTGATTTCAGAATTCCAAGTCTTTACTCCCCAGACCATTTTGATTCCATACAAACAGACCAGGGAGATCTCATTGGGGTGCATTTTCCAGCAGCACAATATGGTTCAAACATTCAGCCATGCAGGTATTTAATACAAGAGTCACCCTGTTAAGGCAGATCATTAAAACTTGTACATATCCACCAGATTTTCTGGCAAAGCTGCTTTAAGACCTGCAGCAAGGGAATGAGACAGAGAAGTTTTAAACCATGTTTTAAGCCATTCCCATACCCCCTGCTAAGGGTGGGCAGCCTCAGGGGAGGCCCTTACTTTGAAATTTAGGAAAGACAGCTATGAAATTACTTCATTATGAATTAAAAGAAGAAAAAGTGGGGGGAAAAAAAACCACCCATCAAGGATTTCAAATGCACGCAATTATACTCATTTAGGCAAGTAAAAGCTGAAGAAAAAGTTCCAGGAAAACAAGAGGCCATTCTGCAGTGAGAAACGTTGCAGTGATTTTATGCTGGGGACCTGTGAGGCTGAGTGGCACTTTGGATAGGACCTGCTCACTAAATCCTAAAAAGCCTTTTCCACACATTTCCAGATTGATCACACACCATAACAATAGCTGTAAAAAGCTGCTGTCCAGCTTCTCTCTTTAATAGCTTTTTAAATTATAATTTTTTAAAAAGGCTGATTTCTCATGGAAATGGAAGTTCCTCGTGGAGATGGAAAATTTATCCAGAAGTAGAGAGGAAATTAACTGGGAGCTAAGTTTTGAAATTCTGCACCAGTATCCACTAGAGACAACCGTCTCTTCCTTGCAGAGTCCTGGACATAAAGGGAATTCAGATTTCCTGATGCTTGGGGGAGCAGGAAACTACAGTGGCTCCAATAAATAAAATCCATCAAGTATGTGCTTGACCAGAAGCACTCCTGGAAACACCTCTCCCTTCAATAAGCATAAGGCAACACTTTGTGTTTACATGCAGAGCTGATATTTCCTATTGGCAAAAACACTGCAGCAGACATTTAAGTAATTTTTTAAAAGCATTTTCAAAGGGGCTGTTTTTTAAAAAGTTACTTTCTAAGAAGTCAGAGGTGGTGTCTGTTCATATTTAATATACAACTAAATCAAAATAAATTCAGAAGAGTATGAAGACTAAAGAGCTTATTCTGCTTCTAATTATGTTTCGGGATATAGCTAAAATTTAATTCAGCAGATGATGCAAATCACACTTATAATCAAGGAGCTCCTTTAAACAGAAGGATAATCTTTTGCTTTTGGCAAAAGATTAAAACAAAATTAATTGTCTCTATCAACTACAAAGATTGACAATATAAATATGTGGATCAATGGATCAATCCAGTCCTCACAACAAAAATTCTTACCAAAAGGCTGTTGTGTCTGCACAGATTTTTTTATATTTTCATCTAAAAAGAAAACTGACTATTAACCATGATGCAAGTTAAGTGATCCCAGTGGAAAACTATTACCTTCCTCCCTCTCTAGTGGATCATCCCAAAGTTTTCTTTTGTAATTTTAAATGAAAAAAAAAAAACAAACCATTTTTCATTACATTGAATATACTGAAATTGAAGCAGTGCACAAACAGGGAAAAAAAGGAAAACTATCTTATTTTCATGTCACTGGAGTAAGGTTGATCCAGACTGCTTTGAAGATTGCTTTGCAATGGTTTTGCATCTCAAAGCATCGTTGCTTTGAGAAATAACTCGTGATGCACATGGGAGGAATGCAATGTGCTCGTGGGCCTGCTGCAGCTCTTCAGGGCTGGAAGACCCTGAGAATAACTGGAAAGAGCTACTTTAAAAAAGGTTGCTCTAAACTTCAGAGCAAACATCAATAAATAACAAATCAGAAGGACAAGAAAGAGAATGTGGCCTGCTGTTCCTTTAAAACAGGATCCAAAAGGAGATATGCTGCTTGTAGCCCAGAATTTCAACATGAATATTAATGTATGTTTTGAAAAACATTAAAATAAAAACCCAAATCAAATTGAAAACAGCTCCATAATGACAGATTTTTATCCCTACATACTAGATAGGAAACTTCTTTGTATATAAAAACCATTTATGCAGGCCTTAAATAACAAGTTTTGTACATATTGTCTGGGGAAAACTGTACAAATCCATCATGCTATATAAAATACTGCTGAAGTCTTAATATTCCAGCAGCCAGGAAAGGCTGTGAGCATCCTGCCTGGAGCAGTTTGCTGTTGTTCTGACCTGGAAGTTAGACATGAAGGAGAAGAAGTCACATTTTTTTTCATCTGCAGCCTCACTGCAGATGGAATCACCAACACCCAGCCAGCCTTATAATCCTAAAGAGCTCAAATGCCATTTTTAAATTCTTAATATAATTTGTAGGAAATTAGTACAGCCCTTTAATTTCTCGGTGTTACGACTATCCAATATTTTTGTTAGACAGACTGGAGCCTAAAGGTGTGAATCAGAAGATGCACTACTCATACTGCAAATTAAATCAGCCCTAGAATGCGGGGAGTTTTAGCAGAAATTAACTTTTAGAGCAAAGTTTGTGAGTAATCCTAATTAACTTCAAAACATTAACATCACATATGGCCCAGTACAAGCACCAAACTCAGCAGCAGCTAAAATATTGCACAAAATAATGGCAGCATGTTCACATCCTCATACAAATATTTTAACATCAAGTCAATACTGCTGAAAAGCTGAACTTAGGAAAACTGAGCATAGGAATCATGGAGATGTGATCTTACACTTTAAAATTTAACTTCTTTTTTTATATTGCCTTGGACAAACAACATAGCACCTTTGCCTTAGTTTAATCCTGTAATGACCACTTATGTCCATCATAAATACTGTATATATTTATATGCTACATATATTTATATTTTGGAATATATACCATAAATATATAGCAGCATTGACAGAACACATCATGAAACACAAAAGTGTCATCAGCTTATGTAAAAAATTAACACTACAGTAGCAGGGCAAGAAAATATTATCTCTATTTCAAACAGAAAATCCTCAGTTTTGAGATGAAAAGTGCTCATTCTAGAGATATAAAAGTTGTGTACAGGTGTAAGAATACCTGGAAGTTTGAGACCTCATGGATACTGTTGTTTCTTTGATTCACTCTTGAATTTATATCTACCTACACTAACACTTCTCAATTTTGATGAAGAAAGAATTAAAGTTCAAGTTTTCCTCCTGTGAAATAAAAGACTTGCAGAACTGAATTACAATCCCCTGAAAACAGATTTAATAGAACCATCAAAGACCACAGCTGCACTATTGGATACCACTCTAATTAATATTACATAATCCATACAACACATGTGATCAATTTAGACGTCCCAGGTGGTTCTTAAACGAATGAATGCAATTTGTAAGCTCTGATCTGTCACTTCCACTTAGAGCAGAAGTGTCTACATTTCATATTACATTGTAATGCATGCTGTAAGCCTGTATCAGAACTCCAATTACTCATATCATGATCAAGTTCCACGGACATAATTAGGAAATGGGGAAGACAAGACCCATAAACCCAGGAGATGATGGCAGAGGAAAAGTAGGGAGAGAGGTAGGAAAAAAGTTACCAAAGGGTCAAGTGTAACCTGCTTGGAAAGGCCACAGTGATTGGCCCTTGGCTGGCATGGCGAGGAGGAATTTCCTCAAATCTGCTTTACTTTAGGGTTATTTTGCATGAAGTGGAAAAATGAGCAGCTTAAACTTTATACTTTAAAGGAAAATTAGGTGCTGAATGTGGGAAAACTTCAACAGAAATTTTTCTGCATGTCTTATTTCCTACGCCTATTCCATTCCAGCAGTTGAAAGGAAGTACAGCTTCAATCCCTTAGCAAGTCACCCAGTAAAAAGGAATCTGTACACATTCGGTGAGGATTGGCTTTGATTGGGGAAGGAACTCGCCTTGCTCAAGCACAAGCAAGAGCTGCAGTTTTCACAGCAAATTCCATGAATTTTTAGATTTGAACTACTGAACTATAGCCCCATTTAGAAAGACTGAAAGGTTGTACTTAGTTAAGCTCAAAACCTGTGTCCACTGCAGAAAGTGGAATACCAAAATAAAACTGATCAGAGATCTTCCTAACAGATTTAACATTTTATTTAGAAAACTGTCAGCAGGAACAGCTCCATTTTAGCAAACTTTTTAATTAAACAACAAAATAAGTGCTGAAGCTCTTTTACTTCAAAATTTTCCAAATGATTGTATGGAATGAAATATTTGGAAATGTACAAATTCCACAGACAAGACAGCTAACAAGCCATTTGTGGTAGTGAATCAAATCCAAACACCTCCACCAAGGAAATCCAAGACAATTCAGAATTTTTTCTGCAGCCAGGCTTCACATCCAAGTGACACCGTGTGGAACTAAAGCTGGTGACAGCACAAGTCTGGGAAGGAAAGCTTGAGCTGGCAGCCTCTGCTCCAATGCACCCAAAGCCACTTCATTCACAGCTATTAACCTCTTTTTTTCTCCTCCCAGAGTATTATATTTACTTCATAAGATGCAGAAACAATGCAGTTTAAAAAAAATCATCTAGTACTGCTTACAGAATGGCAAATCTTTTCCAGAATGAAAATAAATCAGATTTAATGTTTTAAGAGTAAATACATGCATGAAAAAAGATACTATAATTACACTTACTAAATATGGGTCCAGATAATTATTATGCCGGCTTTCATTGAAAGAAAAAAAAAAATAGGAAAGACGGGAAGAAAACCATTTTAGGAAGGGGTGGGGAAAGTCAGGGCAGTGACGTTAGCAATGTTCCATTATGTCCTTATTTAATTCTATGGCAAAGCTCCCATTGACTTCAATGAGAGTACAATTTGGCAGGAGAGAGACAAGCAGAACAAAATAGTTTCAAAGCAATTTTAATGCACTGTTTTCCTTTCTCAACTCTGACAAAATCATTTCCTTCTTTTTTTTTTCTTTTCCTACTCTTTTCTTTGTTGTTGTCGATGCAGTTCTTGTACTCTAATAGAAAAGCAGCTCTTCAGCAGCCTTGGAAATGCTGTACATAGAAAACACCAAGGCCCATCGTGCGTGGTAATAATCAAACTAGGACTGCATTTAGTGACAGCGTGGTTAGTGTGAGCCAAGTGCAAGGCTGGAAATTGAAACCTGCACAGTCTGACTGGTTAATAACAACCATCACTCAGTGTTTGTACCAGTCCAAATCGGAATGAAAGAGGCAAGAAACAAAGGAGAAGAAAATGCAAGTGAAAAGCTATGGGGTTGGGAAATACTGAAGCTGCTGTGAACTTACTGAAGTGATTGCTAATCAGTCTAATGTTTTTAAAAACTATTTAGAGAGAAGGCATAGCATCACACAAACTATTACATATAAAATGAACGCAAATATTTCAAATACAGAAATATTTGGGATATTTTGTCACTCCAGAAAATGCGCACGAGCTCCCGTGGCAATGCAGATGGCAACAGGCAGCCAATTACAAGGAGAGAAGAGTCAGCTAAATGCTCCTCTTTTCCACTACCCTTATTTATTTATTAGAAAAACGCGTCTCAAGGACGCAGAGGATTTCCACGAGAGCGTCACAGATTTTAAACACTTTGTGTTGTTGTGTGTAATGAGTTGTTTCCCCCGCGGCCGTGCCCAGCGCCGGCGCCTCGCTCCGTTCCGCTCGGCTCTGCCGCACAGCTAATCCTTTCACAATGGCCCTAATCCAGTTAGCGGCCAGCAATGGTGAAATGTCAGCCTAATTGGATAACAGCCTGGCATTCTGGAATTATTTCATTACGGCAGCAGACCCCGTTTGAAGGGGACGCCCACCAGCGCCGCGGGGCCCTCGGCCGCTGCCGGCCCCGCTCCCCAGGGCGGCCTGCACCATGACACCAGCGGCCTCTCCCAAATCAAAAACACCTTTAGGAAAAAATTGATTTGCGCTCCGTTTTTGTTAACTGGAAGCCAAGCAGCCAACCTTCCCAGCTTTGGGATGCTGCAGAATGGATTTGCTCTGGCTCCTCGAGGGCGCTGGCGCTCCCCACCTCCCCTTCTCTCCTTTGTGTCCCCTCAGCCACAGCGCCAGGCGGGCTGGAGCAGGGTGACAACAGGGCCACCCCAGGGAGGGACAGCCTGGACCTGGGGACACTGGCACAGCTGCTGCCAGAGCCTTTGTGTCCTGCTTCCCCCACATCCCTGCGGAGCCAGGGAAGCACTCAGCCGGCTGAGGACAGGAGGGGCAGAGGTCCAGGCCCAGTGTCACCTCCAGCTCACATCCTGCTCTATGGGCCCGGGATCCTCCCACCAGCTCTGTCCGCAGCTCGGCTCTGCGACTGATGGAAAACACCACTCGAATCGAGCAGAAAATGGACAATATATGCGCACAAGAACAATAAGATAGCCCGCAATATTTCCGTGGCTGTCCCCAAACACTGCCCACACTCTAACAGGACACGGCCTGCCTCAGGTCCCTGTGCCACAGGTACCCACAGGTGATGGAGCCGCAGGAGCGTGTGGGACCCACAGTGTGGATGGACCAACAGTGACACCTGGGGGAGAGAGAGGCGGGAGGAGCACATCCCTCCTTCTCCTCAGGTGCCCGCAGGGGCCGAGCCCTCACCTGGGCTGAGCCCTCACCTGGGGCCGAGCCCTTACCTGGGGCCAAACCCTCACCTGGGCTGAGCCCTCACCTGGGGCCAAACCCTCACCTGGGCTGAGCCCTCACCTGGGACTGAGCCCTCACCTGGGGCCGAGCCCTCACCTGGGGCCAAACCCTCACCTGGGGCCAAACCCTCACCTGGGCTGAGTCCTCACCCGGGGCCGAACCTCACCTGGGACTGAGCCCTCACCTGGGACTGAGTCCTCACCTGGAGCCAAGCCCTCACCTGGGACTGAGCCCTCACCTCGGCTGAGTCCTCACCTGGGACTGAGTCCTCACCTGGGGCTGAGCCCTCACCTGGGACTGAGTCCTCACCTGGGGCCGAGCCCTCACCTGGGACTGAGCCCTCACCTGGGGCCGAGCCCTCACCTGGGCTGAGTCCTCACCTGGGACTGAGCCCTCACCTGGGGCCGAGCCCTCACCTGGGCTGAGTCCTCACCTGGGGCCGAGCCCTCACCTGGGACTGAGCCCTCACCACACCTGGGCCTCGCACCTGCATGGAGAACAACCTGTGTGGGAAACATCACTCACCGCTTAAACTTAAATCTCTGGCAATCCACCCATTGCCAGGGCACTGAGCCTTGTGCTCAGTCATGGAGTGTCATTGATTTGCTGTGAGGAGCCAGTGCAGTTCACCATTTCATACCCCAGACAAGAAAAACACGCAGATATTTATGTTCTTATTGATGGTAATTTTAAACTTTGTTTACTCCAAGCAGAAGATTCCACTCACAAGAATATTTATATTCCCCTAAGAGAAAATAAGAGGCCATGAGAGGAATTATAGTATCATTTGAAGAATCATTTTGGGCTAAAAAAACACATATAGGAAAGAAAGAATGAGGATTTTTTTTTAAAAAAAAAGGTGTTTGATTTAGATACATACATATTTAAAACTCCCTGTGAAAAACTTTGTAGCTTAACTGCAGACTGAAACTGAACGGTGCACTCAAAAAAAGAATAAATTACCTCCCACACTTTCTTCTTCCCTCCTCCAAGTCTGCACCAGCTTCCCAACTCCCACACTTGACTTCTTGCCTCCCTTCTGAACTGACCACAGTGTCACTATTTATTTATTCGTTCTTATCTTCAGGGCAAAGGGCTGGTGGAGGCTCCTGCCTGTTACTCAATTACCCACACACATTTTCCTTTGCTGTGATGGAACCAAAGCACCTTGAGCAGCTTGGAGATGGAATCTGCCCAGGGCTGCTGTGGGTGGTGCAGGCTGGGCACTTGTGGGGCAGGAGCAGCTCCTGCAGCCTGGCACAGATTGGAGACAAGAGATTAAACAAGCACTTCCACGGAGTCACTGGAATTCTTCGCTCTCTGGGTGGCCTTAATGATAAAGTTGACTTCTCTGAAAATAAAGTCTGCATCACGAACAATGCTTTCAGTGTTCTAAGGAACTGCAGAGATACCTGTGAGAACACACTGTCCTCTCAAATGTTTATCTTGAGTTACTATAAATCTGATCAACAAAAATCACAGCAAATTGCTCAGCAGTAAGTCAACTTGACAACAGCAATTTTTTCATCTCTCTGACTCCATTTGTTGTCCATAGCTCAGACCTGTGTTTTTGGGGGGGGCTTGCATAAAGCTTTTTCTTGGTTTTGGTTTTTTTTTTTCTATTTTCAAGTCAATACCAAACAGCTCAAACTTTTATCACCTTGAAGTTTTCTGGAGAATATTTTTGTACAAGCATTTGAGAAAAGTGGCTCATTAAAATCCTACAACAGTTTGGTTTTTTTTCCTCCAACACCTATTTCCTCTCCCTTATATGACTATTCTGCTGTTACTTCTTTGTGGAAATACTGTTTTGCAACTCCAGATCACTGATGCTTTCCAGACAAACTCACAGGGCTGTCACTCCAGAGTAGCTGATGCTGCTGATACTACATTGACAGCAGAAGGGATTTGAGCAGAGCATCCCTCCAAAACCAACCAGAGCTCCAGGCAGTGCTGCAGCTCTTCCCCCTCGCAGCCACGTGAGCAGAGGGGTGGTGAGAGCCTGACCACAGGGGATTACAGCACTCAAAGCTTGGTGTGGGATCAAACAGGAGCAAAGAGGCACCAAGAGAACATTGCTCATAAATGGATGCTCCATACATTAGGAAGTACCTGACAGGTTGTAGGTTGTGCACTCAGGGCCACAGCAGCAATGTTAAGCCTCCTTAAGAGCATTTTCCTGTTTTGAGACTGCCCCTTCCACATAATTCAAGTTTGGAAACAGGAACAGAGGTGGGTGAGGGATGCTCCAGACAGAATCAGTGATTCTGTTTTGCATGGAGCAATATTAGAAAGGAAACTTAAATCACTTATAATACAGCTGGCTCTTTCCAAAGCATGACTCCAAAACTGGAATTATTGAAGACATTTCATGCAATCAGTACAGGAGACGGAATAAAGAAATCTACTTGATTTTAGATTTTATCTATCTAAGGGATTGATACACCTGTAGAAGCTACAAATATCAGATCTTACGTCATCTTAGGAGAAGGGTATACCTCAGAAACGGTGACCATGTGGGTTACAAATCAAAGTGTCACACTCAAAACCAGCACTTAACACACAGACAATGTTGCTGCTCTCTACAGCTCCTTTTGACAGCATCACTCCTGTACTGCAGGCATGAAATCCTGCTGCAGTCATGCTGACAGTCAGCCCAGCTGAGCCAAGGCTGAGTCCTTCCTGATGGAAACAACCCTAAGGGTTTGCCTGGGCTTCAGCATAGTCCACACTTGAATGCAAATAAGGGATGCAGTCAAAAAATCAGAACAAAAGAAGACAGGAAGAATTTATGCCACGATAAAGACTGCGAGAATATGTGAATGAAATGCTCAGGCTGAGTGGAACAACATCTGGCAGATAATCTGAAAAGCTTCCTGACTAAATAAGGAAAGGACTGAGCAACTCTGTGTAATAACTAGGACTGGAAATTCCAAGCACTGTTAAAATGTATCCACTCTCTGCAAGCTCAGAGTGTAGTTTTACAAAACAGTTTATTAAAAAATATTTCCTTTAATCGTATGTACAAGAGCCCATAAAATGAGAGGAGTGTGGCACAAACTTAGTGATTCAACACCACAGACCATAAAAGGTTGTACTTTTTTGCACAGTTACACGCAAAATTTACAGCTCTTAAAACAGCCACGTGACTTTTTAGTCATTCACACTCAGAATGCATTAGGACTGCACTAATTCACTAGGTTGATGTGTTGCAATTATTAGGGAGTCCCAGAAAGCTGAGAACAACTAAAAGTTTACATCATTATTAATGAATGTTCCAAGAGCTGTTGCATTATTAATGGAAGGAAGAATCATGGGATCAATAGCAAACACCCTAATTATCAAATATTGAATCACTAAGCTCATAACCAGTGAAAAAACAAAGCTTTCTGTAGGCATGGATCATTTGTCTGTAGGAATACAAACACTTTTCAAAAGTTATGTTTGTTGTACAGATCTGCATATAGAAAAAAGGTAATGAAGTATAAGCACTCAGATCTTATAAATGATGAGAAAATAAGGAGTGCCCTTAAAATGGTCACCCAGTTCTCAACAGGTTTTAAGGTGCTCTGGGGCAGAGTCCTGTCTATCTGGAACAGGAGGCAGGAGATTTAAACTCTTGGTCAGGTACACCATGGGAGCCACACAAATCCAGAGCAAGCAGATTCCTGGGCAGACCTGGGTGGCCTTACATGTGTTGTGCCAGCATCAGGGGACAGCACAGCTCAGGGAACTGTGATCCAGGAGAGGAGGACACACAGCACACACAGATGTGTGGCTGCAGTGGTGCACAGAGCTAGTCTGAACCCTCACACTTTCTGTGATTGAATGGGATCAATTTTCAAATGCTTCCATGCACTTAGAAATTTAATTGGTTGTGAAATATGCTGGAGAGTTCAAAAGTGTTCTTTGATATAAATAGAACCGTTCATTGTAAAAGATGTTGGCAGTGTTGTATTTTATTTTTATACAAAACATTGGAAATGGTCTCTACCAAATTTCTGTGAAGATAGATCACTGTTCTAACAGGATGGAGTGGATGAGGGGAAAACCAAGATTCAGGAAAGGCCAGAGCCTGATAGAGATGAAGTTAAAAAGAGAGACCTCATTTTTCTTTCCAACCTGAACATTACAGCTGTAACAGCTTTATTACTACAGCTTTATATATGTTTACATTTTTTTGCTGATTGTTGGCATTACAGCCACATCTGGTATCATTTTTCTTAACTTGCCTTATTACCATTTGTAACATGTTTCCCCCCACTCCCTGAGCCTCTCAAGGATCAATCTTGCCTTGCCATTCCACCCCGTCTTGCCCTCCTACCTCTCCTCTAAGTGTCAGACTTTCTAAGACCTCTTTTCGAGAGGCAATCACAACATGAACAAATCTTTTTCACCCCCATTTCTTTATTTTTTTTTTTCTCCTTTTAAATAAGGAAGAATGCAACGAGCAGGGCTGATTTGCACCCTGCCTGTTTGGCTGTGCTAGCGCTGCTCTCATCCCCTAATTCCAACTCCCACTCTGATCTGCTGGCCAAACAACTTACTTAATTATATCATGCTGGTGGTACCAGGCCCAGAGAACTGCTCTGCTGGCAGAGTTTTCCTAAACTGACCTTATGGCCAGCATTCAATTCCAATAAATTTCAGGCTACACACTGCAAATTTATCACCTGGGAGACACCCCGTCCTTCACTCAGCACTGAGTTATGGGGGACCATGAAATTTCATTTCATCAAAGGAAAACCAGAGCCCCTCCTGTCCTCCTTCCAGGTTCCCAGCTTCAAGTAATTAACAACCTGTGACATTTGCACATTTTCACACTAATTGAGAACTTACAAAATACATTTTTATCTTAAGCACAGTTCTAAAACCTGAGGGATTCCTCCACTGCTGACATGAATGAAAAACAAAATTCCAGGCCTTTTTTAGGGTTGGGGGAATCAAATTTGTCATTACAATTCAGTTATTGAGGAAAAAAAAAGATTATTTAAGCCATCTCATTTAATCAGAAAATACTTGTTTCATACTAGCATTTATACATGAACCTGAAATAAAAACTTAGAGTGAAAAATGAAAGTTACATAACTATCAAAGGAATAATTATTCACAGAGCATGGGGAATGCTCCTATCAAGATGGCAAAACATCTAAATTTAGAAAATGTTACTCTTGTGTCATCTTTGCAAAAATCTAAAAGATAATTAGTTTTTAAATCAAAAAGATACCTTGTTAAAGGCATTATGTAGAGAAAAAAAACCCTCTACTCTCTAGCAAGACTACAGAAAATGGGAACTTTCTTCCTGGGTGGTTGTGGGGCTCTCCAAAGAGATTTGTCCCTTTGGGGCGGGCTTGTAACCATTGGAGAAGATTGGATTTGGTGGCAATGGATGAAATCACAGCAGCAGCACACAAAATCCATAATCCCATGACAAAATGAAGTATCTGTGTCAGAGGGGAGGTTTGGAGCTGTGGTAGAGGGGAAGGGCTCCAGTGGCAGAAGGAGCCTGTTCCAAAAGCATCCTTGTACAAAGGTGTGGCACACACAGGGAGCAGCTACTGAGCCCTCAGAGCTTTTCAAGGGCCTGACTTCACTGCCAGCCACCCCAAAGAGCTGCCCACTACTGAAGATGTACTGTATGGACAGTCAGAACATTAATTAAGAAACAAACCCTAACTATTATTGAATTTTGTTCTAGTTAGTCTCAGTCGTTGAAGAATAAATACCAACTTTAGGGGCAGTGAAAAACACAGGCGGGGTTCTTTACACTGATTTGCTAAAAATGCTTGTGTTTGAGGGAGTTTTGAAACATGGAGAGAAACTCCACCCAGGGAAGCCACAGCATCTCCTTTCGTTCAGGTCACACCGTGTCTGCATTTTGGTTTTCCCCCTCCAGAGTGTGGTAATTCCAATGCAGGAAATTGCAGAGGGAGAGATCCTTTCAGCATGGATTTGTTGACGTTTAATCCCATTTGGAGTGCGCTACATGGAGATTTAACTCTGCCACTCTTATTTACTCCTGCCACTTAGAGGCACTCATGGTCTTTGAAAAGGCATCTCCAAACAGGCAGGTGGGTTTTATTCTGTAGACTCCTTGAACATCTTCAGCTCCCTGTTTCCTTCCTTGCCCCCTCCAGCACTGAAATGGGTGCAGGCTCAGCCTGTTGGTCCTGCACTGCTTTGAAGCCACTTTAGCTCTGGTTGTGCTCATTTCCCACTGAGCCATTTTCCGGGACATAGAATATTCAAAGGTCTCTTGTATGGATTCTGGATTTGAGTATAATATGTAGGTTTGTAGATAGATATGGGAGTACATGCTACATGTAATAAATGTTATTTCCTTGTTAAAATTATTGAAGCCCAAGTAGCAGAAGCCTTGCATGAACAGCTATTTCACAGAGCCTCCAAAAACATTCAGGGAAGAAAAGGTGGTTCTTTCTAGAACAAAAATAATTTAGTTTATCTAAACTAAATCTATCCTTTTTATCTAAAATGTATTTTATATTTTCTAACTTTTAATAAATGTTGTTTACATGCAGAAATGAGAAATCATTGGCTTTCTGCAAGAAAGTAATTATTTCAAATTAAGATAAATACATCAATATAGCTGTATGCATATAGAGACTGTATTTTCATTTCTCCTTTCTGTCCTGTACATGTGTAGCTGGAAACCTAAAGACCAATCAATTCTCACAAAATTAATTATTTCAATTAAAAAATAGCACAGAAAATCACCTACACTGGGAACTCAAGTGCATAATTTTTCACCTCTGTTAATACATGTAGCAAAACCAGCCATTGGACACTGTAGTCCATTGCAGATGCTGAAACTAGATGCTAAGACCATATATATATAAAATATATGTATGTATATTTTTATATAATTGTATATATCTGCATATGTGGCATGTATGTATGTACCTACACACATTTGCAAGAAATACATTCCATGTTTCAAGCTTTGAGTTTATGGTTTTCCCATGACAGAAGAGAGTTAATACTAATCTTTTAAAAATCACTATAATTAACTGTGCTTTAGAGAGGTATTGGATCTTCAGAGCCTAAATGACTCCAGAGTTCTAATTAATTTTGTTAGACACTTAAGTCCTCTTTCTACTTTTCTAAATTTTACCTCACCAAACTGATGTGATTTCTATTAAACAACTTCTGTGACAGTTTGAAGACAAAGGTAATACAAGGTTTCTGGACAGATAAAATACTATTCATTACACTAATTAGCTAATTCATCTAATTGGTTGAAAGAGAGATAATTTGTCTGACCTGAGGAAGGGGCTGTGTCTACTTCCAGCTCCACCAGTTCCTCTGAAGATAACAAACTTAGAGTTTTAAAGAATTCACATGAAGGATGTATTTCCAGCTGACACCCAAGGAAGCTCAGCTGTGCATGGTTGTGTTGAGCTCCTCTGGGTTGCTACAACCTCAACACAACAAAGACCAGGTGCCCCCAAACACCTGGCCATGCCAGCAGCCCCAGCACTGCATCAGGCCAAACTGGGCTGATCCTGCACTCAAACACTGACCCACAAGCTCTGCTTAGTTTGAAACACCAAAAACATCTCAGCTAAAAATGACATGGTTTCAGGAGGCAGGAATTAGGAAGAAAGTTAAATTTGGAAACATGTGAGGAAATAGGAAGACAGCCTCATCTTTCTTTTCGTCCCCACACCCAACACACGCTGCACTTTGAAAATTTACACGAGGAGAAAATCCAAAGATACATAATTGCAGTGAGCATACACATTGGTAAAGAAAAAAAAAGACTAAAGAGGAGGAGGACAGCAGAGTTCTCTCTCTGAGGTGTTTAATGTCCCCTGACCCAGCAGCAGGGGAGCTGGGAGAACAACAGCACCACAGCTGAACACCATCAGTGCATCACAGGGTGAAAATGGGCACCGTTCCACCCACTGCAAACTTTTTGTCTAGTCCTTTGCTGGAGATGTGTGATGCTATTTTGGATTTTAACCTTTTAATGAAAATAAAAATGAAGAGTTACACAAAAAAAACCCAAACAAACCTGTAGAGACACTTCTCATGCAATCCAGTTAGGAAATCTAGAAAGCTGCTGTGGCTCAGACTGACTGCCAACCCTCAAAAAGGCAACAGGTGTTGTAAATAAGAAACACTTGGCCCCAGCTCCACATGCCTTGGTTATTTATTCTGATTTTCTGAATTAGTGTCTGGAGTTGGACAGATAAAGGACTGGGACAGCAGACAATATAACTGGCTGGTGGTAATGACAGCTGTTACCCATATGCTGACAGAAGGAGGACTTTATTTCTAGCAACTGGGACCAAAAATGTGTTTTTCTGAGAGTACCTAAGGAGGGATAGGTGAGAATTAGTGCTCCATTGAACAGGGAGCTTCTGAGAGTGCCCATGGCAAAATGAGGCCTAGACATTAAATGAGATAGTGCACATATTTCATCAGGAATATGAAGGTTCTTCATTTTGGTTTTTTTGTGAGGGAATCATTCCTCTTATCGACTTAAATGCTTTAAATATTTTAATATTCATGCACCAAGGGGAATATGAATATTGTCCTGACACAGTCCAAAGCAATCACACAATCTAAATAACAGGCCAAGTCTGGAAGGCATATTGAGCATGTTCTCTGACGATGATATCATAAAGGTTCCCACAATGGGAAACACATGGCACCAATTCCTCTCATTCCCCAACCTGTACGCATGAAAATTCATTCAGCTCTAATCACTTCAGTGACAGAAATCAAAAGACATCATGACCTAAAATTGAGAAAATAACAAACAGGAGGTGCCTGAATTTCACACACTAATCCCATGTTTAGATAAAATTGGGGTGCCTGAATTTCACATACTAACCCTGTATTGAGATACACATATTTTATCAAAAACCCAGGTGTATTCTCAAATGATGAATAGCTTTAGTCTGAAATTTAACTCAACATTTTGAGTTCACTCCTGATAAAAAAAGTAAGGTGTGATCTGGAGTTGTTTATTACCAAGTGTGTCTCGGAAGGGATGACATGAAAGCAAACTCCTTTCTCTGATACAAACATACATATGTTCACTGAAATACTGAAAAATCTGGCAAAAGCATTCCATAAAAGTGAAGTTACCAGATGTAAGTGCTATTGTAGCTGCTGCAGCTCCATGGAAGCACTTAATCACACTGAGAAATGCTGCCTCTTCCCTGGGAGCTGCAGTGCTCTCTCCTTTGTCTTGTGCAGGCTGCTCACCCTCAGGAGCCGTTCATCCTGTCCTCTGCTGCTCACACAGCAGCTCCTCTGCCTCCACATCCATCCCTTCTCTGCATCCATCCCCACATCCACATCCATCCCTTCTCCACATCCATTCCTTCTCTGCATCCATCCCCACCTCCACATCCATCCCTCCTCCACATCCATCCCTTCTCCACATCCATCCTTGCCTCCACATCCATCCCTGCCTCCACATCCATCCCTGCCTCCACATCCATCCCTTCTCCACATCCATCCCTCCTGCACATCCATCCCTTCTCTGCATCCATCCCCACCTCCACATCCATTCCTTCTCCACATCCATCCCTGCCTCCACATCCATCCCTGCCTCCACATCCATCCCTGCCTCCACATCCATCCCTTCTCCACATCCATCCCTCCTCCACATCCATCCCTCCTCCACATCCATCCCTGCCTCCACATCCATCTCCACATCCACATCCATCCCTCCTCCACATCCATCCCCACATCCATCCCTCCTCCACATCCATCCCTCCTCCACATCCATCCCTTCTCCACATCCATCCCTCCTCCACATCCATCCCCACATCCACATCCATCCCTCCTCCACATCCATCCCTCCTCCACATCCATCCCTCCTCCACATCCATCCCTCCTCCACATCCATCCCTCCTCCACATCCATCTCCACATCCACATCCATCCCTCCTCCACATCCATCCCCACATCCACATCCATCCCTCCTCCACATCCATCCCCACATCCATCCCTCCTCCACATCCATCCCTCCTCCACATCCATCCCTGCCTCCACATCCATCCCTCCTCCACATTCATGCAGGAGGGACCCAGCAGAGATGGAGACACACTGGAAATGCGAGAGAATGAATCCGTGACACCAACCTTTCTGTACCAAGGGTTTGCTACATCTTGGGTTTTTTTGGAAAAGCTTCCTCAGAAGAAGCCACCAGTGTCTCTGAGATGCAGAATTAGGGAATATGGGCTGGGGGGAAGTGTCTGCAGGCAAAAATTGTATTAGAAAATGACTTCCATTAATGTGGTCAGAGAATAAAATTCTTCCAGTAAAGAGAAACCACACATGTCTCAGAAAACTTTTTAAATTTTTTTGTTTTTCTTTTTGTCTCTGCAATTTACAAAATGCATTCAGTTCAGGCAACATTTTTTGCTATTTTGCAAAATACTTGATACTTCCACAGACATCTTGCCCAAGTTGAGAAGCAAATTCTCAAGATATCTTATTTAGAGTGAGAAAACAGGGACTGCACCTTAACAGAGATTTTGCTTATTGATTTTCAGAAAGAAATTCCTACTTTTTTTCCAAGGAATTCACAATATTGTTATTCCCACTTCATACATGAGATGAACAAACACAGAGTGAGTTATTGAGAAGAAATGCAGTAAAGAATAGGGATAAAACCCAATAATTCAGACTACTGGTTCCGGTTCTGTCTCTAGAGAACACTTCTTACAGAGAGAAGAGAGGAATAAACACCATTGGGGGAAAATAAAGTAAGCCTTAATATTACACATTGATATTTCAAACCTTTCTCTAGCAAAGAAAAGATACACGAAAGCTTTCCTTGAGATTGAACTACAACTGATTAGATTGTATAAACTACTGTCATATGATGCATCAGAACCTGTCATTCTAAATAAAAACTCACTTGATAATTAAAAACTTTTAGACAAAATGCGAGTCAAACACACAAAAATCACAGAGCCAAGGTAGCTCAGAACAGTTGCTGTAATATTTAAAAGAGCCATTCCATCTCATCTCCCCACACATCCCTTCTACAGAAGGTCCAGGTGTGATGAGAACTCAGCCCCTCTTTCCTTAGTGCTGAACAAGCTCTGCAGACACACAGTCTGTCACAAAATAATGGGCTTTTCTGCAGTGACTATCATTATCCTGAGGAGTAGTATATTTTTTCACAGCCACAAAGACTCAGCACAAGAGGGGACTAAGAGGATCAACCAGCACAGGGAGCTGAGCTGCAGAGCCAGCAGATTGCAGTGAAAAAGCTGATATCTGCAACAAGTCAAAATCAGACAGGTGATCTCTTGAAAACCTTAAAAACAACCTCAAATCACTCAGAAACCTCTGAGATATGTATCAAATCTGTATTTTTTACATATTTGAGTGCATGTGGATGGATTCACTTTGCTCCATCTGGCAGGCTCTTCTCAAAGGATTTGGAGGAGCAGGGAAGCGCCTGTGGGTCCAGAGAGGCACAGGGGATCTCAACTCTGCCTTCAAGTGTTTGGTTCCAGCCAGAGCTAAAAGGTATTTAGATCCAAATGCACACACACAAAATAACCCCAGCATTTTATACAGATGCATATGAAAACTTGTCTTTAGATAAGACATCTTAAAACTTTTTTTTCCAAAAGCTTGAGTTTTTCTGTAAAAAACCCAACTCTTTGCTTCTGTTTGCTGTTAAGGAATACAATAAGAAAAGTATACATGTTAAATTGAAGTACTTTAACAATCCCTCTTCACATTCTTTTTTTTCTTCTGTGGTTTACGTATAGCTTCCCATAAAAAAGGAAATTACTGTGAGACAAATGCTCCCTTTCTGGAAGCACAGCAAGAGGATGCTGTGGTGCTCTCCTGGCTGTGCCCCATGCTGGAAGCTGCAGCTCCAAGTGTGTTATCACTATAGTTACAGCATTTATCCCGACAAGGAGCTTCCTCGTGGGCAAATCAAACTGGTGCGTAAATAATAAATACCGGAGACTTCATCTTCTGCAGACACAGTGATTTATGACCTCTTTTCATGCCTTTCACTTTAGAAACTTGGCATGTGGTTTTACATAACCTGAGGTTTTTTCAGGACTCTGTTTAACCCTTGCTTTGATTGTTCATACCTTACAAATAAAGCGTAACTGAGGGCTTTAAGTAGCCATAGAACATTGAGTCAAATATATACCCAGGCCACTAAAAAGCATCTAATGGCAAAATAAAAACACCAGGTCAGAGAGTTTTCCTGTTCTAGGTCTGAGCTTTATAAGATGAGGTAGTTTTGAGAAGTTTATTTTATCTTAATGAGAATGACCAAGATAATTCTTTAGTCCCTAAATATAGAGGGAAGATAAACAGCACACACAACATTTCTCCTTTTAGCAGGCAGTTCCACAGATTTAAAAAGGAAGTCCAGCTTGTGGATGTTAACCCAAAACCATGACTATCATAGCTGGGACACAGGAGGCATCCAGGATTTCAGCCAGAACAGCACGAAGTGACCATGGATGCTCTTTCTGAGCCACCTGACACCAGTTCCTAATGCACAGAGACAGATCTGCTCCATTTCTCTTTATCATCTCTTTATGGCATGGCCCTGGTTTGTCATTGATAAGTAAAGCATTTGAAAGCCCCCTTTTTTTTATAATAACTACTTATCAAAATTGCCCTGTAATTTTAGCAATTTTAGCCATGTGTGGAGGTATTGTAGGAAGCTCAGTTCTATCTGGCATAAGTGTTTCCTTTTTGCTTGTTAAGGACAAAACCCCCAAGGCAAAGCAGTTTTTTTACTTTATTAATGATTTTTTTCTAGTGAATGACCACCCCCACCAAGAAATCCCACCTGAAAAATATTTGAAACAAAAGTAACTTATCAGGTATGTAAGATTTCCTTTCCCATATGTGATGCTTAAGAAGACACACAGGCTAAACTTTGAACTCCTCCAATATCAAGAGTGAAGTTTGCTTGTTACTGATGAAGTTGAGAAGACAAATATATGGAGTGAAATAAAAGTGGGGCATCTACTTTTCCCCAAAATCTTCACTGATCATAAACTACAAATGTTAAGGAAAATTTCTGAGGCACTAGTCAATACAGTAATTAAAAGGCATAAAAGATATCTCCGAGTTGTTTTCCTGACACATTTTAAATGTGAGAATTGTTTTGAAAAATCTCCACCTAAAGTTCTAAAAATGATCACATTTGTTTATTTATTCATTTCATCCAGTACAATTAAAATTTAGTTGAGGAAGTCACACGAGAAAACACAATCACAGCTAAAACATTACATTGGACACCCTTGTGCTGAATGAAACCTTCTGATGGTCCTGTACATGCACGAGGAGGATGGATGACACGAGCCCTGGTAAAGTCTCGTGAAACACAAGGACTTGAGGCACCTGAATCAAAAGCAAAGCAGACCTAACATGTTTCTCTGTGTATCTTGGGGAGACATAATTGTCTTGGTTAAAAAACACAGTTCAGACACAGAGAAAGTTCCACAATCATGAGCTTCTGAGCCATAACACCACAGGAAAATGCAGGCTCAGGATCTAGGAGAGGCTAGTTAAGATGCAAACATCCCTCATGGGATCATGCTGGGAGCTCAGCATAAATTGTGATATCTGAGCACCTACAGAAAATAATCGGATTTCAATGTCAACATATTCTGTCTAAAATGTTCCAGTCAATCCCAATTCCAACATGTGTCTTTCCATAATGTTGGAATGCAATAGAATTAAACCAGTTCTTTATTTCCTTAATGGCTTGTCTAGATTTAAATTTGGGTTTACTTAGCATGAGGAAGTCGCATAATTTACAACCACCATTATAACTTTCCATGGAAAATTAAAGGCTTGTTTCAAGACATGTTTACACCTTGACATTCACATTATCTGCTGGGAGCACACTTGATGAAACTGTCTACAGAAAAAGAATTAGAAGAAAAGCATTTCTTTAAGGATTCAATTTATGTGTTTCTATGAAAGATTGGCTTTTATATTACATTTGGTCCTTTTAATATTGTGAATACTGTATAGGCAATAGTTTCCATTCTGTAACCCTTAATATTAAATTAATATTTGTTTAGTAAAACATCTTGGAGGTGTAAGAATTCTCAAGTTTATAGTTCAAGCCACCAGTCTAAAGAAAGAGCAGAACTGCAGAATAGTAGTTAGTAAATTACTTAACTAGCACAATTTTAGTCCCTTGTCTGGCCTATTGCTCTCATGACAGTCATCACTGGGTGTAACAGAAGGAAAATAAAATTCCAATTGCACACTTTTCAGCATTAACTTTTAAATTAAACCAAGATTTTAAAATGGATATTTTCTGACCTTCTCTTAAATTTGCTGACATCTTTAATCACGACTGGCACTTTCCAAAGCAACAGTAATGGTTTTTGAAATATAGTGATGCAGTATTAGATCTGTATGCTTTAAAGCCACCTGATGGATCAACATTGTCTTATCACTATTCTGTAGAGCATTCCATAAACAATTAACTGCATTTAGCATTGTCATAGATTAAAAATTTAATTTGATGGGAACAATTTGCAAGGAGTTAAGAGACTGAATCAGACAAATGATTATAACAAGCAGTAACAGGAGACAAACAAGACAAATTCTTTTAAAATGGTTCACTACATTAGTAAGTGAATGATCATTTGCTGATGGCAAAAACCCAACTGCTTAGTAATCACAACTCTGTTTGGAACTGCAGCCTATTCCCAGAATGTTTCCAGATAGTTCATTTATAAGAATAGATTAAAAAAACCCACCTTACTAATATGGACAAATTTCTCATATGTTAAGAAAAATGAGCAGTGTGCTATTCTAGGTGGTTAGACTCAAACATCAAAGCAAAGTCAAGCTGATGGAACTGTAAATCTGGAAAAACCCAGATTCACTCAGATGGGCCACAGAGTAAAAGGGTCTAGAGAGATGCAGGACAAGGGGATGCACAAGTCATGGAATTACCACCCAGTTTCTAGCTCCAGGAAGGGATATCAGAACATGTCAGTGTGACCAACCAAACACCACTGCCAAAGCACGGCTTTCCTCCTCCTGGAAACACCACCTAAACATTCCTGGGATAAAAGTCTGGCTGACACCTTCAAAAAAGTACTTCTTTAGAGAGAGCTAAAAGCAGCCCCATTAGACTAAGGGGAGGATTAAAGACTGTTTGTAGGAAGGACTAACCTCAGAGATCTTAATGTAACTGGAGGGAAGAAAATACCCTGGAATCGCCAGCTGGAAGCATTGTGACTAGGATTTTTAAAAGATGCATGGATATTGATTCCCTCAGTGTCCTAAGGAAACAGTTACTTTTGAAAATTATCGAGGAATTTGAACTGGTAAAGAAAAGAGAAATCCCGAGGAGGAGCCACAGAAACAGAAATGTTAAATGAGTTTGAACTGAAGGACCTATCTCCTACAGCAGCCACAGCCAATATCCAGAGGAGTGGGCAAATGGGGCACACATGATCCAGCTAACACACATCTGCCAGCAACAAACACATCAAATGAACAGTCCATTGCCATCAACACTGCATCTAATTAGATTGGAGAATAAAAAGGAATTAACTGAAACAAAGTGGAATATTTAGAAAGAATTCCAAAGAGAAAGCTCTCATGAAGACACACAAACATTCCCTGTTCAAGTCTTTTCCTTGCTCTTACTCCATTCTCTGCAATCCTAAAAATAAGCAGTGAAGATCAGTATGTGTGAAGTACAGCTAAAATTTGCTTTAAAACCCACTAAAAACATACAAGTTAGAATTATTGTTCATTTTAAGGTGGATTTTGATTTTATTCGTATTCAGTTACAAACCACAGAACCATACCAAAACCAAGAGAAAATGGCAGGAGCCTCGGCTTTGAAGCATCTATGGCAACATGTAACAGCTGAAGCCATGCCAAAGGTGTAATGTGGCTTGAATAATTAATTATGCTTGCCACACAGCTAAAATGAATTACCAGCTATTCAGCCAGTGCAGAATATTTTCTTCTTCCTTTTTTTGCACTGGTACAAATCATAAATTTATTTCCAAAGGGATCCAGATGAAAACTCTCAGCATTTCTGTAGGCAAAATAAACCACGACGTATGTTCTTCTTGGCAAAGCCACCATTCAAAAGGTGCCTGGAGATATGCTATACTGATTATGAGATATTATTGTGAGGTTTTATTATCCTTTTAAACAATAAAACAAGAAAAGAAACCAACATAAAAGCAAGCAGCTCTGTGCCAGATGTAAGAATTTAATGCTATCCATTCCTGACTAGCATTTGGAACATGTGCTTCAAATATGAAACTTTTCTAAGTCTCCCCAGGTGAGCAGTTGATCTTATCTTGCAATTTCTGCCTCTTTTCAAACACTGCACAGCCCAATCTAGCAGCTAAATGATCCTCAGAATGTCATAGCTAAATAAAGGGGTTTTTTTCTTTAACACCATCTTCCCCAAGTAAACATTACACTCCAAAGAAAAATTTCCTTATAGTATCAGCTCAGAATTTTAGAAGGGAACAAGGAAGCACAGAACAGTCTGGGATTTGTGCTCCCCCCATCTCTTTCATATTTAACAGATCTTTCCTACAAGCCTTCTTGCTGTTAGCCTAAAATCTCCAGTCACTCTGAAAATCCCAGAATTTAAAAATACTTTTTGGTCACGTATGGTGAAAAAAGTTTTTGAAGGCACAGTAAAACAGTCAATCCAAAATACTGGGGCCAAGCTCCTCTTCTTCCATAAACCTGAATACAATTATTGCACACATCTAGTTCTAAAACTGGTGGTTTGAATTCTCTGAAGGAGACTGTAAAAACTTCTGTTGCTCTTATGGTGACTTTAACATAAATAAAATTACATGTAAATTAAAGAAAAAAGAGCATTTCCTGGAAAAGTTTTGCAAATGGACAGTGTCTGATTGGATTCTCAACTAAGACCTACTTTGAGGGAAGAAAATCCATAAAAAAAGAAGTTATTTTTGGATCTCAGCTTATCAGTTGCTTTTGAGTGGACATAATGGAGACAGAAAAATGAAAGTAATATCTAGATGAACAAGTAGAAAAATCAGCTTTCACTTGTGATAAATAAATTATGAAGATGTTTGTTCTCCTCAGCTGGCATCTGTAGAGGCTTAACTGCAAAAAAGAGCATTTAAGCTCACTTCAGAGATATCTGAAGTGTCTTGCTACAACATTCTATTTTCCAACTGGTTCTTATTTAGAGTAGAATTATTAAATAGTTATTATAACACAAAGCAAGTATTCTCAATTGTCTTAACTCAATGTCTTTCAGTGAAGTGATAACTTGCTTAGATTTTGTACGTGAACCTACAATGTCATTGCCAAGAAAAGACACAAATGGGTCTCCGCCACTTGTCAAGGACTGTAGACAAAAATACATTTGACTGATTTTCTGTCAATTCAGTTGTTGACAACTTGCTAAACAAAGAAGAACAACACTACAATAATAGCTGACAGATGCTGTTTCCACTAACTTTTTAAACCTCTCCAAAGACACATGCAGAAAGCGATCTGCCGACGTGCGTCTCCATGCAGAGATGTTCTGATACCACGGCCTATCAGGTCACATGGGATATTTTTACATTACCCAAATGCACACAAACCACAGATGACAGGAAAACATTCAGCAGAAATACTTGACTTTCCACTTACAAAACTACTGCAAAGTGGCACCTGAACAAAGTTTCTAGGGTCTAAATTTAGAATATGAGCTCAGGGTTAAAAGACACTTGAGCCTCTTCCATTTTCTGGCACCTGGTTATGGCAAAGGCTGGGCCATCCCCTTGTCATTCTGTGCTGGTTTGCATTTTGCTCATGTGGGTTCTTTTGATGTCTCTAGGGTAGAAATGTTAGAACAAAGAATAATAGAATATTCTTCTACTGTTGAAGAGCACTTGACCTGACTAATAGGTCTAAAACATTGGCGCTGATTTTGTAGAAAATGAAATGTCTATTTGTTTCAATTTCATAAATTCTCTATGACACAAATCATGCTCTGCATAATTAATGCCATTTGCACAAGTTTCTTGGCAAAACCTAGTAAGTTTGCCTTTAGCAAAGATTTTTTTCACTACTCACGTGCTCTAAGAAACAATGGTTGACTTTTCACTATTTATTAGGAAGCCATAAGCAAGAGTGGATGCTAGACTGTCCACACAAGCTCATGGGTTGTCAGTGTAATTTCTTTCTAACAAATCACTGGCATTCAGTACAGAGAGATATGATTAATCTCAACTACCTAAATGGTGGCCACTCAGTAAATACCAATTTTTGGTATCTTAAACAAACCAAATATTAAAAAACAACACATACACACACAAACACACACACACCCACACACCCATTTTGAGGAATTTCCTGGTTTGAAAGTGCAGGTCTGTAAAGATCTTAACATTCAGACAAAGAAAGAGAAGGTGCCAGATGGACTAAACAAAACTTAGGATGGCCAGTGAGCTGAAGTGCCATGAGGAGCCTCTGCCTGAATGCAGCACATCATTTTCCTGCACCTCACTCACTGACCTGACCTTTCCTTCCACGTTCCCACCACGTGTGAAATCCCAGGAATACACAAAACTCACAGTCAGGGACAGGCAATTGTATCCCAGAGTGAAGGTGGTGAAAAATCCTGCAGGAAACACACAGCATGGATGCTTAGGTGTTTATGAAAAAACACTGACTTGCACATGGATGCTCTTTCTCTGCTGGCACATAAATTAGGATATGGGTTAGCAAAAAAAAAAAAAAGTCTAAATGTACTGGAAATAAGTACAAATCTGACTGTTATTGTTATTCCCCACTGAAAATCACGGTTTGAATATTTTCTCATCCCATCTATTACCAGTTAAGTGGCAAACAAAAAAGTCAAATGGGAAATCACAGAAACAGAAATATTTTTCCTTGTGTACTCTTCTCACATTGATACTAGAAGCACATATATCATTGGTTTGCCTTTCCTTTTTAGAATATCCAAAATCCTTTCTTATGGGGAATTGTTAATCACAGCCCTAAGGTAAACAGGGTTTATAGATAATGCAGTTCCTTTGGGAAAGCAGGAAATAGGGAATTTTATTTGATTTCTGCTATTCAGAGGTGGTGTTCAGGCTACAGCAGAAAATACCTCCGTGCTTTCCTAAACAAGTAGTTAATAAAAAAAGTCTGCAAGACTTCACACTCTCTAGCTGCTCCCCAGAACCCTTTTGAAGAGTAACACTTAGCACCTGATCTGCTCCCTGTGGCCACGCTGACGGCTGATGAGAGACCCTGAAGGATATTGTGGATATTGTGGTCCCCCAGCCACTTCAATCATTGCTTCATTTCACCAGGCAGGACTTGAGCAGCCTGACTGCTGTAGTCAGGCAAAGAGTCATTTTTAAACTTTATACCATGAGGGTGTGGGAGATGAGGTACTGGTGCTCTAAGTAGTGTATGGATTTCAGTCACTGACTTGTTTCACTTCAAATAAGTGTGGAAAGAACAAATAAAATTGCTTTAGGGTTGGTTTCTCAGCCCCAGTGCTGAGAACATGTGCTGCCCACAACCAAGCTCATGAGTTATTTAAAACACCTAGTTTACAGGGGGGGTTTTAATTCTTGAGACTTAAACATCTGAAAGTGTTTTGAGGAGACAAAGAGACAGCAGAAGCTAACCTATGTAAAGAAGGCTGATCTAGGACTGAAAACAGATTTTCTTATTTACTGGAAGGAACAGGTGGATGAATTACACAAATCATCTATGTCCCTATTTCCTTCCATCCATCTCTTCTTCTGCCTATATTCAGCTTTATGAAAAGCACACAGTACAGTTTAAATTATTAATTTTCTTTTCAGTTCCCTCTAACATCAGTTTCAGTTCATTGACCTGTATAACTAATTGATTAAACTAATGCATTATCTACAATATTATGTATTATTAACTAATTTTGGTCTCTTAAAACATTTCCATGACAACACATCACAATAACATACTCACATTTGTCTAGCCTAAAAAATTATTTCTTCCTTTTCATATCATTCTCAGAAAAAGTAAATTAAATGTAGATTGCTCTAGTGCTGTAGCAGTAACCAGATTAGCAACTGATACCCTAATCCTGCTCTTCCCAAATAAACTGCAACTCTCTCAAGCCCTGCCATAGGTATTATTAATCAAAATTTTCTGCCACCTTGACATTCACTAGTAAAAATGTAAAATCTCTGAGGACATAAAATGCTCTCAACTTTCACTAATTCCAAAAGAAAGGCAAGAGGCATTTCATACACAGACTAAATAAAAGGCTTTTTTTGAGTCACAATAAATATAGAACTGCACTGAACCACTGCCAGGAAAAACTGCAAACTCTGCCCTCCTCACCTAACTCAAATGTCTCGTACCTCCAGGGAAGGGAATTCCTGCCAACACCATAATCTGTGTTTTCTGCAAAGTCATCACTGAAACTAATGTGTAGGACTGCAACAGATTACAGAAGAAATGAGAACATCATTAGCACAGCTATAAAAAGATGGAGAACTTATGTGGGGTGATGCACTCTGGTGAAAACATTAAAATGAACTTGTATAGCTTGAAAAACTCAGTTGATGTCTGCAGCTTCACCTACTCTGCCTTTCCTTTCTTGTTTTAAGGAAGCCCCAACATTTTATCCCACTAAAACAGAACTTTATGTTAGTTAAACATTGCCATAGCCTTTAAGAAAAGTGAGCAGGAGCTGAGGATTTTTTGATGTTTTGGGACAGGGAAGGAAGGACTGGGGCACTGCAGGGCTGGCACTTTCCAGTGCAACCTGTGAGCCCTTCACTAAATTAATACTTGGGTTTTTTCTTGTTCTTTCAGGTGTTACTCTTGATAAACTTAAATTTCTTTTCAACTCTTAAAGAAAAACCATCCAGAAGCCGGTGGGGCTTTTAGAAAACCTTAGTTCATTCATTTTCTGATACCCTTCCTCCTGCAGCAACTCTGGCAGTGTGAAATAAACACCATCCTACCTCTCCAAAGTGATCTCATGTTGAGCTGTTTGGACTTTTGTTTAAAAAAAGAGAAGAAAAATGAAACATTTTTGTTTGTTTATTTTCAAGTTTCAAGTCATGACTGAATAATGTTGATCTCTCTGAAATGACAGAACAGTCCAATGACTGTTCCAGCAGATGTAGCTTGGCATCCCACAGCCTTTGGAAAGGCAATACTGGAGCAGCTCGCTCGCATGAAATTTTCTTTTTTAACAACACAGTCTAAGATGGAAATAATGTTTCTGACCCCAAAGCCTTCCAGGAAAGCAGGCACGCTGAGGGGCTGTGCTGGAGATGAGAGCCTGCCTGCATCCCCAGCCGCGTCCCGGCCAACCTGCGCCCATCCCGGCAGGTGCAGCTGCGTTGATCTGGTGCCCTCTGCTGCTCAGTGCCTCAGCCCACCGGGAGCCACAGCTGGGCCCACTCCGCTGCCTTTCCAGCTGTTTGAGAGCCCAGAGCGCGAACTCTGTCCTCTAAAATGAGCCTGCAAGGCCCCAATGGGAGCGCCCATGGGGCCGGATGTGGGTGGGAGGGCGAGAGCCTCGGGGCCAGCGGGATCCGTGCCAGCTCCCAGGTCCGCTCCTCACCCTCAGCATGGCTCCTCACCCTCCATGGCTGCTCCTCATCCTCAGTGCTGCTCCTCACCCTCAGCATGGCTCCTCACCCTCCATGGCTGCTCCTCATCCTCAGCTCTGCTCCTCACCCTCATGGCTGCTCCTCACCCTCAGCATGGCTCCTCACCCTCCGTGGCTGCTCCTCATCCTCAGTGCTGCTCCTCATCCTCAGTGCTGCTCCTCACCCTCAGCTCTGCTCCTCACCCTCAGCTCTGCTCCTCACCCTCAGTGCTGCTCCTCACCCTCAGCTCTGCTCCTCACCCTCGTGGCTGTTCCTCATCCTCAGCATGGCTCTTCACCCTCATGGCTGCTCCTCACCCTCCTGGCTGCTCCTCACCCTCATGGCTGCTCCTCACCCTCATGGCTGCTCCTCACCCTCATGGCTGCTCCTCACCCTCATGGCTGCTCCTCACCCTCATGGCTGCTCCTCACCCTCATGGCTGCTCCTCACCCTCAGCATGGCTCCTCACCCTCAGCATGGCTCCTCACCCTCAGCATGGCTCCTCACCCTCAGCATGGCTCCTCACCCTCATGGCTGCTGAGCACAAGCCGATTAAAGCAGCCCAGCTCCACTCCTGGGACAGAGCAGCACCGGCCTCCTGCAGCTGCTTTGAGGAAGAGCAGCCCTGAGTTTCTCTGGCACTCTCTTTCCTGCCAGTGAAATGCTGGGGCTCCTTGGGGCTCCTTGGGGCTCCTTGGGGCTCCTTGGGGCTCCTTGGGGCTCCTTGCCTGCGATGAGCTGGAAGGAAACTCATCCAAGGACAGCTCTGCTGCTGCTGAGGACAGGGCTCAAACGCAGGGCTCTGTGAGCTGAAATCCGGACTCCCCGCTGCACCCAGGGTGTGGATTAAACACAACAAAACCCATAAACCAACCAGTATTTTTAAGTTCTTACTCTGCCTAAGTATTCTAATGAGTATTCTGTCTCATGAGGTTAAGAAATCAAAATGCAAACCAATATTCACAGTATTAAATTGGTAACTTCAGAGCTTATGAGCTACCATGACTGGACACTCCTTCTCAAGAACAAGTTTCCATTGCACAAAAGGTTTCTAATTGCCCTGACAAGAAATGTATTTTTCAATATATATTATTCTGTATGTCCAGTTTATCAAATGGAAAAAAACCCAGCCAATTACACTCCACGAATAATAGTTTTGACACTGACACAGTTAAAAGTTGAAATTATTTCCTCAAGTGCTTCAAATTCTAAAACTTTAATCCATATATCATTCTGGTTGGAGGCTGTGAATGACTCCACAGTCAAAAATTAAAGCTTCTCCTTTAAAATGAGGTTATCACAACAAATAATCATATTTATAATTCTTTAGTACTTGTCTTCAGGCACTGCATAATTTGAATTAACATCTGTTCTTCACAAAGATTTTAGTCGAAGAATACATGTGCAAAGTGAACATCTCTTTTTCTAACTCAGATTAAGGATTCTACATCTTAGTTGTAGAATAAAAGTATTCTACAAAATATAAAATACAAAAGTATTCTACATTAAATTAAATGCAGTTAAAAATCTCAAATTGTCAAACAGTCTTGACTATTGATAGGAGTGGAAGTAAGATTCTAATACATTTTGGGGTTGCTTCTGTAACTGGAATTTTCAATATGCAAGATTACTGTATAACTATCTGTGATTCATAGCAAATACACAGTTTTCTATCTCAAATCTTGCTCTGAACAAAAAAACAGTGTTTACCTACCTACACTGCCCAAAAATATTGACAGTGTGTGGAATTCCACAGATAATGAATTGCCTTGCTGTGCCATGGAGAAAAACCCCTTGTAAATAAGTATATGAGAAGCATGTATCTGGTAGATAAAACTAACACCCTGCTCTCCCCTTGCTTTTTCCAGCTCCCACCCACAAGACACCATTTTATCAAAGCTCACGAGATTTGATTCAGATGTAGGTGCAGAAACCCCTTCATCAAACCATCCCAACACAGCTTGCAGCACTGGAAGTTTTCTGCAAGATAAATGCCAGCCCCTTCCTTGGAGCAAGGGTGGGAGCTCAGCCCCAGCACCCCTGGGACATCAACACCTGGAGAAGGGACCAGGCACAGATCAGGCTCCTTTTATGAGTCAGTGGCCACACACTTCCAATCCCTCCATCGCACATTTTGGGAAAAGCTGGGCCCAATGTGCCATCATTCAAGTGTAACACGATATTTTCGCCACCCAGTTTGTTGAAGAAAAGCTCTGGGATAAATGAAAGGTAAAATCCTTGGAAAAATAAACTCAAGTCTGTAAAATATTAGCTGATGTTTTCATAACTTTTCCAGCAACTATAGTTTCTGATAGATCAAGTGTGACTGTATAAAGCTGCCTGGAGAAGTCAGAGTGACAAAGATGGACACATTACACCTTTCCCTTTAATGCACAGATATCACATCCTCCAAACTTGCTGAAAATAACTGCTTTGGTTATAATTTATATTTTATACACTTGAAGGTGAACCACAATTGGAAACTTAATATCAAGGTTTTCAGCTGTGTTATTTCAGGAAACTTTATTCACTCCTGTAGCTGTGAAGGTATGAAACAAATGGATGTTGTTCCCACATTAAAGCAAATAAAAACATCTTTTTCGTAGTAGTGACTGAAATACAGAGTTACAGCTGAAATATTTCTCAGGAAGTTCTCAGAGAGCACAGGTTCACTGTTTCCTATATATTCACTGCAGAAATAATGTAATATCCACAGCAACTACACTAAGTTATATGCCATTTGTGTTTACTTATCTCCTTTCCATAAATCACTTTTCTTTTTTTTTTTTTTGCACTGAGACAGTGTTTATTGTCTGCCTGCCTTGCACTGTTGCTATAGCTTCATCTTTTTCCTTCCCTTCCCGAGTTGGTATTTACACTCCACACTGTTTCCCATCAGTACTATAAATGTAGAACACATTTCTAACAAAAATATTTTAAATCAAAGAAAAAATCAGTTGAGAAAACTAAGACACTCTGCATGACCAAGAATATTAGCAACAACCAGGTCTGTCTCTCTGTATCTTCAAAATCCACAGTTCCTTCTCCCATCCCAGGTGTCCAGAGAGCTCTGCAGCTTGCAAAGAGCTCAAAGCAGGTACCACAAGGTTTGAAGAGGTTTTTGCATTTAGCCATCATTGTTAACAGAGCACAAACCATTATTTTGTAACTTAAATAAAATTGAACATAGTTTCACATCATGTTCTACTCATTACACCCTGATAAAGCTGAAGGAACCTCCAAAGCCCAGCTCTAGAGTAATGATCTTGCTCAGACTTTAAGATCTATTTCCACCTTTAGACATAGAGATCAAAATGTTAAAACCTCTTCATTTGTAACACACAATTCAGCAAATTTAACCAGAATTCAGCAAATATAAACGTTGGAAGAAAATGCTCATAAAGATATGCAAAATATTTTACCATTATTAGCCCATGAACTCTTTTTTTCTGGCCAGCCTGAAGAATAATTTATTGCAATTTAAACAGTTTCACTAACTTAAAAATTCACAATAGCACAGCCCCAAAGTATGTCTTACAGAGAAAAGCTGGCACCAGTGACATCTGTCAGATGTGACTGATGACAGATGGTGACATCGAGCACCAGGCAGCCATCAGCCCTCCCTGGCTTCTCCTCCTCCCTAGGCAGGGGAAAACCAGAAAGCAGAAACCACTTGGCTCTCCTCTCCTGCTACAGAATCACTCAAGTAAACTTGATGCTAAGACCACATTCTAGATTATTAAAATACACTGGAAATGACATTTTTTTAGCCCTCCATGATATCTGTACACCATATACGCATATGATATGACACAATGATATGGGTACACCAGGAATGCTGAGCTACTCACAGTTTTTTCCCTCTTAGAAAAAACCCACGTGTGATACCCAGTTAATTACAGAAGACCAAGCTGGGGAGGTGAACAAAGTCTGTTTGAAGGTCTTAATATTTTAAGTGATTTTGCCTGGCTTCTTTTGTCTTAAAAGAATCTGAGAAGGGAAAAAAAAAAAAAAAAAGGAAACAAAAGACCTGCTTTTTCTACTAGAAATAAGTTTTGATTTTGTCTGGATAATAAGAATTTATAGTGCTGTTGAAAGGCCCTGGAGACAGACCTGGAGACTGAAGTAATTTATTTACTCGTAGAACAAGCACAAACCATACGAGCACCTGCCCCAGGAGCCCAGTTAAAATCCTCTTGGACCTGACCTGGAGAGACACCCCACGGAGGTGAAACAGGGTGCTGTGCTTCCCATGCCACTGGGGATATTTGTTTTCCCTTTTTTTAAGCTTTTAAATATATATATATATATATATATATATTATTTTTTATTTTATTTTATTTTATTTTGTAACAGTGAGTGTGTGATGAAAAGTTTTCCATTCAGCAACAGTTCAGAGAATTCTTCATAAATGTGATTTGAAATTCTACCTGCTTTGAATGAAGCATCAGACCCCCTGTGAGGTCACTGATGTGGATTTAGGTCTTTGCTACTAAGCAAACAGCTAAATTTGGAGCCTTCAAAAAAGTGGGGAAAAGAAACAGGATATGAATGCACACAGACAGCAAATGCAGAAATAACAGCCTCATTCAGGAGAATAGGAGTTACTGTCTGGATTTATGGAGTGTGATGTACTAATGTGTATAATGAAGCAGACAATCTAATGACTCAGAGTGCTAAAAAGGAGGGAAAATATAAATCCACAGAAGTCACAAGATAGACTTTCAAGATTGATGGGGATAAACCAAACATTCCAGATGTTCTAGTCCTGGGTTCTTGTCCCTACGCTACAGAAAATCACCTTTCCTAAGCAAAAAAACACCATTTGTCTTTCAACCTGCACTTTTGTCCCTGTTACTACTCATGAATAGTCAATTTTCATCTATCTGCTTTTTTTCTTCCACTTATAATCAAAATGAAAGAGCAAACATCCCTTGTATATAAAACATTTTAATAAGTGTCTCTGAAGACAAAGTACTATAGAGGCATCCATAATATGTAATTTATCAAGATGAAGCAAAACTATTTTTTTTTTTCCATAACTGCTGTTTAAATTATACAAAAGTACTCGTATCAGTTCTAAAGCTGCCATTGCCACCATTTTTCTTCTGCTGTAAAACCACATTATCACAGCTAAGTACATACCCTATTTACTGGACAAAATTTACTGTTCTAATTACTAGACCTGTAGCTAGTGGAAAATAAGAGTTATTGGGTTTTGCTCTGAAGAGGAAAGCTGTTCAACAACAAGGTAACAGTGGGATACAAGGGAGACCAGGAATCTGATGAGTCTATAACTTGCTGTTACTATGGAAACCAAAGATTGTAACAAAATATTCCCATTTTAATCGTGATCCCTAGAGGACTGCCATCCCTAAATTGATCCTATTTTTAAATTCAAGATTTTTAAAATTTATTAATCCTACACCAGCCACAAAAAAAAGTCCCCTAGAAAGTCTCAGAAGAGCCACATTTGTTCACATGTCCCCAACACCAGGACTAAGGAGGAAGTATCAAGTAGCACAGCTCCATTTCAGTTGCTGCAGACCCATCATTCTCTCCATCAAGCACCTGGATTCCAGCACCTGAATATGTTAAATTCTGAGTTTCAGTGCTCAAAAACAAAGGGCTGTCCTCTGTGTTAATACTAGGAATCCAAACTCTCAGAAGAACACGCTGTATTAGCTGTATCTATGTTTTCTAAAGCCCCTTTTGGAAAGGGCTGAGTTAAACAGGAACGTGCAATCACTCTGCAAGGTGCCCAAGCCCCCACACCTCAGCAGCATGGACAAAGCAAAAGTGTTCAGAACATGAACTGAACACAGGACACAGCAACCTGGAAGATTAAAAGGAAGGGAAAAACTTCAGCACTGAATTTCAAGAGTTGCTTGCTTAGACTGGAATTTCTGGGAAGTGTGAAAATAAGGTCTTAATCACTGTCAAGGCTACACATTTAATTTAGACAGAAATCTAAGGGTTTTTTTGCATGGCCTGCACTAGCCCTTCTAATTCAGCCTCTAGAATTGTCTGTGGCAAATCTGAAATTCCTCCCTGTCATATTTGGTCCTTTTGTAATGGGAAAAGCCAACCAACCAACAACAACCAAACAAACCAAAAACAAACAAAAGCACAAAAAAAACCCCAATTAAAAAAAAAAAACACCCAAAAAACCAACCAAAAAATCCAAAAAACCAAACTTCAGAAGCTGAAGCAAGTTACATGAAAAGGTTTTTTATAAAGTCCATGGTAAACAGGCTTATGCAGGAGGCAAGATCTCTGAAGTGCCTTGATTCTCACAGATACATGGCTGTGATGAGCAGGGGCTGGAGGAGCCTGACTGGTGCCAGAGACATCCTTGGCACAGGAGCCCCAAGGGGACACCAGCCCTTAATTTATGTGACTTAAATTGAAGACAAACCTTTAAGGAAAGAGCTTATTTTTGTTTATTTGTCCTTTTGTACTCTATTTCTAAATTTGCAGAGGGAAGGCAGCCTTGTTCTTTGCTGTATTTTACTGACTCCTCCATGATCAGGCAGAGCAAGAAGAGAGATCTCAGCGTGACCTGCCACCACATTCCTTGGGAGCAACAGCTTTCAACAGGCCCACGGAGTGATTTATAATCTCAGCATGTTTGGGGGCTGCCCAAGGGTGAGGAGAGCTTTTCCTAACAAATTGCAGAGGACCAAGGGGCTTGGCAAAGCCACTGTGTCAGGTCAGTGGTGTGGCACCTCCGCAGCGGTGGCAGCCACTGCCACAGGAGGAGCAGCCTGCTGGAGGGGAGCATTGTGATTTTGTAGCTAATTATGCATGTGGTTGCCACATTTGAAGCTCAGCCTCCCACAAAGCAATCATTCACTGCTACAGAAAGTCACAGGCCAGCTTTAGGTCTCCCATCCCTGTCTGTCCCAGTCGGATGGAATTCAGTGAGGATGTGGAGCCAAGAAAGTGCAAACACTGTGCCTGGCTCTGCTTCCCATCGCTGCATTTCAGCAGAGATGCTGAGAGACAAACAACCGTGCTCTGAATCGAGGCCCATAACAAATATTTTGCAAGTACATCATTGTTCTCCATTAAAGAAAACCCCAATTTCATTTTCAAAAATCTGAAAACACAAAATCCTGAACTGGGTTTTTCAGAGGAGCAGTTAAGAAGTAGTTTAATAAGTTAGCTTCCAAATAAAATAAAGAAACCAGCCTTTATTAAATTATATGGAAGGGGGTCAGAGATTAAAAATCCTCTGCCTCTCATTATTAGACTTGAGATGACAGATTCATTCCAGAGCACAGAAGGAAATATATTATCCCAAAACAGGATATGAAGTTCAGTCCCAGTAGATTAGTCTCTGTTAAGTAAATTTATTGTCTGATCTTTTAACTCTCCACCAAAATGCTACCCAAGATTCTTTTCCCTAACAGTATTAAAATCCTTTTCTTCTGTTCCTTTCCCCTCCCTTTACAGCCCTACCCCCAGAGCTCCCCAAAATCCACCCTCTGGTCTCATTCCCATCAGGACTCTCTGGTGGTGCATGGACCTCACAGAAAAACAAGAAGGGAAGGAGGAGGAGGGAAAGGACTGACACCCACTAATAAAACCAGGCTGTACTCTGGAGTGCTGGGCAGAGGGGAAAAGCAGGATAAATGTTTCCCTTGGTTCAGAGAGCAGCAGCAGCAGGCCTGTGCTGCCTCTGCCTGTGTATTTGTGTGTGTGTGTGTGTGTGTGTGTGTGTGTGTGTGCCTGGTAACCCCTCTGTAATCTGGGTACAGGCATTGAGGGAAACCTTCAAAAGAGCCCTGCTCGCACTGGTACGTTCTGGGAAGAATTAAATGTACTGTGTGAGGTTAGAAGGCACATCACACAAAGAGCAACTCTATCCCTGCTCTGTTTACCAAGGCAGAAGCAATCTTCCATACAATGATACATTTCTAACACTGTTTAGTCTGACTTTGGACTCCATGAAATTATTTGCAAGGACAGGGATTCCTAAAATATTCCAGCAGAAAAAGGCACTTTGCCTCATGCTCCCTTTCATTCCCTTCATTGCATGAAATTTAATTGTATAGTTTAATTGCATGAAAGAGCCACATGGTGACAAAGCCAAAATAACAAGTTATTTCTGAGTGCTGCAGTTAGAAATGTTTCTATATGGACTCTAAGATGCACTTCTGTCACCTAGGAGGACAAATATTTCACAAAGATCACAGGTACAGCATGTAATACCTCTACTGTCTGATTCCCTCTGTAAAACTGCTTGTATTTTCTTCCTCTAATAATAAATTATAAATATATTCCTATCAGGCACTTAAGCTCAGCTCTTTGCATGTTTTCATGCAGAAGAGCTGTGAGGTACCATCTTTATGCGTGGAAAAATTGCAGAGATCTTGGTCTCACCAACAGAGTGTGCTGTCAGTTCGTTATTAGATTGAGGGCAACACTGTTAACAGAGAATTATTTTTTATTATTTTATCTGGTGATCTATTGTGATTACCCCATTCTATAATAAGATGTTTAAATAGCAACCTCCACTGAAAACAATTGATTTTCACAGCATCTGCTGTAAAATGCCATTCTTGGCTCCGTGCTGCCTGGCTGATGATGCACAGTGCTGAGCTGCACAACTGTTTCTGTGCAAACCCGGCTCTTATTTACTTTGGGGGTTTTCTGTTTCTCTTTAGACTCTGCGTGGGGAAGGCATGGGAATCACAAACAACACATTTGGCAACTCTTCATATCACCAATGGTTAAAACAGCCAGTCCTAGCCATGAAAGTATCGTTGTGTAGACTATTTTCTCCTCAAATTGAATAATTCTAAAATGGTTACTTGCTCAACTTGCACCCTGCCATTTCAGTTCATTGTATTTTCACCATGTACAACATGCAAATATTCATTACTGAAATTTATTTCTAAAGCAATCAGCATGGAACAAGTTCAGGATAAAAGATATTCAAGAAAAGAATCCTGCTCTATTTTCTGTATACCTTTGGCTCTCTTTTAATCCAGAACTTCTTTTTAATATTTTAACAGATCTTGAATATTAAAAAGAAGTTCTGGATTAAAAGAGAACCAAATACTTGAATAGATTTGATGTTATTGCAATGACAACGTGTTCCTCAGATTAATTTTGAGTGAACTCTTTACACCACAGCAAAAAAACCCCTCGGTATTCTTCTCATTGCACTTGAATGCAAACATGACACACATAGAACAAACCCTGAAGGTCTCCAGCCAGAAGCCTGCATAACGCATTATACTTATATTCCAGCTTCCCTTTCCTTGGAAATTCATTCTTCAAGCAATCACACGTTTGTAAATAACCAAAAATACATTTGTTTCTGCTGATGTGAGGCACTCAGCAAGTGGCTTCCCCCTGGTCTGTGTGCTCAGCGTGCTCAGAGAGCAGGCTCCGAGTCATCTGGTGAAAGAGTCAGAGGGCTACAAAGGAAAGTGATCCACCAGCCATCTGTACCTGACACACAGGAGACACTTACATCTGCACAGAAATATTTATGGGCAAGCTCAGAAAAGGCTCTCACACTCCAGGAGAGCCCCTGGGTGATCAGCTGAGCTACTGCACCAAGATCCTCTTAGCACAGCTCTAATTGCCTCTGATAAACCTTGTGCTCAGTGGAAAAGGCCACATGGGCTCTATCCCAAGAAATTCATGGCTCTATCCAAGGAAATTCATCCAGAGAACTAAAGGAATTGAATACATCCACTGTTAATGTAAATAAGATGACATTAACACAAATTTAAAGCGAGCTACAGAATAGGGATTTCTGAGGAAAGCACGCTATGGGCAGGGTCTGTCCCTGTCCAGATGTATTCAACAGTAGCACACAGTTTTCCCAGCTAGGAAAAACATCTGAAACATTTCTTTTTGCCAGTTTAAAGAGGATTACTAACATTCATCTACTAAAATTATATAAAAGGAAAACACAAATGAAGACAGTAGTCCTTGTGCTTGCCTGACTCCCTCTGACACCCCCCAGAACCAAGTCCCCCAGCCCTATTTCATGGCAGAACCTATGAAACAAATCATCACTTCCACTAAATGCAAGCAAATGAAATTAATCTTTCATTTAATTATAAATATTTGCTGAAACTGATCATTTAATGCAAAGATTCTCCAATTACCAGGGCAGGAGAACAAACAGTGATGCTAGTTAAGTAAAAATTCAGATGCACAACATTCTGTATTAAACACTGAACAATCATTCACTCGTGCAGGATAAACAGTGCATGATCACTGATACTTTTATGCTCTATTAAACTATATTCTCCAATGAACACTGAACCATGGTTCAGAGGTGGCCAGAAATATTAACATTTAAACTATGGAGTGCCTCAGTCTAACCAAGCTGAAAGGTCTCCCTCCTGGGACTGGCTGCTTTCAAAGGTGATATTGATATCAGCAGTGTGAACACTATCTCTGAACCTCTCTGCTGGAGTAACACCCAGCTCTTAGAGCCATGTGAACACCACTAAAACTCAAATGGTATTTTCTGTACAACTGTCACCATCGCCCTGAGCGAAAATGAACAAAAGAAGACAAAACAAACCCCCACAAACCAAACCAAACCAAACCAAACCAAACCAAACCAAACCAAACCAAACCAAACCAAACCAAACCAAACCAAACCAAACCAAACCAAACCAAACCAAACCAAACCAAACCACAAGTCCAATGAAACTTCATTTTAAATCACTAATTCTACCCTTTACTTTGGCAAAACTTGATTTTACTGCCTGTTGTATCAGACTGCAACACACTGAGTAACAAAATAGTGTAAAAGTGAATTACGGCGAAAGCATTCAAGGTGACTCATTAACACAGGAATGTGGCCTGAATATCACAAATTCTCACATCTCTCCATTTAATCCCACTGGAAATGATGAGTGTACAAAGAAATTCTGCAGTTATTTGCCTGCAGTTATTTGCCTCCCTGCACAATTAATCACAGAATTAGGTACCTGCTGGAATTCCAAGTGGCTGCTGTGCTCTAAGTGACACAAGGAGCGTGGTGTGAGGTTCACAGCCTGCACAGGGTCAAAGATGCCATTCCAGTGCTGTAATTGCAGTGCAATGCTCCTGCTAAAGCTGGGCCTGTGCATTCCTTCCCCTGACTCGTCAGTCAGAGCAGATAACCATCGGGCACTGGACTCATTCTTTAAACAACATCTCCCAAAACAGATGGAGACAGCTTATGGAAAAAGTGAAAGACTGATTGGAAGCCTACTCTGAAAAAATGTTATCATCCTGCTAGGTTTGGATTAAAAAGTTGTATTTCATAATGAAAGCCAAATGCACTGAGGAGGCAGGACTGTAATCCTGCCTGAGAAGGATTGCTTCAGAAATCAGTTTCTGAGTTCAGAAATTAATTAGTTCAGAAACTAATTGAAATCCCAGTGCATTACAAACCCAGATTCACTGGCCATTTCTCTTTCTCTCTGAATGAAAATGTGTCATTTCAGGAGGGTCACAACAAAGCCAGCAAAGGAAAATGGAAGGAAATCTCTTCATACGATAAAAATGGAGTGACTAATGTGGATGACTCAGTTTAATTGCATGACTTTCAACTAAGTGTATTCACAGGGACAGAAATAACACTAAATTAAAAGGAATATCTGGGAAAAATTATTCTGGATCAGTAAAATACTTATGCCAGAAAATAATGTCTGGGTTTTCAGAGCAGTATCTTGTTCACAACTGCATCCAAAACCAACAGAAATTGGGTTTGTGCCTTCTCCCACTCATCACTCAGGACCCTACAGCCACAGGTCAATCCAGGATGGAAGGGAAGCCTGGGTTGTCCCTAGGGTAAAATAGGGCCAGCTCCAAGGTCAGGTGTGATTGCTCATGGCTTTATCCTGTGTGGTCTTCAAACCCCCTGAGGATGGAGACTGCACAGCTCACCTGTCTTCATGGAAAACCAGCTCCACTTTATATCCAGATATTGAGATACAGCATCAGATCCCCAAAACATCCTGAAGATTATTCTGGTTTTGCAGCAAAATTCAGAAGATTTTTCACATACCATCTAACAGTATTTATTATTCTATCTCAGAACTTTACTGTTATCTGTCTGCTGTAGAGGAATAGAAAAGCAGCTCATGTGAGTCTTCAGGTGCCAGATCTGAAGCAATTTGGGATGGAGAACAGTTGGTGTAGCAATAAGAGCTCAATTAGCACTAATTTGGGTCTACTTAACCTCTTCATATGGCTAAATAGAGAGAAGAAGCCCCAGATCTGTTATCTCTGGCCATCCCTGAAAACATGGAAAAGAAATGTCCATCTTGTAGCCAAGGGATTTCAGTACCATCAGGAATAGCAGAATTCCCTAGGGAATTCCAGATCCTTCTCAGTCATTCAGAAACACACACAATTCTGCACTAAGACCAAGGAGGAAAGGGAAGAAACCACCCTATGATTCTATGAAATTCAGGAGTATGTGGTTATTGCCATAATATTATATATTTATTTACAATTTTATTTCATAAATATCTCATATATATTTCTGTGTAATAAGTATGATTAAACTGCATTTCAGTTTTCTTTCAAACTCTTTTGAGATGCTAAAATATCTGATCTTATTCGACTGAATTATGAAGCAGCTCTATTTTTCCCCTCTTAATAGCTACCAAAACTTGGAAGCACTCACCATTTCAGAATGAATAATTAAAATGATTTGAATGCAGCAACATACTAGAAATCCACGACCATAAACTCACAATCCTCATAGCTATCACATTTGGCTGTGTGTGCTGAAATGTAAAATAATGAAATTGTGAATGAGATCATAAATTCAGTAACAAGTATAATTGCTAGTCCTACAGAAAACTATTAGAGTGGTAGGTTGATTTTCTTGTCATTCCCATTCTGCATTAAGCAAAAGAAAGAAAATATAAAATGCAATCAATGTAATGATTTTTGCAACAAGCATCTAATTGATTTTTCTGTCACTGCTATAATTTACAAATAGTCCTGTAGTAATTGTTTGGTTTAACTGGATATATCAAACAAGTGTTCTGATAGTGAAATTAATTATGACACATTTTACCCATAAAGAAATTATTTAAAGACAAACAATGAATTCCATAAATGAAACACATCTTGCAGTAAAAACTAACATACAGTAATAATACAACAGGAAAATAATGCAAATTAATCTATTCTAATTTTTTATGTCACTCTTGTCTCACTGAAATTTCAGGGAGAATCAACAGGCAGTACAAATCAAGCAGTTTATAGATCAGCACACTTTCAGGAAACACATTTTCTTTCAGGTTTCAATAAATTATTTTCCTTTTTAATGCCAACACTCATAATCCATGACTCTTCATCCATTTTATGGTTCTTCCAAGAAAAGGCAGATGATTGCAGCATCATTCATTCACTCCTTACTGTGATATCTGCACGAGGGGTTGGGGCAGCCCTTGACTGCACCCAGCCCTGCAGGACACACTGAGTAGAGATGACAAATATACAAAACCCTGAAAGCAGCCTGGGTTCACTGCTTCCAGTCCAGCACTGTCCCCATCAGCTGTGCTCCCTGCTCCACAGACCTCCCACAGCCAAGGGAATCTCCTGAGGAAACAGCTTGGTTCTCCCAGCACCCTTTGCCATGTTCTGAAGGAGATCTTTTGTGCCTTGAGTCTGAAAATGAGCAATGCTCACAAACAATGGAAATTTCTCATCAGTGACTGAAATACAGATCTTCAGAGAGACTTGGACCACCACCACATGAAGGAATTATTTTTCTTAACTGACTGAGAATTATTTATTAATTCTGAGCTGAAGCAATGAAGTTTTAGGTCTTCACACAGAAAAGTACTGGTGTCTGGTTTCTCTCAATATTTATTTAGTGAGGTTATTGCCACCACTGAAAGCAAAAAGTGATCCATTTCTGTTGGTTTTACCTCCTTTCTCTAGCACCTGGTGGTCTGGGACACAACATGGGCAATGCACCCTCTGATCAGCAGGATGTCAAATGTTGGGGCCACCTGTTAATTAGGAACATTCATCATTCCAGAGCTCCAAGATCTCTCCCTGCTGGAGCCACTCTGGAAGGATAATCAAGCAATCATGATAATTGCAATGTTCTGCAAGGAAAGGGCAGATGGTGTCTTTTCCATCAGAATCAGAATCTGGTGATTATTTAGTTCTGCTCATTCTGGTTTTCCCTCCATTGCTACCTCTCTGCCAGGATCTGAAGGCACCTGGTGCTCACACTGGCTGGAGCAGGTGTATACATTCAAAATAAAGATTTAAACAGACACTTTTGCTCCAAAAATTCTTGAAATGGTGACAGTGAGGTGTTTATGCTTCCATAAGTAAGAAGCTACAAAACAGAACCTGGTATTTAATGCTGACCTGTAAAACAACGAAGGAACTGCCTGCAAGTCCAACCAATTTTAATTACATGAGCAGACTTGCTATCTGAGCTGGCCTCAGCCTTGGAGTTGTATCATCTATTATGTCAAGAACATCAACATCTTTCTAGTTTCACATTTCTCAACTTTCCAATTCAGCCAATAACATGAAAGAACATTGAATTTACCAAACAACTGGGGCAATCCCAAGGAAAAATGATGACTCTGAGCTGCAGGCTAACCTCAGAGATTCAGTTTTGTTTGCCTTAAATGCATCTAAGATGCTTCTCATGATACTTTGCTATAAACAAATAACTTTTCCAATTGCATTATGTTTATACCCAAACCTTGACCCCTTGTAGCCCATAATAATTACAGTGCCTTAGATCATTACAGAACCACCATAATCATGGCACTGCATCTTCTCAAAAGGGTAAGAAGTTATCACCCAAGTGTGGACCACATTGTGGAAAACACCTGAGAGAAAACATATCCAGCTCTGGTTCCACAAGTTGTTTTTTTTTTTTAAAAGAACCCTGAGGATTTGTATCCATTCCTTGAATATATAAATACATAAATACACTGGCAATGGCTGCACACACAGCCAACCCAGAGCAACACTGAGCCAAATAATGCACCACCAGCAATGCCACAGACCATGAAATCACTCAGAACAACTCTCATGGTTCAAAAGAGCCCTTTTTTCTCTCACTCTTTTTTTTCCCTTTTTTTTTTTTTTTTTTTTTTTTTTTTTATTTGCAACCACATTTCATTTTTCCTTCAGGAAAAACCATGTAATTTCAAAAAACATATTCTTGAAAGAAATGAAAGAAACCATTCTGGCAAAACACAGCTCAGTTTTGTAAAACCCAAGCATTGAATGTCACACCTTTTTTTAGACAGTGAGACAGATATAAAAATACAAGAAAAGAATAAAAATTGTTTGTGAAAACAGCACCACTTGTCTCAGGGAAAACCCTTCCAACACATCTGCCAGTCTACTTATTGATGAGAATGAAATCTTCAGCTGGTACAGAGAAAAACATTTTGTGAGATTATTCTGCACAAATAAAGATGTCTTCAGAGATTATTAAACATGAGAAAGTAAAGAATTGTCCCTGAACCCACTTTGAGACCCAACCCTCGCTTGCTTTGGCAGCCTGGTGGCTGAGAGCAGCTAGACAAAACGTTCTGAACTTCAGAGCAACAGCCAAGTGTGCTACAACCAGTGTGCACTCTAAATTAAGAAATCCATGAGAAAACTACATGGATTCTGCAATGTGGAAAACACCTGATAGAAAACACATTCAGCTCTGGTTCCACAAGTTGTTTTGTATTTTTTTTTAAAGAACTTTGGGGTTTTGTCTTCCAGGTCCATTCCTTGATACCCACTGGCAATGGCTGCACACACAGCCAAGCAAATTTGTCCAAGTTTGGACATTCTAACAATTTTTACTGCCTGTTTCTTCCCAATAAGAACACACAAATTTCCCTCTTCTTAGAAAATATGTCTCATTAATACAACAAATTAATTTTAGCAAACATGGACTTTAAGCAGAAGTTTTTCCTTTTGTACAGGAATAACTAACTTGTTTCTTTAATCAGTTCACTAGAAAGTGAATGTTACTGAGTGACTGAATTGACAAGTGAAATACAGTAAACAGGCCCATCAATAGAGGACAATCAATACAATTAAATTTTCCCAATATTTTCTTGAAAATGCACAGGAGGGAAGGAAATTTTGTTGTCAAGAAGGAGGATTGCTGAAATACTTATTGAACCAACAACTGTTTTTGTTTACTAAGCTAAATGACTCCTTCACATATGTTTTAACGAAGTCTAGCTCCATGCCAATTACACCTATCTGGTTTGCATTACCCAGTTAGCATTTCTTCCATGCACATCAGCAGTGCAGGCCTTCATTAATTCAAAATACTTCGCCCACAAATACTAGTGATCACATCAAAAACCCATATTGAAATTATCTGACATTTACATTTCACTGCTCACTGAATGTCTGGGTGTCTCCATCTCGTGTACCTGATGAACAGCTAACTCAGCAGAGTCTGGACACACTCCCAGCAGCTGCAGTGCTGAGAAGCTGCCCTACAGCAACACTCTGGGGTCCCCATTCCCTTTGATAGCAGCATGGCACCACAAGTTATCCCACCAAAGATCAACTTATTGTATTTATATAGTCTTTCCCTTTTCAAGCCAAAGTTAAATGAAGTTGAAGGCAGTGTCTACAGGACAACCCGTAGTCACAGCCTTAAAGGATTAGAAGAAGCCATTGTTTTCGTGTCAGACATGTTTTTATAATAGAGACCATGTCTATTCTTGTTATTTCATTTTCATCATCACACCAGCTTTTCAGCAGTCAGCCAACCCTTTCCAACACCACAGTTTTAAAGGCTCATAAACATTATCTTTATTATATTAAGAGAGATTCAAAAATTGTAAAACAGATGTGAAGTTGCTGCTGCCAAGAGCCTACACAGCGTGATTCAATAGGATGTGGGTGCTGTAATGTGCTCAAGAAAAGTCATTCTAAAACTCTGAGTTCAACTTGCCGAACAATCATTTTCATCTAGGAAAACAAAAGCTTAAAATAAACTAAGAACTCCCATCTGCACAGGACTAAGAGTGATCCAATGACCTGACTGCAGACCCTGCACAAAGATACTTTCAATGACAGGATCTGCAGACAAAGGAGCGATGAAAAAACAAGGATGAATTTTTGTCGTTGCTTCTAAGGAAGTTGTGTAAAGGAACAGCATCTATCAGCTGTCTCCCGGTGAAGAGAGAGCACACAAATCCCACCATTCACTGTGTGTAGTAGCTACAAGTTGGCCAAGTTTTCCCTTCACCCCACTGGCAGCACATGGAGGCTGAAATTCCTGCCAGGTACCTGCCAGGCAGGAGCAGCAGATCAGCTTTTCCCGTGTGCTGCTCACATTTCCCTGCCTCCTTCCCTGGGCTGGAAGCTCCTTCCTCCGGCTGCTCCTGGAGCACTCATGGCTTTTTCTCCTCACCACTTGGAGCTAAGTTAAAGCTTTTCCCACGACACAGAATCAATCCATGTGGCATCAGGATTTCTTTTTCCATGTCCTCTCAGCAGCCAGTAGCTTTCTGTTTCTAACTTTTCATGCAAAATCCCAATGTGGTGATATCCGCAGGAATTTTTCTGCACGTGTCTCTTGGAATTAACCACATTCATCTGTAGGTGGTCGGCTTAATTTCTGAAACAGTTGAGAACTTGATATAAAACAAATACAGGATAGTCTCAAGAAGTAGGCTTTCTCCAGATAAGGAAAAGGTTGGTCTTGGTTACTGGGCTGGGGATTTTTTGTTTTTCTTCAAGACAATTCTGTGCACCTTTTTAGCAGAATCATATAGTGTATGCTCACAGACAGGGAACATTTTCAGTGGGTGTCCAAGACAGATAATCTGCTCTGAGTAGCACCCTCCAGACACTCTGTGTCACCAAAGGCAGCTTTCATTTCTTACTTAAAACCAAAGTAAACCAGCAACATAAAATCCCGATATAACAAACTCACTGTGCAAGTAGGGATGTGCCTGAAGCAAAATTTCCTGATTTCCCTGAAAACATGCATTTTGCTCTTTGGACTGAAGCCATCTCTTTTTCTGTTGGCTCTGCCCCCTCAGGGCCATGCACCATTCAGCTGAATAACTGTAAGGTTCTCACTTGCAGGCAAGTAAGAAGGAGTTTAATGAATCACAACATTTTGTTCATATTTTGCTTGGAGGAAGCATTTTCCACATTTTCTCCCTCTTAGTGGAGTTCAGAGAAATTCCACCCAAACTCAGTATAACTGCTTTATTGAGACCAAAAGTTCACTGTCAGATCCCTGGGTTTCCCTACCAACCAAAATGAAAGAGAAAAGGGGGCAGGGAAAATAAATGTTTCTGTGGAGTGAATTAACTAATGAGCTTGCTGAGGCTCACTCAGATTCCTCCAGAGGACTATGAAGAGCGAGGCTGTGAACAGTGCTCGTGCACATGGACAATCACAGCTCACATGCTCTGGAATGCTCTTTCACCTATTAAAAAATTCCTTTGAAATTCCTCCTCGGTGATACAGGATTCACTGGAACTCCAAATCCCATTGCTCTTCATTGACAAAGAGAGATTTGTGGGAGAGAGCAGCAGTGAATGACACAGCCCTTGCCAAATGTTTCTGTCATCCCAAGTAAAGGTTGGCAAACTGGAAATCCAAGCCTGGTTCCTTCACAGTTGTTGATTTGAGTCCTGCATTGCTCCTCCTTCGTTCCAGGAGGGGCAGGGGGGAGAGCTGGCGTTCTGAGTCCCCCAAATGGCAATTTGAGATAAACATGGCCAATGAGGAGCACAACTCCAGCTTGGCTGCTAAACTGGGAACTGGATTTATGGAAATAACTTCACAAAACAACAGAATCATTTCAACAGTAAGAGGTCCCTTACTGTGGCTCCAAGAAGTTGGAGAAAAGCCAAATGCACTGAAAGAACTGTGCTAACCCTACTGAAACAGAATGGCAAGGATGCAGAGATGTGTATGGCTTAGATATATACCTTTACATAAAGAAATCTATTCACTTATTTTATTTCTTTCAAACTTTTAATTAAAAGTTCAGAAATGTGGAACTTTGAACAGAGGAAATTAGCTCAAAGGCATGTTCATTTGTCATATAAAAGGGTCTTTCATTAATCCCTAATTAAATATTTCTCCACACTTAAACCAATTAGACATACAAATAAGAATGAAAACATAAATATTTTCCACAGAAATGCTATATACAGCTCAAAGAAAAAAAAAGTGACCAGTTCTACTTTTTCCTTCATTTTTTCCTTCACTAATGCCTTTCCATCCATGCAACAGCTCCTGAATGCCCTGATGAACAATTTATTCCTCATTTCCACAGGATGTTAAAAATAAACCAAGGAGGTATTTGCTACCTTAGAAATAGTTCTTCTTCCCAACATTACTGATATACTTTCAGAAAAAGTTCTTACACTGAAGGAAAAGAAAGGACTATGACAGATCTATGGGAAAAAAAGCTCAGGATGGAACAAAAGCTGCTGATGTTTACACATAATGCTTATTTTTTTTTTTTTTTTAAACACTGAGAATCATGAGCCTAAAAGAAGTAGAGAAGCTTCCAGGAAATTTGTGTCACTAGTAGTTTTTTTAAGCTTTTCTTAATAAAAGCACGGTAAGAGCAAAGTGCATTCAGTAGCAAAAGAAGATTAAAATACCAACCCTTCTTTTCATTTTTCCATCTTGTTTTTACCTCAACAGATCAAACAAACTACATTAAAAGCATTATGAAGTTACCCAACAAACAAAATGCATGAAAAAACATGTTACAAAGAAATATATTTTATACTTAAAGAACAGCTTAGCATATGAGTGGGGTAAAGGAAAATTTTTGCAATAAATTTGATGCAAAGAAAATTCACAAGTATAAACCAGTTTCATATTATAAAAATAATGAGATGAACAGGCATCTCCAGCATGAGGTTCATCTCTCAATTTCTTTTCTTGCTTGTGGGTTGTTTCTTTCCCCCCTTTACAAAACTTTCATCTTGTACTTGCAATTCATGGCGTGGATTTTATTAATTGGCAAAGCAATCTGTGGCTGCTGCTGCCCATTCTCATGTCAGGGAGCACAGACAGGTGTGCTGGCATGGAGCACTCAGTGTCACAGGGCACTCAAGTGTCACAGGGCTCTTGTGTCACCCTCTAAAATCAGTTAAAAGTAATTATGCTTTATAGGGAAATACTATTTTTGATTCTTTTCTTCTTTTTAAGGAAGTATTTTTAATTTAAATACAAAGCTGAAGTCATCAGGAAATGGAAGTGTAAATTTGTTCTGGTTTTAATTGCAAATCACATTCTTCAAGTCCTTCATCCGTCCATAAAAGAAAATCCATATTCAGAAACACAGGTTTTCTAGTCTGTCCCTCCTGAAATTTTCCCAACTTCAGAAGGAGCTGCAAAGAGCAGAAGAAAGTAAAATTACTACTGCTCTCTTCTATGCAGGGACACAGGGCAGAGCAGCAGATACCTGTGAGCAACCAGGACTGGCCATGGCTGGATGGTTAAACAAGCCAGAATCAATTCAACCTTTTTTCCACAAATTGTCTTGCTGCTTTATTGGGAATGTCAAGAAGCACGACACAGACTTCTTTGTGCCTTGACCAGGAGAGTGAGGTTTATTACTTTAGATTTTCTTTTATAGACTGATATGCAAAAGTACAGAAAGGTAAAACCTTTATTGGTTTGTTAACTAACACATCACCATCATTGCTCAGTGGGGTACACCACCCCTCAACCTTCCCTTGCAAGAAAACAAGGAACAGACAAACAGCACCTGCAGGGCTGTCTTCTATCTCTGAGGATTGTTTTAATTCCTCCTTATGATTTCCTTGGCCACTTTTTCAGGTGACACTGAGAAAGTTATGCAGCCCTCTTTTCCAGAGGCACTGTGCTCCCTGCTTTTGCTCCTTTTTAGCATCAATATTGTCTTATTTAAAAATTTAATCACATGTTGCTGTAAAGAAAACCAAGTCTTTGGTATAGTCTTGTCTTTATTCTGGTCAGTTGAGAAGCCTGTCTCTATTCCAGTTCTTTCTGGGTTCTCAGGCTCTTTTCTCTCAGAGATGGGCAGAATCTCACACTGCCTCCCATGCCAGAGGAGCTGGCAGGGCAAGCTGGGCTTCCACAGAAATCAAATCAAATCGAATCAAAATCCATCCACAGCGTGATACAAGCAGCATTTCCTCAAGCAGGCAGGGGGAACAGCAGTTTATTAAATGTTGTGCCAGCCTGCCCAGCCATCCTGCACACACACCCAGGGGTGCCCAGCACAGGCAGGAGGTGGCTTCACAGCACTGCACCACAGCTGGGGGACTTCTCCTCCACTCACCTCCCTGCTCATCCTCATTTTTCCTGATTCTCATTTTTATTAACTTCTCCATCGATTTGCCATGTCTGTCACTGGGTGGCTCATCCCCAGCTGCTGTCACATCAGCCCCAGCTCACAAGGGAAGGGGGAGGAGGCCGAGCTCCCCCAGCCCCACTGCAGAGTCCTGTTACAGGAAACACTTACTGGCAGTGCTGGTGCTGGATAATGCTGATTGATGAGCAATGACAGCTCTTGTCAGAGTTTGGCATACATGGACATGCAACAAAAGCAGAGGGAGACTGGGGAAGCACAGCAGCAATCAGTATTTGGAGCTGAGTTATCAGATAATTCTATTTCCTGTGTTAGGGAGAATGTAGGAGTGTGTCCTGCAGTCTGGCTTTAGCTAGCAGGCACCATCTCTTACTTAAATTTAAATCTCTTGAAAGCTCCTTGAAATGTAACTAGAGATTGCACCAGAGGTTCAAGCCAGACAGGGCTTCTTCTGGATATTTTTAAATTATTTCTGGCATTGCTGTGCCATTGGTAGCAACAGCAAGCCCAGAAATAGAAGTATCTAAGTAGATCCAGTAAGAAAGCAGAAATGTTGCAAAGGATGAAAAAACACAACAGTAATGGGAACCTTCCATAGAAACTGGAAAACATCACATCAGGAGGCAAGGCAGAGCCACATCCAAGGGTATTGATGACTTGAAGTGGATACCTAGAACAGGGGCTAGACAAGGTAAAGAGAATAAAAGTGGGTATTTATTGAAGGCCTTCAAAAGAGAGACACCTTGGGCAGCCCCTCCAAGGGGCTACACCAATACTGGACAATGGTCATGAGTTTTTCAGACTACTTTAAGTTTGGTCCATTTATGTATCAGGGGTTATTATTATATCATCCAATTATAAATTATAAAAAATATAAATTATAAAAATACAGCTTCAGGAAATGAAGTCATTTACCCCCAGTTTTCTCCCCCCAAATTCACTTTTGTTTTTTTGTTTTTTTGTTACTTTTTGGGGCCTGAGGCTGTACGGTGTCCTTGAGTTTCAGGCCTAGAGGAATTGTTTCATTTTACCAACATGTGAAGACAGTTAACTCACACTCTATATGGAGTTTAAAGTTATACCCTAGAGCAGTACAGGATTTGAAACATATAAAAGCTAAAATCCTGAGTCATCAGGGTGATCAGCAGCAGCTCTACACAGCCAGACAGGGAACCCTCAAACAGAGGAGCAGCAGTTCCCCTGAGCAGAGCGTGGCACCTGGGAAGTGTCAGCATCAGAGCTGCTCTGCACCACTGACCACAGCAGCCTCAAATGCAATGGCCTTGCAGGAACAGCAAGAATGTGCCTCAGTGGATTTTTAGTTTAACTTCAGAAGCAGAAACTACAGGAATGTAAGAAAAAGAGCACCTTGAATTCTCAAAAAGGAGTTCAAAGAGGCACTTGACACACAAAGTCTATAGTGGGCAGCACAGAAACTATTTAAAGACACTGCACTGAAGATTCAAGAAAATATCAGAAGTAACTTCAGAAGGACCAAAAGAAAGCCATTGCTTTGGTTAACGACACCCCAAAGAAAAAAACAAAAACATTTTATAAAAAGCAACAAAAATGGCACAGGAAGGATTACACAGTCCAAAAGGTTAAGTGCAAAAGAACAACTAGGTGGGGGCAAATAAACCTCACAAAATGCACACTTGGAAAAGAACCCACAGAAATCCTCAAAAACAGTGAAATACTCATTTATCTAAAATAAGAACCCTTGCAGAAAGCCTAAAGGACCACCAGAATCTGGTATTATACCAGGAAAAACTTCCATTGTATCCAGGCTCCTGCTGAAGGGAAGTTTTCATCTGTGAAGGGAAGAAACAGCCTCCACATCGGAATGATGAGGTGTGGCTTTTAATAAAACCCCAGCAGAGCTAACCAAATACTGAGAGGAGATTCAGGAAAAAGACATGACTCAGAAATTACTTCTCACTATATCAGAATTCTGTGTCACCTCACTGTGTCCACACGGTGACTATGGGCACAGACCCAGCAGCACAAGTCCAAGTTCAGACACATTATACAAATTGTACAAAACCTCAGCCCAGCTCAAACAAGGGCTCCCATCTGCAATCCTCTGATGCCCTCAGCAGAATCTTCCCACCACATTTAAAGGCAAACAGGAGGAGGGACTTCCACTCAAAGTGATGGCTAAAGAAGGAGATTCACCAAGTCAGCAAGCAGGGCAATATTTCATAGAGAACACATCAAATCCGTGTACAGAAATGGTAGGACTGGCAAAGAATATGATTTGGTAGCCAAGTTTACGTTATTTTTAATGCCATCTGTGTTCCTCAGTTGCATATAAAATCCTGTCCAGGGAGAACATGAAATACAGAAACAGAGCTGAAGTTGAAAGATTCTGGGAAGAAAAACAAAAAAAATTTGTTTGACAAAAGGTTCAGCCAAATAAAGAAGATTTTAAGTTCAAGGGAAGGATATTTAGCTTGACAATGCTTTAGATACTTAAACAAGTGGCACTGAGAATTAACTGAAAAGAATTTGTTGAATTTTATATTTGACTTCAGAAAAAGGTTCTCAAAAAACTTTTAGAAATTAGTTACAAGCTGACTCAACAGATAACTTGTCACACTAAAAAAACCCCAAAACCCAAGAAACCAAACTTCCTTTTTTACACAGAGAAGCTGACCTCAGTCAACCCAATCCAGCTGGCTGGATCTTGACTGAAAATATAATTTGAGTGACATATTCCTGCAAGTTTTGGTACCCAGAATTGACAAATTATTCTATTTCCAAAATAACTACTAATACTTGAGTTTGACTGCCCAAAAATCAAAAAGTAGAATGACGACACAGAAATATTTTACTGCTGTGAATGAGGACTGTGAGTTTTGGAAGCATTTCCTCTGCTGTATAAACCAGCCTGGCATGTTTTCCCTTCCCTACAAGTCCTTTTTTTTCCAAGCCACACATGTATCAGAGGTGACACCATTTCTCTGTAGACACCCTCAGAGCAGGCAGCGATTCAGGTGCAAATCAATCAGCAGCTCATCTTACAAGTCAATATGTACAAAAACCTTAGCACCGTGAAGCACAGGAAAATGCACGACTGCCAAACAGCCATGAGGTACATGAGAACCATGTGTGCCATTTAGTGCATTCATTCCTCCTTCCTTTTGCAATTTAATGCCCTGAGTTGTGTGAATTGCATCAAAGGAAGTGCCAGAAACCTTACCCACCTTTCAGGCAAAGAACATGGAAAAATAATAACATATTTTTTCTACAGAAATTATTAAATGCCCAAATCATAATCCAGTATTTTCCACAGATCATCTTGAAACCATTTCGTCATTCCAAAGCAGGAGTGTAATCTTTGTGCCACTTGCAGAGATTTAGGAAATGTTAGAAGAGAACATTTGTTTGATTTCGATTCCACGGGGACTTACACCACGGCTGTGTGTTCAGTGCACACCAATTTGCACATTAACATACAGTGACTACAGACAAAGCAAGGAAAACTGAAAAGCTGCCTGGATTCTTTTCCCACTCTCGTGTTTTGCTGCTGAGAAAATTCGCTGGGTCTGGCTTTGGGCCTGGCAATGGTCTGTCAAATTAATCAAAGGAATGACAAAGGTACTGGGGTTGAGCAACGCCCACAGGGGAGCCCCGAAGACCTCTTGCCAGATACAACAGGAGCAAATATGAAGAGTTAATATTCCAGGAATATGCCAGGTTTGTGACCAGTAAATAGGCAATTCCTTGCCAGCACCAGCCCTGCCATCTCCCTGGAAGGTGCCTCCACTGCAGTCATCACATCGTGTGCCTGGGAAGATTTCTCAGTCAGAAAACCATAGCAGCCTCTAACCACTCCTGGCTTTAACAGAGCACCATAAGGACTGACTCCTTTTTGCACTAAAAAATTCCCTTTTTCTCATCTGTTTCTTTCTTTCTTTCACACAATACCTATAAATGCTACTTTGAGTATAGCCTTGGTATTAAGGCTGTCACCAATAAGACCTCTAATTATGGCCTGTAATAACCTTTCATTGAGGCCATGTCTATAGAAAATACAATTTTTTACTTGGTAACTGACCCAACTGAAGAAAAAACCAAAACTATTTGTGTTTTTCCCAGCGGGATTAAGCCTTCTAGCTCATATTTTTAGCTTTTGCTGTTATAGCACAGGAACACTTAACTAGGGTAACATTAATATTTGCTTCCAGACATTTAAAAGATATTTTCATTACTTTTCTAGTAAGAATACAAACATCATATAAAACTATGGAACAAAAATATTTAATATGTTATGCAGTCACTGGTGCAGAAACATGACTAGTAATGCAAGAACAGCAAAAATTGACCTCTTTCCATACAACATTTAAGCATTCCTGTTTCAGGAAGTGCCCTAATCATAAATCCATATAACACTGTAGGAGTACAAAAGTGAGATTAGAAAGGATATCTACAAACTAGTTTTACATTTTGGTCTAAAATAGGCTGAGATATCTGCCATAAAAACAGTAACCATCAATTAGATTTACCACAAATGTCAAACATATGTTTAAGCCAAACCAAATCCTATCGCAACTGTGTTAAAACTTGGGAGCAAACCAGTCCAATTTCATGTGAAACTTCATTCACACAACTTGTGATGCTTGCCTGAAGGAGCTCAGTAAATGAGTAAGAACAGTTTATAGTGATTTCATGGGAAGCATAGCAAATTCTCCCAATCCCAGCTTTAAAGGCCGTCTCTGCAGAGGGAGTTTAAAAATGTGTGTTTTCTCAGGCAGAAGCTGTGTGTGCAGGTTCCCACACAGGAACCCACCCTGTGTTCTGGATTGACAGCACTGCTCCTCATGAACTGTCCTGCATTTCTGTCAAATGCACCAGTGCTGTGGTGCTGGCAGGGCTTTTGCACTGGTGCATTTGACAGAAATGCAGGACAGCTCACGAGGAGCAGCGCTGTCAATCCAGAACACAGAGTGGGTTTATCCTCAGACACGTTGGTGTTGTTAAAGCCACTCACACGCCATGGCTGGGAGCCACACACAAATTTTACCTGTGCTTTTACTCTCTGCCACTCTGAGTTTTCTCTGTGGAAAACTGAACTACTTTTCCAACCTAAATCTATTGCAGAAATGGCTGAAAAAATACATCAGCGCTTTAATGAGTTATTTGTGATACAAGTTTGAGAGTTGTAAGTCCTCAGCATCAGCTGCTCATTTTTCTTCTAGGAAGCATTAGAAATATTTGGTTTCCATACCATTCCCACTGCAAACCAGCTATTTTCTCAGTGCCAGATCCAACATTCCTTGCAGCTTTTGAGGATTAAGTCACTTTTATTCTTTATCCCACACAAGAAAAATAAAACCAAAATTAGCATAGCAAGCCAAGAAATCAATATTTTAGATAAAGCCTTATGAATGATGCACAGAAAAAACAAAGTGCAAAATAAATTCCAATAATACATTAAAGTTACGTTTAAATGTTCTGGTAATTTCACATTCATTCTTAGCAAAACATTTCTCCTAGATACTCTTCCAATCCCATCCTGGAAACAGTTGTGGTCTAAGAATCTCCAAAGTCCCACAAACGGGGATTTGGCTTTGTGCATTGTTTATGAAAGATAATGCTAGTCAGCTAATTGTTCAACAGCGTCAAACACAGAACTGAAAAATTATTAGTTAGAACTCTAAGAAAAGGTCCTATTATTGATTTTATACCACCTTATTCACCAATTTTTTTTCAGCCTGGCCACTTGGAAGCATTCGTGTTTTCAAGCTTCTTACATCCATCACAGCTTTAAAGTTTCTTCTCTTCCAAATGGAAGCTTTATTCATAGGCAATGCTTTGATTCTAGGGACAAGGGTTTTATAGAAGTTACTTCAGTGAGATTAGAATGAACATCACTGGATGGTTTTTAGCAATAGTTCTCCTTTTCTGCTCGAGTGCAGAGAGCTGTGGCTGAAGCTCACGGAGCTGATCCCTGTGCCACAGCCAGATCCAGCAGCAGGACAGATTTGGGACCACAGGGATACAGTCCCTCAGCACCTGAGAGCACCTGGCTGGGTTCTGTCCTTTCTTCCATCTGGGGCCAAGAATGGGAGGTGAGTTGTCCCTGCTGCATTCCTGGTGAGCCAAGGGTGATTCTGTCTCAAATCAAGGTGTGGGGCTGTGATAAGGTGGGGACATCCCCCTGTACTGTGGGACACATCAGGAGCTCTGACTGCTTTTGTTACTCAGTATCACAGACACTTTCTCTGCTTTTACCCAGATATAGTTACAACTTCATATTGAACTGCAAGACTGTTTCAACCACACACAAACCCACGAGGTTAACATGGGGTTCTGCTGTTCTAATGGTTCATTAAAGTAATTATCAGGGTACCAGCCATATCTTGCAGCTTAACACCTATGGCTTACTATTAAAAAACTACAAAAAGTATTAATAAAAGAAAGAAAAAAACCTTTAAACACATTGATTCAGAGGGACCACCTGTTGCTAATAATACTTCAATTCTAATACATCACCCAGTGTTTTGCTGTTATTATTCTAAAACCCAAATTCCAGAAGCAAACACAAACTACATTTCACATAAACAGCTTTGCCAGCTGAAGGCCTCAGGAACAGGCTGAACAGGAGATAATTAAACAGATACTGCCAGAAAGATACTTAAGATGATACTGCCATGAAAAACCAAGCTGGCAGCTGGAAGACACCTCTGCTTCAGCTGGGATTCTGTAATGGAGCTGTTGAGCAATGTGCCCTCACTGCTGTGACAGTGTGATCGTTTGGGATCTACAGCACAGTCACTGCTCATCTGTGTTTATCAAGGCCAGTTTGGGAGGGCTGAAATCCAAAGGAAATCACACAGATTATTGTTTGTCTTTTATCTGAGGAGGAGAGGCTGCTGACCTTTCCCACCACCACTAAACTGAGCAACCTGCTCAGAAATGGGAAGGAAAAAACTGTGTTTGACAGAGGAGCACGTGGAAGAACAGCTAAAGCCAACTCCTGACCTTTGCCTGCTGTGGGTGAGGGATAACACATTTTCACTGCAACAACTGTCTGATCCATGAGCACACTGCTCTGCTCCAAGCCAGTTGTGTGCTGCCAGAGTCAATTCATGTTACACGTGTTCCTCCAGCACTGGGAGAAGACAGGCTCAAAATGTTCCAGATGAAACAAAGCCTTCTTGTACAGAGAGAGTTTGATGTGAGCATCGGGAGAAAGGGAGAAAGCAACACCCTTCCTCATAAATCAGGGAACCTAACTTTTGGAAATTGCCTCTGCTTTAACAGGGATTACCAGCTCCACAGATTTGTTGCCATTTGCTCAGTGAGTCACTGATCTCTTGAATAAGGCAAAGGACCTACTGGAAGCAGGAAAAGAAAGGAAGAGGAAATGTAATATGATTTTTCTCTCTCCACTCATACTGAAATCTTTTATTTTTGCTGATGAGACTGATGTTTCAAATTTAATAATGACCATTTTTCACTAGGACAGGCAAAGAGTAGTAAGTCTTCATCATGATCACTTTTGTCAAAGAAATTACTGACAAATGAAAGCAAGATTCTCGTCTTCCAGATGTATTTGCATCTAATTACTGGAAAAACTAACACTGTACAATCAATCAGATTCATAGAGACCACTGTACAGCATTTATAGGATGGGCAAAAACTAACCTACCATCATCTATAACCTTTCAGTCTTCACACCTCAGAAAAAGGGGAAAAAAGCACTAAAACTGCCTTGTCTAGAAGTGTATAAAGAGGCTATCAGGGGGTTGTCTGGCCATGGGCAAAGGCACTACATGGAAACCTTGGCCAGTGTTACCCAGGTGGCTCAGATGTGCTACAGGTCAAAGGAGGCGGAAAACAATTATGCAAAAGATATAAAGGGACAGGGAATAATACTTAGATTCTCAAAAATTAAGAAAGAAGAGCAAACCAGCTGATGGAACTGTCTTGGGGCAGTGCTACACACAACTGCTCTGTCTGCAGGGGCTGAGTGTGGGCACGAGGATGGGGCAGCCACTCCAGCCCAGCTTCACCTGGGCATGGCCAGAGGGGTTTTCTATACCCTGGGGATGGGGCTGGACAGACATTTCCAAATTCTGGGCATGGGGCTGGACAGACATTTCTATACCCTGGGCATGGGGCTGGGCAGCCAAAACACCACTGGCCCAAGGTGTTCTACTGCCTGTGCACACAAAAGCAGCTCCATAAATCCCCAGCTGCCCATTAACTCACAGGGAATATTCTGGCATTTAACTGGTTTAATGGTCTAAGAGCAAAGCTGTTGCTTGCCATCACTGCCATTTCAGACACCCCATTCTGAAGTCATTTAAGGCAGTAGATGTACTCCTTTCTAGAAACTTCACAGTGCATATCCTAGTTTAAGACTGAAAGGTTAATTTTTTTGCCAGAACTTCTGCATTTTAAAAAAATCCAAAAATAATCTCTTTTTCTCCTCAGCAGAAATGCTTTGAGATGGCTTAAAAATTGCATAAGGAAAAGGTGCATTGCTCATGAAGTAACTACCATTGCCTCTATGTGTTCTATAAGTGCAGCCAATAAAACATCCAGACTCACCTGGCTGTGGCAACAGTCTTGGAGGATATTTAGAAAAATATTTCCCTGAAGGCACAGGTGCAAATAGCCAAAACAAAGGGCTGCAACCTAAATATTTAATAAATACAAAGCCACAGAAAAGGAGACTTATTTCACCATATTTTTTTTCTGTAGATTTGGCAAAGGGGAATAAATAAAAAACCCTTCTAATATTTAGGTATCAAATGCTGAATCATCCAGAAAATGAACAGCAATTTACAGGATGAATTTCTAAGTCACACAGATATTCTGATTTTGCATCAAGTAAAGTGAGGGCTGCTTTTGTTTATATAGATTCCTCTCATGATTTCTATTTCCTTTCAGTATTTTCTTTTCCCCATCTCACTCAATGAAATTTTACATTCTGAAAACTTCTAAACTGATTTTTGATCCAAAAGAGTATGAATCTTTAAAGTTGATGTGAGATGCAAACTGCTCATCTACTCCCATAAGTGGAAGAAGGAGGAAACAAACACTCACCACTTAGAGAAATAACACTCCTTTAGCATGAATTATTTACTATTGGCAGTCTAGGAGCCTTGCAGTGAAAGGTGTTCTTAATTACTGCCTAGACAATGAAACACTCTCTTTGACAAGAATAAGATCCAATATTTACCATTAGATATTTGTGTTGTAATGTTAAAAAATGGTTGGGTTTTTTTACAGGTTATATAGTCTCTGCTGATGTTTTGGGTTTTATTTTTTGGTTTTGTGCTTTTCCCCCTCCTTTTTTCCCTTCTCTAGTCTATACTTTTTTAATTTTCTGCATTGTTCTGGGTTTTCTGCTTTGACTGTCCAGTGTCCCATGTTTGCTCACTGCTCCCAGCCTTGTGGGGGCTCCTGGGGGCTTTAGAGCAGCCCCACGACCACTCCTCTGCCCCAGAGCTGTGCCTGCTGCTGGTCAGGGCTCACCCCTTCCCATGGAGGGCAAACTCTGCTCCTCCCTTTCTCTTCCCTACTTAATGAGCCAGGCTGCCCTCCTAATTCATTCCTTTGGCATCACAGTTCTGCCTCTCCTGGTGGATTTCATGGTGAAGAACGAAGCAGTAGCAGCCCCACACCTCATGTAGGCCAGGAGGAACTGAGTTCTCCTCTCCATTTGATGCCCTCTTGATCACATGGACTTAAAACCAGGACATTTATAATTTAGGAAATCTGGAATCTGGGGATGCTACACAAAGCTCAGTGTTCTACTGTGCAAGGCTGGTGAGTGAACCAGAAACACAAAGAAACCTCAAAGTCACAAGATCCCTAGAATGTCTTTATTTCTTGTTGTTTCTGGAAAAAGCATAACTTGGTGGACTATTTTTGGTTCATCTTTTTCTGTGCCATGGACACCCGCTAAGAGACAACAAGCTCAGAGGGTTGACAGGCCCCTGAGTCAAAATGCTGACACTGATTTATGAGGCAGCAAGCCCTGCAAAGAGTCAGACTGTCCCCTTGTGAATTTTCTCTTAAGCCATGGAAAAATATAATTATAAGGAATATATGTTAGTAGGAAACAGTGGTCTGATGGTTCAATTACTGCTTTTACTACAGCATGCTACCAGATCACATCATCATCTGTTAAAATTTCAGCAAGAGAATCAAAGTCATGTGCCAAGTCTTATTTATACATTCTAATTATGCAATTAATAATCTTGATAGAACTGTTTTAGCAATCACAGCAGATATTTGCCATTTGCACACCAGGGGACCACAGAGAGAAATGTGTAATCCTGTAGGAAGCAGAAAACACCTTTCCCCTCTCTAAGGAAAACACAGAGATGTGTGTTAAGACCATCTCGTGTGGTCTGTGCAGGAGGTGGCTCCAGTAAAAACAAGGCAGCAGCTTCACATCCCCTTAGAGCCAATGCCCACCTGAGCTCATGGGAAATGCCTGGTGCTCCTCCACAGCTCCCTTGTCAGGGCTTTTAGTCACTGGTCTAAAAACATGAATGTACAAGAAAGCAAAACCTTCTATTTTTAAATGTTGCTTGAAGCTTGGTTTGAACATCAGATGGGAGAACACACTGAGTTCAGTAAGCAAAAAGGGCAATTTTAACTCCACTGCTTATGAAAATCAACTGCTGACTTGAGTTATTTGATAGGCAAGCAATCACTTTGTGCCCAGCTGAAAATAAATGTTGACACAGCAATGAAATTTTACCTGTGGATTACACAAATATAACCTCCAGCACAGGAGATATAAAGCTCAAAGTAATCTGACCTTAGCAAAGGTCAGCAGGTAATAACCTCACACTGGAATGTGGAGAGCTGCAGCTGGAAGCCAAGACAGCAACATGTAACTTATAAAAGAAAAGCTATAATGAAACCTGAGTGTTCTTTTACTAAAAAGTTCATTAAAATCGACATCAGCCACACAAGAGAAAGGTACAGGCACCTGAAAATTTCCTTTCTGCAGGTTATTTTTAAGCTCAAAGTATCTGCAAGATGCACAGAACCAAGCAGTGGCATCTGATTCAAATTTACTTTAAAATATTTTCTCTTGGTATAAAGGTCAGCAGCAGAAAAACACAAAGCTGATCCTGGCAGCTGGATCCTCCAGAGGCTTTGCAACTCACAGGTAGCATGGTGCAGTCACTTGTGTGCATGGGATCCTCAGATCTCCATGTGCTGAACTGGTAAAGCCCATCAAAGTATTATTTTAGGTACACTGCCAGATTGCACAGGGCCATTAAGATAATTCTGCTTAGTGAAATGACATGAAATTATGTAAATAATTATACACTCTTCCACTGATTCGAAATTGATAGGTCCTGAAATTTCCAACCACTGAAACAATTTGGTTGACCAAAGGACAATCCAGGTAGTAATTTTGCAGCATCCTAATTTAATGTAGAGTCAAAAGGAGTAAGCAGCAGAGGAGACTGGAGGCAAGTGCCAGTTAATCACTAATTTAAGAAGAGCAAAATCATAAGCAACCACACCAAAATCAAAACAGCATGTTCATATGTGTAGAAATTATTCTCCTATAGATCAGTTACATTTTGTGATGGGAAGTAATTTTAGATGCGATACAGTTCTAGATTTCATAAATTTTAAAAATAATAAGAAAGTGTGCTCAAGTAGCATAAGGACTGACTAAAGGAATATAAGGATCTCAGAGAAGAGAAATACCAGCTTTCCATTAATAAATAAGAACTAATGAGATCCAACCCAGGCAGACCCTGGATTCTGAGGAAAAACTTGCTCAAGGTATTAAAAGTATTACTATATCTGTGTTGATTTATTTCAAAAGCAAGAAAACTGCCATAGAGTAGCAGCAGAGGGACAAAAAGATGATAAAGATACAACTGATATGCCCCTGAGACTTAAGGCCATAGGAGAAATGTGGAAATAATTACACTGGAGTTCAGTAAGTTCCCACTCTGAAGCTTTCCCTTAAATCAGGTGGGAGCCAGAGGAAATGGCAGAAATGAAAGGGCAGGGGAAGAGGCTTTACAGCACTGACAAAAATGCCAGAAAGATCACCTGCAAGAGGTGTCATTCAAAGAGCAGCTCTGACTCAGAATGACAAACACCTTGGCTTTTTTTTTTTGTTTTTCACTACCTCAGGATAAGCTGCACATGTTACTCTACCCAGCTGCTTTTAGCTCTTTTAAACGAGCACATTTCTGCATTGACAACTACAGAGCTCCAGTGACTTCAGCAGGAAACAACCAGAAGGTGACACAGGCAAAGACAATATTCAGTAGCAAGTCAAAGGAAAAAAAGGAAACAGACTCGTGAAATCTTGGTATTTAATTAGGATTAACAAGAATCAGGATTAAGACATATATTGACCTAATACAGTGAAAACCTGCTGGCATGATGTCTATTGAATTCAGTCTTACCACAAAATAAAAAAAATTATTTGAAGTTGCCAGTAAGTCTATTACTCAAGGTGACCTTGCTGTTACAGCGTGTTTTAATTTCTGAAAAGCTTTTTGCAAAGTCCTTCACCAAAGACACTTGAAAAGAATAAGCAGTCACAGGATAAAAGGAAAGGGTCTCTGTGTGCATTAATAATATTAAAAAGTAAGGCACAGAAGCTGGGAATAAATGGGCAGCTTCCCACAGATGGGAAACAGGGGCACTGGTGCTGCCCAGTGTGTCCATGGAATGAAGGGAGTAGATGAGACAACAAGGTTGGTGGATGTGTCAGATTTTTTCAATATTGTAAAAAACAAATTAATTACTCAGGGCTGCAGGAAGCCTCCTCATACATAGGGACTATGACAAAGTGGAAAGTGCCTTTATCAAAGTTGAGAAGCTCAGTGTGACACAACTCCAAACCCAAGATAATGACAAGAAAGATCAAGAAATATGGAATGCTCTCTGAACAAGGACAGAGCCAGCTGTGGACTGCCAGCTTGGGAAGGCTGGGCAGTGGATACATTGAGATTGCATGAAATATTAAGCAGAAAACAATAATTATTTTTTACTGCTTCTCACATGTGGAGAATTATAATACATCAAATAAAATCCCCAGTGCATCTAACAAAAAAGAATTGCTTTTTGATAAAGCACATAGTAGCATAAAACTTCTTGCTAGAAGACCCAGTGAATATAAAATTAAAAAAAAAACCAAAAAACTTGTTCTCAAAACCAGGATGCAAATATTTGTGGAGAAAAAAAACTACACAGATGGAAATCAAAACCCAAACCAAACTAAACCAATGAAACTTGCAGTTCCTATTTGTGTGTGTGTGGAATGGCTGCAGTATCGTGTCCGTGGGTGCCAGCAGAGCCCCAGGCAGGAGTAAACAGAGCTCGTGTGCCCCATCCTGACACACCAAACACCTCTGGTCTGACCAGTTGGACAATGCTCACTGCTCTGTTTGCTCACTAAAGCCTTACCCACACAGATCACCCCTGATAGCAGGATTTTAACAGGATCAATTCAGCAAAACAAAATAAAGTTCAAATCACTTGCTGATTATTGCATATTTTGAAAGACAAGGTTAATACTTTAAAGTCAGCACTCTAAAAAGATTTTCTAAACCTGGATAAGTGTGTTTTGAATGGTTTATTCTTTGAAAGAGCTGGTCTTGAGATGCCATAATGGTTTTATTAACAAATAAAACACATGAAGATTTAACAAAGCTAATAACTTTTCTGCCTGTATTTTGTATGAAACTCAAAGTAGGGACAAATCTCTATGATTTTTCTTATTTGCAGATCACCTACACAGTGAATCTACAAGTGGAAGAAATGTATAGCAGGGGTAACTTCAAATGCAATTTTTTTTTATTTTTTCATGCTGGAAAGAGCTATCCTAAATATTCTGGAGCTGAATAAAACATAGCTTCAAGGCTGAACTGTGAGCCAAAGGAGACTCACTTCCAGCTGAAGGTCACATGGGGCAGATGTTGTTACACCTGGGAAGCTCCCATAAATCTCATTATGTGGAAGAAAAGGAAAATAAATTATTTTCCAATCAGCTTTTATTACAGCACCATTCTGATCTCTTGGATCTGAGGTGCAAAGCTATCCATCGTCACTGTAGCTTAAAAATTGCAAATTACACACCAGGACTCCAAGCAGCTGAAGATAAAAAGACGGAGATGATATTCAGACGGCTGAGGATAATATATCACAAGTGAGAAGCAAGGCAGACCAAAGGCACAGGAGGAAGACATTTGAGGGACTTCTGAGGGAACAGCTCAGGTCAGCGTGACAGGAAGGGCTTTAGCACCTTGTGTTCATCAGGAAACACAACAAGGAATAATTCAAGGGGCAGATGGGGAGCACCAAAAGCAAAAGGCTCTGTAGGTGTTTTCAGTGAACTCAGTTCCCTCCCAGTGTAAGGGCAATGTGGGAGGGGAAACTTGTTTAAAAACTCCAATTCTTAGGGCCACAAAGTCTTGTTTCATGAGCTGAGAGGGTGATGGATTGCATACACACTTCTAAGAATGTTCTGCAACTGAAGACAAACAGCTTCTGCACCACACACATCCAGGGATTCCACCTCCTGTCACAGCAAACAAATTGTCACACCTGAGAGGCAGCAGATTGACAGTGACCTCTGCAGCAGCATCCTGAACTGACACCAGAAAGCCAAACCATGCTCCTCAACCCAAGAAAAGCAAATGATGCAAAATAAACATGGAAATATCGATCCAAATCAGTAATTGTTCATATGAATGTAAATAAAAGGTTGAATTTAAGAATGATACACACACATAATCAGGCTTAAGGATATCACAGACACAGCACCCAAGTTTGGTTTGCTGGTTTTTTTTTACACTTGGTAATGCAGTCTATAAACCCTGAACATGTACTACACTGGAGGCTCTTTATAGATGTAGGTTGGTAGCCTCCAAAACAATTAAAAAATATTTTTAGATATTTGTCTTTTTAATCTGTAGCTGAAGGATATTCTCACATACAGAATCAAAGCTGAACACAGCTTATTATGCCTTCCTACAGCTTGCAGGACTTGAGGATAGAGGTCTCTTTGGTTTCATAATTAAAACCGAAAGATGAACCCTTTCTTTCTGGAGTCTCAAATCCCAGCTCCAATTTCAAACCATTTACCTTGATGTTTATTAAAATCTCAACATGTCCAAAGTATAGAATTACTCAACACTCAGCAGCTGCTTGACCTCTCTCATTTAATCTCCTCCCTAGGTGAATACCCAAATTGAATTAAATGTTTACTAAATACATGACTCAGGGTAGAAACCTCTGCCAGGTCTGAGCCTTTTGCTATGAGGGATGTTGCTGGTGACCAGCAAAGAAGGAATTTCGTTTTCTTTACACCAACAGGCAGTTCTGTGGTAAGAAATATAAAGCTGCCAAATTTATGGCAGAACAAGCAGAAGGAAAAATACTTCTAAGAAGCTTAACTCTTGGAATGTATTTGACTACCTTATTTCCATGCTTTGTTATTTTGACTTTGTATTAGCACTCTTCAGTGCAGAAACACCTATAACTTCAATTGCAAACCTTCCAGAATGTACCAGCATCTGTCTTTAGCCTGCTCCTATTACCATTGGCTCTAGCCAGGTCCAAGTCTTTGATACAGTTACTCATCCAATTAAATCTCAAGACTTCTGCTACAGCTTTTCTCATTTTCTTTTAACCTTTGAAATGAAGAAATACCAGCTCTGTGAGCTTGTGATTCTTGAGTTTGCCAGCCAATTTGCTTCATTTAATCTAAATCTACTCCTTTAAACAGAAAACTTCAGAGGTGATCTCAGCCATACTTCCTCCCCACACATGCAACCAACTTATGGAGATGAAAGCAGCACAAAGAGTTACTTCTCACTGACAATGTTCCCAAAACATGTTCTGTATAGAGCAACACTTAAGATGGAAGAGCTTCCTTTTGGTTTAATTCACGTTGCAATTTGCAGGATCTCCTGCTAAGTGCTGTGTTCAGGAAGGGTTGGGCTGTACACATTATTATTTTTTATTTCTTTACTTTATCAATGGAAATATGTTACTCCAGTCAATTATTTCCTTTTTTTTTTTCTCAGAGTGGCACTTGAAATCCTAGAAGTGCAAACACTCACAGCTATCCTACCACAGACTTACCCATTCCTCAATTGCTATTAAAACAGAGCTAGTAGCTACATTAAAAACAGGCAGAAAGTTATCTGACAGTACAGAAGCAGATCTAAATCCTGGCCTACCTGCATCTCCTCTGGCAGGTAACAGTGATCCACATGCTGCCATGGATCAAATCCTTTATTCTCTGTAGAGGCCAACAGCTATCCTCAAATAAAAGCCATGGTACCACACAAATTTTACCATCAAAACAAAATAAGTAACTGTTCTGTCCTTTGGTTTTTGAGCATTTCCCACTCATGACTACAAAAGCCATACTCACAGCTTTTACACCAGTTAACAGGCACAATTCCTTTCCCCAAACAAAATTACAAGCTGGGTTGTATTCAAAGGTAATTTATTTAAAATATTGACAATAGCCATGGCAAAAAAAAATATGGAAGATACTAGAATATAATAAAATACATACACTGTAACTAAATTAAGTTTAACTGAAAGAGGATCACTGACTTCAGAGATTTCATATGACAGCACCTCCCAGCCAAATATTAAGCATCCATTTCTTACACAGCACCCTGAAATTCTTTAAGAAAGAAAACTCACATCTCCACTCAGAGACCTGCTGAGCTCTTCTGTGTTCCTGCTGCAGCATATTATCTATTGATTAAATTTAAATTAACACAGCAATGCCATTTACCTGACATTTAACTTGCCAAGAAGTTACATGCCACATGAATTCTGAAATAAGATTAGGAAGATAATAAATCAAGCTAACAAAAAGTCCAGTAAAACATGGGCAAAAAGAAAAATCTTGAAATCACTATACAGAAGTGCAGATGTTAAAATGCTTATACTAGATGAGGAAAAGCTAAATAATTGACAATTCTAATAAAAAAAAATAGACTTAATTCCCAGAATTAGGAGTCATTTGGAAGCATCCAGTATATCAGAGCATCTTTATTATCCAGACTTCAGCCCAATCCTAGCTCTGTTATCAAAACTATCCAAACTGAATAATAGGATTTCTCCACTTCACAATGTGGGAAGTCAAGAGAATTTATGTATGCTTTTTCTAGCTATACTTTTATTGAAGTTCTGATTCTCTCACTATCAAGCTTCTGGGTGCATGAGCAAGCACAGGCACTGAGGAAAACCCAACTGGCTTCCAGAATTTTTTAATCCATGGGTATTCTGGCACAGGGTGCTGCTCTGACAACCCTCGCAAGGCTTCTGTTCCTGCTGCCTCACTCTGTCCTTTGACCTTGCAAGGTAGAGAAAACCCCACCCTGTCCTTCTCCCTGAATCTGGAAAACAAAATATTTAAATCTGGGGCAAAGCTGGTCATGAACTTGAAAGAAACCAGGACTAGTATATGGAAAGCTGAACAAACACATCTGTATTATTTAAATAACAGCTTCAGTCTTCAAACTACATTGATAAGTTTGTCAGAACGGTGCAAGAAATAATAAAACACTGATTTTCAGCTGCTTTCATTTCAGAGGACATAGTAATTTAATGCATGGGGAATAACCAGACTCAGCAACTGAGACACGAAACCCTTGTGTATCACGGAGTAATTTCTCTTAGCATAAATCACTGCAACAGAAACCGTGTTTAATGTGTTACCTTGATACTTAAAGGAAAGCAATAATCCACAGAAAGAGATTTCAGTAGCGTAAAGGGGCTGATGGCAAGGTCAGTCCTGTACAGCAGTGATCACTAAGGAGGTGCACACACATCTGCCCTTCTCCCAGAATGGATCCAAGGAACGACTTCTGCAGAACCAGTTCCCTGCCCACCCTCAGCAAGGCGCAGGCGCTGCCCCCCAAGCTGTGCAGAGGTGCTGGCAAAGAAGAGCCTGGTGTCAGAGGGGAGGGACACGGAGCACACCTAGGGCTGACCAGAAACAAGGGACACAGGGCAGGCCACAGCTGCAGCCACACAGCAATGCCAGGCCCTGACCTTCAGCCTCCTCATGGTACAGGGACAAGAAGCAGCAGGGCAGCAGGAGCCAGGTCCCCACAGGCACCATGTGGGACCCAGACTGCTCAGCAAACCTATCCTAGACATTGTCTTATCAGAGCAGAAGAGAGCAGGCTCAGTGTGGTGTAATGAGTGAGGTCCACACTTCACATCCACCCCAGGACCCCACAGCGACCAAAAAGCCTGACAGGAGACATTCCATCTGATCCCTGCACGTGGTTCTGGTCAAACAACAATCTGTGTTCCACAGCAAAAAGAAAATGAACACCAGGTATCTCCCTCCTCTCTGTAGCCATGGCAAATGTAAGAACACACTGAACCTCACAAGGCAACATTACCTAAGCTGTCTGCAAAAGACATTAGGTACCAAAGCTGAAATTCATCTCCATTTGAAGCAGTGACTAACTAAGCATATGCTAGATTATCACAATGCCTAAAACAGAGCAACAGACAGGGAGGCTTTAAACTTGCTAAATCCTCTGCTTTTTTCATCATAAATTATGCTCCAGGACACAGGCTGTTATAAATTGCCATTACCAACAGTCACTTTTCAAGCTGTAACTTTTAAATCTGGTGGAGAAACGGCAAGAAGGGATCTCACATACTTCAAACTAAAGTATACATTCGAGATAAACCCACAAACCATTGCAGATTTGTACAAGCCTTATAGCAGTTTTCTGAAGTATGTTTAAGAATAACAAGGCTGAGACTGAAGTGTGAGCCAGAGGAAAAGCAAGCAACACCACTTCAAGTTTCCTTTTCAAGACAAGCAGCAGACACAGTAGTAAAAGGCACCCTGTGAGCTGAGAGATAAACAAGCCCAGCCTGGGTCTGAAGCAGGAGTGCTATCTGAGGTCAGCAGCACTGAGAAGGCCCAGCGTTGCCCAAATGCCACTGGTATTTGTCTAACCAGGAAAACACACCTTCACCAAAGTCCGGTACAAACTTGTCACTGCCAAGGAGCAGAACAGCCCCACGGGCCATGCCTGGCTCAGGCTGCAAACACATCTGTTACTGGTGACTGCACTAAACAACACTGGGGATACATTCCCCAAGCTGAAGGAATTGCAGGAAAGATTTACAAAGAAAACAGAGCTTTTAAGACTTGGGCTACTCAGGATATTTAACAGCACTTCCATCTGGCCTCACTTCACTTTCCACCCAGGCTCCAGCTCCCCCTGAGCACACGTGCAAGCCTGGCCACTGCTCCTGTCCAGGCACACAGAGCAGCCTCCTCCAGCAGCAGCTGGGGGTAGAGGCAGAAGCTGCTGCTGAGTAAGGGAGCCCAGAACTGCACCTAAAATCCACTTGGAACTAAGTGAACTGAACTTATCATTAAAGGTGAGGATCATTTTTGTCACGGGGAACAGGTGACATAACGTGTACCTTGATCACTCAAGTGAATTTCAAGTGAATTTCTACACAAACATCCTTACTTCTGTAATCCTATAGACTGGAGCACTTTGGGGACAACCCTTTGCCCTTGAAAGTACCTGTGGCATAGGAAATAATATTGCTTTGTAAAAAGCAGCACAGAAATTCTGTCCATCTAAACAGTCCACAGACTGGTCCAAAACAACATATTAAGTTGAATTTTTTCTCTTAGGCTGGCCACACACAGATGGATCAGGAAGAGACAAAAGTAGAGCAAAGGAAGATAGAATAAAGTCTAAGTTAGAACACAGTCAAAGATTAGAAGAGTGTATGAAGAACTATCATACACAAAGTGGTATGAAGATCAGAGAGTCACAAAGCTAACAACAAAATTTTAAAGACAGTGGCATGGCACCAAAGTGTTAGCAATCATGAAATAATTACAAAGTAAATTACTTCAACAAATTGCCAAGTGCAAATTAAAAGCTATCAATGCATTAAATCTGTACACACTGTAAATAAGATGTTAGAAATTACTAGTGTTTAATTAAATTTATTCTGTAAATTTAATAAAATTCTACTCCAACAAAATCCCCACCTCTGCAAACAGGGCCGCTGGCTGGAATTCTGTAGCTCTGTTTAGCAGTGTATATCATAACAGATCCAGCGCCTTCGCCAAACCCAACTCAGGCTGCTTTCAAATAAATAGCACCATTTTCAACTGCAGGAAACCCAGGAAGAGTTAAAAATCGCATGCCTCAGTGTTAGACCACCCAGTGTTGTACAACGCCCTAGTTTTGGGAAATGCTTGTAAAAAATCCCATCAGTATTAACACAGAGAAGGCAGCAAACAAGTCCTTATGAATTAATTTTGATGGCAGCAGATCAGAACTGATTTTCCCAGGTTTGCATCAAGGCAAGGGCATTCCAGCAGCCCATGGGTACCCATGGGTACCCATTTTTATTCCAGAAATCTTTAACAACCACAGAATCACCTGCTCCCTCTAAAAAAACTTAAAGTCACTCAAACAGGATCTATTGAAGTTCCCTAAAATGGGATGTATTCTATTGATTCTTCCACCTGTCTATCCTCCATAGCTGAGTACAGGGGGAAGATTAGAAATGAAGTGCTGACCCAGGATGTGAACTGAGGTGCACAGGTAATGAACCAAGATAAAAGATGCCACAGTCCAGGTCCTGCACATCTCCAGCTGTGGAAATCCTGGAGATAGTCATGGGGACTTCTCCATGGGCACCATGTCAGGGCAGTGCCACAGAGGATGAGGATTGGGCAGGACATGAGCACTGGGTGTAGTCTGACCAAGCAAAGGGAGGGGAATAACTTGTTCACAAACCTGCTTCCCTTTTCTGTAGCAGCCCTGGTGTTTGGAGTTTGTACAATGCAGCAGGAGTTCAGTGGTACTCGATATCCACATCTGGACACATCATTATTTCTATGGCAGATTACAAATACATTTTCCATTCAACACATCAAGAACATGACTGCACTTTATATTCAAATGCTCCATATGAAAGCATATATTCCAAAACCCAGTGAAAGCACGATGGTTAAAATGCAACACCCAAATATTTAGGTTGTTGCATTATTTCAAACACATACAGTGGATTAAACAGGGAATTCAGAGACAGCTGGAGATTCCTAGAGGCATATCTATCTACATCAAAGCTCAACTGCTTGCTGTTTATTCATTCCAATTCCTGTGCTCCGTAGTCTTGGCTTCTTAGCACACGTTGGAGCTGTTTGCTTTTTAACAGTTCTAATGAACCAGGTTGATTCATCTGGAGTAGGAAGAGAACCCACAGCCAGACTGCTCCGAGACCTGCTGGGTACAGACAGCCAGTCCATAACAAGTCTTGCTGGCTGATGGCTAAAAACCTCCATTTCAGGAGTTGTGAATTCACATGAAATTGACGGCTTTCACTTTCATAAAAATTCTAGGAGTGGTTGTTTTTTCACAAGGAAAGGCTGAAAACTGAACTGCATCATGAAAAACTAAAAGGAATGAGAAATAAAGGAAAAACACATTTTATTTTCAGTGCTTGACAAGCCAATTTTATGTCAGTTTGATGAAATGGTAATTTTTCATTTTTAAAATGAATGCTTGTACACCAAGTGCTAGGAGATTCTGCAGCTGTTTTTCCTATTATTCTCCTTGAGATTCAAAATTCAGCTCCCTGCTATTGAAATCCAAAGGCATTTTGCTCATGAGCTCTCTGCTCCATCCACTGTGGCCACAGGAGTTCCAGAGGTGGCTGTCCTGTGGCTCAGCACTGGCTCTGGGAACAACTGAGCACCAGGAGCAGTCTCAGAGCCCTCTCTGGGTCTGAGAGGGAGAAATCTTGCAACACACCAGGCTGGCAAGAGGAGAACTTTCCAAACAAGTGTAACACACAAAGAACTAATCAAAGCATGAAGGATTTAATTTCAAGAGGTGCCCTGCAGTAGCCTGGTTGCTGAGAAGCTTTACTGACAGCCAGTGACTCAGAGAGGGGCTTGTTTGTTTTGCATGGAGCCCAAATCACAGTTTTGTTCGAAACATCTGGAGCTCCACATTGAGGCTGCTTTCCAGGCGCACTGGGAGAGGCAGCACAGAAAACTTGCAGAACAACAAACAGGCTCCCAGAGCAGCACGAGCAAGAACACGCTGGGATTGCTTCTGCAAGGATTTTGGGTCTAAGCTGTGAACTCCTGGAAAGCTGCCGAGCGTTGGAGAGTCAGACCTGCCTGACCCCTGCTCCCCTGGACCCTCCTTTGCTTTGTGTTTTGTCCTGTCTAAGTGCAGGGGATTTCTCTCCTTGCCCCTCACACAGCCATCCCCATTCCTGTTCCCATCCCAATCCCCATCCCCATCCCCATCCCCATCCCAATCCCCATCCCTTTACACAGGTGCAAAGCCCAGCTCCTTCCTCAGCCTGCTGCAGCAAGGGAATGGCCAGAACGGGAACATCAACAGCCCTCACTTTCTCACAAGTGTTCAGAGCACAATGGCACAATTCTGACTAAAATAATCCTGTAAATTGAACACTTTTCCAAACTGCGTTCTAATATCAATATTATTATAAAAGTAGAAAGGAAAAAGGTAAATATTCATCATTTGTTTAAATGGCTATCCACATAAGAAGAAAAATTTCCATTATTGTCAGTAGGAATTTTGATTAAAGAAATAAAATCCTTAGAGGAGAAAATTTTTAATAATTTCCAATAATTAAATATGTCTTATAGTCTGTAAGTTGTTTGTTTTAATGGGGAAGAGGCTTTAAAAACTTTAATTTATGACCTTTAATGAAAGCTACAAATGAAAAAAATTACTCTCTCATAATAACAAATACTAATACTGATGCTGGCAAAGTTCATACTTCTAATGTGAAAAATACATTTTTGAAAATTGTGTGGCACAAGCAGACCCAAGGGCCACCTGTAAAAATGGAGAATAGGCTTTTCCAGTAGTTCCCAGGACCAAACATTGGGTTTGGGAGTTTAGTTCCTTCTTAATACTAGTCATTTTAATTTCTATTTATAAATTCAATATGCAACCACGAGAAAAAAAGAAAATTCTTAAACAAATGCCAGCAGCCATTCCTGACCCAGACAGGTTAGAACACTGAAACATGGGGATGTACTTCAGAGTGAGGGAAGATCTCTCTTCACCATTGCCAAGACTTTCCATAAGAGATCGAGGAGAAAAAATGAAATGCAGACATTTTTTACTATGCATTTCAGACCTCCTGGTCTTTCCAAGTTAAGTGGAGTTTAATATTTTCTCTGGACTGCCAAGTAACTCGTGTGAGAAAACCACATGCACTTCGACATAACAAGCAGCCTCTGCTCGAGATCTCTGCTCCAAGAAAGAATTACACACCTCACCCACGGGCAGGGTGGTCTGTCACATTAGTGCTGAAGCCTTTTTGGCAGGGCAGACAGCATGGACGAGTGCCTGGCGCACAGATAAAAATAAGTAAAAATAAAAAGAATTCTGCACCACTTCCAGTACTTCATAGCCCAAGGCTAAAAACATTAAAAAGCTCCTCCCTCAAAAAAACACCCTCATCTTTTCTGTCTGCAAATCTCCCTCTCACCCTATTGAGTATCTCAGAAACAAAACATCTTTACAAAGCTACATAAACCTGAACGAATGCTGAACTCAAGATATTATTTGTGACTGTAAAGAGAATATGTAAAGCTTTAAAAACCCATCCAGCTGTGGAACATCTCACAAAGCGATGCACGGTGGGATCCTGGCTCAGTTGCCTCGCCCTGGGAGAGGGTTTCTATTGGGAACTGCTCCCTTTGTTTCTCCTGGAGGCTGTTTGGTGCTGCAGATCCCCCATGCAGGTGCTGCTGGGCCTCTTGGCCCACCCTGCTGGTGGCACCCAGATGTGATGGGCTCAGGCACAGCAACAATCCCTGCCCTCCACACATCCCAATAATCCCTGCCCTCTGCACATCCCAACAATCCCTGCCCTCTGCACATCCCAACAATCCCTGCCCTCTGCACATCCCAACAATCCCTGCCCTCCGCACATCCCAACAATCCCTGTCCTCCGCACATCCCAACAATCCCTGCCCTCTGCACATCCCAACAATCCCTGCCCTCTGCACATCCCAACAATCCCTGTCCTCTGCACATCCCAACAATCCCTGCCCTCTGCACATCCCAACAATCCCTGTCCTCTGCACATCCCAACAATCCCTGCCCTCTGCACATCCCAAACCTCAGCATCCTGCCCGCTCTGCTGCTGTCCCGCAGCTCTGCCAGCCCCATGCTCAGCCTGAACCAGCTTCAGAAATCCACTCCTTCCCCTGAAATAAAGTGATATTAAATAATACTCAACTTTGCTTTAAAAAAAACAAACCCAAAACAACTTGTTTTTTAAAGATAAAATTAACACAAAACCTATCAATCGGAAGTGGCAACATGACTGAGGACACAGGGGCCTGGATCCGGCTGGGGCCTACAATGTCAGGCTGCCTCAGAGAGAAATGGCTTGTGAGTGCCCCTGCCCAGGGAGGCAAGGATTTAGTTTTAGATAAGCATTGCTCAAGTGAGAGGTGTGGTTTTAAAGCCCAGGAAGAGTGAATTCCATTCCTCTGCCTCAGGGGATGGGCCCTGGGAGCCTGGAGTGAAACTCCAGCCCGGACCCCTCATGGGGTGGCAGCCCAGGGATCTCTGATGGGGTTTGAGCCCTGGGGTTTCTCCCTTGCTCTGTCCCTATTAGTCCTGACCTTAAACTCCACCCTGGTTCTGTCCCACAAAACCCATCACCCTGCCTCTGTTCTGGGCTCTCTGTCTCTGGATCTGAGTTTGCTCCTGTGCTGAATAAATGTTTTCCTGAGCAGAAGCCCATCTTGTTGGAGTCAGTGTTAACTGCAGCCTCCCTGGACACGATCCTGCAGCGCTGGCACGCTACAATTGCTGTTTACAGACTCTCGATGATAAGTTGTGCAATTTGGATTTAAGGTTGTTTCAACCAAACTGTGGTTGGTTGTGTGTCCATATCCCACCACAGAAACCAGGTAAACTCATCCAGGCCTTGGCAGCAAATGACTACAGCTCCTGTGTGGATTCCCCACATGGCACAAGAGCAAAAGTGCTGCTGTAAAAAAGGCTGCTTTTCTGTAAAACACTCCTTTTCCAGCTCCTGTCCCCACACTGCTGAGGGAAGGGCAGACATGGACAAAGAGAGAAAGCTGGAAAACAGGTTATTGCATAAGAGAAAATGAAAATATCGTGGCCTGGCTGAGCAACCAAGGTTACATGAATTCAACAGCCTGAAGAGGGTTTAAGATCAGAACATCTATCCTAAATTCTGAGGAATGATTAAAGGAAAATCACAAGGGGAAAGAGAAGAAATAATTTCAATGCCTGCAGAAGGAGGGAGCACACACTAACACCACTGCTTTGGGAGCCACAGCTACACCAGCCCTGCCAAACATTCCTTTTCTCTCTCATCTCATGGTGCTCAACCTCTTGCAATTTTACCTTGCTCTGAACACTCACATTTCCAGTCTCTGCCATGGATTTAGAGGGATGCAAGAATCCTCGGCATTACCTGAATGATGAGAATATTCCTCATAGAAAACTAGATTTTTTTTATATACTTTTACACTTCCAGGCAACCAAATCAGAAACTTTGAGCATCTTCCAGCCATTTACATCTCTTCACTCAGACTCAACACTTAGTTCTGGCATTTTTCAGTCCAGAGCATATCAAATTACATATTCTAATGCATCATTCACAAGTGCTGTTTGGAGGAAGAAGCAGCAGGCAATTGCTTTCTGGGATACAAAAGAGTTACGCTTTTGCAAGCATCAATGGCTGTTCACTGGCACTTTTACAAGTAATGGAAATATATATAACATTTTAATTAATCACATTCTTCTTACAGCTGAGATGAAAGCACATTCTACCCTACTTCACACAAACTTCTAGAATTTCCTAAAATGTCCTCCAATATCACAGCAGTTAACTTTTTTCAGCTTTGTGGCCTTATTGATCAAATTAAAAAGTTGTACTTTCCATTTCAAATGTTCCATCACAATTACTCAATTCTGATATAAATCCTCATTTATATATGTATATGCAATTAAGATTGTTGCATATATACTATTATTATTATATCCATATAGTCTAATACAATTATAATAAGACTGGGAGAAAGGAAATTAAAACTTTTATCATTCTGTCTCACAAGGGTTTTAAGAATCTCATGAAGCCTCCACAGTTTGTAAAATCCTAATGAGCACTGAAATTTCCTCAAATACTCCAGGAAGTAAGCAGTCCAAGTGCGTATTCCACACTATTAAATCTAAAAAAAAAATTACAGCAAGAATTTCTCCTTTCATGTATTTTTCCTAATCATTCTGTTCAAACCCCAATACCAAGAAGGGATCAGAAGAGAAATCTGCACAAGCTTGGTTATAATTTTATCAGCATTTCCAATGGGAGCACTTTTGTGCCATGCAAATATTCTCATCCATGCAAAGACAGAACTCATTGTTCGGCTAAATTCTTGGATATTCTACATTTAACTTTTTCTGGCAGGGAGCCTCTGCCATGGCCACAAGCTATGAAAATAAGCAGAGCTCCAAAGCCAACAAGCAGGTGTGTGTTTCAGCTGCTGCCTGGCTGCTGTAAACACACACAGCTCACAGCTGGCTTCGTGCTGATTGTACTTGGGGCATCTCTTACCAATGATCAACATCCTCCAAGGGACAGAGACATTTCAGCTGCTTCTCCACACACTCCTGCGACACCACGCTTTGGCCACTCACTCCAAATGCCACTGTTAATATTTAATTTTTCTATTCTGTTTCTGCACAAGAGCTCTATAAAAATACCTGACTACACAAACCTGCTCAGTGACAACAGGATTCATATCACAGAACCCCTTCTGCTATTTTTCCCAATATTGATGCATTGAAGAAGATCAGTTCACTGTGTTTACAACAGTATCAACGCATTCTGGCTTCCTCCAGGGGGATGGAGTATCACTGCCTAACCCAAACATGGGATACAGCAGCAGAGATTCTGCACTCACTTAATTCTCACCATATTTCACAGCATCTAATTTTAGAAAACAGATACAGCCCTTCTTCTAGTGTGTGAATACTGGTTTTAAAATCCATTCCTTCTTTTATTGTGCTTCTAAGAAAACCTCTTCAGATTTAGTTTATGTAATTTCTAAAAATAGGGCAATTGTAACTTTCTGCAATAGAAACAATAATAAAATTATTCTGCAGAGAGATGAATTATTTGCTCTGCCTAGAATTCCTCTACAGAGACGAAGAATATTATGTTCCTGGTTCACCAGAGAAAATGACAATAAAATATCCTGAAATCATCTGAAATCATTTATGAGAACGGTTTGCTGAAGCCCCTGTGAAGACAGCAGACATGAAGATGAAATAAATCAGAAGCAAGGAAGCCTCCCTTTTAAAATACAATTTATGAAATAACAACAATAGCTTATATCCAAATTCCAGGCTGGGGACATAAGTAGGAATAAAATGGAGTTGTTTAAAGTTGGCCTCTGGCAGTGGCAGTGTAGGTTCAGTGCTGCTGAGAACCCTCAATACTCATTTATGTCAACAGGCATTAGCAGTTCTTAGGGCAGGATTTAGTGCTTCCACTCCTGGCCTCTGCCAGCCAAACATCAAGTGCAGGGTGTTACAGCCTGAGTGCCTGGTGCACCTTCAGGAATAACACACTCAGCTCTGATGTGCAGCACTTGAGAGCTCGGCTCTTTGAAAACAAACAAAAAAATCAAACAAAAAAAACCACAAAAACCCCCCCCCAAACCACCAAAAACCAAAGCCCTCTGCTGCAGATGTTGGGCTGTGCACTGTCCTGCCCCAGCTCTGGCAGTGCTGAGCTAACACCAGTAGGTGAAAAATCTCCACAACACAGAAGAATATTTCCCTAGTCAGGAGGAAAAATAAAAGCTAACAAGAACTGGATGGGCTTTCTCATCTTAAAATGCTGTTTCCTGTATCCTGATGCTCCAAGTGCCAGTCAGAACTCTTCTAAACTATTTCTGTGTTTAGGGCCTTTGTGAGAGTTTGCCCAGGTCACCACTACCACATTTCTTGGCATAACAGAGATCAAAGTGTTTTATAACATCTGCTTCTGCTCTCTTTGTGCTCCAATGATTTAAAGATGGCAGTCTCAACTGCTCTCAAAAATTCCATGCAGTTCAGGGCAACTTTAGAGTCTAAGAAAGAAAGAAAAACCCCCCCAAAAAATTAAAAATCTTGCCTGAAGAGTCTGTAACATAAAAAAAATTAAAAGAAAATGAAAAAGAGGAAAAAAAAATAAACTAATCAACCCTTGGCTGAAGATCCAAGGGAAGCAATAGTTTTTAATTATGCAAGGGAAAACGAATCTTTTTTTTTTTTATGGAAAGTACAACTCGAGTCAACTAAAAAGTGTGAAATCAAATGTCAGTCAAGCAAAAGAGAATGCAGTGCAATGACTTCACTCCTCATTTCATAAAAAATGTAAACATAGAGCACTTCATTTCTCAATAGAGATACGTTCTTTTTATTCAAATGGGATTTTTCTCTTTTAAGCAGGAATTAAAGATATAATAGGTTAAAATTCAATCCTTGTTTATGTTTCATTTTCTTGAAGCATCATGGGATATTTTGGCATAAGCAGGGTTTTTCTTGGTTATATCCCCAAATTCAGGTTCCTTTAATTATACACAGTTTTTGTCATTCAAAGCAAATTCGGTTTATTACTGAATAATACTGACTTTTTTTACTACCACTTGAAGCACAGTTAAAGAATACTCAGAAAGAGCAAAAACTGCAGCTCTGAATTTTTAAAGAACCTGTTCACACAAGACTGGAGAAGGCCAGGGGCCACACACTCCAAGGCCCAAGATGGACATCTTAGTCCAAACAGTCTTGTCACTGTTTATATTTCTGTCTCCGAGATCATACTGAGAGGATGATGAAGCAAATTTATACCCACTGCAACAGGAAATACAACATGAGCTGTTTCTGGAACAACCAGAGCATCCAAGCAGGATTTCATGTCTGCATTGAGTGTACTGCTCACACACAAACCTCCATGGTGTCAAGGGCAGCAGCCTCCCAAAAATGTCATCGGTCACAGACACCAGAGAAGTTCAGGATCTTCAGGGTCACCCATCCAAGAGCTGTCAGCACCTTCTCCTATGAGCAGACACTCTTAGGAGCACCAGGTGGTTCTTCAGAGGGGTGTGTTTATCAGGCAGATGGTGAAGGGACACCCCGGATCCTGCAGGCAGCTCCCCTTTGCCTCCCAGATCCCCAGCACCACCTTGCAGCAGGCCCAGAAGCAGAGCAGCTGATCTGAGTGTGGCTGCACCCACATCTGCAGCGCAGAGGGGCTCTCTGAGGAAGCTGAAGCCACTCCTGGATTAGCCCTTGGACACATGGCAGGAGAGGGACAGGGCTTCGCCGGGAGCCAGCACGGAGTCCCAGCCTGGTGCATCCCCACAGCTGCCTGCAAAAATATCTTCTGTGACTTCCATCCCCTGGCACTTAGTTTTATTGTGGTGTATAAAATCAAATAAATCTCCTGTAAGATCCTAGCAAAGGACTGGAGCTGTTTAGCAGAGCAGGCTGCTGCTCACTGGCTCCACAATCACGCTGCATTATTTGCAGATGCTTTTCTCTGAAAATAAATCTTTAACCGCACTAACAGTGAAAGTGTTCAACAGCAAATTGGTGTTCCAGCTGAATCATTATGAACACACCATTTTTGTGATCAGAAATCAGATGGTTCTCAAGAGTTAAATGACTTTATTATTCCACTCTATAGAGCAAAAGATGGGAGACAGCAAAGGAGCAGTGGAACAGCTGGTTAATCTGAGTAAAGCCTCAGTAAGGAGCTGGAAAATCCATACATCCCCAAATGTGTACAAAGCAAACAAGAAATAGATTACAATGGTTCTCTGACAGCATTTCTATCAGACACAGACACCCAGAAGGAAAAGCAAAGCCCCATCTGCCTCAGTAATGTCCTCCAGTGGCCAGGAGCACTTGCCTTGGGTATTGTCCTGCAAGTAAGAGAAATATGGAACTTCCCTGTCTTTGTGCTAAAGGTTAAATATAAACTACTGTGATTAACAGCCCCTGGCAAAGAGAACAGAACCAGCAAGCAAACGTTTAGATGGTAATAAATAGACATAAAGACCTAGAAATACTTGAACAGCATATGACCTATTACATCACCTATCAAAGACAGGCAACTGAATACCCAAAGAGAACAGCAAGGTCAACTCAGACACATTTCAGGTGTTGAGAACTCAAAGCAATGCTTTGGCTGTAAGCACAGTCCAACTACACTGTTCTAGGAACAATATTAAAAATAATCTACTGATTTACTAGCCATGGTTTATGAAATGCTGGAAATTATAGACAAAGTTGATAAGGGGCACCACACAATATTTTGAAGATGACAGTGTTATTCCCAGCTGCTTTTTGTTTTTGCAAAGCAAGCTAAAACCTTCAGCTGAAATGATTGCACAATTTTCCCAAAGGTTGTTAGAGGGAACTAGCTTGCCCAGATGATACATTCTTCTGAAACTCTCTTGGCCTGAAGGAGCTGGACCTGTGCAGCCAAAAGCTCTGTGCTCCTGCAGCAGTGCCAGCACTAAGTGAAGAACCAGCACTTCATCAGTCATTAACAGAGCACACATCACACAGGCTCATCCTCATGCTGGAATCAAAAGCATGAGAATCCCCACCCCAGCACCATCTTCCCCCTTTGCCTTCAAGCTTAGCTGAGCCTCTAAAGGATCTCATCATACCTGTGTTCACACATCTGTTGGGAGATTGTCTTAGGAGTGTTCTGGGGTTGTTTGCACTGGGCAGCTTTTAGCCAAAGGCTGATAAAATCTATTTGATTTCTCCTGAGGCTGGTGTTTGGCTACCAGGAGCCTGGTCCCTCTGCTCACCCTCCCAGTGCCTGGACAGACAGGTGACAGTGACAAAAATGGATCACACTCAGGTCCTCTATTCCAGTGATGGGCACTGTGAGAGGTCACCTCACAGTTTGAAACTATGCCAGATTCAAAAGAAATGTACAGAACCCAATGCCTGGCTTTGAGATAGTTTCTGCATTTTTTGGCAGAAATATTCCAGCCTTCCTTTCTGCATATGTGACAGAGTTTTCTAACTAGGCCACTCATTTTAATATGTTTTCACATAACTAACACTAACCAGAAATTATGTAAAGCTCAGCTCTTCTGAATGCATGTAACATCAAAAAATGTGTCAGGTATCTCAACAACAATCTGTTAGGAATAGCAGAATCTATATATAGTTTAATATCTCCTGAGCTCAGATGCATATTAGCAGCCTGTTTTAGCTGTAACTACCACAGGATTTATCATACTGTCATCAAAGTTTGCCCACTCTTTACATATTTGGAATTGTGTCTGTTATCTGATCTGATATTTAGGGAACACTGGATTTTATATACAGTGTACATTTCATCACGCTCAACCATTAATGCAAGCTGCTGTGGTATTCCCTATCTCAAAGCTTAAACTCCAAAGAGCAAAACGTTACTCTCAGAAATGAATACTAACTTGGACTGTTTTCACAGGACAACACTGAATAAATCTCAGAGCTGATTTACAGCGACAGCCCTACCACACAGCTCCTATCAAAAACAAGCAAAACATAAGCCTGGTTTGGTCCACACTGTTTATATTAATTTCCAGTTTGCATCACAAAAATAGATGATCTGTAATCATGGCCTGTCAGCTTGGTTCAACAAAATGAGTATTTCTTTTAGTTTGTGTATACCTCCACCATATCTGTATATTGGTTTAATAAAACAGCAGTTAATCTAAATAAGAAAGTTAGCCTTCTGTCTCAAAATAACACACCCAAGTTCCAGTAATGCTTAATTTTAGTATTTATATGGATGATGAATGACTGAAATATTTACAAGTTTCAAAATAAATTCAAGTGCAAAAAAAGAAAAATACTTTGTCTGATCCTGCTCCCACTGCCACAGTCTGTGTTTGTGCAGACACACACTTTCTGTCCCTGCTAGCCTCCTTTGCCTTGGCACTGTCATTTCCTGCACGCTGAGACAGGAGATGGATGGTTAGTGCAGAGCATGACTGGGACTGAGCTCCCAGGGATTTCTTCATCTGTGGTCCAGCTGGAAGTGCACCTCCCCTGCTCCTCCCTCTGCCATGGAAGAAAGAGGTCTCTAAGGGATGCACAGAGCTTTACAGAAAGGTGTTGGATTAAAAATCTCAAAAGACCCCACAAAACTTACGATCTCAATATGTTACCTGTTTTTAAGGGATAAAAAGTGAAAAGTGTAATGGCTCTGCCCAACATCAAGAATTATCTTACAGAAAAATACATTAAAAGGGAATTAAGACTTTTACCTGTTTGTTCTGTTTTGGTATTTAATTCATGGTTGAAAAAAAGCTATTTCTCTGAACTTTATAAAAAGAGATTTTTACTCTTTTCCTAAAGACAAATACCTACATTTTTACCATGTCTCACTAAAATCCTCAGAAACAGGAACCACATCCCTCATGCAAAACTCAGCAGTAACACAGTAAAGCAAAAGGAAACTGTTTCATTTTATGTCAGGATTTACCTTACCAGGCCATAAACTAACTTTTTCCAGCTGGTACCACCCAACCCTCTCGCACACCATCCCAGGTGGCAGTGAGGGGTACCCAGGATGGATCTATTGAATTATTGCAAGAAGCACAGGAGAAACAAGTCCCAGTTAAGCTGTCAACCAGAAACCAGCTCATCCTGTCCCCCAGAACTACAAGCCTCCAACAATCTCTGCTCTTGCTGGACTCACCCCAGCATTCATGTCTGGTACTGGTGACCCCAGCTCTGGGCGCAGCCCTGCTCAGGTGTGCAGGGCCAGGCTCCCTCCCCAGCCCACCTGTCCCCAGCCTTGTCCCAAGGGTACATTCCTGGTTTTTGGTCATCTCAAGCCCCAGAAGCCTCAGGCCCTTCTCTGCCAGGCTGCTCCCCAGCAGGGCATGTCCTGGTGCAGGACAAGCTTCCTCTCCAGGGGCAGAAACTGCTGAGCTCCATTAACACCTTGGCCTTTTTCTCTAGGCAAAACCAGCTGGTGCATCAACAACCCCCTTGAATTCAAATTCTGAATCTGGATGCTAAAGTAAAGTTAGCTGAAACTAAGGGGAAGTTCTGTTGAAGTGAATCTGTAGTCTGCAGCTCAACATATTTCCCTTCCACACTACCAGAATGTCTTTCACAGAAATCAAAGATTTCCTTAAACTGCAATTCACTCATACAAGCACTCCTACACCACAGTGTAATCACTAGAACAAGATTATGCTGAGAAGTTTCCCTTCAGGTCTTCCATCTGGGATTTTTGTTTTACATTTTCCAGTTGTCTGCAGAAGGAATATCTGTTATAGACACAGAAGAACTACATTTAGCAACACCCAATTATTTAATTAACAGACTTCTGCTTTGCAGGGAAAGAGGTTAGTGGTAATCTAGATAGCTTTTACTTTATGGCTGGCTACAGTCTGCTCTGTGCAGAACACAGACTATCAGACACATATTCCTATTCCCCAATTAAGCTCCATGAACTACCTACTCCTTTAAAAAACAAGCAACTTAAAATTTTACCCATCCAGTCTTGATTTTCCCTCCCCCTCACTCCTTCTCTGTCGCTAGTATCTGTTAAAGCTGTCAAATATTCCCTTTCCTGATGCTTCCTAACTTCACAAACTCCTACTGCCTCTAATCTCCAGCAATTCCCCTTGCTTTCACAGACCTGCATTGCTGTACATAGTTTTTAAGCTCTCAATTTCTGCATGGGTGATTTGCAGAAAAGCTTCCCCATTTGCACCTCTGTGCTAAAGGCTCTGCATTTCACTACCTGGAAGTTTTCCTCCTTACACAAACACTACCCAAAGCTGCAGTACAGCAACACTGCATCTCAATCAAAATGCAGGAAGGGAGGCTGGGGCAGCCCAAATCCCACTCCACAGAAGAGAATGTCCTATTTAATAAGCCACACAAAAAAATTTCTCCATCAATTAATCCATGAAAAACAGCCAGCTCACCAAATCAGTGTTTCCAGCAACACAGTATAACATGCAGCAGGAGAAAACCACTCTGCTAGAATGCAGCTGACTTTTCAAAAATACTATTTCCTATGAAGTCCCTTCTCTTTTTTTCACACTGTCTTGTGTGGTTGCATAAAATCTTTCTGTGAAACTGAATCTAACACTCCTTCCATCCGCCCCTTAATTAAGGAAAAACAGAAAATGTGGAAAGATTGCATTATGTTAAAGCAGAATGTACCAGTTGTATAAGAGCCTTTGGAGATTTTCCAACTCTATTGAAACTTCCCTCTTCAGAGAAGGTGGGGGGAAAAAGAGGGTCAGGAAAGGCCTAAATTACCTTTCTGATTATGGAAAGGCTTTACACAATTCACATCACACATTGAAAAAAAAAAATCCTCAGAAGCTGAGCAACGTTTCACAGGAGCCTGAAGCACTGTGAATTCATGAAAAATGAATTTAATCGTCAAAGCTGAGACCAGGAAGAACTGTTCTACATAACAAAAAAGTTCTTAGCTACATTATTAAAATAATTTCTTAAAAGATCAATTTATATCAAAGGTTTGGCTCCCTGCATTAGAAGTTATCAAAGACACATGATCTAAAAAGTCTTTATCAAGCACAGTGCCTGCCTGCTGTAGCTGCAACTGTGTTATAAGTGCCATGCTTACAAACATTTCATCTATTGGTGGTCTTATTTTTATTTAAATGCAGTCATAAGATGGCTGCAAAGCATATTATAGACAGAAAATAGCAGGATTGATGATACTGACAAATGACTTGTCTAACTATTAAATTAAAAAGTATTCTATATAAAAAAATGCTGATATTTCTTTAAACTTTTGATACAAAGCATTGGATTCCATTTAGCCCCACTTCGAAGCCAAAAATTGTAACCTGAAGCACACAAAACAAACTTCACATACCCAACAGCTTTAATCAAAATACACTCTTCAAAGGTTTCCCATCGGTTCCAGAAGACCAACACCAAACACAGAGGTAGGGCTGGAAGGCAAAAATCACTCCTGCCTGTATAGCAACCACTCCTCCCCCAGAGGGAAGGAAGCCTGAGCTGCATTTGCTACAGGTTCTGGGTGATGCTCGTGTAGGAATGAGAATAATTAAAGACTGAAGCCAATTCCTACCCCAGTTCTCAGAAAGCACTTAGAAAAATTGAAGAATCAGGTGTTAAGAGATTTTCTTCTCAGCTCCACACTCCTCCTCCTCTCTAACCCCTCCACTTCTCATGGTCTCCTGACAACAGGTCAAATTTTTAAAAAAAAATAAATTAAAAAGGAGCCAAATTTAAACAATAATAACCAACCAAGAGAAAAAAATAAAGGAGGCACACAAGGAAAGGATTATTCCTCTCCTCTGATTGCACCGTATAAGATTAATTTTGACATTTGGCCTGTGGACGCTGTTTATATGTAATCTACATGACCAGGAAATGCAACTTTAATTTATAAGACCATACTGCCTCACAGTATCTACCATGTTTTCTGTCTCAGCTTTAAAAGAAATCACTCAATAGGATTTATGTCTCTCCAGTATTCTCTGTCCATTTGAAAGCACATCTTGCTACTAAGGCACTCAGTGATGGATTGCCCATCAACTGGATGCCCAGCTCCTTTAACATCCCACCACCACCTGGATTTGCCTCTGCTTAGAAGATGGAATTTTGAGAGACTATTTGAGAAATACTCTGATAGAAATCTTTATGATGAGGTTTTGGACTTATAAATAGCAGAGGACCCCCCTTGGTGCTTTGCTAACTGTGCTATTGCTTCCCAGTAACCATGGGAAACCAGATAAAATCTGAACCCATTCATCAAAATAGAAAATACTCCTCCTGTCAGTTCAGGAGGTTGTGCTTGTAGTATCTAAGCCGGTGAACAGAAGGTCATTTCCTACTGCTACAGTGTTAGATCATTTATTACATCTGCCCATAGCAAGCCAAAAACAAGCAGAGAAGAAAAACAATCAGCAGTCCAAAATAATAACAACGATCATAAAAAATAAATCTCTTTCTCCTTCCATATAGGGAATGCTGGCATTTCTGAAACAGAATCACAAGTGTTTGTCATGACAAGCCCTTCACTCTGTGCTGTCTCACAGGCAGTAACTATTAAAACTAAGTTTCCAACACGATACAATGTGCAATAGTCTGTTTTTAAAATAGAGCAGGCTTATACTCACAGTGGCAGTTCTAGCTTGATAAAATTATCCGTAGTAACTTGGAGATGTGTGCACAAACCTGTTTAGTTTGGTGATTCAATTTCCTAATAATCAGCTACAAGGGAAATGCCTGGAAGGCAGCACTGACAGGAGACTGCAAAGCTTTTACGAAAGGTGGGTTTCATTGCAATATAAACCCTCAATTCAGTGTACAAAGACCTGCACACAACAGTGTGTTACTATCTACCCATTTATAAAGAAATTTTCTCCAATGTTTGTGCTAAACATCAGCTCCTACTCCAAATACTACCAGCCTGTTTCTCCTGGTTTTCTCGTAGCTACTCTGAATTGGAAAGCTCCAATACAGGCTGCCTTTATTTTAACATCTGTTATCAAGGTTTGGTAGTCATAATAACTGCAGTCATGCTCCAAGAGTAACAGGGAAAGGGAAAATAGAGGCTCACTCCCCATCCTCAGTTTGCCACTACTAAGGAATACATTGCTTGGACAAGCTACTACAGACAGGGCAGTTGTGACATACCATGGCATAAGCTGGAAACTAAAATAAACAGGGGGACTATAAAAATTTCCAGTTAAACATACAAAGTGCTGGAATGCTTCAAGATCCACACCTCCATTGCTCAGTGGTTGAGGGTAACCAGGAATATTTTCTGCAGGACTGGCTTTCAGAATGCAAGGGATTGAGTTGTACTTTCAGGAAGAGGAAAACCTTTTATCTCCCATCACCGTGTTTAATTCACAAATGCTGATGTAACAATCATTCAGTGTTAGGCATAGATCTTGTTTCAAGAAAAATTACATCTTCGTTCAATACAACTTCAGTTTTTAACTGGAAATAAAAATTAAAATGTATGCACAACCACACTTAGTCCAAGTAAACAATTCACCTTGAATTAACCAGCTCTTGAATCACAGGTGACCATTCCACAGCCTACCAGTTTTTCTGTGGAATTGGAGACAAATGTGCTTGTATGTAATAAATCTTTTATTATGTATCTCAAATTTTTGGAAATACCAGGAGATAGACCAGAGGAATTAGTTAGCAAGACTCAGCTGGGTAGCTGGTTGTGTAATATGCTCCTAATAATATCTATCCAAAAGTTTATATATTTGCATGATAGTTTAATGTATATCTGTTACACAAGCTAAGTCTGGTCAAGAAGAAAAACAATCCAAGTCAAATCACTGTGCTTGTGGCTATTACTGATGTGATGGGAAGACAAAACCAGTCATAGTCAAAATGCATAAAGCCACACCAAGGTAATTTGGCCATTGGTACTTGCTGAATTTTTCTCCCTCATGGTCAAGAGCTACCAAAATGCTTCAGTAAAGAGTAAAACAACTCACTTGAAAGCAGCATTTCCATTGACTGATGAGATCCTACAGTAGCAAGCATCATTCCTACATGAGTACACTGGAGCTATGCAGTTAGAAAAACAAACAGTGCAGAGCTGTGGTTTATACAAAGAGCTGAGCTTTCTAAGTGTTTAACTAGGAAATAATTAAAACCCAGCAATTTTTTCCTCCAGAGGGGAGCATCAGCCTTATCTGTGGGCTCAGCAGGGTTTTCTCTTTATTTGCTGCTTGTCAGAGTTACAAACTTTCAGGAGGAACTGGACCAGTCGTGGTAATTTAGTAGGAGATAGAGATCTGTGAAGCCAGATGGTAGCTCACATTCTAACAGCTACAAATTGCTAAATTGGCACAGGAATACCAGATAGTTATCAACATTATGATTACTCCAGGTCTCCCATTCCTTCTCTACTTGTATCTTAACTCTTTAAGCCAACCCAGACAGACATTTTAGCCCACAGTTGGTAATTTTCATACTCCAGGTAGGGCCAGGTGCAGTGATGAAGGGATGGTTGTTGCAGACAATCTGAACATGTGCTGCTACCTGGTTTGTGCTCAGGGGGGTATTCAGTCCCTTCAGCCAGAACTTCACTCTATAAATGTAAACATTTCATCCATCATAAATATTAACGACTTAAGGCCTCTACTTCAGTAACCTTTATTTTTCTACTACCCTAAAAAAATTTCCAGGTTCCAAAAACTGTTCATGTTTCACCATCCAAAGCACAAATATAAAAATTGATGCCATCACCACCACTAACAAAACCTCCCATTGTTTCATCTGAGCCACTGCTAGGCTGAAAAACATATTTGCTGAAATCTGACCAAGTTTGATGACCTTTTCCAGCAATCAATAATCAAGATAGAAGGAAAAAGTGGTTTGCTTGACCTTTCAAAAGTGTATCAACTTTATTTGGCCAGCACAGCTTTTAAAACGCAATTTTAGTTTCCAAGGCTCAGACTTGTTGCCCAGACTGGACGTTTCTGTGCAGTGTCTGCATTAGTCTCTTTAAATGCTCAACTGCACAGGACAAGCTCAGAAGAGGAAATGAATTCACAACAGGAGATCCTCTGGTTGATTAACTTCACCCTCAGTGGTGGATGTCAGTCATGTTAATTGGAATCAATACACAGCAGTTAAGGGGGCACAGGGATAATCAGGCAGGGCAGGGACAGGCCCATCAGTTCTTAAAATAAGCTATCTGTTAACAACTTACAGTGGCATGTGACAAACCTTCCCTGCAAAGGAATGCAAAGCATCTCTAAAATTCCAATTTAACACACAAATAAAGTTAATTTGGAAACACTTATCTTGCAATCTAGCAATAAAGGAAACAGTCATTAAAAATTAAATTAATGCTAAACTGATCAAAGTAGTAAAATAAGAAATTAGGCTTCCAGAAAAGCTTATAGGAAATCCTTGATCCGAGTTGTACACAGAATAAAAAAAGAAGCTGTAGTCTTAAAATGCTAACACAGATAATTTTAATTATACCCGCCTGCAATTTTATTGTACACCTAAGGCTGAAATTCAATGCACAGTTTCAAAAGTAGTAATATGTAAGAAAATGAAAAAGGAATAAAATCTTAAGGTTTTTCCTGCTCTTCAGATGAGAAATCACTCAAGACACCCACTAGAACAGCCACATCCTAAGCATCCCTCTCTGGCATCTGCAGTTTAGCACCAGGCCTTCCCAATCCCCCTGCAGTCCAGCCCATCATCCTGGTCTGCAGGGCAGACACATCTCTGTGTTATGCTGTATGCAGAAAAGCCTCTGGAATGGATCCAAACAAAAAATTCCTGTAAAAAACACAGTCCTGTGCATCACACCCGTCCTTAGTGCCTCGCCTGGCACATGGGTGTGACACCCCTGACCCCATGGCTGTCCCTGCTGCACCTCCTCACACAGGGAGTGGGGAACTCAGCTTCAATACAGCAGTAAGACAAGTAACACACAAATAATACACAAAAAGGAACAAATTAACCTTTGTTCAAAGGCCTCTATAGCTTTACTCCTTTAGGGAGTGAAATGAACGCCAGATGTTTCATTGCAACATCTTCATACCCTCAACTAAAGAAAATATCTCCAAGACAAGATCAGGTTGTTTTACTTGTTATTACAAAGGCATCAAATCATATTTAACAGATTTATGAAATCTGGAGCCATCTACATATTACCATTCTCCCCATTAAACTTACCCCAGCCTAACCAATTAAGTGCACAGATTAAGATCACAGGTCTTTCCTCCTCGGACCTACTCATTGACTTTGTGGAATCTGGTTAAGCACTTCAAGGTGGGAGGTTTTCCTTTGGTCTCCTTAGTCAGTAGAAAGTGCAACAAAATAAAATAAAAAAAAAAAAATTAAAAAAAAAAAAAAGAAAAGAAGGGCATCCTATTTTTTTACTGTCACAACCAACTGATCATCCCTTCTGTAAATACAGACATTTTACAGAGTTCAGCTGTCAAAAGAGAGCTTGAGTGACCAACAAGCAATGATTTCCCCTTCAAAATCACAGTTCTAAGTCCCAATTTTCTACCATCTGCCAGTGTTAAAACACCAACTGATCAAGCAGGCCAGCCCTGCTGTTGTACATAGCAGTGTCATTCCATCCACTTGGATATGATGGGAGAGAGAGACATTCAGTCTGCTACTGCTGGGAAAGGGGCTTTTTCCAGTTACCAAGCTCAAGGCCATGTGCACAGTGCAAGGAGACCTTGTTTTAAGCCAATTACAAAGAAAGATGACTGGTTTTACTGCACTTTGAGAACTCTGAAATCATAACTCAATGGGGTTCCACATCCAGGTGTCGTCTGTTCCTCTGAAACCATGTACCAGACCAGCAGCCTTGTGAGTTAAACTCAGAGCCTGTGGAACACATTCCAACCAAATCTTGGACTATTTAGGGTTATGGAGGCATTTCTTAGGAAGTGACCTTTCATCAACACCTGATGCAAAGCTGCTGCTTTTATCTGTTGCTGTGTTGAGCTTTTATTTAAGCATACTATTTGTCTAATTTAAGGTGGTTTTCTGAAATTGGTTCTATCTTGAGTAAGAACATGTACATGGAGTGTGGCAGAGCTCACACAGGCCCAGCACCCATGAGGAGCTCCACCACATCTTCCTCACAGGAAAGTTCCCAGACTTCATGTCAAGCTGCTGAGTGCCCTGGCCAGAATAACCCACTGCATGATCCAGTGAAAGTCCATGCTATCTCTTGACTTTCAGATTCTTGTATACAAAAACACTAAAATTACCACACACAACCAAATACAGTTTGAAGACAATGATCTTCAAAAGAGATGTTGCACTTAATGCATGTCTTAGAAAAAAGGATCTGTCCACACAACAGCCATATCTGATTGCAAACCAGACATTACAGCTTTGTGATTCTTTGGGCATTTAGTTAATTTTATCCACATTCCCACATCAACTATCTCAACAACAGACAGAATCATCACTTGCCAAGGGAAGACTCAGATGTCAAACCAAGGGACTTGCCTGCACAGGCTGTATAATAGCACTGAATGTACAGGGTATGATCTAACAATGCTAACTGGATTTCATCACCTCACTAGTGTCCTCAATTCCCAGCAAACAAAGCAGATAGTTGGGCACTTCTCACAATTACTGTTAAGTATTGGCACAGCTGGTATGATATTTTCACTGGTTAAATCAAGTAAAAATGAAGATGAATTGGCTTCAGCAAATACTTTGCTTTCAGACGAATTTCATATAGGAGAGTCTCAACATTCACACTACTTACGCTATCCTTTTATTTAATAGCTGCTTTCATCAACTAATGGAAGTGACCTGGCAAGGTACAGCAGCTGGGCTGATACTTTTAGCACTGTGCTTGAAAAGAACAGCAGAATTACTTTTTCCTCATGTAGAAATCCAATTTATTTTGCTGTGTTTACCCAACTGAGTTGAAATCTTCAGGCATTTCACTGTAACAGGACCACATGTGAAGCACTCCACTATCCCCTACACCCTCCCTTTATCCCAGGGATAAGCAGACAATCAAGCCCAGCATGAAATCACCCAGTGGGTGCTGTATGGTGAGCCTGCTGAAATCCCTGCAGCAGCTGGGGGATCCTGGGTGCAAAGGGTGCTCTCTGTGCTGCTAAGAGTCAAATCCTACACTTGAAAACATCTGTCAGCCCCTCTGCTTGCTGGTGGCCACACTTGCCTCTTCCAGCTGCAGAACCCACTGAATTCCCATTTACATCCTGGTGTACTCCAGTGAAGCCCTCCTGGCTATCCCATGCTGTTTCCTGATTAATTCTGGCACACTGAGGGATGCTTGCTCACTTCCAAAGGGCAGCCACTGCAAATACAAGGCAATCCAACTAAATATAAACTGGGAAAGTCAACAGCATCTGCATGAGTCTCAGTTAAATCACCAGGGTTAGACCTGCAGCAATTCAAGCACCACATCAACCAAAGAAATACATAAAAGAATCTTTCTTCAATGGTTTTACATTAATAGTTCCAAACTATATCAGTGCAACTAGAAATAGAGAAGAAACCAAAGGAGTAATCTTGACACAGCACAGCAGTACAAAAGAGTTGAATGTCAAATTTAATACCTTCAGAAATAACAAATAAGAGGTGTGATGGAATTCCAGCCAGCTTCTGAAGCAAGGAACTTCTTTTCTAAGCCAAATCAAGACAAGGGGAATGTTCTGGGATTTTAGTCCTCAACTTGGAATACTTCCTTAAAAGTACTCACATATAAATCCAAAAATGAAACTTAATATTTGTATGTTATCAGATACCTTTTTCAATTATTATTTTTTACCTGAGCTATTAAAAACCTACTGCAATTAATTTCTAAAAGAAATATTTGAACTGAAGGGAAATTTGTCAACTTACAGAAAATGGTAAGGATTTTTGTTCCACCCTCTCAAACTGTTTCAATCAAAACCCGTGTCTTGATTTGTTATGTCAGCTGTATCATACCTAGACTTTAAATCTTAGAGTTGCTTCTATGGTTGGCTTCATTAATTGGAAAGAATTAATACAAAGCATTTTGCTATTACTGCAGGTTCAAGTATGAATGTTTTGTGCACAACAAAGAGCAGCTGCTTCTAACTAAACAGTGGAAGTGCTCAGAAACACCTTGGCACGGGCTGAGCCTGCCTGGGTCAGCAGCAGAGCCTCGACCACCTGGAGAGATGTGAGATTTGGGGGAAGCAGTGCCAGGGCTCCTTCGGGCTGGAAGGGTGGGAATTAGCTGTCCTTAGTGCCTGAAAACATTTAAATTACCATGGGAACGGTTAAATGCTTCTATAATTGATGGATGAAACCTGTTTCTCCCAAGGCAAGGGGCTTTTGCACCTCTGGCCTGTAATTGCATTGATGTTGCATTCTGGAGGAACTGAGCCTGTTACTGACATCAGCAATCACACAAAAGCAGTTAACTGAGGAATTCCTAAACTCAAAAAGAAAAAAAAAAAAAAGCTTGAAAAGCACCTGATTAGACCAGACAGGTTTCCTATTAAGTGAATCCACACAGTATGAGCAGTCACGAATGTAAAGTAAATTAAGTAATGCGAAGTAAAATATTTAAACATTTAGTTAAAAATTGGCAAAGTTATTCTAAGCCATTTCACATCCACAAAGGACTGTAATCATGACCGAGGGCAGGCTCTCCTAGCATACCTGAACGTGGTATTTCCTGGAATAACATTAGAGAGGACTGGTCCCAGCATCATGTGAGCAAACTGCAAATGTGGCTCAGCCCAAATGCTGCTGCTGTTAAACACTCAGTGCTGCTTCTTCGGGGGTCCCACGTTACAGAAGATTAATTTAATTCAAATTGAGCAACTTGAAAAAGGTAACATCATGACTGTTCATCCATAAGATAAACACAGGACCGAGGGATGAAGCTGAAAGGAACAAGAGCCTTCTCTTAGAGCAGTTGACTCAGGGCTTACTTGAGAGCTTTGGGGTCTTTTCCCAATTTACTTCCTTTAAACACAAACCATATTTTTATTGAACACATGTGGTACTCCATTCTTCATTGGAGTCTCTAAATATTATGTTAATAAAAGCAATACAACTAAACCCAAATATGATTTTTGTATTGCTTCTGAAATATATAACAAATTATCTGAAGTATGAAGAGCTGCAAATTACAGGATTATCTGGGATTTAAGTGTATACAATTTACATTCTGACAGATTACAGTGAATTAGCATTACAAAGATCACATGTCCTAAATTGGTTTTTTAAACATTTATCTCAGCATTAGTATGTCAGCTATATGTTTTAGAAACAAAGTTAATCAATCAACAGTTAAGTATTGTGGGGATTTCAGGGCTTGTCTGTTGCTGTTTATTAAATCCCATCCTTCGTTCTTCATTGGGGATTACAAAATTTCTCTGAATTATTTCTGCCTCACCCTATCCTGACTGAAACTAAACAGAAACAACATGAAGTTTCAGTCCAGGCTACAGCAGGCTCAGCCACACTCCAGCAGGATCAGAATTCCTACACCCCCTGCTCCACTGTCAGCTTTACAAACCAAGAGCTACAGAAAGGCAACAGCGAGGGACAGTGGCCTGAAAAGAGACTGAGAAATTTGCTCTGACAGGTGGGTAACAGCAGTTAAAATCTTCAGGGAAGAATAAAGTACCTCAGAGTAAAAGCCAAACACGTTGCTCCAAGAGGAGTCCAGCAGGAAGGAGCGAGGAGGAAGAGCAGAGTTCTGCAGGATGACGTGTGCCAGATTGCGTCTGGGCACCCCCAGCAACTCCCAGGATGGGTTTGCCATGTACAGCAAGGCTCCAGCACACCCTCCCAGCCCTTGGATCCCACAGGGACACTGGGAAGGGATGGACTCAGGCACCCCACACCAATCCAGAGGTGTTCCTACAGACCCTGCGAGGGCTGGGAGGTGCCAATGCCTGCAGAGAGGGAGAGAAGCTGACTGGAAACGCAGACTGGAGAACTGTCAGGCCAAAGAGAATCATGTGCATTGGCAAATCCAGTTCCTACATGCTTTTGGTCTGACAAATCCTAGCTTAGACACTGTTTTATGTCCTGTGGATTAGTAAATCAGACAAATGCTTGCCTTACTACAATGAGTTTTGTTATCTCTAAATATTCCTCAGTCAGCCCAAAATAACATGCACAGGGGTTGTGTCCCCTTTAATGTGCACATTTACCCTGGAAAGATGGACTGATGGCAAAAATCCTGGAAATACTGCTGAAAGGTGTTTAAATCCAATGCTAGGATTAGAATATCCCTCAGAGCCAAGACATGAATGTCATGTAGAAGCTGCCTGGCCCAAACCACAATAATTACACTTTGTGCTTAAAGGAGGAATAAAAAAGAAGAATGGTGCTATCAGGTAACTGACACACTCATCATCCAGTCAAAAGCAGATGCTACCTCCTTTCCTGGATGCAAAGACCTGAGAGAAGGGTAAAAATACAAAATATTTTTCCCTGTTGGTTTAGTAGTCACAGAATTCCTGCAGGCACAAATATGATTTTATTAGCTACAGCTCAACTGCAGCATCAACACTCCACGTCTCTACCTGGTTCTTCATGACAGTGTGGAACTAAATACCAGATTTTACTCAATGTCTACTTTCATTTTTGTACTCTTCTCCCACCAATTTAACAAGTTAAAAAGCAAGACAGACTAGGCTGAGCTGGTCACAAACCAGCAATGCTCTGAAACCATAGCAGAGGAAAATGTCTAACCTAGACAAAGAGAAATGTCATTAAAGCAGCACAAAGAGCTGGTTTACCACTTTGAGTCAACTTGTGACTCTTAAAGCACAGAAATTTGTCTGACAAATATAGACTACATGCAAATATAGAATACATATTCCCAAACAACTAGCTAATTTGGCCAGCTAAATGGAGGTAACACTCAACAGCTGAATGCAAATATTCTAAGAGTGGCACCCCCTGCAGAGGTGGCTGTGCACTGGAAAAAAACATTAAACCACTGTCATAGATAAGGGCCCATTGACAAAGCAGCCTGTGAAATCCAGTGCTTCAAGGCTTTAAATAACTTTTATATCAAAATGAAACATTCTAAATCAAACAAGTGCTGGGGGTTTTTGGCAGAGAGGTAGAGCATATTTTGGTTTTTGTTTTGGTTTTTGCTTTTTTTTTTAAATGAGCCTACAGATTTCTATTCAACTACTTAATATATTTCTTTTTTTAAAGATAAAGCTACTTGTACTCACAGTATATTTGCTTAAGAGTAACAAGCACTTGATTTTTGGAAAGATCACCAGTGTCAAGTGCAAGGATGAGGAGACAATGAAGCTTTGGAAGGGGCTCAGCCTTACTGCTACCTGGAGTTCTTGAAATAGTTTTCTTGCTCCTAAAATCACTTTCCTGGGGCAAGCAGGGGTGGGATTTCTCATGCTACTGAAGTCTTTCATTATTGATAACTTTAGGGGAACGGTTCCTTTCCGCTCCATTTGATGCCCAACCCTTTTTCACAGCACCTGAGCCTTCCACAGCACAATCCCCTTGCAGCCACCCTGGATACACAAAGCCAGCAAGAACTGGTTGGGGCAGGGCACTGCAAGTTCTGTGTGATGTCTTGCCCTGTAAATCTGAATCCCTGTCAGGGTTTAAAACTGTGAAATGTGGTGGGAATTCAAACAATGATTCAGTTATGGGAGCAGGTGCCTGTTCAACTTGCTGAATGTTCATCCTGCTGTTAACAGCTTACACATTTATACACAGTGCATGAAACAGTCAAGGCCTAGCAAGAGTATAAGGTGTTAACAACCACTACAAAATATTTCTGTAAGGGTACATTTCCTCCATTTCCCATCAACATAAATTCTGACAACAAAACCCAATATTAATCCATGCATTCATTCATCTTCAGCATCTGCTTTTAATTTACGCATTAATAGAAGGCTACATTTCATTATTAAGTTTTTCTTATTAGTGATTGAATCAATATTTCTGCCCCTTTGGTAGTGTCAGTTCATTAGTTTTCTGAAGCTGATTAAGTTCATTTTGCTGCTTCAAAAGGATCCCATATTCTATTTACACAAACAAACAACACAGAACATGCTGCTTCACAGACACTTCACAAACATCTGCACCTCCTTAAGTGGAATCACTTCTTCATTAGCAGCAGTTCCCCTCTCACAGGCTGAGCCAAGGCTAATCCACAAGGAACCACACCAGCCTGGTGGGTACTCAGCACACTCATGTAACCAAAGACCATTTAATTAATTGGCAAAACCACACAATGCCCATAGCAATGCAATGGTTCGTATTCTGTCACCCCAAATTATTTTTTCTACCCCTTTACTGAAATAAACTCTACACTTACGACTATTAGTGCAAATTCTCCATAGTTACAAAGTCCTTGGTAATACCAAACACCACAAGCTGTGGAGAAAATCCCTGAGAGCAGCAATTAACAGTGTCCAGCTGTATTGTTAAAAAGCAGAACAGACACATTTTTGCAGCCAGAAAGCAGCTTCTCACTCAGGGGCACACAGAGCTGTGCTGACGTGCTTCACGGACCAAGGAAATTTTTAGGCTACCCCCAAAATTCCTCTGCAGTTCTAGGAGTTAGGAAAGAAGCTGAAATACAAATTCATGATGATGGGAACAGTTGAGTACCTGATCCCTTTGGAAATGATTTGCAGCAGTTAAGATATACTGTCCTTTTCCCCTGCCAGAGATCAGAGCTCTGACAGCACAAATTATCATGTGAGCACTCCATAATCCCTTCCACTGCACAGACACTGGGTTTGGCCCAGTCCTCTGCACTGGCTGACTTTTCATAGCAGGGAACACACACACACACAGAGCCTGGCATGGAAAACAGAACTTCAAATATCTTAATCAGAATGGCTGATTTTTAAGGAGGGAAATTGTATTAGAAGGGCAGGACCAACAGTTGGCTTGCAGCCTTCTTTTCCTTTCATCACAAGGTCTTGTCAGAACATCCCAGAGAAAGCAATCAGAGGCTCACTGCAATGCATTTGGGAACACAAGTACCACACAGTATTAGACTGAGATTATTCACTCAACCCTTTCAAGACAAATTCTCACCTGGCATTCCATTTTCAGGATTTCTGGGAGTTTGGTCTGGCGGGTTTTGGTTTGGGGATGTTGTTGTTGGTTTTGTTGTTTTTTTCAAAGAACGTTCAGAGCTCTCTAAATCAAAGTTTGGCTGAATTAATGCAGTTATCAAGCAAAGAGTGAGTGTAAATGACGAACAATATTCTTTAGTAACTTTGAAAACTGAGAAATATGTGAAAGGCAGTTTATACAAACAACAGCTTCTGTAGCTGCATAAAGGGAGGCAAACAGCTGACAAAAACACATCACTTCTGTGCTTTCAAATAATCTGTTTTGACAGTGTCACAGCAGAGCACATACATTAGTGATTTCTCATTTGTATCAGCCTCACTGGTGGAGAATCCAAGTTAATTTCCCAACTAAAGCAAACCACATGTGTGTTTTACCACTTCCTGGCTTTTGGAAAAGCCCAAGTCCACCTATGATTCCCAGCTTATGAACCAGCTCCAGTGTTTCCTTTGGAAGATGACAGGAATCCACTAATGATGTTAATGACTACAGAGTTTTCAAAATTGAGACAATTACTTCTTTCAGTCTCTAAACAGGTAATCAGTTGTGACCAACTTTTCTCAATTTGCTAACAATCAGTAAGTCTTAACTAAACATTTAAAAGCATAAGGACTTCATTTAAAAGTTTAAGTAGAATCAGTATAAAACTTAAATGACACCATCTGTTCTTAGCAGACCACATTCTTTAAGTGTTGGAAGTAGAACAGGGCCATATAGCTCATCAAAAAATAGCAAACTGCTTGCTAAAATTAAGACATTTCCTTGAGATTCAATTCTAGAAATATTCTGAGACACCTTCTTAATTATTATCAGAGGCACCTCCTTGATTATTATCTACTAGCAAAGGGCAACGTGTTCATTCATTTAGGGCTTATTACATAAACCACTGAAGGGCATAGGAAAAAATCCCACTGGGATTATAGAGTGAGAAAAAGAACTATAAAAATGATGTACAGTAATAAGAAAACATGCTTTAATTTGTTCTGTAAAATCAGAAAATGGGTACAAGGATTTAAGTATATGAAAATATAGACAGTGCTTTAATCAGCTACAGAGAAAAGAAACAGTAAAACTAAGTTTTACTCTGAAAGTCAGCACCATTAAATTGGTAACTTGAACATAATCCTGTTTGAAGTGGCAGAAAATTAAGTATATTTTTTTTAAAATTTTGAACAGCTGACATTGTCCACGTTGCTGCAACAGGGGGCAAAGGAGTTTTTCACAAAATGGAGGCACATTACAGCATCAACCATAGGAAGATGGATACACTAAAAATGAAAGTTGGGCACGTCTGTACTACAACTGCAATACAAAAACATGTGGTGTGCTCCATAACATTACAATTTGATGTTTTGAAAATAGCCCTGCACAAACCACAGGGCAAATAAACTGCAGCGTGTGTCTCACATGAAGAGTCAGGAGCTTGCCTGACTCTGATGGATGGCACACACCACAAACCACTCTGCTTCTACTCATGAAGATTTCACTCAAATGGAGATGGAAGTTTAAGTTTTAGCTCCAGCTACAGCCTTGTTTGCTCTGTAGTCAGACCTTCCACTATCCAGAGCACTTGCAGTGGAATTCCTGAATTCCTTTTCCTTGAAATGTTTGTTTTGTTATTTACCAGCTTTGTTCAAGCATGGTTTGGGGGGGGGGAAATCCCAAGTATTCTCTGCTGAAAGTTTTTTAGAAAGGCTGCCAAGCAGGGAAGTTAAACCTCTCCTCCCTCACCTGAAATCATCCCTGGCAATAACTGAACTCAAGGGGAATGTGCAGCCCATGAGAACAAGCAATGTTTTTCTCAAAAACACAACCCTCTGTGCTGTTCTTTTGGTGTTGTAGTGAGACTCTGAACAAAGTAAACCCTGTAAATCAAAATTTAGAAGGCAGGGGTGAGCAGGGTGAAGGTCCAACCCTCCCACTGGAGCACCAAAGCATTCCAGGGTAGCTTGGGGTGACAGCAGGGGCAAGGGGCTGCAGGTGCAGCCCAATTCTGGCAGCTCAGGAGACAAGTCACTTTATAAACCTTTGCTCCCACTCTGTCATCTGCACAATTTGTACAAAAGCATTTCCAGTACAGCGAAAGGATCCACACCACATCCCAGTTACAGCAACTGTTCTTTCTACATGAATGGAAAATGACCTACAGACACATTCACAGCTAAAAAGTGGCTTGGTTTAGATTTATGAACCTGCCTTACCCCATTCCACAGCATTATTGCACTCACACATATAAAGCTTTCCAAGTGCACAAAGACACAAAGTAAATTAATAGTACAAATGTTTGTGCTATAAATGTGTATTTAATATTACAGTTTTAATACAGACTCAGCCACATCACAGTTTGCAAAGCTTTGGTTTTTTCCAAGTTAAGCCTTCTGAGTTTTCACTATATGCTGATGCTGGAAGCCCTCCCATACCAAAATTATGGAGAACACAAAATAAACTTGATTCTATTTTAAATCACTGTCACATCTGCAGTCATAAAGAACTATACACTTAAAAATGCATCAAACCCAGCCCTCAATAGCCTCATATCCTCAATATCCTAATGACCAGCACACCATATCCACCTAACAGCACTACCTTGAGGCAGATCAGGAAAGCTGGAATAGGCATAATGAGCACCAAATCCTACCCAGCCAGATCTTCAGAGTACAAAATGTCAGCAGGAAAGTATTCTCAGAAAATCTGCAGACTCCACAAGCTTCACACCAGTGAGTTTGAGAGCCCAGTCCCAACCCCCAGAGGGCAAAGCTGCGTTTCCACACAAAGGAAAAGAGCAGGAACAGAGGGGCAGGGGAGTTCTGGGAACAGCTCCTCCATGACTGAGATCAGCCCCTTTTTCTGCTCTCACAACTCATCTATGAAGCATCAGTTTAGTCCCCACACCTACAAACACCTTCCCTGCAACCTCAAACTTGTCTTTTCCACTGGACAGGAAAGGAGTCTCTGCTTAGTTACTCTGTTTTCTATATAAAACAGGATAATCCATTACTAGCTCTTAGTAACCATCATGCCAAGAAAAAACATTACCTGTTCCACTTTTGAAATACTTTTGATTTATATTTAGCCCACTATGAAAAACTGAAGTCATTTAACCCCTGCCTGATTTGTCAGTCTGTACTCTACAGGCTTTGGGACTGAAATTCCACCAGGTAGTTTTGTTTGTTGGTTTCCATTCCTGTAAATGGGAAGACACCAACTGCTATTGGAGAATATTTTATTCTCATTCAGAAGTGGACAAGAAGCATTTCACACTAATTATATCATTTTCAATGCTGGTACACATACATTCTTTATAGATTACATTATTGATTTTCCCTTTTGTTTTATAGAAACAAAGACATTTATGTTACCATCACTTCATTTGTAAAAAGGCTATAAATGAGACACAAGTGAGATGCATTGCCTGGAAACTACTAATATGAGAATCAAAACACACTGAAATACCTGAATACAATTATTCAGCTATGATTGTAATTAGCTGCATTTAAATCATAGTAATGAACTAATGGAGTAGTTCTCATGCAGAGGAAGTCAAAGGAAATCCATTACAAAGCTAATTAAACAACAGTCTTTAAGAAGAATAATGGTTTTTCTCCCTATTAGGTCACTCAAAGTAGTGAACTGTGTGCTTGGAATATTTCTGCCAGCAAGGCTGGGAAGCACCATTCCCCTGTGCCTGTAAATCCACAATAATTTTTGCTTTAAGAGAACCTTTTACTTCAAAAAGAGACAGGAAGAAAATTTGTTCTATTTTATATGTGGAGAGAATAAAAATAGGAGAGGTGTAATTATTATAAAGACAAAGCCCAAACCACTGGGTCAGTCAGACAGGAGCCAGCCCTGTCCCTTCTCCTGCTCTTCCCCCCTCACACCATCATGCCAGCCTTGAGGAAAACTTCAGGAAAGAAAACAACCTCCAGTTGTTCATAATTTAACCATAGGAACTTTACTGAAGCCTGTAATGAATTGTTTTAGTAATGACTTGTAATTGACCCAACAGATAAAGATTTATGGCAGATTGAACAAGGGAAGTAGAAGCAAATATCTGAGCAAAATTCCACTGCCATTTTATTTGGATGGGGGTGGGGGAAAGAAGAAGAAAAAAAGGAAAAGATGCCTAGAAGGGAAACACAGCTCCTCACACATTGGTTACAGCAAGGAGCAGAATGATGAATGACTGTGCTGTGCTGAAAGGGCACATGACAGGAATATATTGTTCTCACCTGTGGACCTCTACTTTTCTCAGATTTTAATGAATCATAGTCCTTTCAGTTCACTTGCAAGTCTCAGCTCCTTACTCTCTGTACAAGACTAACGTTTCTGTTCCCACCATTCGCAGAACTGCTGTTGACTGAAGAATTTATGACTCAGCCCAGCTGACAGCATGCTGGAAACAGAAGAGATTTAGTCTGTCTTTCTCTACATTCCCAACAACATCTCATTTTTACTCAGGAAATATTCATCATTTTGTAAAATGTTCCCCCTGTTCCTTTAGCTGCAGCGTGGCCGAGGAGTCAAAGAATAAAACTGCTACACATATAAAAACACACACTTACTGAGAGAATTTATTTAAAACTTTTATTATAACCATAGTCTCAGCATGAAAAGTAGGTCCAGTGCATCGTCACCAATGCAAAAATTCAATTTCAGGGTGCAATAAACACTCTCCATGTCTCTCCTTTAGACTGAGTTTAACAGACACATCTTTGTGCATCTGTCCAAGTCCTGACATCTAATGGGGATTGTTAATGTTTCACCATCCCACTGCACTTGATAAATAAGCAATTGTCAACCCAAAAAAAACCTACCCAGAGGTGTTCAACCACCCTCCAAGGTTAATTAAAGACAAAGATTAAAGAGTGAAAAACAAAACTTGGGTTTTTTCCAAGTTTTTCCTTAGTTTCTAATAAAAGAAAAATATGGCAACTGCTGTATCTTGATGCAACAAAACATCAAATTTTTATTTTAAAACTCTGTGCAGATGTGTACAGTCAATTCTGTGCATTTCCCAGGAGCCAATGCTTGCTTCCAGGTAAATCCCTATATTCCAGTCAAAAAAAAGGTGCAGCTTTGCAGCCACTTGAAGCATTTCAGGTTTGGTAGTTGTTGCCAGTGGTCACCGTTTTCATTACAGCAGGTAATGAAAGTGCAGGTAAGTCTGGTGTAAGGCAAAGAGGTGCTCTACACTGAGCTACAGAAGTAAAGTAAATAATGGCACAGGAACAATTATTAGGAACAGAATTTTGCCCATGACCACACAGTTAAACACCAGCAAACCTGTAAACAGATTTTCTGTTCTGTTTCTGTGTAAACAAGTTTTCTGAATCCCAGTGCGAAGTCTTGTATTGATTAAAGTGGCTTCCTTCTTTCTATTTTAAGACTCATGACTAAAATAATACCTCTTACACTGATAATGGAAGGTGTAAGTACAATTTCCTGGTGGAAGCCTGGCATTTTCCATGACAAAACACTGCTTTTATAAGGTTAAAACTTCATTAAACCGAAAAACTTAGGTTCAGACTCTAGAAATTAAGCTAAAAAAAAGACATCAGATTGAAAAAGTTTAGTTTGAGAACAGACACAGTAAATCCAATTATGATGCAGGTGCTAATGTGCAACTTGAATTCTTAGAATGTAGTTTTTACTTTTTTGAATACAAAATAGAGATTAAGTCACCAAATGAGTCATCTTTCCTCTCATCTGGAAACAACAGAGTCACTTAATTAAAAGGGTGTGTGTGGTGGTGGGGGGTCTCAAGCATTATACTCATAGTTTTATGGGTTTGTATTTTAAAGCTGAAGCCATTTGTTTAATTCTAGCTGAGGTTTGGGGGGCAGGGAGGTGGGGGATGCAATAGAAAGGCCAAAGTTCTCAGTGATGGTGATGTTAAAATACTGACACCACTTAAAGAAGGAGATTTCCAAAAGCTTTACAGACAGCTAGAATTACTCAGAGTCTAAACTGCCCTTTGCAGTGCCAGTGCCAGCTGATCCTTCATTTAAATGCTTGCTCCTCATCTAATTTCAATAAATCCTCAAGGGGAAAACCTTCACGGAGCAGCTTTCAAGTCCCAGGCCACTCATACGAAATGTATGGTGCTCACACCCTATGGATTCTCAGGAGATAAAATGATCAGTGTTAGATAATCCATCTAAATAAATACTGTTGTAATTTTCTGCTTTATACCCCAAAGGCCCTAACTCAACATTACAGAGGGTAGCAATGCTAACAGCCTTGCATCCTTCAGTAGAAAAATGGCACAAAAATTCCTAGAGCACAGGCAAGTGAAAGAAAATCTTTGGCTAAACATACCTGGAAAGAAAAGGAATACATGTGATGGTGAAAAGACTTTCCACAAAAGTGTGCTTGCACTACAGTCATGGCCTAGCTTCCCATCAATCATCCAAATAACTCGTGTTTGATTTTCTCTTGAACCATAAATCCAGACTGGCTCTGCTGTTCCAAAGGCCTGTAACAAAATCTGACAATCCTCCTTTCTGAGTTTTCATTTTCAAATAATATTTACAAACACTTCTACCTACCTTAGCTTAAAAACTGATGGATTTTGAATTCAAACCATCATAAATATTTGCCTGTCACCAAAATACTGCCACTCAAAGACTTTATATGTCAGTTCACACATTAAATGTATAATGTATTTTTATGCTGCTACTGACCCCTTAAATCAATAATCTGAATTTAAGTCGACTGGAATCACTGCTTTGTCTGTTTGACACTTCTGGCATCTGGAATAGCTTTAGCAATTGCAAAATAAACCACAGGGCAAAAACTATCAGAAGCAAGACCATGCTCAAGATGAATATATCACTTAAACACATTTAAAGGCAGGATCAGGTATCAGATTTTTTTCTTAACTGAGATTTATCTCCCTTTTCCTTTCCAGCATACTTGCAGAGCAAATAAGACTACTTTGATTCAAATCAGACAGTCTGATAATTCCAAGTCAGTGTTTTTAATTCCTCTTATATAATTAAATTCCAAAAGCTGAAATAGAATTATATATTCCATTTCCTATGTCCTAGAATTCCTTAGCACTCCTATGCACCAAAAGGAAACGCGACAGGATATCGCTCACTGCTTCCACTGAAAAATGTCCTAGAGAATGAGGAAACTCAAAATTACTGTGTTCTTAATTAACCTTAAAATAGGATAAGATTGCAACATTAAAAGTTACATTTTGAAAATACTGAACTCACTCTGAAATAAAGCTCATGTGATCACACAACAGCTATCACACTTCCAATTTATAAAATGCTTTTAAACATAGCAAAGCTTTTTCCATTCTGACCAACCAGCACCTCAATCCTGTACATCAACTCGATTCTGCCAGCAGCCCAAATGCTCTGCAGCATCACTCAAACTGTGCCAGTCCAGTCCTGTCACCAGTGAAGCTGGCCACAGGAGCAACCCCAAAAAGCCTTGTCCACAGCCAGGAACTTACCCATCCATGCCTTGTTTTTCCTAATACAAAGCCATTCCAGAGCTTTTCCAGATATTTAATCACTGAAACAACTGACTGCACTTTTAGTGCAGAATGGTGGTATTTAGGGGGGAAAAAAAGTAAGAAAAGGAAAAGAAAAAAAAAAGAAAAAATTGAAAAAGTTACATCTATCTATCAATCTGGTGTTTCAAGTGAATTTTTTTGAGAACAGTCTCAAAAGTAATTATATATGCCTTCCTAGCATAACTTGGAAACACTTCTTTATATTCAACCTCATAAAACTCTTTTTATGTTACTAAACCTGAATAACTGCTCTGTTCTGAAACCACAGGGTTACAGCTCACTACAAAGCATTTCAGAAACACAACGGTATGAACTTAAAAATATCCTGACCTTTGTATTCTGTTGAGTTGAAAAATTAGTGCTTTTCTTTTGGACCTCTCAACGTCACACTGTGTGTTGAAAGGGCCAGTGCTTTGGTCTGGTTAATCAAAAGGTGAGCAGTTCCTTACCTGAGACTGAAATCTCTCCTTTTTTGAGTTCCACCAAGCCAAAGCTGTGGTTCCAAAGCACATTCCCACCTCCAGCACGTGCAAATGAAGGATTATTTCTCTGCTATCACCACAGGTGCCTGACATTTATGCTTGTTTCCTTGAGGTGTTTTCTTCTGTTTGGTGGAGGAGAGAACTGGGACCAACCAGCAGGAACCACGATCACTTGTGTCACTGGTTCTGACATGTTCTGGTTCAGCTGGAACCTTCTGGGGAAAGCACTGAGCCTTCTGCAGGCAAAGGTGGCACAGCAAGATGTGAATCTGGAGCTGGACATGACAAAAATCCTGAAAGGACCATCTAAATCTTTCCCAACACCCCTGTCACAAAGTGAAAATATTCTCTTAGAGCTGATGAAGAGCAAAGGTTTAAGGACAAGAACAAGCTACATGGCATTTGTGGAAAGGCAGGAGGTCACTGACACAACTGCTGAAGAAAAAGATCCACTAAGCCAGGAATGAGCAGTGACAGGAGGAAAATGCCTTGGTCTCAAATTAAAGGGAGCTCTGGAAATAAGATTCCAAGGTATATTACTGGTTCTGCCAGTGAATTCTTGTGTGACCTTTCTGACATTTAAGTCCAAGTACTCCATTCTCCTGATGGATTGCCAAAAAGAGTAGTTTGAAAGGAGTAGAGGGCCAAACTGTAGATATGGAATCTGGGCTGCTGTTTTCCACTTATATAAACTGAAGGACATTCACCTCAAATATTTTCTGTCTTTCATTCTTAGAAACATCACTGCAGTAAAGGAAAATTTGTTATGTTTGCTACAACTACTTCCATGTCTCAATGAAGTTACTAAACACGCTCCTTGAATATTTAAAGTAACCATGAATTAAAATTTTTTAAAATCTGCTTTTAACAGTAAACTTGGATAATATTTGCTATGCTCAGCTTCAGAGGGAGGTTTGTGTCATGGTGAAGCGCTGGTGACTTGAGTGACAAGGCCACCCTTGCTAACCTGTGACACAGAACAGAAAGGTTTTGGATTTGTGACCAGCACAGGGCTGTGGCATCACCCAGGGACATCAGCCCAGCCCCAGGTGAGCAGGGCCACAAGGGCTACCAGCCCCTTCTGGAGGAAAAACCCACAGAGCTTTACAGGCTGCAGGAGCTGCTCACGGATAGGCACATCGTAAATTCTTTCACCCTTATGGAAATTCCTAATGCTGTGTGGCCCAGAGAATGAATATGATCCCCTTTCAAAGGCCCTTCTTCAGAGTTTCCAACTCTGGCTTTTTCTTACTGTGTCTCCCCGCTTTTCTGAGCAGAGCTTTGCAGAGCTGCAGGACTGGAGGATGGGGTGGGGGTAAAAAGGGAAGGAGCTCTCCCAGAGCAATGCATTCCATACATTGCTGGGGTAATGGTGCTGAAGTTTGTGTTTGGGTTTAATTCCCTCCCGCCCCATTTAAAATTTCAATTCTTAGTTATATTCCTGCCCAAAACTTGCAATGCTTCATTGTCAATTCCCTCAACTCCCATTTCTCTGAGCACCAAAGGGAAAAACCCTAACAGGCCGGGTTTAGTCACAGCTTTAACATTTTGTGAATTCCTTCAGCTGTGTAATGCAAACCTAATATTTTATAAACAGCTTGGGAGAGAGTTCTCAGGTAGTAAAAACCACTGAGTGAATTTAGATTTCTTTTTGCCCTCCCACCACCATTTTCTTCTTGTTCTCTCTGTTAGGAGGGTCATTAGTCATTTAAAAGACCTGTTGGTCCATTATTACCTTCAGACCCCATTTGTGCAGCAGAGATGTGATTTAAAGTGATTTAAAGAACAAAACCCCAGAGCAGATGAGTAGCATTGAGCACACTCTCAGATAGAGGCCCCAGTTCTGTGTCCTACAAACCCTGTGCCTGATTTCAACCTGTTAAACAGCTGATCTTTTGAAAACTAAGATGCTGCTTCACTTAATCTCTATGTTCTGATTTTTTTATTTTTTTTTCCTTCTAAGACAATATTCTTAAGCCCAAAGCAATGTTGAGGATGGTGTATTAGTTCCTCTGAAGACTTAGTAATAGGCTTTGAAAATCTTGGGTGTAAAAATTTATTCCCTTTTGTGGGGTTTGTGATCCCTGGTAAGTAACAGCATCTTTGTCCTCCATTCATTAACACAAAAGTTAGATTGCACTAACAAGCTGTCTCTGAAACATTTCAAAGGAGTTGTATCAGAAATCATGTACTAACCAAACAAAAACCTAAATAACCCCAAACCTTCATCTGATATCCATCACCATCTCAAAAGAGTAAAATTGTATTAAAAACCACAAAAGTGTTTAAGCTTTCAAAACACCACTGCTCAAATAAAGGATTTTTCTTACTTAGATCTTTGAAAACATTAATTGTAAATGAAGTCTGCTGATTTTTTAGACTAATATATTCAAATGCCACAGATGATACCTCTGCAGTGTTATTAATTTGACCCATATAGTGAGATACAATAAAACCCAAAGATGTGTTTCCCTTCGGGTTAATGACTGTTTGCCACTAAATTGCTTCTGAGCTGAAAAGGTGCTCAGAGGTTAAAAAGGCAGTAGAAGGTCACACTTTGCCTTGAAGTTAAAAAGAAAACAAAAAAATACCACCCCCCCCCCATTCATTGTGCTATGAAATTCTTTCACTCCATCCCAGATACCAGAACATTATCTCAGAAAATTATCATTTATCCAAAATGGGTATTTTCTGTTGGATCAAGGGGGCACAAAACGTTTTGCAGGGTTCAATCTTCACCCTGCTCATGTCCCTCTCATCTGCTGGATGCAGCCTGTGCCCCCTTCCCACAGGGATAATGCTGAGGGTTATTTACAGCTCCCACCACTCGCTCCTTTTCTGGTACAGACAATCTCCAGCTCCATCCTGCCTTGCCAATGGCCAGAGGGCAACGGCAGGCAAAGGTTTTACACTCCAAAAACAAAGAATTTCAGGCCACATTCGAACAACAAAGGGTCAGCCAGGTGTTGTCCCATACAGGAAAACAATTTTCTGGTTCTGAACTTTACCTTCTGCTCTCAAGTCCTCCCCAGGGATATTTTTTCTTTTTGACTCATTAAAAAACCACCAATGGGAGGCTGAGAAAAGAATACGAGCCAATAGAGCCATGTTAAAACAATGAGATTATTCTTATCAATACACAATAAATGTAAGCCAGGAAACCATAAATTCTTAATAAAAGTTTACTATGTACCCTCAAATTCTTTTACAAAGTCAGCAAGAAACACATACTAATCCATACAGACATTTTTTTCCTACAGAATATTTCTATGGTAGGTAAAAAGTTTTCTGGCAGGTACATTTATTATTTGGAGAATGAGCTTCCTGACAGTAAATAACACATATAAGCTCAAAGCTGACAACAGTAAACAGATATTCTCCACTTGTTTCCAAAAAGAATTTGAAGTTCATTGGCACAGGGCAGACAGACCTTCAGTACTGACATTTTCAGTTAAGAGCTGTTGTAAAGCCTGTGCATACATGTGTGTGTGTAGATATAATTATGTGCACAGTATGTATGTTTGAGACTGTAGTTCAGCCTGAACAGTCACCCCTGGGCTAGCAGGACAGAATTGGAGAAATTCTGGAGGTGATGAGGTTTGAATGGCAGAGTCATTGACAGAGACCCTGCTGAGGGACTCTCAGGCAACACTTCCACATACAGAGCTTCACTGGTAGGATTAAAGAAGCTGCATCAGCATCAAAAGGCAAGACTGAATTCTAATCTTTTTGGTCTGATCTGCCCCCAGTTTTGCCTGAAGATAAAATATTAAAAGGGTGTAGGTTCTTCTAACTGCATGAGTTTAGCAATGATGCAATAAAGGCAAATTTCATTTTGGAATCGTTGCTAAAACAGAAAGCAAAGAGCTTTGGAAGAGGAAGCAGAGTACACTGCAGTACAGATCACCCTGTTGAGTTCAGGAGAAGCCCTTAATGGACTGAGATGAAGCTGCCTGTGCCACGTTTGCTCAGGCTGCTGCTGGTGCCAGGAGGGGCTGGGGCTGAGCTCCACATGAAGCTGCATCCCACAGGAAATTGTCCTTGTGATCTCCTGCTCTTCAAAGCCCTGGCCCCTGAACTCTGTTTACTGGTTCAAAGTTTAATTATCCGTCTCGGTGCCCTCCACCCGCGCACAGCAGGGAAGGCAAAACACTGTCAGGATGGCACTGAAATGTCCCAGGCTGCTGCAGAACCCAGCACTGCCTGATGGTGCCTCCTCCCTCCTGCAGGACCACATTCCTCAGCTGTTCCAGGGGTTCCATGGACCCCTCCAGCCCAGGCACCAAACTCCTCAACTTAAATCCATCAAAAGCAGAATGCCAAATGGTTACGTAACAACGCAATGTCAGGCCAAGAGGAGACATTGTGAGCTTAAAATAGCTGTGTTGGGCTAGCAAAAAAAAATTTACAGACTAATTCAGTGATAGACAACGATTCTTCAACAGCATAAATGTATTTTACTGCATAAAAAAAATATATATATATAAAATATATATATAAGTATTGGAAAAAAAACCCAAGTACAGCCCTAAAAGATTTCTCAAGGTCTGTGAAAGTCGTGTAACTGAACTGAATGCCACAGATGAGAAATGTGTTCAAATCTATGGAGAAATTAAAAAGCAGCAGTAAAAGAATTTAATTTAATTTTTAGTGAAAGTTTTAAGATATTTCCAGTATGAAAATGGTGAAAAAGGTGAAAGAAGAAAGAAACCTACAGATTCAAGCTCCATAAAATTAGTCCATGGAAATGTAATTACTACTTTAATGGCATCACCTTGGATTAATAAAAAATGAAGAGCACGTCCCATATCTTATCAGCTGCTATTTTTAGGATTTTGATTGATCTGTAGACAATTACCCAGAGCAAAGATAATGACAACTCCAAACCAAGCCCATATTTATATAGCAATAAACCCAAATTTCCAGGTCAAGACTGACAGCATTATTGCTGAGAGTTCATTCATTGTAAAACTGCACAAGGGACACCAAGGCTGCTGCAGCAGCTTCTCTGCAGAGATGTTTCCCTCTCCTACACTCATCATCTGTCTTTGAGAAAAAGCACTTGTAGATGACTGCAGAAATGATTTGCAGAGCTAGGTGTGTAACAGCAGAGTGCTGAACCTCACTACTGAGAGGAAAGCAGCTGCTGTCTAGCTGATCAAGTCAAGAGAGGAAACCAAACCAATTAATTGCAGATCTCTCAGAGGCATTGATACATCCTCTGGCATCCACCCTCAACAAGGTCCCACCTATACAACACTTAAACACACCATCATTCAGGCAAAAATGGTTTTTTTTCAAAAATCTACTTGAAGTCTAACACCTCACTCACCTACTCTGGGAACTCAGTCTATTCTTTGCACAAATGACAAACATAAAATGAGTAGGGAAGGGAAATTCTTTAACAACTGCCTGTGTACCTATCAAGTGACAGCTCTAGAAAGCCTCCTCTCCCCAAAAATTAGTACAATTAGAGATTTTGGGATGCTAAATAAGCTCAAGATGTGGAGGAAGCTATTCAGCCTGCTGCTCCAAGGGGGCACGGATCTGCATCCCACAGAAGTGAACAGACAGGTTCCCAAAGAGGAAAAGGGAACAAAGCCTGGAGCCAGATGCAGCAGCACTCACATGGCTTTTCTTCCAATTTCCCTTCCTGGTGGCTTCCCGTGTTAAGATTCAAATGTTTTACTTCAGGATTTAATTTTAACAGAAATGATTTCTAATTAGCCAGCACAGTTCCCATTAAATAAAAACATGTAAAAATCACAAACCTCTTTTTTTATTATTTGTAGTAGTTTCTAGATGGTATTTTGAAGTTTATCAATTACGTAAGCTCTCAGGAGTAATAGAAAAAAATCAAAATAGAGAGAACTCCTACTTTTGAATGCAAAGGGAGACAAGCAGGAGTTTTGCAAACTGATATCCCAAAAGGGCTGCATTTTTCCCTGAAAGAGCACACCTGTGCTACTGCTCTGCTGTGCAAGAGCAACTTGGTGTAAAAAAGGTCAAGAAGCAAGCTTGATGAGCATGCAAACACTGGAGGTAAGGCAGAAAGCAATTTGCCACCTCCAGGGCTGGAGATGTTCTAAATTCATAGCATACTTTGTCATCAATACAGCCTGGAATAAAGACCAGACACCAGAGTGAGTCAGTGCAGAGAACATTCTTTCCTTACACATTTCTAATTTATAAACTAAACTTGGCACCTTAGAAAAAAACCTGCTACTGCCCAGGGAAAGCAGAAAAAGAGACTGAAAGATATTATGAAGCATAACTTATGATTTCACTTAATCACCACTAAATTTACACTTGCCAATGTCTGAGCACATTTACATATTTTTAAGTAACATGTTATAAAGATTAACTGCTTTGCAAAAGAACTGCCATTCAACGTCTGGCTACCTTCTCACTGATTTTTTGGAAAGAGAGAAGTGTTTTACAGCACCACTTTATTTAGTCCAGCTATCAAAAACTGCTATGGCAGTCCTACAATTTAAAACTTGCCAAGCTCAAAAGCAACTCGAATCAACTGGGATCATTTCAGGAAGCTTAAGAAATTGTGAAACTACAAAAGGAGCATCTGCATTACAGAGCAGTATTTAAAAAAAAAAACGAACTTTAAGTAGGAAAAATTCTCTAGAACAATCCATCATCTCAATTAATTATTGAATAAGCCTACCAACATATTGATACAACAGGAAAACATCAGGGTTATAAAGGGACCAACAGAAGTAACACTTGGGCATGGAACCAGCCACCTGCACTGCACACCCATCACCAGCCTTAAATGCAATCCTAGGCTCCACTTCCTACCAGGATATTTCTGTTTTGTTCCAATATAAAACCACAGGCTTCTGCCAGCAGGAAGTTCAGAATCCTTCTGTAGGAATCCCACAGAAACCAGGGAGCCTCATGACCCACAGGCTGTGCCCACTCCCTCAGGCTCCTGCTTCATTACTAAAGAGCACATTGCCAAAGAACTGTTAATTTTTAATGCTACTGTTCCTCAGTTTCATAGAAAATAAATCTTCCTGAAGTACACAGCTGTGAAAACAAAAATACATAAATACATCTGATATATGAGTGAAATTTCTGGAAGTGTCATTCCTCTCCCACTATCCCATCTACCAAAAAACAGAGGAAGATTTCTGCGGTGGGCTCAGTGGTCTGGCACTTTTAACATCTATTTTTCCAGGCAGAAAACCCATCATGCCCATCTCACCTCTAACAACAGCTCTTTCCAAATCTAGGGATCAGTTTGGACAGGCAGAGTGGCTGCTGGATTTTCCTTCAGCTGTAGCTCTGAGCAGCCGGCTGTGCCCTCTGAGGACATCGACCTCCCCTCCCGCAGGATTTATTTGGGAAGGGGGTGCTCGACACACAGCTCTCAGAAACCTTCCATATATTTTTTTGCTGGACTGGTTTAACTCTGACAGGTGTAAACAGTGGAGGAAAGGTGAGGGAGAAGGCAGAGCTGTGCTGGGTGAGCCCCGGGAGCGGGACACCACCGGCACCGCTGAGGTTTTACATTCTGGCTGAATTATGACGGGACAGACTTTCAGAACTTGTCACACATCCTGTTTCTCCAAGAGACTCTTCCAAAAATAACACCAGTCTCACTATATAACCGTGCATGGTGCTTAATTCAGTTATTACACGTGATGCCTCGAATTCCCACCATTCATTTTGCAGACTTTAAGGTCCAATTTGTTAAATGGCTGTTCTGTACAGAAGCGTTCAGCTGCAGCACTAGACACACTTTGAGGGGAAAAACACACAATATATGAGAGGTTTATACAATTATTTTCATTCCCAAGAAAACTCATATAAATGAAATAATTAAAAATATTTATACTAACTTTAACACTTTAGCTTATTAACTCCAAAAATAAATACTGCTAACTAATTTTTACTTATTTATTCACATCAAGGCCAAGCTGGATGGGCCCCTGAGCAATCTGTTCCAGTGAGTTGCATCCGTGTCCATTGCAAAGAGGTTGAACTAGAAAACCTTTAAGGTCCCTTCCAACCCAAACCACTCAATGATTCACATAACTTTATATTTTTAAAAAGTCTTTTTTAAAGCTTCATAGAGCTATATTTTCACTAATCTTCAAGCATTTATTAAGTCAATTAATTTTGGACTAAGAATATCTTGCATCAAGTTTTCATTTCCACAGACAGATACAAACATCTGCTTTCATTGTAATTAGTTCATTTAAAAGGGACAGAATTTGTACTAAGATGCATTTCACAATAAAGTTGCCAAAAAGTCTGGTCTATAAACTTTTTTCTCTCCTAAATAAACCAGCAATTAAGCAAGTAAGCTGCTGTCTGCAATGACAAACAGCTGCAGTAGGTGTTTTATAAATAAAGTTGCCCAGGGAGGTGATGGAATTCCATCCTTGGAGATGCTCAAAATCTGTTTGGACACAACCTCAGGTGGGTTGGGTTGGATCTCCCTGCCAGCCTCAGCTGGGCTGTCATTCTCAGCTGCTGGATTTCCTCATTTGCTGTTGCCTCCCCATTCTTCCATGTAATAATATCATTTTTGCCCCCTGCAAAACATTGAGGACATGGAGAAAACACACGTTTATTTTCCCTAATTTTACACTCAAAACCAGCAGTTTTGAAGAGTCAATTTTAATTTCAATACACTTGCAATCTGCAGAGGGAAAATGAAGAGAACATTAAGCAAAAGCAGGAAGGACATAGAAAGAGCAGAGAACTACTCTGCAGAAAAACCCCCACAAAACCAATTCCAGCTGCTAGGAAACATGACATATATCAGAAATTTGTGCTAGCACACGTCTCAGAGTTCTGTTATTCTCAAGCATTCCTCTTCTGTTCCTGCTGGAGAAGCTCCCTGGACTACCATGGCAGTGTGTTCCTCAGAAAATGGAGATTTTTTAGTTTCTAGAACCACACTGGATGTGTCCAAACATGGTGTTTCATCATTCCACAAAGCACAGGCCCCCACAAGAAATGACCCAGTACTACTCTTGGAAAATACTTTTTCTTCTTTTCTTGCTCTTAGCATATTAAAGTAATGTAAGGCTGGAAAAAAAAGCAATATTCAATCCTCACTGATCCTACCACTTGATTAAACTAAAAAACATTAAAAAAACCCAAAAAAAACCCCAAACAAAAATCCCAAAACAACTCAGAACACCCTACAGATAATTTCCTCCAGAAAGAGGGAATGGAGCTCAGAACCTTGATCCTGCCTAATGCTGTGAATCTCAGAAGTCTCCGTGTGAATATTGCAGTCAACACCCTCAGCACTGCAGCACAGGGAAATCCTCTGGAAAATGGGAAACAGAACAGGATCCTTGACCATGGAAGAGACTTGGAACTGCAGCCACTGTTGGATACAATACAGTCTATGATCAAGATACAATTCTGTTGTTTAAAATATCCCTCGCAGACACCTGTGCTACACTGCTTGAAGACAGATGTTGGCAAATCCACAACTCAAAGTCTGATCTCTGTTTTCTCAATAGAAAAGTGAAGATAAGCATTGGGAAGGATCTTAAAGACTGGCAGTTCAGATAGCATTTGCCCTTTAATTTATTCCAGTAAGGGTCTTGACATGACTATGAATTAAAAAAAAAATCACTGGTTTAATTTATTTCAGAAGTTTGGCCCTTCAACTTGGTTTCAGAACCTACGAGCCAAGGAACTGTTACTTCATTCCAGGAGGATTTAGGTCCAAACCTTTCTTAAATTCCCTTTTAAAGGGAGTATCTCAGCATAGGAAATTCTATAACTGAATTCTCAGCTGAAGGATACGGTTCAGGAGGCAAAAATGGAGTGCTGAATGCTGGGCTGGACAACTCTGGCTCCAGAACCTTGTGAAGCAAAAGAAAGTAAATGGAAAAAGAATACACCTCTCCACACCTCTCCATGCTGTATTCTCATGAGGAGTTTGGGTTTTTTCACAATAACATATGGGATCTTTTTAATTCTTCATTCCCTTCAAGTTACCTTAAGCATCACCGCCTTCAATGTTTGCTACATTATGAGCACGAAATGCCATGATTACAGATCGTGTCTTTTTTGCATTAGTAGCAAGAAAGATGTCAGGAATCTTTCACTGGAAGATATTTTTCACTTCCTACTCTGTACATTTGCTTGCTATGAAATTTTTGGGAGGAAATCCGAGCGTTACTACATCCGGGGATGCATATATATCTGCTGTTGTTTAGAAGAATTTAGTATTCATCTCCTGCCAGAGCTAAAGATCTCATGGCATATTTAAGGGAAACGTCAAATTGCATTTAAAAAATGACTAGAACATACAGCAAGAGTTTATTCCTCCAAATTATACCCTTGTTATGCCAGAAATAGTCTTCTCCTCTAACTACCCTTGCTTGGTGACTGAGAACCCAAGGAACAAACGCCCGACGTTTGCAGCCCTTTCTGTCCGTGTGGTTTCGGATCACAGGGAGCTGGTTCCCTGCCTGACCACCTGGAACAGGGACTGCAAACAAACCAATGTGTCCCAGATGCACAGAGATGCAAAGCTCTGATTAAGGCACTGACAGGATGACTGGCTCCTGGCACTCTTGGAGAGAGCGATACGGCAATTCTACAGCCAAACTCTCCCAACTGAGCCCTTAGGGGAACTCCATCCATCCCAGAATACCGCTGCTAAAATAGGCAGAGAGATTATTTCACTAGACTGGGAGTCAACTTTGTCCTGTCCAAAGCATCTCTAACAGTTCCAGGAGCACATTTAAGAACTCAGAGTGCAACAGGCACGATGATGGAAGAGCAGGAGACCTGTACCAGCACTTTGGGGGTGCACTGCACACACCTTCATCATTCCCTCAGACATTGATGCCAAATAATGAAACAGCCATTTATGAAAATCAATAATTCATTTTCTCCCTAAACCCAGCTGCATAATTTATCCTCCTTCATTTGTGCAACTCGAGATTCACCATTGCCATATTTCCTACGACAGTACAACCAACAGGGGTGCAAGGTATGAGGGGAGGAATTAATCTCCAACAGCATGTCCAAAGTAGCACCTCCAAATCCTTCAGGATGTTTCTCAGCACTCACTGTAGATGTTTCTAAAAGCACTGTGTTTATGCCTGAGCATGCTTACAGCCATCAAAGTGTTGCTTTATTTCCTCAATGAAGACTTCACACAACTGGTGAAATAACCAGAGCTCCAAGTTATAAACAGCACAACTGGTCATGGATTACAGCACCAAGTAACAAACTTTGTGATTTTATGTTATAAAGCAGTGGGAAAAAAAGAGTTCTTACAACAAACATCTGTCTCCTTCCTTACAATAAACAAAACCCCTTTACAAAAGCCTGAGTTGCACAATGATTACACAAACCAAGGAATCATTTTATCAAAAGCAGGACAACGAAATCCTCAAAGAATCCTCTCTTGCAGGAAAACAAGCACTGAGATTCCAAATTTTTTACATACCCTGCACAAGCTGTTTACATAAGCCAGCGCTGACCCCAGCAGCGCTCAGCACAAGGGAGGCTGCACGGGATCTGTGTCCTGTCATCCCACCATGGATTTCCAAGGGCACACCTCCCTTCCCACAGCTGGGACACACGGACACAGCTGGGACACACGGACACAGCTGGGACACACAGACACAGCTGGGACACACAGCCAGCCACAGCTGGGACACACAGACAGACACAGCTGGGACACACGGACACGGCTGGGACACACGGACACAGCTGGGACACACCGACAGACACAGCTGGGACACACGGACAGACACGTCTGGGACACACAGACACAGCTGGGACACACGGACACAGCTGGGACACACAGACAGACACAGCTGGGACACACGGACAGACACAGCTGGGACACACGGACACGGCTGGGACACACGGACAGACACAGCTGGGACACACGGACACAGCTGGGACACACGGACAGACACAGCTGGGACACACGGACACGTCTGGGACACACAGACACAGCTGAGACACACAGACACAGCTGGGACACACGGACAGACACAGCTGGGACACACGGACACGGCTGGGACACACAGACACAGCTGGGACACACGGACACGTCTGGGACACAGACACAGCTGGGACACACGGACAGACACAGCTGGGACACACGGACACGGCTGGGACACATGGACAGACACAGCTGGGACACACGGACACAGCTGGGACACACGGACAGACACAGCTGGGACACACGGACACGTCTGGGACACACAGACACAGCTGGGACACACAGACACAGCTGGGACACACGGACAGACACAGCTGGGACACACGGACACGGCTGGGACACACAGACACAGCTGGGACACACGGACACGGCTGGGACACACACACAGACACAGCTGGGACACACGGACACAGCTGGGACACACAGACACGGCTGGGACACACACACAGACACAGCTGGGACACACGGACACAGCTGGGACACACGGACACAGCTGGGACACACGGACAGACACAGCTGGGACACACGGACACGTCTGGGACACACAGACACAGCTGGGACACACGGACACAGCTGGGACACACGGACACGGCTGGGACACACGGACACAGCTGGGACACACAGACACAGCTGGGACACACGGACACAGCTGGGACACACAGACACAGCTGGGACACACGGACACAGCTGGGACACACGGACACAGCTGGGACACACGGACACGGCTGGGACACACAGACACAGCTGGGACACACGGACAGACACAGCTGGGACACACGGACACAGCTGGGACACACAGACACAGCTGGGACACACGGACACGGCTGGGACACACAGACACGGCTGGGACACACGGACACGGCTGGGACACACAGACACAGCTGGGACACACACACAGACACAGCTGGGACACACAGACACAGCTGGGACACACGGACAGACACAGCTGGGACACACGGACAGACACAGCTGGGACACACGGACACGGCTGGGACACACAGACACGGCTGGGACACACGGACACGGCTGGGACACACAGACACGGCTGGGACACACACACAGACACAGCTGGGACACACGGACATAGCTGGGACACACAGACACAGCTGGGACACACGGACAGACACAGCTGGGACACACGGACACAGCTGGGACACATGGACACAGCTGGGACACACAGACACAGCTGGGACACACAGACACAGCTGGGACACACAGACACAGCTGGGACACACGGACACGGCTGGGACACATGGACACAGCTGGGACACACGGACAGACACAGCTGGGACACACGGACACAGCTGGCACAAGCTGCATTCCGTGGCCAGGATGTGATATTGCACATTTTTTGATGGGAGCAGCCTGGCAGAGCCAGGGATGGACTCCACAACCTCACAGCAGAGTCAAGGCAGGAGACAATCTCCAATTTCCAGCAGCAGGGGAAAGAGCTGATGAAAAATCACAAGACTTTTGTTGAACCACTGTCTTCTCCTCCTAGAGTTCAAGAACCCTCAATTCACCCTTTTTTTAAAAAAACCCCATTATTTTAACAAACCACAGATTTTGCAGTGCCCCACTCCTGTTCACCTATTGTTGCATTCTGCCAAAAGTTTTATTTTATGGAAGTAAAATGAAATATCTGCATTAGTTACTAAAGGATTAAGCTATTGTCTCTGCATTTTTTTTATTTAAATACATTTTCACTGGGGAGTGAAGAACTTGCCAGTCCACTAGCATGGATTTGAGGTTGGAGTTCTTGGGGTATTCTTCAGTTAGGCTTTTTTGTGGGGCTTTGTTTGTTCATTTCAACAGAATTAAATGCATTCTGAGCAAGATTTCCATGTATTTGTAATACTGATTTTCCACATTGCTTGATTTACAAGTTTCAGGCTCCAATGAGTCCTAATAATTGTCCTTTTTGTGGTACAGCTGAATTGTTGGAGGACTTAAGTGCCCTACACACATTCCAATGGGATATATCTGACACTCAGCATCAGTAAAGATAAAATTCAGGCACTAATGTATTTCACAGATACTCTCTCGTATCACATGGTGCTGTCACCTCACAAAAACATGAGATAAGTATAAATACAGTGTACACTCTTTCCAAAAGCAAAAATTCTCCAGCACACAGCTAAAAGAGAAATTCTGTTTGCACCTGAACTTAAAAAATTAAAGGGGAAAAAAGGAGAAATTATACTTTAAAATCATCCCATATCTTACAGAACTTTCTGCTTCTTCTAAAGCTTGCTCTTTCCAGAAAATTCATGAATTTAACAGGTTTTTTTGTCATATGCAGCAGTTTTTGTATGTAGATTGAACATATTCATTCTTGTGAAGCAACTCAGAAGACTTATGAAGCAACTCAGCAAGAATATGCATCAGAACAGCAATTTATATGCAAATATCTCAACTGGAAAGACATAAATTGTGCTTAGAATGACTAGAAAATATTTCCTTCAGGGATCACCCCTGCAGCCGTGCATGTCAAAAGTCCTAATTAACAGCTGGGCACAGACACCAGAATACTACAGAATAACACCATTTAAATTAAATAACAGTTGTGAAAGAAAAAGAATGTTTGTTTCGTAGCTTTTTCAATAATAGATTTGTATTTGGCATCCAGAGAGCCTTTGCATACTTGCACACACAGACCTGGAGCAGGTACCTGGGACTCCATCCTGTGCTCTGCAGAGCTCAACTGAGGGGACCTTCCCATTTTCCAAAAAACTTGGCAAGCATGAAACTAAAATATGCTTATTTGATAAGAGGTACTATACACTGAGGAATTCACACATGTGTGAAATACAGACTGGAGCTGGCAGAACCACAACATGCACTGATGAACCTTCTGCCAAATTTTATTTACCAAGAGCACTGCTTGTTAGATTGCCTTGGCAGTGACATTTGGCTAAATTGGATTCTGACACTGAGGGCCAAATTTGACAGCCATTAAATTGCAAAACAAATCAGCTAATAGAAATCAGATCGGATTAGATTTATCCCAGAGATACTTCTACAAACATTTGATTTCGGTTAAGTGATATGTTGGTTTACTCCAGTTAGACACAAATCTCATACCATTTACATAAATTTTCTTCTGAAAAAAACAGATCTGTCTTTTACGCACTGAAGTTGAAAAAGATGCCTTCAACAAGTGGGGGATTTTTTGGCACAGGTCTCTGCTGAAAAACACATTGGTAGAATTTTCTACTGACTAATTAGTGGCATGTCCTATTTGCCTATTGATTTATGGCTTCTGATTAGGCTGGCTGGGGAATGCATTACAAAACAGCATCCTCTCTGAAGTTGTTTTATTTTGGGTGAGCCTGCTACTCATTTTCAGATACAGAGGTCCTCTTAAATAGAATGTAAAATGAAGGCTGTCATAAGTATAAATTTGTGTACAATCGAGTTCTATTACACGCTTTGATTACACAAATCTTACCCCACAATTTTCCCTGCTCAACTCAGACTGCCTATTTTATTCTCCTTACTTGGTTATTATTGCAGCCACTGAAATTATAACAAGACTGCCTTACATTCAGGGTAGTATTTTTGGGAGCTTCTTTTTTTCACACACAAACCCGTCTTCCTTTCTTTGATAAGTAATCTTTGCAAAATGGCACCACCTGGGAAATGCCTTCCTGTCCACTTCTGCAAATAAACCAGAATTCCCAGAGATTCCCCTTAAATTCTGATTATTCTAGTGAGATCTTGGTTATCATCAGATCTGGGGATGGACAAGACAAATCTTAGAGGAGTTCAAAGCTGTGAGAGTTTACAGAAACCTGTCGTTAACACAACAAGCCAGGAGCATCAGGCATCAAGTGCCACTGAATATATTAATATCTGCAAGCAAACAGCTTTTCCCAGTATTAATCATAAAGCCAAATGAGAAGTGCAGAAACATTTAAAAAAGGGAAAAAAAAAGCATCCTCTGACTGTATAATCCTCCTGAGGTTTCCAGGCCACAGAATGCAGGATAACAGCATTCCTCCCATACCAATCCCGTGCTTGAAGAAATCAGGCCTGGAATCAGTTTCTGAAACTCATTTAGCAGACCTGTTTTTCCCAAAGTTAGAGAAAAAAGACTAAAATTCAAAGAAATCTGCACATGTGAAAAACAATGGATGCTCCTTAATCAATCACTCCCCCAAAAAAGTTTTAACATCTCCCTAATTCAGAAGTAATTTTTAAGCTTTTCTAAATGTTAAAATATGATAATTTCACGTGCATAATACTAAAGGAACTTAGAAATAATTAACTGTTCAAGGGTTCATAGAAGTTTAGCTGGAAAAGAATTAATGTGCACAAATAAAAATGAATGTGCATCTCAGAAATTTCAATTCTGGAACATGACATTTTGCCCAAATCCGTGCAACATGATGTTGTCAGTCACAGAGGAAAAGCATGGTGGTCTCTCATATTTTACCCATATACAAGGGAAGATAAATTGTAAAACTTTGTCAGAAGAAAATTCAGAAAAGGACTTAAATACCTTGAAATGAAATTCTGTTTGAACGTAAACAAAACCTGTGTATTTTGAGATCCTCCAAAAATCCCTACGAACCAAAAAATTAAAATACAAGTATGTGTAGATGAGAAAAACCTCCAAAAAGCAACGGCATTTGAAAGCAAACAACCCTGCAAATAGCACATAGCTGATAGGAATGTCAAAATATGGGCAAGTGGTGATACTGAAGCGTCTATCAACATTCCTTCCTGGAGCAAAAAATGTTGGTGAAATAAAGCCCATTTCACAGGGTACATTTTGCCAAATCTGACAAAAGTGGTCTCTCAGTGCTTGTCCATCCATTCATAGCAGTCATTTACAGAACTATCTGTAATCTGAGCTGCACTCTTCTCCACATTGCTAAATATTCTCTGCTGAAAAACATTTTTGTAAAAAGTCAAAAGCTGCTCGTCATGTTTGGGAAGAATTCTGATGTGCAGGGCCTGGTGCTGTTAATTGTGTGCATTCCAGGAAGGCTGCAGGTCGTGCTTGACTGCGGATGCAATCCTGCAGCATTGCATGCTGGAGCTGCAGATGCACAAACCAACAAATTGACTCATTTGGGGTTAAAGTCTGTAAATGAACCAAGCATTGGTCACCCTGAGCCTCTGCTGATTCCTCTGGATTTAATGCTGCCTGAAAGGGTACAAACTCACCTCAGGAGAACCAGCCTGCATTTGCCTGAGAGATTTGAGATTTGTTAACTGTGATTCAGCTCCAACTGACATAAATCATGTTTCTTTCTACACAGTCATCCACATATTACTCTTTTCAATCCAGATTGTTCATTGATTATGTTCTTGCTTCACCTTGGCTTAGGGCTGATCCTTCCATGAAGCTCAGCTAACAGCACTTGCACTTTCATGCATCTCCATTTTTCCCCATATAAAACACACAGTCCAAAGCTTCAGAGAACAGAATGATCTGATATTTTGTTAAATATGAATTCAAACAGACAATACGTCAACGTTTTTCCGAAACATTTTTGAATGTCACTATGATTTTATTCCTTAAAATGTAATTTATTCAGCTGGCAAGAACTGCTGCAAGCAGTGACTGAGAAGCTGCTGCTTTTATTTTCTTGTTGAGCTCTCTTGCTACACCTGGGAGCCACTCTCCCTGCACCACGCTCAGTTACTCTCTCAGATGGAGCCAAAGTCTCAGGGAACTGCATCCTTTGGCACAAGCTGGTCACTCATCAAATAAACCTGCAGGAAATCTTTCTCCTGCTGCTCAAAGAATGACCCAAAATTTCAAGGATCTGATCTCTGAGCTTCCCTTCTACGGCACACACATTTCCATCTGTGCTGTGCACAGGATGACTCCACAAGTGTTTCATGCACAAATAAACCAGGGCTGTGTTTTGCAGGGAGTTTTATGTTACCAGGTGTCAAACTCCCTGGTAGAAAGGGTGGTGGAACCACGTGAACCCACGGGACCATGGATTTTCCTTGAAATGTAAAAAAGCGTTTGCCAGTGGACGCTGCTTTTGTCAAAGAGATTGTGGTGCGAGCAAAAAGAAGCAAGAGAGGATATTCACTGTAACTTGTCAAATCACACAGAACATATGGACCTGTGGGCACTGAGCCAAGGCTGGAGCCACTCAGGACACCACATCCAAAGCTTTAAGGTGGCAAGCCCAAAAAAGAGAAATTGCCCCAAAATCAGAGGAAATTTTTCACATAAGGATCCACAAAGAGCCCAGCTGAAGAACCAATACCAGTTTGGGGCTAACTTCCTGAGGTTTAGCATAAAACATATTATTCTCACACACTCATTGCTAAACACTGATTTTCTGTAAAACAGCATCATTTTACCTGACGTGACAGAAACACTGAAATTCATTTTTCTCCCTCAGTCCCTGTGCTAATGACACATTTATCCTAAATAGGAATTAACCACCCTGTTCTTTTGGATCAGCTTTAAAAAACAAGGCAGCCACATCACACCTCACCAGATCTGAGCTTTCCCACTGCCCCATCACTGATGACATCCACAATGGTGCCTCTCACCACGACATCTGTGAATACCTTAAATATATCACTAGCAGATCCAAAGAAAGGTGCAATATCTGCAAAAGCAGATGGTGAAATAGGCCTGGCCAGTTGGATAAAAGCCCAGGTTTTCATACCTTAAAATCAATTGAAAGCTTGAGCAAAATGAATCCAACAGCTCTCTGAATACGTCCAGATTTGCACTTCAGCATAGTTTTTGCATGAGCAACCTCTCTTTAAAGAGTCTGGAACAGTGCTTACCAAGATAAATGGAGAAAGCATGTTGCCATGTAATGAAAGTAAAACCAGAATCTAGAATACAAACTGATGACTGGTATATAGCACATAAAAATAATGAGAAATTGAAAAGAGAGAGACAATGAGGCAAGCAGCTTCAAAGGATAAAATATTCCCCCCCAAAATGTCACAGTTATATCCATGGCAGAGAGCATTCATCAAATGAGCTCTCCCCACAGCGTGCTATTTGTCCTCCTACAACCTGAAATTTGGATTTGTATGTTTTCTTCCAGCACTTCACACTCAAAAGCCTCAAAGGAGCATCCAAAGTAAACAGAGACCACATGAGAAAACCCTCGTGACCCTAAATGTTATAATGGACTTTAATGTTCACCTTTTGAGCTGTAAGCCTACAGCAGGGGCCCTTAGGGTATATCAGTGCACCAATATTTCCAGCAGGAAGAGCCTCTCAAAAGCATGAAAGAACTTAACAGAAACTGGATTTTTTTTAGTGATTTGCCTTAACATTTGCAGTGGGACTGCTATCTACAGTTAGCTATTTCAACAAAAACACCTGCTTGCTCTAGAAGAAAGGCACTCTGAGATGTGTTGATATAAAGAGATTAAACCAAAGAGGACCTCTTGAAATCCTTGATTTCTTTAGAAATAAACTTAATCTTCCATTTGATCGAAAAAACAAAAATGTAAATCTTGTATACGAAAAGGCTGCTACAAAATATATACAGGAGCAGAAATCTGCAGCACCCAGAGGCAAACATTTAACAGTGGGGTGGGAAAGTACAATATAATTTAATGTTCAACATTACAGCTCACTATGAACATTTATTTACCTACAATCACACAATGGCTAAAACCAACCTCATGCCCTGAGGATTCACTTGCTCAGCTGGGAGAGAAATGAGATCTTTTTTCTTCTCTTGAAGCCCAGTTAGAAAACACTTGGAAAAAAAAAAAAAAAATCTTTCTTATTAGTTTAGTGTAATATAATGATATTTTTTTTAAATTGCTATTATTTCTTAATTGTTTTAGGTTAACCACAACCCATGGTAGTGTAAGGGGGAGTACAAACATGCTTTGAGACCTCATGGGTGACAAAGTGGTTTTCCACCAGAGTAACTTTACTCCATAAAGAGAATGAATTTTTCTTTTCTGCTTAAAAAATAGATCTGGGCTTTTCACTCCAATTCTTTCTGTAACTGAAGACACATCTAGCTTGAGGAGGATGTAACATTTTTTGGGCCATTCCCTCAGGTGTTACAAACTGATGCTCTACTGATCTCTGCCTGCTGGACAACAACTCGTCCTGTCGTGATCAATAAAACATCGAGGAGCTGCAGCACTTTTGGGTTTACTGAAGTGGGATCCAGGTGAGTTGGAGAGCTTGGAACTTCCAGAAATTGAAATAAAGGTGCTTAAACAGCACCTGAGGGTCTCAGGCACCATAAAACTACAAAGCATTCAGCCACCGAATGCTGTCTCTTGGGAGATGATATTTCTTATACCAGACTAGATTTATTCCAATTTTTTATCTCTTGGAATCATCTGAACTTTTTAAAAGTCAGCCTGAAACATGTATTCTCTTCTGCACAGATTCCTGTTCCCATATTTTGATACTCCATTCAGTTATCAAATACTTCAAACATTTGCAAGCTAAAACCTTGATGTTTTTAAATAGCACAATTTTATCCATCTAAAGTAAAAACCTGCTTGAGCAAAAAGTATCACTGCTTGGTTTTGCAGCTAACGTTACTTTATAATGTCACTTAAACTCAGATTTCCTTATTCAGTGAAGTATTCTTAAATTTCTGAAACTTAAGGAACCATAAAAATGTATAATAAGAAGAAAAATACATGTTGCATTCAACAAAAATACTTTGGAAATTGGATATTTGAAAGATACCAAATTAAATTAGCTGATGGTCTCCGTGGTCTAAAGAAAAATCAAAAGACTTCTTGGAGTGGTGGCAAAAAAGAAGATAGGGAGCCCTGCAGTCTATTTTTTAACCAATTTGATGCATGTTCACATACAATTTACAAACCCAAATAACAAAAAAAGCCCACATTATTTGGTTCACACAAATTATTTCCTAACATAAACAACAACGACAAAAAGGATGACATATTACACTGCAAATCTCTGAGCTAATTTAAAATTTAAAAAGGGAAGCAAATACTCAGCTCTGGCCAGACCTTTTAAAACAGCTCTGTCCCCCCCTTTCTGTGTTCCTGCACATTTGGTAATTCCTCTCTCCACTTCAATTTTTTTTCAGTCAAAGCAACTTCAGTCAGAATTTTCACCTACTGTTGAAATTATTCTAATATTTCTATCCAACCTATCTGAATAATCTGTGTTTTTAAATTAAAGATGCATCGCTGCTAAAGCAGTATCTATAATATTTTCATGTTTTTAATCAACTCGCTGAGAAACCTGCCACAAAGAAAATAAACCCATAGATTGAAAAGCTTATTCCTTTTAAAATCACTGGAAATGCTTAAAGTACATCTTTCTGATAGAACCTTACTTCAACATTAACTTGAGAACTGGGATATTCTGTGCCCAGAATGATGTCCTACATTATAATAATCACATAAACCTGTGCTGTGTCTACTAAGTCAGTGCTCTGCCATAATGTCATTATCTCTCTTGAGTACCATTGTGAGAAGCTTTTAGCAGCTTTCATTCATTCTTGTAGCATTAATTGACATTTCTGACCTAGACAGGTTATGATCCTTCAAATCAAAACTGAGGTTTTGTAACTGTGGGTACTTTTTCCCTAAAACAACAAAGTGTAACCATTGTATCTCTACAACTGACCTAATTTTCTGCGAGTCCCCTCTCGAGGCACTGAATTGCCATGTTTTCAATATATTGGTTTTCAAGAGTCCTTCCCACTCTACACCAGCCTCTGCATCAAGTGCAGGCAGCAGCTCCAGGAAATGTAATTACTGAACAGCCTTGTATATTTTGTAACTTGAACTGGAGAGCTCTATTCTTCTAAATTCCCCCTAATCAATCTTTAGCACAACAAAACCTTCTAATTGGAGCCACCAAAAAAAAAAAAAAAAAAAAAAAAAAATCCTTATTAAAAGACCACACAACAGAAAGGAAAGAGGAGAAAGAGGACATAAGTTTTGGGTTTGTTTATTTTAAATAAACTGCAGGAATTTGTAATCCCTTCAAGGAGATTCAATGCAGTTTGGCAAATGCATGCCATTTCTCTTCTAGTCAGTATTTCTGTCATCATTTACCAGTTGCTTTAACTTAACAAGATAGTCCCTACTTTGTTCCTCAAGCAACAGGCACACATGGCTAACAAAATAAACTGAAGACAATATAATTGTCTTCCTACAAATGTGACCCCAAAAGACAAAATTTCAGCTTAAATATATTCTGTTGTTGCTAAGAAAGGATTAACCAGTTGGTCCCTAGTACTGAGCACAATAAAGATCCAAGGGTGTGACACCTGCAGGCCCTCAGTGTTTGTCCCTGTTCACACAATTCATTATTTACACAGCTCCACTGCAGGAGTTGTGCAGTCACTGCAATGCTCAGGTCAAATTAAACCTGCCTGAAAATTCTCACCTAAATTTAAACATTTTTCCTTGGTCTCAGCACATTTTTGATCTGCAGAATCTCAAGAGGAAACAAGACTCCCTCACATCAGAAGGGAGCTGTGGAGGCTTTACCCCTGCAAGCACCTCGTGAATTCACAAATTCAATATCCAAACATGCTCCTTCCATGGGGCTGAGGTTCAATTTACAGTCCAGCTCTTGGGGAAACACACAGTGCCACCTTCCCTTTCCAGCTTTTCCCACAATTTAACCCAACCCATGCACCAAGCCACGCAAGCAGCACTCTCCCAGGGTCGCGCTCTATTAGGAACGGCAGAAGCACGACACAGACTCCCTTAGCTTTAGCTGCAAAGAAGAGCAACTTTTATTCTTCCAGATCTTCTTTTATAGACAATTCTGAGAAGGTCTGAGAGGTAAAACTCTCATTGGTAATTGAGATCAATTGGACAGTTGGGAACAACACCCCTTGACCTTGCATGTAAACAAGGACCCAAACAACACCTGCAAAGATTGTTTTCCTACTCTAGGGATGTTTGGGTTCCTCCTCATGATTTCTCATGGCCAGAATGAGAACTAGTTTCACACAGGCTCAAGCTAATGCCTGCAGCCTAAAAATCTCTTGTTTGACCATTGTCAGTTCCCACATGCAGCTCTGAAGCCAGGGAATCCTCCTGCTGGGCATCCTGCCCTCAGGGCTCCCTGGCCACTGCCACCTCTGGGACACCAGGCAAACACAGCTGGCCAGCTCTCCTCACACCCAGCACCTCAGCTACACCCAGCACCTCTTGGTGCTCTGTGCTCCACAGAAGGTTAATGTCACATGAAATTCAACGAGCAAGGTAGAAAAGGCTTTGTGGTTTGGCAGCCCTGTGCCAGCCATGGGTGGGAGCAGCTCAGGGAGAGGGCACTGCACACTGAGGAAATCAATCAACGCGCGTTACAAATTAAACCTGCCCTGCCCAGAATTTTCTCTGCTTTTGCTGTCCCCCTCCGTGGTTCAGGTTAGTCTCTAACTTGCTAAAGCCCAATAATGACAACAGATTTTGACACAAGCACTTTCCAGGCTTCTCACTTTTGAGAGTGGAACAGTCCTTCCAAAAAGGCAGAAGATCTTGACTTGACAAGAAAAAGGCTTAAAGAACACTCTGTTTTGTACACTCCAAAGAGCAACATTTGGACATAATACGGTGCAGTCTTTTAAAACTACATTTGGACAAAGTACTCAGTGACATGATACAGATTTTTTTAATAGGCAATATGTTAGATCCCAGAACACTTCATTTTCTTTGACGTTCACAGAGAAAAAGGAAAAGCTGTTAATTCTACAGCAGCATTAAAAAAACCAAATATAAACCCAAAAATACAAAACAAAAAAAAACAAAACCCAGCTCTGCTGTTTTGTCTCAGATGACCATAATTAGAATGCTCTTGAACAGAAAAGACTGTGTGCTAAAAACTTCTCTGAATCAAAAGAACATTGAAAAGGGACTAAAATGCTTCAGCTGCTCTCCAAATTGCAGGTACTGTTTTCAATATTCTCCAGCAGCTACAGCTCTGCTTTGGAGCATCTTATACTAATGATGTATTGACTGACAACCAAATAAAGCTGATGATTCTGTAGATGAAACAATCAAATTGTCACAAACAGGCTGGTTGATTAGCCCAACAGCTCAGTCTTCCTTCGTCTCCTTCTTCTGCAGTGACACCTTGGGAAAATACCTGTTCATCCTGGAACAGCTATTTTCTCATGAACATCAGTTTCAGAATTCCCCAGACATTGCTCTAAAAATATAAATCATCTCTTTTGCATGATTACAGATGAGGGTATTTTAAAATCTGCATTAGAGTCTGAGACATCTCAAAAGTGCCAAAGATCACCCAGAGAAACAAAGAGAGTTAATTATGAGGTCAGAAAAACTTTTCTGACGAGATCATGATCCTATTTTAAAATAACTCCAGTTAGAACCAGAGGACATCACGTGTCACAGTGATCTCCAGATACACTTCACAGCTTAGTTTCAGCTCCAATATTTAATTGACACTTAACACTGCAAAAGAAAGTGCAACATAACAACAAAGATTGAGTTTTAATTTTCTGAGAGATTTTTCAGAGATTGCCACAGGACAAAAAATGCACTCTATATAATAAAATAAAACTAAAAGTTGCAAAAATATAATGTTTTAGATAATAAAATAATAAAAACTTGCACAACTTATAATGTTTTAAGTGCTTAAACTTGACTTTTGGTGACACGTTTGTATTTTAACATATTTATAGGAAATTAACTTTTCTCATTCCTATGCTGTGAGCCAGTACAAATATATTTTATACAGTTGTACCCTGTCCTAATTCCAGTGCAGGGACACCCTGGAATAGCCCTCCTCCTTGGAGTGATCTTTGCAGGGGAAAATCCAAGTTTCCCAAGAGGAGCAATCCTTTGGGAACTGACTGCTCCACTCTGCCATACCAGTCCCTGTTTCCAAAGTGGTTTCAGCTGATATATTTACCACTTCATCCAATGCTTCATCCAAATTTTCGTACCTGAAAATGCAATTTCAAATAAATGGTGTTCTTTGCTGGGGGGGGAAGGGAGTGTTGGTGTGGAATTATTCTCCTTTAATATCTGCTTACAGATCCAGATCCATCACAAAAGCTGCTGGAGAACAGTAGCATTAATAAAAGGCTGGTTTCCATGGAGAACAAAAAAGGTCAAATCATAATTTATTGAAAAGAGTTCAACTCCATCAGTTAAGACTGATACACACTTTTGAAAATAATTTTAAAATGGCACCTATGCCAATTGCTTACATGGCTTATGATCTGCAGCTTGAAGGCAACATCTCAGGTAAAAGCTCTCATGAAAATACATTTTTGTTGCAAATGAAAAGTTGATGGGAAGATAAAGCAGGTGAAAGAGAGCTACAGGAAAGAGCTGCATGTCATGCACTCGTGGGGTGAGGTGTGCACAGAGAATTTAATTTCTGTAATTAAATGTCAGGCTACATAAAGCAAGATTATAATTAGTTCAGCATAATTTAGTGCCATTCAGATGGAACTAGAGCCTTGTGTACTCACCAAACAATTTGTACTAAAACAACACAAGCTGTTCAAACAAATTGACATTTTTAATTCCTACTCTTAACAGACCTTTATTATCAGTTTCTGAGAGAAGATGTTTATTATGAATACAAAATCTTTCAAAATACTTTGGAAGGATGAGACTAGAAAATGCTAAAGCCATCTATCACAAAATAATCAAGTCAAGATAACACTGCAATAGTGTCCATCCTCTTGTTAGGATCATCTTAAGAGAGGTAAAACCATAGGAAAAAAAAAGGCAAATAAAATTCTGAACTTGATAAATTAATAATTTAATTGGGTTACCCAAATCCCTCTGCATCATGGAGAGATCTGGGCACTGAAAAGGAGAAAATATAAGGGAAATCTGCTGGTCTTGATATTGTTCAGGATACCCCCTTTCTTCCATTATAAAAATACTTTTTACACTCAAGAACTGATTTCATACCAACACCTTTAATTAACAGGAAATACTGCTATGAAGACCCTTATGCTCAGAGGAGATGCATAAATACCAATAGTCCTGAAGTTAATCCATGTCTGAAATTTTTATTCAAGGAAAAAATCTTCAAGGGATAAAGATGTGGACAACAAAACAAAAACAAATTGTTTTTTCTCCCTAACCAACCAAAAAAAAAAATCACCCACAAAACAACAAAACAACCACACCCCTAAAGAAATTAAAATTTTGTTAACGAATGCAAAGTGAAATCCAATTAGAAGTTTCCTGCTGGCTTTAACTTGCCTCAGGGCATTATTGGATCAGCTTATATTCCAAATTTGCATTGATGCTACTTTCAAAAAAAGGGAGAACAACACCCAAAAAATTCCTCATCATCTTCATGGCAGTCAAAGCAACTAATTGTGCATTTTATGCATTTATTGCTAATTATATTTGGAATGTGAATCATGTTGCTCCCTAGCCTTAATCTCATTTAAGAAAAGATTAACCTTTCTTGACTTTTCACCACAGAATCAACTCCTGAGAATGACAACACGAGAATGGCCACAGGACACTCACACATCCCCTTAAAGGTTACAGCACATTTCCAATTACTCTCCTATTGCTCTATCAGACTACATCATCTGTTTACAAGGGAGAATTTCTGCATTTCATTAGGTTCTAATTAGAATGTACTGAAGGGTGTGTCACAAGAGTTCGTTTCCGTACGAGACAGAAAACGTTTTGATTCTGAACACGAATTTCTGCAGCTCCACAGGATTGGAAGCTGCACAGAGACCCTCATAGCTGAATATCTAAGGTAAAACCTGGCCAAAACATTAAACTAACCTGAACACACATCTACAGCACAGGAGCAATGCTGACAGTGAACATGACCTGGCTGGATCAAGCAGAGTACTGTTCCCCTCCAGAATGATATTCCCAAAGGAGTCATTTCAAATTAAGCTTCCTATGTGACCAATACTTAGCCCCATATATATTCATGTAGTTGGAATAACCCACAAAGGTTCTTATGCTTCCCACTTCAAGACTGAGTTCATTTTTATTTTTAAATATCTACATGGGGGAAGGGTGTGAGGGAGTGTTGATAGCTTGAAACTGGTTACACAAGCATACTAATAAAAGGGAAGGAATTCTTCCAGCAAACAGTTCGTGCACAGATGCCATAGCCCCGAATTTACAGGAAACCCACCATCATCAAAGAGGAGTGTTAGAGAGAGCCAGAATGTGAGATGCTGCACCACGAGTGACCCACTCACTCAGGCATTTCGTATTTGAGGAAGGAACTGGTAAACCATGCGCTGTTAAATTCCTGCCAGCCGGCATCCTGCTCGCCCAGACACCGCTCCCAGGGCAGGACAGAGCTCCACGCGGCCACCAAACACCAGCAACAGTTATTGCAGAAATAATTGTTAACCAGCCTCTTCCTCAGGGCTGAGCAGAGTGAAGGGATTAAGATGTATCCTTTTTCTCCAGAGTGGTTTTGTGACAGCCAGGGCAAGGCGCCGCAGCAAAGCGCAGTGTAAGGGACCCGCTTGTGTCTTGGACCCTCTCTCTGCCAAATACTTTCTTAAGCTAATATTGATACTTTAACCACAGCTCGAATTCTCTGACTGAAGTAAATATGCCTTTATAGTGGATTGCTTTTTCTGGACATTTGCCACTCCAGACATTATCCTTCGTTAATGACAGAAATGGGACTAGCCCTTGTCGAGGAACTGCTTAAGAACACACATTCTGCTTTTTCTTTTTGTGAGCACAGAATATGGAAAGCATTAACTTATTGAACTATACACAGCAAATACGCCTCTAAAAATTAAACATTTTAGCTTCTTTTGGTACATTTAATTCTCATCCCCAGGTATTTTCTAAAGTATTATTCTCACATGCCCTTGAATTTAGACCTCATTTCATCTCTGCAGAGCTCCCAAGCAGCAGATCTTGTCAGACAGCGATTTGATTCGTCACACTACAGTGGGTGAGATGGATTATGCCCCTGATCCTGCAGCACCAAGTGAAACGACACGTTTCCTGCACATTATGGAACTATATATCAACACTGAGCACAGCTCTGTGCTGCCTCCATGAACAGTCCCCAGGATTCCCTCAGCCTCTTCCTTCCCAACTTGAGCATTTCCCTTAAAAAATATTACAAATAAAACCTGATTAGCTTAACTGTAAATATAATATAAAGATTCACTGTTTGTTGTTTGCTTTTTTTTTTGGTTGCTGGGGTATTTGTATTTAACTGTAGCTCTTCTTCCATTAACAAGAGTCTGTCAGCTTTGCTAACTGGACACAAACCAGGACGCCAATGCCATCATTTAATCTCCAATAATTCAGTCTAAGAAAACATGCAAATATAATCACTGCTCCTCTGAGGTGACATCCTAACAATGCATCAGCAAAGAAAGTCAGGGATCATGGCTACAAGCAAGTCATGGTGCTGCCAAAGCCATCGGCACAGCTGTCAGTAAAACCTCACAGGACCATTTGTCTGCAGTAGCTGTTATTAAATATTAACATTAAAAAGCCTGAAAGTGAATGACCAGGTTTTTTTCAGAAACAGCACAAAATATTCCATTCCTAAATTTTTTCAGTGGGTACAAGTTAAGGAGTCGATTGTTATTTCTTTAAAGACACTTTGAACACCACATTTCAAAAATTCCTTTAATATGATTTTATTGTTAAAAATTGGTTGCCAAATATCAGAAACAGTTCCCATGAAAGTCACTACAAATGAGCAGAGTCTTGAAGAACAAACACTAAATTTGCATGGGAGATAAGCTCTTCTTCGAAATCTGCCATGCCTCTAAGACACACAAACACTGCTCATTTTAATCACCCCATGTTTATATTTTCTCCTCTGCACAGTCCCTTTTTGTGAGTATGTGATACCTGGCAAGAAAATCAGCCTTGTACAAAAATGCAGAGTTTTAGAGAGACCACGGAGATCTCCCCCCTGTCAGCAGTTTACTGCCACTGTGTTTGAGCAGGTTTGCACAGCTTTAGGTTAAGTTAATTGGGTTTAAGTTAATTGCTGAAGGGGACTTGATGTTGCCAATGCCCACATGCACAAAGTCCACAGTGTTCTCAAGATTTACTTGCAAATAGTCACAAACACTGAATTTCCATTCCTTTGAAAACACCATCAAGATTCAGAATCCTCATGGAGGATTATATGACTCTGTCAGAAGGAAGGAGAATAAAGACAAAACTTTGGAATCAATATATACTCTTCTCACAGCTCACAGTTAATTTCCTAAATTTTGCATTGGATATTTAAAGGACCAACCAATGCACAGATTTTCAGAAGTGTTCTTCAGTTGGAGCATCCACAACTATAATGGGGAAGATTAAAAAGTCACAAACCATTAGGAAGATCCACACAGAAAGTGACTTCATTAAAAGAGAGTGATGTAGAAATTTTCTGTTCTGGGATTTGGGTTTTGAGGGAGGTTGTTTTGATTTGTACTGTTCTATTTCTTATATTTTTTATTTATTTGAATCGAAGATTGCAAAAAGAATTGTATAACACAAGTCAACAGCCACTTCTGCTCCTATTTCTGATGAATAAGAGTAGCTTTTTGCAAATTACTAAAATTTCAAAAAGGATAGGAATGAAACAAAACATTTCCTCCATGCATCTCTTTCTCAACATACCTTTTATTGCTTTCTATTTTTCCACACATAACCAAAAGTGGAAAAAACCTCAAAGTGTGTTTTTGTCCATTCAGATAGAATTAAAATTTCAAAGACAGCAAATCACAGCACTGCATTCAGTCCTCTGAGGGAAGAAAATGCATTTATTGAAGCCTCTCATACAGGGCATGCACAATATCACTTCTCACAGCAAGCAGCCAAGCAATATCTAAAACCACAGCAATTTCTTAGATTCAAGTCCTGTCCTGCACATCAGGTGCCAAAACTTCCACTACAGGGGGAAAAGTGCCATTATCCAACCTGCTGTTGCAAGAAAGCACCACCTTCTGTGTATCCAAACTTACAAAATTTTGGGATGGATTTGTAGTTCTCACTGCTTGAAAAAAGTTGGTTTTCATCTAAAGACTGAAATATTTAATTAAATGACCATTAATAGCACAGGAAAAAAAACCCTGTGGTTTTCCCACAGGAGGAACTAAGACCAAATTCTTCATTTTCAGAAAACTTTAAATAGAGATTCTACAGAAGACCAAAGTAGAATCAAAGTGTTATAAAATGATTCTATTGTGAAAAGAGAAAAAAAGCGAAAACAAACCATCCAACAATTTAGTCTTCAATGGAGTTACAAATATATTTACAAACAAGGGCTGAGTTCAGATAATGGCCTGTTAACCACCCTGACCTATTTCTAAATGCAAGAGTTAATTTCCCATTTAGAGCCAGATGTTCATTTTCAAGGTGATTTTTCCTCACCCCTAACCTACACATCAGTTCATCTTGGAATTACTGCCACATTTTGAATTTCACTAGGAACTTATACAAAAGGAAGATTTTTCATTACAGTTGAACTGACTCTGCAAAATCTTTTGGTGTATCTGAGAACAGATATTATTACTGATTTAACTGAATCCTATAACAACTCTGACTATAGATACAGTGACAGGTAGCTTCATGTAAATGTTGATAAATATTTAGAACTGCAAACATTTGTTCTGTGCTATTTGTGACACATATCTAGCTTTACAATTCAGATCTGTCAAATACCACAGACATGGCTTTGGAAACAACACAACACCCTAACCAAGCAAAAATGTCAGTAAAATGCAGCCTCAATAAATACATAAATAGACAAGTTGCCTGATAACAGTAAATAAAGTTTGCTGGAGCAGTCAGATATTATTGTTCTTTGTGCTTTGCCCAAGGAGGTTTTATACCTCAATGCTGCAGGTGTCATATCACCCACCAACAAATGTAAATTGAATGCAATCAGCTCAAGTGGCTGGTTTCCATTTCAGCTCCTGTAAGGTTATACAGAAAGGCCCAATCTTCTTAATGGGGCTTGCACAGCTCTGGGTGTCACATCAAGGCAGCAAGCAGAAAAGGGAATTTTGCTCACCAAAAAAAAACAAATAATAGAAACAGGAAGAAATAAAAGCCCAGAGGAACCAGATGCTTTATTACAGCAAATTCTGTAATGAATAGTGATCTCCCTAATGCTGCTTATACTGCAAAATTCACTGGTAAAACTGTGCTTGCCTAAACACCTAAACAATGAGGGTTTGAAAGATCCCAAAGAGCCTTCACACTTACAACCATCAAATACACACACACACAAGTTTGTAGCTCTGCTTCTGGGCAAAAAAACAAGCCAAGCACCATTTCCTCTCCCTGCAAGGTTTGTGCAGGGATCTGGAATGTCCCTGGCAGGCACTGAGCTCCTGCTCAGGGAGAGGGAGCTGGGCAATGCCCTCGCCCTGGGCATCCCCTGGGTACCAAGCACGCAGCAGGAGCAGCCTCCCATGGCTCAGAGAGAGGTGACTGTGCAAAGGACAGCATCTCCTGCTGACAAGCCAAACTGCTGGTTATTTGCACTCATTACCCAGACTGAAACCAAGAAGTTTAATTTCACTTCCAAAGTATTATTTCACAAACTTCTTTCAACTGCTTTTCAGTTCACCTAATAAATCCTTGGGAACTAACATCTGTTGCATCCCCAGTATCTCCGGGCTGCATTCTGTTATTCCCCCTGTTTGAAGCAGGGTTTCTGCTCTTTGCTCATCCCAGTGGATTTTCTGACGTGGGATCAAACAGGTCACTGCAGTTATGACCCTGTGCTTAGGCAGCCAAAATATCAACCCTGACTTCGTGGGACCAGCCACCCTCTTTTCAGCAATTCTGAAACCTCGTGGTGGCTTCTCAAACACCAAAGCCAGGCTTCAGGAGCTCTTTTCCTCCTCCCCTCCTAAGAGTGAAGAGGAGGCACAAACACATCCTGTCCTTAGGCACAAAAATAAACATTTACCTTCCAAATAAACACTGCTACTTTATGTGGGAAACTTTTATGAAGTCAAAAGGTGACAGAAGTCGCAGCTTTTTTACAGGAAAGGGAGATGCACTAAATGAAGAGCTTTTAAAAATAACTTTGGCAAAATAAACTGACTTTTTTTCCCCTATTTTATAAGCAGCAGAAGTTTGTGAATCTTTGCACACGAAATGCTTATGATTAATCAGACCCTTTTGTCCAAAGGTTACAATTATCATTAATTTGCTGTGAGCTGCTAAATTAATCGTCCTGGAATGAGGCAGTTTTCAATTAGAAATTGTTGATCTGTAGACAAAAGTGAGGTGGACTTTTACAGGGAAGGTTTTTAACGTACTTTACACTTCAAGAGAATGAAAACTACACAGAATTTTTATTCTTCTAAATTCTCAGATAGTTAATATGGACAAATTGAGCAGCTGGCTTCCTGCCTAAATAAATACTAGAAGATTGTTTGGGATTTTTGGCTAACTGGATTTTAAGAAGCCCAGAAGAAAAACATACATAGGTTTCCAAAAGCAACGATTCAGAATATTTACATTACAAGGCTCTGCGTCCCTGCTCACCTCTGAGGAATGATCATTAACTTATCACCCTTCCCCACCTGAACCACCCTGGGTGCTGCTGTTTTACACCACCTTTGACAGCAGCTGGTTTTCTGTCCAGCTGAGTTTGTTCATCACTGAACAGGACAAGCTCCTCCAGCCTCACTGCCCACCTGGCAGGAGCAGCAAGGACAAGAATTCCCTGCCCCAGGCACCTGCAGAGGAGTTTTGTGACTGTACTTGTACCGTTTGTCTCAACACTTCCCATTTTAATTGCAGCAGGAAAATCGTCTGGCAGCTCTTTACAGGGGGCAGATCAGCTAAGGGAGGGTCACTGATAAGGGGCACAGACAAAATTCATTCTTATCTCTCCCTCTGATAATTCTGCAAACAAAGGAGAAGCTGCAGAACTGCGCTTTAAAGCCTGTCTGCCTTTTTAGGATGAGAAAAAACCCCAAACAGCTGTACACTCTTTTCTATTTAAAGACTGACTGAAGCTTTCTGCATCACAAGTTCACTAATAGCAAAAACCCACTCTGAAGAGAAGCTAATGAGCAGGCCTCCTCCTAAAATGCCTAAGCATAAGTCAGAGATGTAATCTCATCTCCTTTTTAATTTTATATTTACTTTTCTATTTCTCTGCATAATCTCTTTTTGCAGCAAGCTAAAAGGGTTATTTTTAACGTACAGACTGTATCTAAAAATGCACTGATTACCTTCCATCAGATGAAATTACAATTTAAAAAATATCTGGGGAAAAAACAGACAAATTAGCAACACTTGTATATAGAATGTTTGATACAGATCTATAAATGGTCTGGAAAAATTCGTACAATTAACAAGGGAAAATAAATTTAAATTAAGGTATATGAAGGAAAACATGAAGTTTATCTGGCCTTAGATCACTGACAAATTAAGCAGCAAATTAAAATCTGCACACTCCCTAACCCAGAAGAGAGATGCCATGGAAACTGTACCTGTGATCTTGCATTTCTGTGGTACAGTCAGTGTCAATTTCCTATCAAGAGTACAAACTAACATCAGAAAATAAATAGTAAATAAATATTACAACCAAGTCAAAGTTAGGCTAAACACTCACAATGGAAATAGCAGAAATAACATTTATACACCCAGTTGAGAGAAGAGATATATTTCTTATTTCTGAAAGACAAACTCTCATGGTTTACATCTTAACAGGCAGAAGAGGCTCCATAGGAGAACAGCACTTTTTTATCACCTAAATATTTTCCCATTTTCCCATTTTCATTGCAGAACATTTCCAAAAGCAGGTTAGATTTAAGCCATTAATATATCATCAATATTCTAACACTCCTAACACTATAGAAGTAATTCTTCATTTTAGTGTTGCAGCTTTAAGAAAACGCTGAAGTTAATTTAAATTTCTAAAGCCATAGAGGTTAATGCTTTGATCAGCCTGGTAACACAAATGCACATCTATTTGTGATTTTGAAAAGATCCATGTTTAATGCTCTTACAAGGCTCCAGGAGAACTTCCACCTCCAGGAATGACTGACAAGTCACCAGCTCATCCATACTCAGATTGTGGAGCTGAAGGAACACCAGGCACCATTTCCAAGTGAAATCCTACCCCTAAACCTTGTAGGCACCGACAGGAGCCAGAACTCAGCTGGAAGTGCTCCACAGGAACTCCAGATCACCTGCATGGAGTCAGCCCCAGAACCCAACCCAGGCAAGGAAGGTTTTACACAAAATCTTCCTCCCTGGCACTCACCTCCAAACTTCTCCTGTGCTCCCAAAGACTCTTCCCCACACCTAACCAGTATTTCAAGTTAACTTATCACTGGTTTTACACCTACTGACAAATATTTTCTCATCTGCTACAGCAGCTCTACTTCACAGGATTTCCCAGTGCAGACTGAGGAATGGCACCACATGGCTCATTCTCATTACCCAAACACACTGGAACGGACAAAGAAAACTATGAGCTTACAAAACTCATTTCACACAACATTTACTGAGACACAGGACATAGGCTTGTGAGACAATCCTTGCTAGCAAGAAGTCCAATGATGAAAAAAACCCCAAACCAATCAAAGTTACATGGAATTGACAAACTAAATTATTTTATGCAAAGGTGGCCAAAAGGTTTCCACAGCTTGAAATGAAGATCTTGACTCACCTTGGCTTCACTCAGGAAAAGCAGAGATGGCCAAGCTGTGGAGAGCATTTTCTGCTTGTCTGAATAGAAAACTAAACCCATAAGTGCACTCCACCATTAGGCCCAGTTTAAGATGATGTTAATGCTCAACATCAAAGAAAAATTCACATTTACTCCTCAAAAAATGTCTACCCAGATTAGCACAGTCTGTTTAGCTTCTTGTGGCCCAAATATTACTCAGAAAATATTCTTGTGAATTAAACACTACGTTGAATTCTGCCTCATTACTACAGAAGCAGCAGACTTTTCTCTGAATCTAACATTCACAGTCTCTACTCTCAGGAGATTTTTTTAATCACCAGAGACAGAGACAGAGAGAATTCTGCTCAGAATTTCCTGGGACAGCTGAGAGCCATCTGAGTGCTAAATTCTACTCCTGATTTGTCTGTCAAAGCCATCCCCAGAATTTTTATGAAACACCTTAGTAAGGCTCCATCTGTTTTGTGGCAAAACAGCAAAACCTCACCAGAAGCACTGTAGCTAAGAACCATTTAAGCTCTAAATCTGCACGTCTACCAGCTCACCTTAATTCAGAATAAAGTCCCTGGAAATGCACACGGCTGACTTGCAGCTTGTGATATAAAAGTGTGGGCAAATGCTTTTAGATACCTCCCACAGACAGAACCCAGTTTGTCCATTATCACCATCTCTCCCCCTTTCTGCTGGTTGTTACTTGGAGAGCAGCTCTGACCTGGCACCCTCAGGGACTTGATTTCAGAAGAAATCCAGAAAACCTACACAGCAATCCAAATAAAGATGTGAGGTGCAAAGCAAAACCCAGTAGAGAATCAGCCAGGCAAGGTTGGAAGACAAATATTAAAACAAGTAAGTGTCTAAAACATAAATCTAGTGCATCCTGTTTACAAAAACACAATTCCTTGAATAAGGGATTGATTTGCCTGTGAAAATCACCCCTCTCACAACTGTGAAGCTTTTTTTTTATCATGGTCACTCAACAGCCCTGCTCCACCAGCCTCAGAATGGAAGCTGACGCTGGCCTCTCTTTTTAATGTCCTTTTTTCCCTTGGACACTGTTATCCTGCAGGGGAGGGGAGGAATCTCTTTCATTTTGCCATGCACTCTTTCTGTTCTCAGAGAATATCCTCAAAGCCACACAAACAAAATATTTCCTGAGATTTGCAGCAACTTCTGTTGAAAATTAAGTACCTTTATCAAGCTTTATATGGAAGGAGGTCATGATCTGCACCATGCATCTCTCTGTGTTTCCAGAATAGATTAAAAACTGTGACTATTTGGAATCAGTCTGCCATAAACTAGCAGGGTTTGCAAGAGGAGTCTGGAGGACAGTGGCAGCTCACAGCTGAGCTATGGGGAGGTGCTGCAGGATGCAACCATAAATACAGCAAGGTGCATACAGGGAAGAAAGACTGTACTGAAACAGAAGCAGATTTTTCTTATTTTTAAGGGGTACACTCTCTGTTTTCTATAGGTCTAGTTCTGAGCCCAGCATGGAGTTCCATTAAAGTGTAATTTATAGTCTCTCTCTGAATTCCAGTTACTCTTTCCCGTTCTCCCTTTAGAAACTTGTCATGATTTTCAATCCATGTGCTTTCACATCAAATAGTTCCTTGAGCACACTTTTCCCTCCAGCAACTGAACCTCAGCACTCTCAGTGCTTGGAAGGCACACTAGTCTGGAAATTTAGCCTCACTTGAATTAGGCAGCCAGCAGGATCAGGATGGATGGTTTGCTATCAGAACAACACGATCAGATCTCTGACAACACCAGCCTTGCCCATCAGGAGCTCAGACAGCTCCTTGCAGATAAGTTTCTGGAACATTAACTTCTACACTTCAGTATGTTGACTGCCAGGAGCCAGACCACACAGATCACAGTTGGACAGAGCTTTCTAACTGTGCTCAGTTTTGACAGAGACAATAACTTACCATATTTATGTGTTTGTGATTCGGTTTGTGCTGTTAAACTGCTGCCAAACACAAGCCTGCTACACACATTCCTCCTTAATACCTTCAGGATTCCCAAGAACCAAGTCATCTTCAAAACATGCATGAATACCTCACATATGGAGATCTTCAAAGACAGAAGATTCCTCACCAGATTCTTTGCACAACTTTCAGCAGTTGTACATTTCCTTTTCGCATCTTGAGCTGATGACAGGGAACAAGATGCCAGTTTTTCCAGGCACAGAAATACACTCACACCATTCATGTGGCTGTTACAGACCTAACTCTTCTTCCTATGTGAGATCAAAACATTTCACACGCAGCACTACATGAAAACAACATCATTAAAAACAATCTTCAAAGTGACTGTGTCAATCATTATGGTATTCAGGTATTCACACTGCAAATCTTTCCTACACATCTGGGCATTTTTAGGCTTTCAGCTGGTTTTAAGAATGCTGAAAACTTTGAGAAATTCCTGTGTGTTTCCAGGTAGCTCTATTACCTCTCCATCCTTTGAAGACTGTCCCACAATCCATACCTGTTCCTCCCTCCACTTCATCCCCAAATTTGCCAAGAGCACCAGTAATATTTTGTCAATGGAAGAAGTACTTTGTAATATTTTATACTTTTTTAATCCAGTAATATTTTGCACTGGAACACGCCCAGCACTACAGCATAGCACTGCCTCAGCCTCTGACTCCAGGATCATGTGCTCAGAAGTTGTTGTGGTGACCTCTTAATCCCTTAACTAAGAGGCTGGGATTTCCTCAGAACTGCCTTTAAGACCCTGCATGTCACTCTGTGCAGACAGACTGCTCCATGGAGCCACTGGTGACAGCACAAACAGATGTGCACTTTGTGCTTATCCATCCCATTTATCCTTTAGCAATGAAACACACCTAAAACCCAAAGTCTCAGGCCAAACCAGAGACTCAGATGTCACCTCAAGTGAACAGCTTTATTTCTGGGAAAAACCTGGCTATTACTTCTACACCTGGTTTATCTACTTCTTAGTGAATGAATTCTCATTTAGGAAATTTATGTTTTTTAAGAGACAACCCATCAATCTCAAGCGCTACCAAGAGCCTATTTGACTGCTGACATTCAACCTAACCTTGCAAAGAAATAAATCAAAATCAGCACTGATTCGCCCTGAATACTTTATATATATTATTCACACCTTGCTAGGTTTGGTTTTTTAGGCAACCCAAACACATCAGTGTTATCACCATGAAGACTCAGAATGTTGTCCTCCAGCCAAATGTTCCATTTAAACTCTCAACTGGTCAGGAAATAGTCCCACATCTACATCTGGGGCCAAGGCAGACACAATTCCAAGCTTCCACAGCAGATATTAAGCTCTGTGCCATGAGTCATGGGTGATGCTTCTGATTCCCACTGCTGCAGAGGAGTGGGGGAAGGACAGCTCTGTGTGGGAAAGAACTCCACATCTAGACAGCATTTGGCATAGAGGTCTGCAAAGCTCTGCTCATTTACAGTATTATTCTTGAAACACTAACCTGTGAGTGTTCTGCATTTCCTAAAAAAAAATAGGTTGGATGGATTAATTCAAACAATCAGATTAATACAGCAAAATATAATTACTGACATGTAAATTGCAGGGACTCGCTTTTACGGTAAGTTTCCTGTAACTTACACATGAGTAAAGAATGTGGAATTGTATTTACTGAAAGTTGAAACGTGTAAGGAAATGAAAAATCAGAAAGATCAACTGGAAATGTCGTTAGTATTGTGAGGGAACAAGAAATAAATAAAAGCCCAGTGATCAGAAAATAAATTGGAGCACAAAGTGAGGCCTGACACACAGGCTCTTTGGGAAGAGTTTCATTCATCAGCATTTCTGTCACTTCCAGGTCTGGCATAATCAGCTCTGACCCATTGAGCTGTCCCTGCCCTGGCTGGCAGCTGGAAGTACCCACACCTGCCATCAGGAAACAAGGCTGGAGAACTTCAGGGTTAGCCCAGGTCAAGGGACTTGGGGTTTTCTTCTGCCACAGGAGTCGATTCCTCCTCCCTGTGCTAAACACCCAGAGGAGCGAGTTCCCCAGGCAGCCCTGGCACTGTGACTGTGCAGAGGCACACAGGGGCTCAGGGCAGCAGTTCTGCCATGGAAACCAAGGCTCCTGGCAGGAGGAACCCATCAGTCCAGATCCCTGGCATCCCTCGGGGCGTTCCTCAGGCAGCAGCCGCACGTTCCCTGGGGATCCAGGGAGATCCAGCCTGGCTCCACAGGCTGCAGGTTCCCACTGAGCCAGGCTGCTACAGTCAGCCCTACAGCCTGTTCCTGCAGTGATCCAGGAGTGCTGGAGACACGGGTGAGGACAAAACGAATGGTTTTGCCTGTGTTCAGCCAGCACCTGTCTCAGGGAGCCGTGGCACAGCCTCACTCCACTCTCCAGCCCAAGAGCTGCTCCAGGAGCCATGGCCCTGTGGTTTGGGGAGCAGCCACAGCAGGGCAAAACAAAACTCCTCTGTTCACTCACCTGAGGTAAATGAATGAAGAGGTTTGACGTGGAAAGCTACAATCTCCCAGGACCAGGAAACTCCTGCTTGAGTGCTCTCACAAATCACACTCAGCAGGTCTGACCAATACAGGTATTTACAACAGCTTGCCTCACACCAGAAAAATCCAATGAGTTTTGGTGTACTGAGAGTACTTTCAGTTGTCTATTTGCTTTTGGCTCTAATTAGTGTCCTTTCAGAATATACTTTTGTTATTTGTTAAAAAAAAGGTGAAATACTTTATCATACTCCCTCAATATGCCACATGATACCTTTGCATTTAGGATACAGAAAAATCAGCTTTAAATCTTTTTAGGATCAGTAATACATAAATACCTTTAATGTAGGTAAATTTTATAAGAAGAAAACAAAAAATCAGGGCAATTTATGAGGAGATTCTTTTAATCCAAAGTAAAAAATCCCAAACAACTGAGTAGTTATTAACTTTTCGGAGTTCCTCATTACCTTCAATATTTGAATGCATTTCTCTGTCCTCATGCATTGCTCAGGATGTATATGTCAGTGACATTAAAATGATGGCATATTTGACACTCCCAAAAAAAAATCATCTGCTTCTTTATTAGGTTGTCGAAGTTTTTTTCCCCACTTATATTTCCCCTCCCTTTCTTCTTTAAACAAAGTATGGCAACAATTTGATAGCCCAGCAGCGTTTTGCCCTCCTGAACCCTGGCAATGACCCAGAGGATTTACTCTCTCCTGCTAATCACAAGTCTGGCTGTGGCCATTTCCCATGACATAGCTGGAATTCTCCAAAACTGACCCTCTCAGCCCATACTGAAACCATTTTCTGCCTCCTCACCAGTCCCTGGAGCCATTCCCTGAACAGGCTCTGGCCATGTCTGGGTTCCAGACCTGCAGTAGCAGGTGCTCTTATCTGACACACACACTTTAAAAGAAACCAAACTTAAATGTGAAAAATACCCTCTGCACGTAGTGAAATGGCATTTTTAAATATTTATCTCAGGCTCATAAACTCAAGGCCTGTTTCTATTCCAGCCTGGCTGCTGTTCCAGGCTCACCATCACACATTCTCTTCAGTGGTGCATAAAAATGGCTCCAATTTATTTTATTCCTTTCTATTAATATCAGGAGCCATAACTCAGTTTCTGATCTGTGTCCTTCTATTATGCCACAAAAATTGGGCAATGTGTTGAAGAAAATTGCAACAAAAATTACTCAGATCACTCACTTGGATTTCTCCATTTCAAGTTCATTATGTTTAACCAAAAAATTCCATGACTTTTCAAGGCAAGGCACAGCTAAACCTTTTGTGTCCTGTCTCTATACCAAGAGACTATTTAAACACTGATTTACAGCTGCTGAAAAAACATCAGTACTTCAGGAACAGGAACGATCACAATGCAGTCTTTTTGGAAATTATTTATTCTGTAATAACTTCAGACAATTCAAGTAGTGTCTGATTCTCCCAGTGTTCCCAGTAAAACCCAAACCCAGCAATTTTTAATTCTACAGAAGCTTTCATTCAGAAATCCCCAAGTATCTCAACAGCTGCCTATTTATACAATATGCCAATAATACAACAAGCTGAAGGCAAAGAGTAGCATTACTGTACCACTTTTATGGAATATATAATAGTATTCATATTGGTAATTATTTGGGCTGTTGCATTACATGTTGCTTTTATTAAGCACTGCGTTTTCTCAAAAAACAGTCCCAATGTCCACACTAAGAAATGGTTTCCAAGAGCAACTCAGCAGCAACACAACATATGCAAAAGCAGTGATGGAAAAAAGTACCTACCAAGAGGGTGAGTAAAATGTATGTGTATGTGGAACAACCAGCACACAAAGATGCTTGGCTACCTACAATAAAATAAATCACCAGCTCTTAACACCAGTGCTGTCTAACAGTAAACTAACCCACAAAAATTTACTTAATTCAAAATGCCATCCAATCCTCTAGAATCCAAGCTGTTTAAATAATACACTTAATTCAACAAGTGAAAATTCCAATCAGGACACCAAGTCTTGCCTACCACGTTCCAAAATTCCTTGCCCTTATCAGGTAATTTTTTTGCCACATTACCTAATAATTAATATTTTCTAGCAGGACTTTAAAAAAATCAATCCACATACTCAGCTTCTAGTCACTGAAGAAATGTTTTTCCAAGCAGGATTTTTGTTTCTCCAAGTTATTCCCTAACACAGTTCGAAATGCTGAGCAGAACAATGTCAGATTTCCAGGGGAGGGACTCTGCACACACCTGAGGGAGAGCTCAGTGCAAAGAGACAGTCAGAACCACAAAAATGCAGAATTTAAGCCCCAGGTGCTCTCTCCTGACTCTGTAACTTGGTGTATTCAGAGCATGGACTCTGCTCTGCAAAGGCAAAGTAAGACAGCGCTTTTTGATTTTGATTTTTTTGCTTTTTTATTGTCTGACTTTAGGGGTTTTTTTTCGGTTGGGTGGGGTTTGTTTCACCAGTCAGCAGAAGTTCCAAAGGCCTGCAATTCTTCCCAGGGGTTTATAATGATGGCCTTTGGTGCCAGTTTTGATTTCAGGCAGTTAAGCAATGTGTGCTTGCAGAGTTTCCAGCGCCGCGGAGCTGCAGGAGATGTCCCAGCCCAGGGATAACTCACCCTGGCACTGCTGCAGGATCAGGAATCTGGAGCAGGAATCCTCACCCAGCTCCTCTGGCCATCACTTAGCCTGGAAAAACCCAAAGTGCCGCAGGGGAATAAAACAACTGCCACAAAATCCTCTTCCAGGCTGGCAGATGCCAGTTCTGGCTCCTCTTGTCAGTTTATGGATCACTCTTTCATCCTCTAGTATTTTTTACAAGTGAAAGAAATGCTACCAGTTTTCCCCCACCTACACAAAATTCTGCAAAAAAGAGCTACAAGTCCCATAAAAAGTCTTTAAATGTGTTTTAGCAAGGGACAAGAGTTGACAATAAGCAAAAAAAACCACATTATCTATTCATTCAAGTACTCAGGTGCTTGGGGTGATTCAAAGGAATAAGAGCACTGCACATCAACTGTAATTTCTACATTTTCTCTTAGGAATTATAAAATGTATAACCCTATGAAATGTTAATCAATACTTTAATGTACCAGTTTCAATAAGCATCATCAGTACATGGTAATAAGTGGGATGTATGGACTCAGGAGAAGTTCCTGTGTAAAGTGTGTACTCAATTATTTCCAATCCCTTCAAAATAACTAAGTGGAGAATAATGTAATAATTAAGTAATTAAAGATAATTATACTATCTGGAATTATTTAAGATGCAGGGCTATGTGGTGATGTCTTTCTTCAGTCTATGAAAATATAAGAACTGAATCTGTGTTTTATTAAAAAAATAAAATTAAAACAGAAAAACATTTTAAATATCTCATTTTTTCTTCAAAAATAAACCTTCCAAAAACTGAAGTGCTTGTCTCATCCATATAGTTCACAGTTACTTCACATATTACTTGTCCCTGACATAGCATTCTCCACAGCATGAATCATTTCTTTGGCCAACTAGCCGAGAACTCTAAACTAATTAATCTGCATACACAATTGTTAGATTTTGGAATTTTTTTTTAATATTTTGTATACAAATGACTGCCAGAAAAACTCATAGAAACGTTTTTTTGGGGGGAAAAAGAAAACACTGCTGGAAAAAACTTTTTTGATTTACGCGTTTAAGTAAAAGTTTGTAATTCAGTAACTTAATTAAATGAGTCAAGGTGAGCCTTCCTGAAGATACTTTTAAGAAGTCCTTCCCTTCAGTGTCAGAGGGAAGTATCACCAGTATCATCATGCAATAAATAGTTTTGTATTTTTCTTAGCTGAAGCTTTACCACAAGTTTCAAAATCATGAAATAATTGGTTGGGCCTATTTGAATTTTCACATACAAACCCCATTTGTGACATGGGCACAGTACTGCAGCAGCTTAAAACATGCCTGAAATTCAGCATAACCCAGTGGACATTAAGACAACATTTCCTTTTAACCACTTTTTTTTCTTTAAATAGTTGGGATTTTTCTGTAATTTAAATAGATTGCTGACATTGTAGTAACATTACCTTAGAGACTGTTTGGAAATAAATTCAAAAATTAAATCAAGATCATCAGATAAAGATGAGAAAGAGAACAAACCTTTTTCTGTAGCTGCAACCTGAAACTAAGGTAATAACATTTAAGTTCAAAAGCAATGTTCTTAGATAAAGGGAGGTTGAGCCCTTCTCTCAGATTTTACCAGAGCTCAGAGCAGGCCAGTCCTGAAACGCCTCCTCCTGCAGGAAAACCTGTATCCTCCATCCCTGCCAAGCCCACTTTCAACAGGAACTTGGGAAGGAAAACCCTGAGAACAGGAGCCATCTCTACCACGCTCCTTTTTCCTTTTTTCTGCTATTTTCAAACAGAATCTGGGCAGCACCTCAAATTTGTGTTACACAGGGACCCCTCCACAGCCTTCCACATCAGCCATTCTGCTTTCACTGGTTTTAAGCAGAGCAGAAACAAGACAAAAGGGATTTTCACATAAGGGATAAAGCAAGAAAGTTCCTCCTACAATAAGATGCAAGATGCAAAACCACTGAACACCACCAAGGCACATCCTGCCTCTGAAAAGCACACCGAAGTCAACGTTACAAGTGGGTTCAAACAGCACAATTTAGGGTGGGACACAGCTAAAATTTACTTTCCTCAGTAGCAGTTCATCAGTTCTGGCTCCTGATGACTTTCCAGGATTGTGGGAGTTGAAAACCAATATCTCATCCTCTAACATCCTGATGATGAGCACAGCCTTGCACCTCTTAGGCACAGGATCTTCCAGCACCCACAAAAATCCTCTCTACTACATTTAATCTTTCATTCTGACTGGAAGAAGGACAAAGAAAGAAAAACTCCACAGTCTGGTATCCCATGCACAGTATCTGCCAAACCTTGAACCAGCTGAAAGCTCCCAAGCCCTAGCATTAAATACTGTAAATAACATATTGAACCACAGAATACTTCAGGTTGTAGGGGACCTCTGCAGTCATATGGTTCAACTTCCCACTCAAAATACAGCCAGTTAAATGTTGATGAGGTTAATATGCTCCATTCTTTCTTATATTGTATTGTATATATATATTCTTATATTTCTGGCAAGAAAATCAGAAAAATCTCCTTCTACAGGAGAAAGAAACAAATGGGTTGGCTACCACAATACTAAATATGAAAACCTTAAAAAGCAGGCACATTATTGGGGAAAAAAGTCCTAACAACCCAGTGACTGCTGATCCAAGACAAGCCACTGACTATTTCTACAACTAATCCCCCCAGCCTGTGCAGATGATGTTGATTGTGGAAATTTACTTAAGAAAAAAACCTCAGTGACATGTCTAAGCATTAGAATTTAAAAAGTGCAGTTTGAAGTTACACACAAGCATTGTCACAGGCCATGCAACACAGCAGCATCCCCAGCAGCCCTCTAGCTCCTGAATATTCCCTGGGAGCTGCTAGAGCTTGCTTCTTTGTGAATATTGTACATTCTCATACATAAAAATCACTTCCCCTCAGTTTTTAACTGTGTTAATCTTTCAGGTCACCGTACATTGGGGCTGAAAGCCTCAAGAGCAGCTCACCCTGGCGCTCTTCTTGCCAATCTGACACTCCAGCTCTGGAGCACACACACAAAAAATGCCTTGGAAAGTCTCTGCTAACTGAACTGCTCCCTCATTTTCAGGCCAAGGCCACAGAGTCAAACCAGAGGATAAGTCCCTAACTTTTCCATATTTTATGATACGCTCAATGTGCCCTAAAGGAAGAGGGGAATCCTGTTCCCCTTTCCATTTCATCCTTTAGAAAGGAAGGACTCTCTCAAATGAATTGAGGTGAAAAAACCAGACTGGCAATAAATAAGTCCCAACTTTTAAAGGTATATCATTTACACTTTCCATAAAGCTGTATTTATTTACAAACCTTAACTACAAAGTGAAAAACAATCTAGCTGATATTTTTGCCAAGTTTGACACCCAACACATGGCCTGTTGTAAGCCACAACTATCCACAGGCCAGCCCAGCAACTGGCCCTTTGTTCATGTGCTTATTTAAACACAATGAAATGGGTCTACCTCATTAAAAAGCACTTGGAATAAGCTCCAGCTGCAAGGGAGTGAGGTGGTCCTCATTTTTAAAAACCAGCAATGCCATTTGGGGGAAAAAAAAGAGTAACAAGCAGCAAAAAAAATAATTCCCTTCAAGCAATTGAAACAGCAGTTTTGAAGGTAAAATAGTGCAAAACCCGAGGCCAGTAAAAAGAAACATTGTTTTCCTTTGAAGTTCACCACCAACTGGGGCAAGTGGCATGTTGCATTCCCCAGGCTTATGGGAAATTTGTTTTCTGTCCTGTCAGGAAGAAAATACCGTGGTCCCTCTGGAACCAGTAATTACTGATGCATGTAAATTACACTTTATCAAAATACTCCACGAATGTGGCCTGGAAAGTCAAAACTGAGCAGCCCACCTGAGCAATGTCAGCCTAAATCTGCTCCTGTCAGGGCTGGTGGGAAACACCATGGCAAACACCAGAACAGCCTCACTGAGATCCTGGCTCACACAGGGATGTGCCATTGTGTCCTCCCAACAAACCCAGCAAAGGACACAGATTTGGGGCTTTATTGCATCCCAGGGTACCATCCTGGGATGGTGTTTCCACGGCAGCCCTTGGCAAGCTCTCCATACAGCAGCAGCAATGTGAAGCCCCTGGAACCAAGGAAGAGAAGGTGTTTAAGTGAACCTGCTACTGACCAGCAAGTTCTGGGATCAAATAACACCAAGGATCTGCAAAAGCTGCCACTTCTGCAGAAAAAGTCCCAGTAAAAAAGCCAGCTCAATGTAACCTCAGCTCTGCTCCCAGTAAGGGATTCCACGGTGTGGGGTTAATCGAGCAATTATTGGGAAAAAGTAGAGCAGGGCAGCACAAACTCAAGGTGAAAAAAGCCAAAATTCCATGCAGTGCTTTTGAAGATACAGTCACCTTGTGCTTGGTGTAAAGAAACCAGTTTGGGGCTCAGAGCCTGAATGTCCCGGTGCACTCAGCAGCCTCTTCACTCCCAGAAAGGACAGCGAGGCTGGGCTGACCATCAGAACGTACAGGGAGCTCTGCTCCTGTGGCTGTGTGGTAGGATTCAAGATTATTCTCCCAACAAAAGAAACCAACTGTATAAGCACAATGTTTGGGCTCATATCAGATGCTTTTCTTGTCAGCATTTTTCCCCTCACAGTTCACCGAGCGCTGATGTTGTACCACGCACGGAAACCATTCAAAACATTAAACTTAACATTCCTTCATAGATCAACAGAAATGCAGTAAATTCACATCAGCTGTTTCCTGAAGAAAACATTTCATAGATGTCTTTAGCAACAGCCCATCAGGGAGTTTAACAGAGTGAAACAAAAGGTAGGTACTTAATTTCAAATGTGCTTCAGTCAATTTTCTCAATAGTATTTGCATTTTCATTGCAGAAAATCTCAACATTCAACAGTGGCAATTACTCTGTATTTGAATAATGTCACTAAATTCTGAAGTATTATATAAGGGAAACATTAAAAATCAGCTCATGGACTTTGTGTAACACATGGTGCCATAACCTTTTGTTTTCAGTGCGCTACAGAGTGAAGAAATAAAAGCAGTTCAAAGGCACACCTTGTACAACATCCTTGCCTTACTCATGAGAGCAAGATGATGATAAACCACCCTTTCCAATCTATTCTCGTAGCAACATAACATCTAATGATTTGCATGGGTTATTTTAATTTTCTTTCATGAATATTTTCTACCCTTGTAAGTTTTACAGCGCAGTCTGTGCTGGGGACGTGGAGCTGTGTCAGGCTCCAGATCAAATCCCCTGGTTCAGCTTCTGACCCTCCTGACAGGCACACACACGCCCCAGGCTACAATCCCATGGCTCTCCCAACTGCAGGGACTGGAATCAAAATGAAAACCTGGATCATTTATGACTCTATTTCAAAAGCAAACCTAGTGCATTTAAAAGTAATAGCAGCTTTCATTTTCGTGTCTGAAATACTTTAAACAGGCATGGCCTGTTACCCCTGTGAAACACATGGAAAAGCTCCAGAAAGCCTGACTTAAGCTTCCCGTTGTACACACTACAGAGCTCAAGAAGAAAACCAAATGATAATTGAGACAAGGAAGTTTTTGGCCTTGCATTGTTTTACCCACCAAACCCTGAACTCATGGGGCTCTCTGGCTGGGGCAGTAAATCTCTGTAGGTAAATCAGGGTTCTGCTGCCATGAAACAACCAGGAGAGCTGAAGCCAGAAAACTGCTGATGGCAAATGGCCTTTTCTTTTTAAAGACACTGATGAAAATCAAGACTTCATGTACAGCACTTTTAATTTAACCCTCATTAGTATCTCTACACCAATGATCATGTCCCCAACTTATCCACGCACACACTAAAAGAAATTCTCATTATCTGCAGCGTATTTCCAAAGTATTTGAAAGGACTTTTACAAGACGACGAATGTAAACTCATCTTTGGCCTCAGGATGACAGTCTATTATGGAAAGCAGCAGAAATATTTACATTATCATTATGATATTTTTCCTGTTGCGTAGATGAGATGTCTGCACTTCAGGTCATCAGTTCAATCTGTTCCTACATTCACTTTGTGTGAGGAGACTGCCTCAGTGTGAAAATAATGCCAAATGGATTCTAATCCGTTCACCAAAAAGAAAAGAGAGTTATATTCACTCTGCATTGTCTCCACGTTGCAGAAATGACAATTTACAAGTGAATTTCCCACTCTAACCATGGACAAGACTCCAGCAGCTCAGAAGCACTGAACACTCAGAACATTTTTCAGCTCCTTTCAGAGCAGGGCTGAAGGGGAAAGGCAAAAAAACATTCACATATGAACTGATTAAAAGGAAGTTTTCAAACAAGAAAAGCAATACCCACATAGCAATACACTGTGATGTGCTGACATTTGCTGACTTGCTCTAATGGCAAGGCCAAAAAAAGCCACAGTAACAAAGCAAATGCAATAAATCTGACCCTGACAAACCTCGAGCTGCACAGACTACCAGGGTTATCCAGTTTCCGGAAAAGAAACTGCCTATAAACCATCAGGTTGGAATCCCCAGTAATAATATACCTGTGATATAACCTAATTAATCTCCAGCTGCAAGCTCCACAGCCACTCAATCCTCTGTCCAGCCTGAAAGCAGCCCCTGAGTGCCGCAGACAAACCCACCCTGCGGAGGCCACCAGCAGCATCAGCTCCCTGGCCCTGCCACCACCACAGATCAAACCCCAGGAACCAGAACCCAGCACTGCAGGGAGCTACAGAGCTTGGGCTGCTGCTCACAGAAATAAAAAAAGTCCAAATTCTGAAGACTAATCTAAGAAAACAGCAAGCCAATAATGCCCACCCACAACTGTTGTGTTTTGAGACATAACAGCCCTGGTAAGCAGAAGCTGAGTCTCTGTTTTCACCCCATTTCAACTCCTCACTCTGAAGACAGAAGTTGAAGGCAGCCAGTAAGGACGCATTTCAGAGCTGGCAGAGCACACACAGCCACCCTGGGACCCAGCAGTGCAGCTCTCCAGGTGGGGATGGAGCCCCCATCCAGCTGCCCTTGCTGGGACTCACTCAAAGCAGCAGCAGATTCTGCAGAAGTTCAGAAAAGCCTAATTTTGCTGAGCACCTCCAGGGTGTTCTCAAAAAGAATCAACTCTGATGGGAATTAATGTCTAATTGTGAGCACACAATGAATTTGTCAGTATTCCTTGTTTGATACTAAGAATAAGGCAAATTTTAAGAAGCATCAGAAACTACTTACAAGGGCTCTGTTGATTCAAAATCATGGACTGGACTTAATAAGTTCACAAGGCTGCTATTGGTGTTGGCATTTTGCAGTTCAGGACTGCTTTGAGCAGCCTGTTAAAGTATATTAACAGTATTTTTAATGTGTTATCTCCAAGCCATGTGATTTGAAACTAGAATATATCTTAGAGTGCTTTAAAAACCCCTACATTCAGGAAAAGAGACACCCAGCAGCATGGCTAAGGCTACCAAATAATTAAATGGCACATTAATCCCACTAATTTGGAGTCTCCCGATTTCTTGAGCTGAATATCAATGAAAAGACATCACCCTTAAAGTAGCAAAGGAAAAAAACATTGGAAATGCAAGGCAGAAGTTACTCAGCTGAGTAAAACAACTTATTTCCAAAGCAGACTTATGCTTAATCTGCATGTGTGGCATTTCTTCTGGAAATGTATAACCCTTTGCCACAAACTCCCTTAAATAGCTTTGCAATAAGATGACCTGATCACAGAAGTTGGCAGTAGAACCCTCTTTAGAAGGGAGACGCCACTAAAACCCAGCAGTAATTTTCACCAAAAAAAAAACACCCTTTCTTCCCCAGTTGTGCCTGTTTCCCTTAAGAGGGGAAACAAGACATCTGCACACCATCATTTCAAATAATCAATTTCACACAGGGGAAGAAGCAGTGCTGAGGAGAAAGGCTTCTGGCTTTTCAACGTGTTCTCCTTTGTTTTCTACTCTCAAAATACAAATAATAAATTTAAAAAATCTTTCATATTTTTAATTATTCTTCTGCACTAATTTTCACAGAAGATCCTTAGACTCTTCGTATAAAATTGGTGTGCACTTGTATTAAAAAAATAAATGGTTAAATACATTATTTACAAGCAGAGCCCAAAAGAAGACCTGGAATGACTTCAGCTTGATAAATGGTGTAAATGTCATCCAGCTATCTGCAGCACAAGCCCCTGACCTAATGCACATCTTTCCCAAGCCAGAAGTGCACCCCAGAGACCAGCAAACACTTACTGTAATTATTTACTGTCTTCTGAAAAGACCTGCTGTGATCTATACCCAGTAAAACTACAATTATTGGATGTGGATAAAACCACAAAAACACCCTGTTACAAGCCCATGCTCTTTTGTCATGGCAACACCGTAACTCAAACTCCTGCAACAATTGAATTGCCAGGATCCTGCTTTAATGGGAAGCGATAATGGAGCTCTGAGGCAGCAATCTGGGAAAGCTTTCTTTCTAGAAAGGGAACAAACAGAGAAATAAAGAGGACACTGAGAAAATTTATGATCTGGTTGCTTTTCCAAGCACAGCTTCTAATGACACCCACAAGATGAAAGAGGCTGAATTGGAGCAGGGGTGGTGGTTTGATGCTCTGAGCTGGCTGAGGATGGGGCTGGAGAGGAGGGTTTACAAGTGACACTTCTCAGGGAGCTTCCAGCAGCAAATCCTGGGCAAATCACAGCCATGTGCAACAATCCCCTGGCTACAATAAACATCTGAGCCACACAGGCACTCAGGGGAAAGCTGGCATTGGGAATATCTGACACACTTGTCCAGTTCCAGGCAGGAGGCTCCCACTCACCTGGGCCAACACCTGCCTGCAGCACAGCAGTGTCCCACAGGGAAGGTGAGAATATCTTCAGATTTATGTCTAACCAGGGCAGCTTCTTAAGTAAATCACTAACTAAATAGTTCCAGCTGCTCCGACCAGGAATTATCCAAGGAAACTACTTACACAAAATCAAACAGACACACTGATACCATAGGGAAGTGGACAAGTCAAGGAAAGAGATGGCAAATAGCAAGTTCTGAAAATGTAACACTGCCCTGCTGTGATTTTGCTGTCAATAAAGTCAATATCCCTGAGTCAGGTCTGGTTTTCTTGTGACAGTCACAGGTCACAGGGATCTCTCCCTGCTCTTATCTCACCCCACAAGCCTTTCATTACATTTTTCTCTCCCTGCCCAGCAGAGAAGAGCAGTGACAGAGCAGCTCTGGGCACCAGTGACCTGCCAGGGTCAGCCCAGCACACAACCTCAGCCATTCTGTGACAAACTGAATATTGCCTCTTTTTAAGGCTACTCACAGAGTTTGCACTGTGTGCTGCAAGTACTTACTCACTATTTTACCCATCTATCAATCAACTTTCAAAACATTCCACTAGATAAGAAATGAGCATCCCACTGATCCAGCTCTGACAAATCTCACAGTGCTACAAATACTCACACCAATGTTAACAACAAGCAACTCGTTCCAGAATGGCAGTTTCTGATATTGAGAGGAAATGCCATTTTATTACAACAAACAACTTGTCTACAACATCTCCACTCTGCTGATTCTGCTACATCAACCTTCTTTAGAAAGAATTATAAATTAATATGATAAAACTTTGGGATATCATGACTATCATGAAAATTTAAACACAGAGATATTGGGCACACTCAACCATGGACCCAAATTGTCCCAGTGCAGGATCACAGGGCTCTGCTCCCACACTCAGTTTTGGAATAAAATCTAGATTCTGATACTACTCCAAAAAGCAACCAAATTCATTTCAGAGTCTAATGGATTGCTTCCATCTATCCTGATATTTGTATCAGATTTCAGTACCTACATTTCCAGAGCCTGGTTTGCTCACTCAAGTGACAACTAAGACAGTTCATTAAAAGTAAATAGACCCAACAAATGGTCCACGGCTATAAATTTGGTAGAGGCATTAATTCTCACTGCAAGACTTGAGTTTAGAGCCCTTCTAAGAGGGTTTTTTTTTTCAAACACACAAAGGAACTTTACCATGACTACTTAGCAGCTAGCCTGAGGTATAGAGGCTTCAACAATGAAACAAATAGATTCTTACCTGACAGGGTGTTTGTGGGAAAACGAGCTTGTTCCCCCCTTTTGTTTTCAAAGATAAATATCTCATGGATCCCTAGTACACCTGTTTTTTTTTAGTGAAAAGCAGATGCACCACAATCATTTTAAACACCAGCTCTGCACACAGAGGAAACAGGATTCCAGCAGGCACAAATCTTATCTTACACCCTTTGCAGATAAATTTCATGAGTTGTTTTGGATATAAGAAAATAACTGCCTTAAAAACAAGACCTAGTTTTATAGCTGCTGAATTACATGTTTAATTTTATTATACTTTTTCTGTGCATTTCATCACCTGTATTAAAATACCAGCTCCTTTATGGATAAATATTAGTAAGTATTAAAAAAAAATCTTTCATGTTTTTATTCCTCAATTCGTTAAAAATGTATTTTCCTTGACTCAGTTTTCTCATTAAAAGTGCCTGTATTTTGAATTATTTGATAATTATCCCAGATAAACCAGTTCAGAAGCTTTAAAACCTAGGCAGTGAAGGCAACAGAGCAATGAGAAACATTTCCACTAGAGAATCCAATCAAGGGCTCATTCACCATCCAACTTCAACTTAAAACCCTTATCTAAACCAAAGCAAACAAAACCCATGAGTCTCAAAGCCACTCTTTCTAGAAGAAAAGGCTCAAAGCCTTATGAGAAACTCGTTTTGTGGGACGCCTCACATTCCATTTAAGGTTTATTTCACTATATATATTCCTGCTTTTAATATCAACCAGATGTGACAAGGAAGCCTAAGCAGCTCTGTAAAAGATGCAAGGATATCCTGAAGCTCAGAATTTAGGAGAGGCCTGGAGAAAAAAGCAAAGGTACCTGGAGTTGAAGTGAGGGTTGAGGATGCATAATGTGAGAAGCATTCTAAATTCAATTTCAGTAGTTCTCAGAAGGTGGATTTCAGTGGAAATGCACTGTGCATGACCTGGTGCCACACATGGAATCCATCAGGGACAGCAGCACTGCTGTCCCCAACCAAGGGCACGTGGAACAGCACGGGAGCCCCCAGGTTTGTGCTGCAGCTTTTCAAGCACATCATCGACATGAAACCATGTCCACACTCTGATTCACAGCAGGGCTGAAGGGATTCTGCTGATATCCATCTACAGAAACAAAGCTGGCTCCTCCAGTAAAGTCCCAGGTTTCTGCCAGGCTGACAGAACACTGAGAAAAGCCCTCAGTTGCTTTTTCAGCCTTTAACTACTCCTGAAACATTAATAGGTCTTCCCTGAAACCCTCCAGCGCACAGAATTCCTGCATGTTTAAGAGCTCAGTCACTCAATCTCCACCGAATTTTATTCATGATAACAAAAATACTGAATTTTCACACTCTGATCAAGCTACCAAACTTAAAATGTCATCTTTCTATGTAGTTTTATCTTAAAAAAGTCGAGTTTGTACCTTCACTGACAAATCCATGGACTGTTACATTCACTGTATGCCTGCTGGAGAGGGCAGCTTCAGAATCACAGAATTCTATTTCCTCCATGGACAACACTGGGAGCTCTTCATTCCAATGAATAAAACCAAATCTTACAAATTGGACACACAGCACCAGAATATTTAGTTCTTGAAAATTTTGCATTGTTTGAGCTGTAGCAAGCTCACACAATTGAAATATTTGACTTTTGGGCTTTCTACTTTATGAGGATTATAATTATTTAGAAGAAAATAACCGAGTAACATCTGAGTAACTCTGAGTCAAGAGCTGGAAAATATGGCAGCAGAAGTACTACAGCTCTAGCATAGAAAATTAAAATTAAGACCAGCATTATCTACACCTTCTAATGTTCATTTCAATTCACTCCTCGTAAATTCCACAGACTCTACCTCACCCCTGCATCAGCCTGCCTTACCGATTTTTGTTTCACTGCTTTTATGCCCTTTCATCACTTTCTCAGCTCTGCTTTCTCCTGGAGAGGCTGGGCCAGAGCAGCTGCAGGGAGGAATGCAGGCACCACTGCCCCTCCACTCGAGCATCTGAGCCAGCCCAGAGCAGAGGGGCACTGCTGCATTCAGACAAGTCAGAACAGAAGCAAGAAAGAACAGCTCTGAATCTACCAGCAGTGGGACCAAGACAGCAACATGAAACAATAGAGAGAACCATAGAGATGTGTGGCTGCTATTTTTATAAACTCTAGTAGGAAGCAAACTTTTCATTCCTATCCCATGACAAAAACATGCAACCAAACTACACTTGGAACTGCAAGAGTTCACTTGAGCTAAGATTTATTTGCTTATAATACACACTCTATTTATATAACACTTGTATCTTCAAAAGAAAAAGCCAGTTTCTTCTGACAAACAGTGCTGAAGTGATCTGTCTAATGCACTGCTCAACAGTCAGCAAGACTGAATGAATGTCAGTGAATAAAGACAAATGTTCTGACAGCATCCGGAGGGAGGCATTACAGAACACGGAATTCAGATTAATCATTGCATTCTATGTAACTTTATTACAATCTTTATATTCTAAAAGCAAAATGATTGCCCTTGCTGTTAAGGGCTATAATGTATCATGATTACAGGACCTACTGAAGAACACACTCTGTGGTACTGAGCAGCCTCAGCCACTTTCACTTCAGCTCTCAGTGTGAGGCTCCAGAGGACAGATGCACATGAGTTATCAACACACACAGCATTCCACTGAAACCACAAATTGCCACAGAGTTCCTCTCATGATATCCAGGTACAATGAGACCACTCACAGAGAAATTTTCAACAAGTTAAGCTAGAATTTGTAGAGATCCGGGTAAACTATAAAACCTTTATTCCTGAAAGCATCATCTCATCCTTACACAACCAACCCATGTAAATCAACTCTTCTAACAGGTAAATACAACTGGAACCTTCCAGAGACCAGATAAAGGTATCTGCAACTATGTACCAGCTCACAGTTTATACTCAAGCAGAATTTCAAGATGCAAAATTTCAAAACCATGCAAAGAACGTTAGAAAATTCAACCAAATTGTTCAGCTCAAGCAAATCCGTTCAGCAAACGTGTCCTAGTGAATTCAAAAGTCACGACAAAGCTTGCAAAACGAGTCCAACAAAGATTTTTCCAATCAGATTTTAAAAATAAGACAGCTACAGCTTATATATTAAAAAAAAATTTCCAGCTGCTGAATAATGGCATTGACTTGCACAGTTTTTCATGAGTGAAAGTTTGTTAGAAAATTTCTCCAAAATATCAATATCACTTGTTGCACAGCACTGTTCTGTTTGCCTCTTGTAAACATAAACCAAGATCCTACTTCTTTTAAGTCATCTGATTCCAAAATTAATCTGTGCTATCACCACGTGGTTTGTATTTCCACAAGGAGAAGAATTCACTGCACTGTCTACATGGTTTGTTTGGCTGCCCACTGATGCATTAAAACAATTATAAAAACTCCACATGAATGGAGAACTTTTTCAGCCACCCTGTAATAACCTCACAATTTCACTAACCAAATCACAAATCTTAATATCTGATCTTCCATAAACAAACACAAGCATTAAAAGAGCAGTTTTTCCAAATTTCAAAAAGCCAGTCTGGATCAAGAGTGTAACTTTGGCAGGATCCAGAAAATTATTTCAAACAGTTTTTGACTACTCCTTTAGAAAGGCAGATGACTTTTTTTGATAGTAACTATGCAGGCACCTGCTCATCCATTTCATTTCTATATATTTTTTAAAAATATGTATCTTGTACATCATCCAGTTATTGTTTTAACAACACCCTCTCCCTCCTCCCACCAAAAGCGAATAATGCCAAGTTCATTATATCCTTCTCTTGCTGTTGAAATGGGCCTTGATTCCATCTGAACATTTTATAACAGTTTTTATATTTCAAGGAAAAAAACGGTTTCCTTCTCCATAATTTCTGCTCTTCCTGCCTGATGAGGCAGCAGCCATAACTCTGCTGTTCTATCTGGCAAAGCCTTGACTTATTTGAAAAGATAATTTTCCAAACTAAAGAATTTATAGCTATTTTAAAGTAAGTATATGAACTCTCTCTTTAGTGGACATCTAGCCTGAACCAGATATGTGAACCTGACACTTTCCATGGTTTCTGTAGCTCTACAGAGTTCAAAATAAGTCACCTTGACATCATCCTGGTGAATATATGAGGGACAGAAAATTTTTGTGGTTTCTCCTCCCTCTGATATTTATGCTCTACCAAATTACAACTGCACACAAGCAAACATAACACATCCCCCAAAAAACCCTTACTAACTGGCAGCTTAATATCACAGAAATTAAACCTCTCGCCGCAGTCAAAACACAAACATGTGAATCTGCACAATAAGGAACACAAAATAGAAACACACCACAGAAAAATAAATCAGATTATACTTACAGCCTAGTTAACTTCTGTGTGTTCTGAAAAAGCAGCTCGGGAAGAACTTGCAATTTATTCTTGTTCAGACGCCTGAACAGAATTAAAAAAAAGAACAGATTAGGTTTTCTTACAATTGAAGTTTATTTTGATTATGCATAAACCCATGAAGCCCCCATTGTACTAAACCTGATGCTATGAACTTGCCTTGTGCATTTTATTCATGCAGGAGCCAAGCTGTGTCATTTGTAGAGCACCTGCCCACATCCACGAGGTGGGGAGTCAAGGGACAGGCACCACGAGGTTTTCATATGGATGAATACACAAACGTAACTTTTAAATTTTCCTCTGGATGTCTACTGAGAATCATACACTCAGCTCACTCTGCTTCAGGAGCAGCTACTGGCTGGAATCTGGATTTTCACTCTCCAAAAAATGCAGGCACAGTAAATTCAGTAACTTGACCAACCAAGATTATTCCCAAATTAACTATTATTTCTGTAGTATACATAATTTTTTTTTTGAAAGAATTTTCTTGAAACTTCACTTGGAAAACCTGAGCACTGTTGTAGAAAATATGAACATATGGGTAACCAGATGACTACATGGTGATTTGAAATAGAATATTAATCCTGAAGATCCTTCCAGGAACATTTTAGAGAACAGATTAGTGTTTATACATTAGTCCCTTTTACTCTCTCACTCTATGAGTTTTACTCTGGTGACAACTTGCCAGTTTTTAGAAAACAACCATTCTAAGCTATTCCAGCCCTGTAACTATAAAAAGCATGAGGCTCCTCTCCATAAAACATGTGACAGCCCTGCAAAATCTAAAAGCAGCTCTGCTTGTAAGACACAATTCTTGTTCTTAATTCTTTTTCAATGAAAAGTCACCTGCTCTCACAGTGCTAATGAATGCTGTTTGCATAAGGAGCTGACCTGAGCTAATTTCAAACAACCCAACTGTGTAAAGGGGAAGCTGAGCTGTTCTCAAAGTTCATACGTGAGCCTGACTTTGTGCCCCTTTGTTCCCAACCCATCCTCCAGGTTATCTTTGAGACCAGATCTATTTCTGCTGAAGTTTTGATCTCCAAAGACACCTGGACCTTTTACAGACCCACTGCCACTTAGCACCCCATATCTGCTCCCCAGTTTTCTTGCACACTGAGTAATTTCACTCAGAATTCAAGAATTTTTGGAATTGAAAGGCCTTCCTGAGATCAAACTAACATTGTGGAGTTTCATGTGGCAGAGTTTTCACATGGCCACCATATGAACATGTCTTGTGAGATAAAGGGGTGGTGGGGGAGAGGGGAATTTTAACCTCTCTTTCTGACACCTAGAACAGATCAAAGGCTGCCCCTGCAAGCTCACAGAGTGCTGTGCATTACACACAGCACAAGAGAACCAATGTTTTTATCTGCTGAAGCTATTTCCTGAAGCTTTTACCAACTACTCCATGACATTTCTGAGATAAATGAACAAAACAGCAAATGAAACTTTAAAGAATATGAGTGATGCTACTTTTGCTTGTGAGACAATACATGGGAAGATTTGAAACTGGATTCCCTTACACCCACGTGACATTTCACAATTTCATACCTAAGTAAACAATCTTATTTAATTCAAGGTTGATGGTGATGTGCTACTTAGCCCTCATCAGAGTCATTACTTCAGTTAATCATGTTTACTTTTTAGAATAACAGGATGAAATATAACCAAAAAAATGACTTATTATTCAGGGCTTAGCACTCCTCATCCATCCTCCTTCACCAAGGCCACCAGTGCTCATTGAGAAACACTGAACAAAATCAACTTATTTATCATCCAAAATGCAAGAGTGCCAGTGAAGTGCATCTATTACAGACAGTGTCAAATGTTTATTCCTGCATCTGATTATCATTTCAGATCTCACAATGTACACATAATTACACACTGTCAACCCAAAGTCATCTGACTCATCTCAAAGCAACATCCCAGCAATATGTTTTAAGGATATCCTTTTCTCTGTTTGCAAGGATTTCACAAATGCTGGGCTTATGCTTATTGTTTTAAGCCAAAGAAACTAATCAAAATCAGATGTAATTTCCAGAACAAGAGGTTTCACACCAACAAGCAGACAAGAAAATGTATGTAGTAACAAGAAATTGTATCTCCAGGTTAGCAAGTTTCAGCCTCAGAAGTCAAACATTCACAACTTGCAGCGACACAAACAACCTTAACCTTGAGGTTTTTTCTCTAATTTACTATCAAATTAATCCAGAAGATTGAACATTTTAAATTATTTCCTATTATTTGTATGGGCCAACACTCTCCTACCTGTGACAGCAAAAGCACCAAGCTCTCAGCTGCCCTTTTTAACTCTCTGAAGCATTTTAACATCCCAGCCTGAAGCTCCCTCCATTTCAATTTTCTTTCAAACATTTTATGAAGCAACATCCACACAAGGCCCCTTGCAAAGCTCACACTGTGACCTGCTCTTCACCAGCACCAAACATTTTGTACAGGTCTAAATGTACTTAATATTTTAAATATGGTATTTTTTTAATGAAATTCTTTTAACACTGCAGCAGAAAGCAAACTGAATTGGTGTATCAAGGCCAAGAAGGAAATTCTGCCTTTGCTTTAATTTATGTAAACTTTATTCTCCAACTCCCCCAGCACTACTGGTGCTCCTGCACAGATTCCATCCTCCAGAAGCTTCAGGTGAGCTTTGTTTCTGCCACAAGCCAGAGCTCTCTAACCCCAGGTTTTTTGTTACTAATTGATAATCAAGGAAATTAATGCAGCACCAAACACTTGAAGACAAGTGTCTGTCCATGTCTTGTTTCAAGCTATGGGACTCTCCAAACCTTCCACCACTTCCTAAGATTTATTTCAAGTTTAAACTTCAGCCAAAAGTAATTTTTTTCATAGTTGGATTCTCAGGGGAACTAAGGGAATGAACAGGGGGTTGTTCCTGTCGAACATCAGCTACTGTATCATAACTTCTACTGCAATACTTACTGAAATGTAAGACTAGATCACCTCATAGAAACTCAGACATACCTGATGTAGGGTACATTTAACATGATCATATTTATTATGTGTCAGAAAGCCACCAATAGCCTTGGAAGAAAATCCAAATTACAACCCTTATTTCCCTTCCTGGGCTTGAGAGAAAGGACATTAACAAAGTTCTTGATACAGAAGTATCAAAGTACCAGACAGGATGTTTTTAAATTCCAAAAAAAGAGACAGAGAAGTGTTTAAAGATTATTTAATGAAAAGACCAAATGTTCTGAATGGTCATTTATAAGCACTGTTTCCTCCAGTTTGACAAAGAGGAGCCAAACACGGATGAAATGCAGTGGAAGAGTTCCTAACACATCATTTGACAAGAACTGAAGTTTATCCTCACCCATCAGCATCAGTTCTAGGACAGAGGGAAATTTCCAGTGCAAGGGAACATTAGGAAAGCCAGCCCAGGGATGGAGCTGTGCCTCAGCAGAGGTGCAAAGCACATTGAGGATCTGCTGGGCTGCAGCCCCTTCCCACACCAAATGATCCTAAGGGAGCAACAGAAATGCCCCTTGCTTGCCTTGCCCTATTACCAACCCATTATTGCATAAATCTTAACCCTGTCAGCTGTTCAACTTTAATTACAGCAGTACTTTTGATTTTATAACAAATCTCTTGGAAATGGTTAAGCCATACAACAGTGAAATAAAAATAGTCTGCAACAAGTTCATTAACAAAACGAGACAGAATCTTGTAAAATTATTCTGTGGACATTGTTACTGGGACTGTACTTTATCAAGAAATATAGATATTCTTGATTTTAAATTAGTGACTTAAAATAGAAATCTAGAAATAGAAACAGCAGGATATACCTGGAAAACGAATTTAAATCCAAGACAGTTTTGCAGCTGTAACTGGCTAGATCATGGAGGAATGACAGGTCAGCTTTGTGAATCTCAACAGTAGACTACAGTTCAAAAAAAAAATCATTATCAAATCTCTGGGACTGTTCAGACTGGGAATGCCACCTGGGAAGCAGCACAAAAAGAAACCCTCAGAACTGGGAACCCTCAGTCTGGGAACACAGCAGCCCTGCAGCCAGGTACACCCCGGGGCAGGGAGGAATCTGGGGCACAGAGCCAGGCAAGATCTGCTCCACATTATTTGACCTGGGACTGCTGGATGGGAATGCAGCTGCTCAGTCTCCAATGTATTCCAAACTGGATGCTTTACAGCTAATAAGACCTGCAAAGTATTCCGGGAATCCGGAGCACTGGGCAGAATGATGCATAATCATCTAATGCCACGCCACAGATTAGCTCCAGTGCTGGATCAGAAGCAGCTCTGGATGTGCACAGCATGGAGCCCAGACTAATAAAGCCTCCTGGAAGCTGAAGAACTGTGTAGAGAGGCTCTCCAGGAGTCATATCAGCTCTGGCAATACCTGCATTGAGTCAAATTTATTAACTCTGATTAGACACATGCTGGCTGTGCAGTCAGCAATCTGCACACACTGCAGCTCCCTCCATCTTCCAGACTCCTTTAACCACTGCTATGCACAGGAAACAGAACTTGGCATGTTCTGCTCTGGGAGTCTGCTCCTCTGGTGCCCAGGAGGGACCCAAAGAGCTGACAAAGTGCACACAAAGTCCTCGATGTGCAAGCCAAGGGGCTCCAGGGCTCCATCCATCACCTCCAGGGCACGCACAGAGCCCACCTCAGCAGGGCACTGCTCTCCCACGAGGCTCACATTCACCCTGCTTCTGCTGGAAGATTAAAGGGAGCTACAAACAAGCTAAAGGCCCATACTTCTGCAGGAATTCAGTGCAAAAGTCAAATATTGCTACTTTTGAAATTATTATATATCACTGGCATATTTTTAATAATGGCTGCTTACTAATTATTAATACTGGATGTTGACTTCTATTCTCATATAAAATTAGTACATAAATGTCTGTACTTCACAGCTTTATCATGTTACAAACTTCATTTTCTTTCTTTATAACTCAAATGGCCTAAAATGCAGACTTAGAGAATTTGTGACCTTTCTAAGCCCATCCATACAATGCTGCCCTCTGGTTTATGATGTTTTCTTTAGAGCAGCCCCACACAGCATCAAACACACTGCTCCAACACAGGACAAACACTTCCTCTCACCTCCCAAAAGTATTTTGCTCACACATATATATAAACAAGTGCCAGTTTCTCCCCTCTTCAGCTCCCTCAGCCTGCTGCCCAACTGGGGGTTCTGTGTCCTGAAGGCAAAGGGATAGAGGGAAACAACCTCTGTGTCAATCACAGAATATCAAGGGCCCTTAAAAAAACAATGGAGAAGTTATTAACTGTGAAATTCCTGCCTTCCTGGCTCCAAGCAGGCTAATCATATTCCTTCCTCTGTCTGAAGCTGGGATAGCAGAGAAACTTAACTATTAAGATTCCCCTGATTATTAAAACATGGAGTGAAAAACAACAATTGAAGCCTGGAAAGAAACAATGCTACAGGACTAGAGAAGGTTTGAGATGTTTATCAAGATCATTCGCTGAAACAAATGGAGCAAAAGATCTACACTTTAAAAAGGTTATTTTAAAATTCATCATAATTTTGATTTATTCCTTTTCTCCAGGATAACTTCTGGGTGAGTAAAAAACCCTCAATATTGGTAGGAAAAATTTCAATTTATTCTTAAGGCAGAGGTCATCTTTTCCTGGAGGAGAAACCTCCTGATTGCAGCTGCATCCCTCATGTTCACACCATTGGAAGGGTCACATCCAGTTCTGGTTCTGTTGTCTCATGGAGCTCCACTCATAATAAGAGCAAAGAGGAACTAAATTTAATCTCTGTGGAAGGCATGATCAGCATGGATGGCAAAGAACAAAATGCATATGGAAGCAGAACTAGAACACTGCTCAACTGGCAGCTATTTTAATCTTTTTTCAGAAGGAATCTAAACCAGATTCTTTGCTACTGCAAATTGAAGGAGAAGACATTCCAGCAATCCTGCAGTGTTAAAGCCATCACATGCAGAACACCCCTTCCTTCTCAGGGCTAATATCACCAGGGCAAGGCTTCACAAGGTTCAGAAATCAAATAAACAGGTAAATAGAATAATTAAAACATCAGACTTCTTCAGTTCTTATACAATTAATTTGGATAATTTGAAAAAGCTTCAGTGCAGTCACAGTCCTTGATTTCTCATTCATTTTTATAGAAGGTGTACAAGGAGAGGGTCTGAGAAACAACACTAACAGATCACACCAAATGTAATTGTAGCCAGTATTTTGAGACAGCATTTTCAGCTTCATGCTTTGTTCTCACAGCTGCAGGACAACTTTACTCTGAGTAAGAAACAAGTCAGAGAAAACCCAAACCCCCTTTTCTGTAAAGTTTCAGTGAGCTGATGCCCACTCACTGCACAAGAAATTTCCTCCTTCAGTCCCTTCAGAGACACATGCCTTCTTCCCATGGACTATGGAATCAGTAAGAAAGCCCAATGTAAAAAGCAATGCAAGTATTATTTATTCAAACTTGGCAAACTGTGCAGTTTTCCAATGCAATTTGATTTCTCATTATGCCACTAACTCAGTTTGAAAATTTTGAACACCATAACATCTTCAAAATGGCAAATATTCAAGGCCTGAGCAGAAATCACCAAATTTACATGGCTATGGAGGAAAAATGCAAAGGACTTGGCTCTGCTAGATAATCTCACACCAAAAATCCCTTCTGCACATCTTTGTTTTTCATTTAAAATGTCTTGCAGTATTCCACTAACTAATATTACTCAACACAATCCACCCAGAAGTTTAAGCTGATACACAGGCTCTGACTTAAACCTGATGGTTGCATTATTATTGTCTCCAAATAGAGCAATTATCCAGTTTTAGCCCCACAAATGTGTGTGATACCCATCAGCCTCCAAATCCTGTCTGCCTTTCTACTGAGCATTGCCAGCTTTGACCAAAACCAAAGCACTTCATATTTTTCATGAAATAAATAGCACTCAGCTCCTTTCCACACAAGTGCAACAACTTTCAAGTTTAACATCCATATTCACATCACTGCCTATTACACAATTCATCCTCCACCAGCAAAATCAAAACTACAGAGCTTTCATATTTTTTTAAATGGGTAGCTTTAAAGGAGCAGTTCTGCTACTTCAGCCTTTAATATCCAGAAATTATCCAAGTAACTTTGGGTTCACTCTCCAGCCTGGCCATTTATTTTATTTCACACTCAAAACATCTGGGTCTCTCTCTTGGCAATAAGCAAGGTCCCTTTTTCTCTTTTGTTGTCAAGAGCTCAATGGCATGGTCCTTGGAGATGTGGCTCAGGGAACACCATGCAGCTGAAGGAGTTCCTACAAGTTACTTTAAGCAAGAAGTGGTTACATCAGAAGCTTGGGCAGAACCAATAAGCAATAAAAATGACTTAATGCATAAAAGACTCAAAGAGAAGAGTTACTGAACTCCAAGGAGTAACTAAGTTTTTCTTTGGAAGCACTGGCTTGGGAAGCAGGAACAGGAGCACAGCCAATTGCCTGCAATGGTTTCACCAGAAAATCCTATTAGAGTCAAGAAATACATTGTGATCATTAATGTAACTTCTCCTTTGCTCCGTATCACTTCCTCTTCCTAAGGAAAAACAGCCAAGATGCAGCACCCAGTAAAAAAAGCCAACCTTATCCATTACTTTCTGTCATCACCTCTTTATATTACTGCCCTAGGAAATAAAGCCAGACGATCTATAATGGAATTTCAATAAGGGCACAAGGAGGAAGCCCAGGACAACAATATTACAGGATTATGGTGTGGGATAAATTAACTTCTTTATCCATGTGATGTGTTATTTCAGAAGCTTTTACAGAAAACTGGGAGAGATAGCACTGCAGGTTGCTAAGGGACCATTTTTTGAAGGAAAACTGTTTATAATAGTTATAACTTTGAGATCCCTTATTACAAACTTAGCAGGCTGGGTGGTCCTGGTTCACATTTTCAAAGCTGCCACAAGTAATAACCTTTATTACCAGCTTCTCATTAGACTGAGAAAGATTATCTCCTCTCTCTCAGAAGTGCAGAGTACATGTCTGTGCATTTCAGCAGCACAGGAACTGTGCCCCCATAACACTTCATATCCTTCATTATTAGAATCCAGCTTTTCTTTTTTCCCTAAGTATCTCCTCATATGAAAAAAATTGACATTAGAATGGAGAACAGAACTACACAGATGGTCTCTGGCTAGGAACAAACTAGTAACAAGGAAAGCAGGAGGAACAAACCTCAATTTTTCCCAAAGCCAACATGAAAAAAATCCAAATGTCCTAATTACATTCCTGTGATCACCAAAAACTGCAATCAATACATTAAACAGACCCAGAAATGGACAGAAACCTTAGTACCAACATAAGTGAAGATGAAAATAGTGTCAGAGTGTTTATTAATCTCAACAGCAATGGCAAGAAAATCCTTTAAATCCAGAAGAAGCAAGCAGAGGTGCCCAGTCTCAACACAGCACCAAGTTACAGAACTGCTGAGTTACATTCATGCAGTACAGTAGCTTATATCTGTCTGCAGAAGACTTTAATGTACAATAATTAACAATTTCTTTTAAGTATCATTCAAAGAAGCCAAAACAGCCTGATCCATAAGCCCTCAAGCAGAGATGGTTTCTGCTGAAGCTGCTTCTCAGTTTCTGAAAAGCTTTTAGAAAGTTCTCCTATTTCAAATCTGAAAAAATTAGGAACTCACACTTTGTAACTTCAAAATCCTCATACAGAATGATAAAAACAGGGTTACTTTTACATTACTCCATTGACTATTGTAGAAAGAACAGGAACATAATCCAAGGAACATAATCTACTGGAGTACCCCTAAATACCCATAACTTTTAATATTTCATCAATTTTTGGAAAGACAGTACCATAGACATGACTAAAACTTTTTTTTACACCAGTGTGTAATCTCTCCAGATCAGGGCTGAAAGCCTATGAAGAAAGGAAAAATTAAATTTTAGCATTCAAATCTCCAAGCCATGTTTGACAAGCCTTAAAAGTTTATATTATTTCCAGAAGTCAGAAATTGCTGTGAACTATTAGCAGGAAAACTTCTAAGTACAATTATTATTGTCATTTTTAGCAGAAGAAACAGAACCCTGTTCCTGTTTGAATAAGGCAACACCAGCCCTGCTCCCCACAGCATCCATATATAGTAAGGAATGCTCGGGGCACTGTGGTGCTCCTTCTCCCAGGGATCTGTGCCAAGCAGAACCAGGAAAAAAGGAAGACTTGCAGGGTCATCTCCTGCTGAAATCAAATTGGATGCTTAAAAAAGGGTCCATCCTCCCAAGCCAGTGGAATGACTATTAGGAAATGATAAAGTGGCACAAAGAGCGCACTTGAGTCCAATCTGACAACCAAAAAGCAGTAAGGCTTATTCAAACAGATCAAATAAAAACAGCTCTCAGCTGCTCTGTCAGCAGTGGGATTTACCTATCACAACTCAGATAAGGACATCACCTCCTGAGGAAGCCACCAGGGTCACCAGCCACAAAATCCACCTTGTCTGAAAGCTGAGAGCGCCCAATTTCTGTGATCGTTCTGCTGATCTACTTCCACTTTCCCAGAAGGTTTTCAAATGCAGGGGTCAGCTGTTCTGAAGTGTTTCCAGCAGTTCCCATTTCTCTCCTGTATTCCTGATATACTACAGGACATCTATTCCACTCAGAGTTACCAAATACAACCACGAAAATGTACATGGAACATCTGTAACAGCTGCATGAACCCTAAAATCCTCTCTTTTTTGGGGGATCCTCGTACTAGAACACCTTGACACAAGCAGAAAGATCCAGAGGAGAGATTTACCTCCAAGGAACTGAGAATATGACATTAACACAAAGTTAACCATCAGCCAGTATGGATTGGTTTATTCTGTTCCATGTGGAAGGAAGGTGCAGTTCAACAGGCACAGCTAAAATGGAGTTGTGCCACAACTTTGGAAAAGCAAAGTCAAGACTGTACTGATCTGATCCATGCCAGGGAGACTGCAAGACCTCCATATTCACATATTCTCCAAGAACAAAAGGAGGTTAAGTGCTTTGAATTCATCATTGTTTCACTCAGGAGCAGGATTATTTAAGCACTGCTGTGCTCAACAGCATGAAATTCAGCCAACACTTAGGGTATTTCTGGGACAGCAAGCAGCATAATCCTTCTAATATGAAGAAGCTCAAAGAAGCAAAACCCTTTTGATGAAATTATTTAAGCTAAATAAAGTTCACCCAAATAATTCCAGACCACTGATGCAGCAGTTCTTACCCAACAGTAACACAGACACTTAAGCATTTCCTACAGATCTGGAAAAAAATGACTGCTAAATCCTTAAGTGTTTTGCTTAAGCAAACATCCTCATAAATCTTCAGCAAGTACAAAAAAAACCTGCTAAAATCAAACAAACAAGCCACAGAAAAGAATGTTTAAAAGCTCTGATGTAATGTCCAGTGCTGATCAGCCATTCCAAGTGAATTATGGCTACACTGTCCTTATTCCACTTGCTCTGTAACCGCTGCTTTCGGAAGCTCGAGAATCCTGTGGTTACAGAACCTCTTGTCTGCATAAACGAGACCCAAATTTGTTTTTCCATGAGTTCTTGTGGGTCAGTGACCTATTACAAAAACGTTTTTGATGAAATCAGGTTCGTTTATTTTCATGTTGTTAAAATAAACCTCGTTGTTTTGTGGCCCTGGTCAGAGGTACTAATGCAAACCAAACCCTCTCACTGAAGCATTGCATCCTGCTCCTCGCCACTGCCCTCAGCCTCCCCTGCTCTTTTCCTGTGTTTGGACTCCTCCTGTGCTGCCCTATTGACAGAGCTGCTAATGGCTTCCCTTGGAAAAGAGGGGCCAACTTTTAATTTTTTTTACTTTTTTTATTTTTTTTTTTTATAATGTTTGTAAAAAAAATAAAAGTTTTGCTCTTGGACCAGCCATAACCAAGAGCTTGGCTGTCCAGCAGTGGCTGAGTAATGTATAACTATATAATTATGTGCTGCAGACAGAGCAAACCATGAGATTTGATGGTATTAGAGCCCTCTAGGAGTCCACAGGACATTAACACAGTGATTAGGAACCACTTTTCCAACAGCACTACCCTATTAGAGAATAGCACCTCTACACATCTTCAAGGAAGAAATGCTTTCTTAAAACTATTTCTTTCACTGAATAGCCCCCAAAGGGTAAAGAAGTGACAGCTACTGTATCATTTTAAAATTTATTTCAACCAGAGTCCCATTAAAATGAACACAGATGAAGGGTTCTTGGACAAAACTCATGGACAAGGAGGAGTGGGGGGGATTCATCTTTGAACGAATTTATAATTGATACAGGCTTAATTAATTTTATTTTGGTGGTGGTGGCTTTTTGGTTTGTTTTTTGGTTGGTTGGTTTTGGGGTTTTTTATGTTTGGGGTTTTTTTGCTAAATAAAGATGGTCCAAAGCAGCAGGCAGTGCAGGGGACTCACAAAGCATCAGCTGGTCGAGGTTCTCTGGCTCATTTTTCACCTGTTTATTCCATTTCAGCACCAGATTTCATGGACAAGCCCTACCCCTTGCAAGGTACTCATCAACAGTAGAAGGATGAAGTTTTTACAGAACGTTTGTGCCCCTCACATCAGTTCCAATGAAGTGTTTGGGGTGCAGGAACACACATTATCACACCCACAGCTGACACAGGCAGAGCAAGTTTTGCCAGGCTGATTTCCTCAATTCATCTGCACCTACTTCTTCAGCCCTGAAACTCCAAGTGCAGCAAATGCAGATTTTTTTTGGCAAATTGACAGCTTGTCTTAATTCCAACAGGGTCATAGGAAAAGGAAGAGGAAATTTTTAGGTTTTTCTAAATGGATTGCAAGAAATACAAAATATTCTCAAGCACATAATTTCTGCTTACACCACACCAGCTCACCGTGCAGAAAAGACACATATTTCAATGCTTGCAGTAATGCTTGATTAATTTCAATAAAAACTAAAGTTATGAGCTTTAAATTAAGGAAAAAAACCCCAATATCAAGATCCAAGCCACAGATGCCTCTCATTTGAGGTAACACCCTGATCAGAGCACATGACACAGCCTAGCACTGCTCTTTTTCAAGTACCCAACACCCACAGAATGACAAAGTCTGCCTCCAAAAAAAGCCCCAGACATATTTTTTTTTCATGTTTCATCTTTTCCTTACACTTCTCTAAGTCATGTTCCCAGTGATGCTCCTAAAACCCAGCTGACCTTTCCACGATGTGGTTGGAACTAGTGAAAGAATTGAGCCACAGACACTGAACAGGACAGTGACTTTCTGTACAAGCAAAACACAGACTGGGGAAGTCTGAAAATGACCCAGGTTCTGCTTCCAGAAGCCATTTCAAGCTTTTTCTCTTTGTTTGACCATGTTCTTATTCTGCTAGTGATCTATACTTACACTTGAACCACTGTGTCTCCCAAAAAATAAACAAGTTCTACCTGCAAGCCCCTATTGGCAGGAGAAGGTAAACATTAATTAATCTTGAGATACTGAGGCATGGACATTACAGAAGTGTGAATACAGACTACTTGGTTATTATGGTGCACATTTATATTACACAATATTCAGTTTTAACCATGAACAGAATTCATATTATTAGAATTTAAGTAAAAAAAAAAATAAATCCATTTTTATTTGGCTTTTCTAAAAAAAATTCTAAAAAAATAATAAAAAGTTAAATAATAAAAATTTAATTAATAAAAATAATTTAATAAAAAAATTGTCTAAATTTTCTAAAAAATAATATGAGTTCTCTAGTTTCAAGTTTCAAGCCCTGTGGTAGATCTTATGAAGAAAATTCAATGAGTTACTGGAATAATTCCTGTCAAAATTGGTAGCTGCAGATATGAAATCAAGCAAATTCAAAGGGAAATTCATGTATTTTGGACTATAAAGATGTTAAGAAAGTCTTAAAGCTTTAAGTATACTTCATTTTGGGACGTGCATTTACTGCTCATAGTACATATGGAAAACAATTTATCATTCCTGGTCACTACCACTCTACTACAGCCAAAATAAAGGATTTTTTTCTGAAAATTAATAAAATACAGAATACCTTATTCAAGATATGAAGTGGGTATCTGCATGAACTAGGCCTTACTCAAGTATTTTCTCCCATCCTTAACTGTAGTGAGAAACTTGACTCTATATGGAAATGTATGGAATATGCAATATTCCCTTGCAGGAAAAATGACTTTTTGTACTAATAGCTGTAAATCCCCCTCCTCTCCCAGTTTTATATTGGCTGTGGCTCTGAAGTGTGGGAACAGCAATGAGAGAGCTCCTTTAAATAAAAAAAGAACAATAATCATTCCTGACCATATCTGATACATCGCTTACACAAAGGACTGACATTTCTCTAAATTACTGGCACTTAAATAGTGTAAGAAAAATACATCTCAGTGAAATCTTCCAGAGCAGATATTGACACATAAGTGAAGCATGTGAGCCATATCCTGGGAACATTTATTTTGGCTGTTTGAGCCAAGAGCAGCACATAATGCTGAATCAAAAGCAATACACAATTAACCAGCTTCCTTCTTCCTTCCAAGAATTAACAAAGGTGAGCCAAGGTGAGACTGGACACAATGTGGTACCTGCATTCCTCCCCAAGGGTTGGCTGAAGTGCATCACTCACATTCAATCTGTCAATATCAAATTTTACTATTTCATCCTTTTATTTGTAGACACACACACTCCCCCATATAGATCCACAGGAGCTACTCTGGCCTCTTTATTGGTTTTGTCCTGTGTGATTCTAAAGGTAAAATATCGACCACACAGCTCAGCAATCCACCATTTGCATCCTGCATAGCAACATCCATCATATCTCATGAATAAAATTTGTATTAATTATTTTATCTTCTTGCAATAATTCACATTCCTCAGGGAAGTCACTGATTTTGCCTGGGTTTTGTTAAGCAAGTCTTATAAGAAAAAGGAATTCCTTACTGGTGACCTGACAGGTCTCCTCTAAAGTCAGATATCCAGCATGGGGTAGGGGCGATGGGCAGCTGGAAATCCATGAAATACCTCTGCTCCAGAGGGGGTAAAACAGCAGGGCTTGCCAAAGCACCTCAGCCCTCTCCATGCAAAGGACAGCACATCCCTGACACTTAAAAGCTGTTCAGCTAGTTCAGCAGGGGCAGAATTGGATTTGGAAAAGAGAGGAAGCTCAGTTTCTTGCAAAAGGTGAAAACAGGCAAATCTCCATTTCTGGGACTGACTGGCAGCCCAGCCAGCTCCACATCCCAGTTCCAGCAGTGCTGATTTGCAGCTGCACACAGGGCAAGGATGGACCATCCTCCCCTACACCTCTGCCAGCTTTCCACCTTTTCCACGTGGGTTTCTCAGCTGGATGGGGGTTGCTGCAGCAGGATCAAACTGTGCAGCTCTGAGGAAGGAATTGTGACCATGGAAAGTTGCTACACGAGGCTGCTGCTGCTACTCTATTGCTGTCAGGGTCAGAAAACAGCAGATGATGACATGGCCCATCCTTAAGCAGTAAAAAACTGCATTGCAGCCCCTAGAAACTGCAGACCCACACTCCAACACAGCTCTTGAACAAAGTAGTCAGACTCTACCCATGCAAGTTAAAATAATTAGTCACTCCAAATAAATTCATGAATATGCCATGTGTTTTTCAGAGACGTTGTGTGAAAGGGAAGCCCTGAACAAAACCCAGACTTGAGAGTAAAATCAAATGCAAGGCACTCACATAATACTACAAAAATTCTACAGCACCAAGTGCTCCACTCTCCATGACTGGAGAATGTCCCATCAGCATCCAGGAATAAAACCAATAACACCCTGTCAGATACTCCCACCCAAAACATGTTGGACTTCTCACAACGTAAACAGTCACACACACTCTCATTTGAAAATCAATGCTAAATTTGCTTGAAAATGCAAGGTAAGAGAGACTGCTTTGTCAGATATTGGTTACAGGACTCTTTTACTCTTTTTTTCTATGACTGGAATAATTTCTCAGAGGATGTGGGGAAAGTTATGAACAATATTAATTAAATATGAACTAGTATCAATAAATATTACTTTAATTTGCAGGCATCAAGGAGCTTCCTATTGCTTAGCTCACAGCTGCAGGCAGCACAAAAGGTAAGCACTAATCCATCCTTCTAACCAGGGGATCAAAACACATCTCCAAGTGTCACAAACTGAATTTCAGTTTTGTTTATCCTTTCCCAGCTCCCACAAAGAACAATTCAGTTTACAAGTGGTCTCTGACAGAAACCGTTCTCTCCCATTTACAAAAGCTGGCACCGCTGACCCCTGGACTGTGACCTGGGATTAGACACCACAGGACTGGTTTTCCCTCCAAGGGCAGCTGCTGCAGCACCAATTCTGCCCAGCAGGAAAGAGCAGCTGGCTTTTGACACATCCCACACACCCAGTTCCTCAGGAGCCAGGGGGATGCTGCTGTCCTTGGGTGAAAGCAGAGAAATCCATCAGGCCAATGTGCAAAGAGACACCTCCAGCAGCAAACCTGGCAGCAAACCAAGCCACCTGTGGCAGCAGCAAGAGGGAAAGACACAATTGGTAAAAGTGATTAAATACCCAGTCACAGATCTAAATCCATTTTAGGGTGTCTTTGTTATCCTGCACTTCCAGATAAGCATTTTATGAGCACGGCTTTGTGTCACCCACCATGTCACAGGAAAACAGGGACTGAAAACAAGAAGGCTTTTTTTTCCTGAAAGGTTAAATTCAAGCTGTGTGACACCTTCACAGATCCCTGTGGCCTCTGAAATGTGGAGTGCACACAGCTCCAGCAGAACATGCAAACTGCACATGCTGCAAACCCTGTGTAAACACGATGGACTGGTCCATGCTGCCAGGGATCAGCTCTTGTTCACAGCAGCAAAGAACTGCCCAGGGCTTTTATTGCTCTCCCAGCGACTCTGAAGCACCTACCAATCTCCCCACTCAGCATGGTAATTGTGGAAGATGCTTTTTGTACTGCATGATTTATTTAAAGCCTGTTCGATCTCAATTTAAGAAGTCCAGATTGTGAAGCACCACATAACAATTTATTCTTTTCCTTAGCATCTTTGGTCACTAATAGCAATTTTACAGTACACTGTGCCAAATAAATACACTTTAATACCTCAATCAAGCATTTGGGAAGCTGCTTACGAAGAACTCAATGCACAGCAGCATCACTGCAGTTAAAAATCAAACATAATTTTCATTTTGACCTCTGTATTCACACACACCTAAGCAAAACCATACCAGGGTTAAAATTTGGATCCTAGCTTTTTGCTATTTTCTTAAAGCTAATTATTTTTCCCAACTTTGAGAAGATTTGATTTGGCCATGCTTATACATTTTTCCCCCCTTCCCCTAAACAACAAAAACAAAGTTTTAGTGTTTTCAGATGTTGAGATCTTTTATGCTTGCTAAAGACACTAATTTGAGTAGAAAGAAGCAGCCATCAGCCAAAGTCCATTCTTTTGAAGATTATAGAGCTACGTGACAATTTCTGGCAGTTGGCCGTGGAAAAGTCAGGATCTGTTGGTGTCTTATATCCTGCCTCATTTTTCACATCCATGTGTGACATACATCTGGCTCTGGGAGAAATGTCAGTTCATCTTTCAGGCCCACCAATTCTCCTCTTGATCCTCTTGGCGCGTGAAATTTCATAATCATTTCTCTTAAAATCCTAAACGGTGTTAATAGCACAGCATAAAAGTGAAATGCCAAAATCCAAAGCAGGGGTCAGCTACCTCACCACTAATCTTTATGTTCTGGAATAAAGCTGTACAACCTTGCTGCAATAAAAGCACTGGAAACATTTTGGCTTTTCCACCGTGTACCACTGGTCTTCCTCAGGATTCTGGAGCTCAGGATTCAGCAGAACTTACACTGAATTCTGCTATGAGACAATGGGTTAGAGTCCTGCATTTTCCAGATGCTGAGTACAAATGCCAAAAAAGAGAAGTGGCTTCTACCTTCCACTTCCACAATGTGGAACCATTTCTCAGCTTTGTGCTGTCACTTTAAGACACTTTGCATGGTGTTCTTTCTTCAGCTGATATGGCCAAATTTTACTGAGCCCATACTCAGTTCTGACAATATCCTCCTTTATTTGCATTTTAAGCATTAATGTCCCACCAGGAAAAAAAAAAATCAGAGTAAATCCAAATAACCGAAGGGCCACCCCCACCATGGCATATTGGCAGCAGTGGGTATCAGCCCTAAAAACATTTTATTTAAAGTTTACAGTTACATTTATTTAATGTTTTACAGGACATGTCAAACAAAATTTGGCTAATTTTCTCAGATAATAACAATGGAATTGCTTCAATGCCCATACAAGTGAAAATAAAATGAGCTCAAATATTCACCTGAGCTTAAGCCCTTTGAATGCTTACCAAGAGCAGAGGAGTGGAACATACTTTCATTGGTACTTTGAATGAAAACTTTTATAAGTGGTATTTTGCCAGGAATAGAAATTATTCCTGTTCTTTAAAGTTTGACCCAGTGCAGCTGCTTTGTTTAAAAATAAGTTAATGATTACTTTTGCATCCATTTCAATAGATCAAAAAAGAACATTATTCCAAAAATCGAAGCAATGCAAGTGATTTTTGTTATTTGAAAGAAATTAAATGGAAAAAAGCCAGGTTTTTTTTTTTAATGCAACCAACATACTTTCTTCATTAACATTTTGCAATGTTTGACAATACTTAATAAAATAGCTTTAATATTACCTAAAATGTTGCAATTTAGCTTTTGTAAGTTACGCCAAACTTTCCACAGTCCATTCTCCAAAGCCTACTGACTCATAGCAAAAAAGTCAGATTTATAGTTTTGTCCTAAAAATGATTTAAGCTAAAATACCAAAAACTTGCAAGTTTCCAGACCTTCCTTTCATATTACATTAATTTAGGAAATATTTTAATGACAGGCAATCCTGAAAGAGAAGCAGAGATGCAGTATGGTTAACAGGCCAAGTTAAGAGTTTGTACAGGGAAGAAAAAGAAAAGTTGAGACTTTCAAACATCAGAGAGTTAAAAAGACACTATTAAAGGTATCATATTTCCTGCCTTCTGCTTTCACAATATATATTGTTTTCAGTTGCTGGCAGAGCAGGCTCTGCAGAAACAGCACACAGATGACACTTGAGTCTTGATTCTGGCTACCAATATCCAGCCCTTCTCCTGGAAGTTTTTCAAAACTCTTTCAAAATTTAACTACATGAACCTTTATCTAAGCATAGATCTGAAATAACTACAGGAACCTTTACCTAAATATAGATATGAGAAAACTTTGTGAACCTTTACCTAAATATAGATATGAGAAAGATTTATTTATATATGTATACACATGTATATAAAATGAGCTTAAAAGTAGGACTTGGTAGTTAGGATACTGACTCTTCAAGATATATAATGTGAAAAAACTATTCTATAATGTCAGGCTATGTTTAATTTTAGAAAATTAAGCTAGGCTCTTTTTTTCTGAAATAAATCTGCTATGGCAAAACTCTGCACCTGAAAGAACTTTCTAATGGAATATCGGTGAAAATCTGTTATAATCAGAATTTAAAACTCATCTCCCTTATTGCCACAGATGGAGCTTTCTGATTCATGACAAAAGTACTGGGTAATTTAATTTTAAATGTTCAGTTCACTCATTAAACAACTCAAATGCAAATCTAATCCTGAAATCATCTGAAACAGCTTTAGTACAGCATTAGCTCAATACTCCAGACTTCTCTTGAATAATTGCTAGTGGGCACTTAACTCTTGAAAGCTGCTTTAGAAAATATCAATGGGAAAATAACAAGTCCTACAAGAAATGCCTTGCAGATAACAGTTACCAATCAAGCATAAAAAGCCTGCATTCCAAACCAGCTTGTGATATTGTTCTGGTCACCTACCCCTAACAAAGAATAATTCTCCAAGGTATTTCAGTTTTACAGAGATTTTTTTCTGCTCCCACCAGAAGCAGACAGAATTCATGATGATGATAAGGAGCACACCCAGCTAAGAGCAGCAACTGGATGCAGAATTAATTTTCCCTTTCTAATATTTAAATTCATACTCCTGCAGGGGCAGAAGTTTCCTATAAACTGATTCCAGATTGAGAGACATCTTATGTTCACCTTCTCCAAAACAGAAAATTAATTAACTTAATTGCTGTCAAAAGCAGAGGAGATCTGCAATCCACCCTCCACTAAGTCTTCCATGATACCCTGGAACCCACTGCTACCACTGCCATTATGCCACTTCAGAGGAAAGGAAGCTAATCAGAAAACTAAATATAAGGCAGTTTTAGAAATACTGTGGTTCTCAAAGGAGAAAATTGCAATTTCCATCAGCATAGACATATATAAAATAAAAAATATACAATAATATGAAATTATTATAAATAAAAAAATCTTACCCCCACATACCAATTTTAAGACTTGCCCAGATAATGTCCTTTTGATAATGTTGTTGAGACTCTGGTTTCACAGTTCTAGTTTCTTGGCAGCCACTCTACTTTTTACTTCAAGTATTAGCTATCATGCAATATAAATTCAGCTGTGTTTAAGAGCACACTTTAATTTAGGCAGGTACTCAGCTCTTTCTTTCTTAAAGAAAGTTAATTTTATTATCATGATATATTATGGATGGCCATTAACAGTACAAATACAGATACTTACAGACGTTCAAGTTGTTTCAGGTCCTGAAAAGCTCCACGTTCTATCACACTGATCTGATTCTCTTCCAAGTGTCTGCAATTCCAGAAATACCAGTTAATTTTAACAAAATATAAAAGCATCCCCACTTCTCTTCAAACATCATCAAAATGCTTTTCACCTCAGTATCAACACCAGTTTTAATTGAAGATTATTAAAATAATTGGGGCAGAGGAGCATTGTTTCTCTTCTTGGTCACTAATAGGAAATTGACCCCAAGTTTTCCTCCTGACCTTCACATTTGGTAAATATTTTTCTTCCTAAATTTCTGTAACCACATTTTGCTCAGAGAGGTCTGGAGGCTGGTGGTTACATCCCTGGGACATTCCTAATCTTTCTAGGATAGTTGTGTGCTATAATTGAGATAACTGATTTCTACAGCCCACAACAGGAACCCACTCAATGTATTTTTTTTTGTCCAGACTGTTCTGCACTGATTTCAGGCTTGCTCTGGAGCAAATCCTGCCCTCAGGAACAGCAGCTGTGTGAAACAGCTCTGTACACTGTACAACAGGGTGTAAAAGCACCTGGGACAGGCCCAGCTTTCCTCTGGGGCTGATCCTGCTTTTCTCTCCACCTGACACCAGCCCTGGGATAAGTCACAAGCAGAGGAGACCGACTTCTCTCTGATCCACAGCGTGCAGGGAACACTGCCATTCCCAAATGCCAAAAATTCTGCCACAGCAGAAATGCTCTTGAGAGATGAAGTGGAAGCCAAGGAAGAGAGATTCCAACAGTCCCATCTGAGGTGCCCTTCTCCCTCCCTCCAGCACACACCCATTCCTGCTTCTGTGAGAGCACTCCTGCAGGGACTGAACACCCCTGAACACTCTGTGTAAACACCTCTGAACAATCTGGACTCAGTGACAACCAGGGAAAAATGCTGTTCTTGCCTGTTCAACAGGCACTCCTCTGCCCTCAGTCCTCTGAGGATGCTCAGAGCTGTTTCACTTGTTTGGAGCTGAGGGCACAGGCAGCAGGAGAATATTCCACAGACAACACCAAGAAGATGAAAATATAGAACTACAAAATTCAGGCATGTGAATGAGAGAGTGATGTGCTTAAAGGACAGGGAGGAAACACTGTGAGGAAAAGGGAAAAGGACAAAGCTATCAGGGATGAGGAGAAAAGGTGCACAAAGGAGTATTTTCAATGTGTGGTGTTTGCTTGAGAATGGATGTACAGGGCTACAGGTTCCAGGTCACTCGTTCCTAGTCCTCATTCTGATGTGTGCAAACAGGACTAGGTGACCTTTCAAGGAACACTGGGACAGGCTGCAGATTTCTGGCTTCTCACTACACCCCCAAAAACAGGGCAGGGAGGAAAAAAAGGAAAAATAGGGGTTTAGTAACAGAACTATGAAAAGACTTTAAGGGAAACCAAAGAAAAGTTAAGAAAAAATCTGAAGGATGTTTTATTCCAATGACTTCTGTGGCAGACACCACACTACTCTGAGTCTGAGCAAATGAGTTACAGGAACCTGGAATGAAGAGAGGACAAAAGCTCCACGTAAAGTTGGACGTTTTGATTATTCCTGAAGGCATAAAGGACTGCAGCAGCATTAGGCAATGTCTGACACTGTGAAAATCCAACCAAACTGAAACTACAGGCATTAATATAGTATAGAACATATATTTTAATAGACTCCCAAAACAGTATTGACAGTTGGGATGGGAGCCAAGGACATCTAAACAACTCCTCTGCTGCAGATGAGAGAAACACCACAAGAACAAGGAGTCTCCCCATAGATCTGAGGTGTTCCCTCACTATATGCCACCTCACCCACAAGTGGTAGGGTAGCAGGAGCAAAGATTCACCTTTTCCTTAGCAGGACTAAAATATTACTTGAATTATCACTAAAGAACTGTAACAGTTCAACAGCTGCAGCTTTAATGGGTTTGTTTTAGAAGACACTCAGAGGAAAATGTTTCATCACTAACTTAGTGGTGCTGTTTGGGGTTCATGAAGAGAAACCAGGAAACCAGGAATGACCAAGCCTGCAGACTGATGTTCAAGGCCTACCTACAGGTATGGTTAAGGCCTTGACAGACACTGAGATCATCAGACAGCACCACCTGAAATCTTTGTATTTATGACTGTATACTAGTCAAAAAAAACCTCACCAGTTTCCTTGTGTTCAAGTTCTACAGCTACTCTTGATCAACTTCTGATTAATACTGTGCAAGATGCTGCTAATGGCACTGTACCTTACAGTGGCCAAAATCTGAAAGTCCTTTTTTGCTGGGTCTCAATGTAACTGATTTATGCATAAGTGAATGAAAGCAGACCAAAATCTTTACCACATGACTTATTCAAAGCTAGTAAGAAAGAACTGAACAGCTCAAACTACAGTCACTTTAGTGTAGAACTAAAATTTACTGTTTCATGTGACAAACTGTTCAGGTTGCCTGGTTTAAAATAATCCCAACAACTGAATAATGGGCCAAAATTACTAGAATTTGATCTCTGAAATTATGGAAACTCTGCAGCATCAGCACCCTGAAATAGTCTCATAAAAACCAGACAAGTTTTGTGTTATACTTACAAGACACGAAGATTCTTCAGCCCAGCAAAGTCTGTCTTTGTGATTCTTGTGATGTTATTTTTTTCAAGATCCCTGCAGAGAAAAGGAAAGCAGTGTTCAGACACTATAACTGACACCCAAAACTCCATTAGCAGAAAGTATCTGCATCACTGGAGCACCCACCAGCTGCTCAGACTGTACAAACAAACATTTGCATTAAAATCTCAAAAAGCAAGTCCTCAATCCTGATGCATTTTGCCTCCTCCTCCTCCTCTATGTTGTTCTCACAGATGAATTTTCTCCCATTTTTAGCTCTAGTGCTCACTATATGCTTCTTTCCCCCTCAGACTATAATTCTGTAAGAGGCTGTGTATATCCAAGTCCCAATTAGTACAAAACAGCTGAAACAAGAGTACAGGGCCCCAATATTTTTATTCTAAACCCGAGTCCAACCTGCTGCAGAAGCTGTGACCACACAGAGAAGAGGACAACTTAGTTCAGTGACTCCTAGGTGTGCTCCTGCCCAGCTGACTGGAATATTCACTGGTGCTATAGGACCTGCTTTGCCATTTTCTCCCCTCTCCACTTGCCTTTGCCAAGAACCCCTAAAGTTCTGCCAGTTGAGCACATCCTGTTATTTGGCCTGAGATATTTCATGGTTTTCAGTCCTGTTCACACTGCTCTCCCTGACCTAGTGCTATCCAACAGGGACAAGATGAACAGCTGTTTTTTTCTGGTCTTCATGCCATCAAAAATATGGCATGTAGACACAAAATGTATAATATTTTTGGCATAACTTTCTCAAACATTTGACATCAATCCTTCAATGAGTCTAACATATAAAGACCTCAACTGGATTGAAGCAGTATGTGATGCACTAGAGCACAGAAATAAGTGTTTAAGAATATTGGAATCTACTTCTAATGGTTATTGACAGACATCAAAATGATACTAATAAAATCCTTAAGTCATGAAACGGATTATAAACAGATTTTACAAACTATAGGAGTTAGCTCATGCATCTTAGCATGAGACCTTTCCATAATACAGGAAACAGTCTCCTGTCAGGAAAGCACAGATGGAAAGTAAGGATAAAGATAAGGAAATGAGGGGAAAAAATTCCCTATGTTTCAGTTACGTGAACAAGACAGCCTGTACCCCTACTTGACTTATGTCAGCTGTATTTTAAAAGGTTCACTGAAGAAAAGAAACCACAAAGTCTGAACAGGGCACTCTCACTGCCCGTACCAGCCATTTCTCTTTGTCCTGTCGATCGACTCACGCTTTTCCCCAAGAATACCTTTGAATCACTGCCTACATCTTTCAGATTTTCCAGCTTAATTTCCTCTTCTGTTCTCAGTTCAGTTCTTCCACCCCAGTGCATCATTAACTACTCACTGGTGTGCCAGTGAGCTGATTGCAAGAACCATTGGAAAGAATTACGTCTAGAGTAAGCAACGCGTAAATAGTTTGTTTGACTTGCATGTTTCTCCCCATCTGCTTTTTGTGGCATTCCATCACAAGCTTTCCCTTTATCTCGGAGAAGCTCTAGCAAAACACAGCATTCAGCTGGTTGGAATCCCCCAAGGCAGAGAGGAGCCAGCCAAGGGACATGGAGCAACACGGTGTCCATGGCCCCGGTTTTTGTGTATTTTGGTAAGATGCGATCCCAGCACAGCTTTACTTGGCTTCAGCACATGCACGCAGAACCAGCACTGCTGCCATCCACACAGCAACCCCTCCACCACACCCAGTCTGAGACTGCCCCACACATGAGCACAATTCCTCTCTGCTTTCAGCCCCAGGAACACTCAATATTCCCTCCCTGGGGAAATCTGCAGCTCTCTGTTCTGAAAGACTTGAACATTCCTTGATCAACACGTATTTTGGGATTGCCGTTTCCCCTGCTCCTGCAGATTGGCACAGCCTATCCTGTATACACAGTATCAATCATCCTATTAATCACTTACAAAGTTTAGTGTCTAAGTGAAAGGTTTCCATTTCTGTTACTCCAATTTCTTGCACCATGCCCTAACCTTAAGAGAAACATTCCCCATGAAGTTCATTTTGCTCAAACCATAACTGCAGCCTCTGTCTGTTTTAAGAAACAGTGTTTACCTTCTGAACATTTGCCTTTTCCAGCGTGCTCTGCCTCAAGGCTTATCTGCCATTTGAAGAAAAACAGACTAAAACTGTGATGAACTATGTAAAATTTCCTCCTCCTGTTCACAGTAGGTCTAATGCTGCTGCAAAGCAGCAGATTGCCACAGGTTACCCCATTAGTCAATTAAACTTTGTGACTCTGAAGTTACTGAACTAATGCAGACATTAGTGGTTTACAGCTGGTATTTGTGGGCAACATAGTATTTTATGTTTCCTTTATAAAGTTTGGCAGCTGATTATGGGCTCACTAGTGGGTTTCAACTACAAAGAGCTAAACCTTAACATGTAATCTTGGTTGGCTTTCAAACACATCAGTGTTCAAAAGGACTCTTGGAACCAAACAGATTTCTTGGAAAAGAAATCATCTGGGTCTAAGATATGAGGGAAAAGATATCATGAAGGCAAATTTAATTTGTATTTCACTTCAATATGTATCTGTGTCCAGATGAAATAATTCTACATAATATTCTTATTGTGCAGAATTCCTGTGTTTTAGGCAGTATGTGGGGCCAAGCAGATCTTAAATGCTGCTCAACACATCTCTCTCTCCCATGGGAGCAGCTACTACTCTTGGTCATTTCACATTCAAATAAGACTGTCTAATCAATTAAAAACATCTAAGAAAACTCCATTAAGGATTACAAGTCTCTTCTGGAGTGTCAGCAGCAAAGCTGATTATCACTCCATTAAAAAGAAATCAGAAATGACATCTACACCAGCTTTGGTAAAGCTCTTGACATCAGGTCTGCCTTGTCAATTTATTAATTTATTTTAGCATAATTTGTAGGATAAAGCGTGCTAAGAGCAGTGCAGCTACAGTGGTAGCTTTAAGAAAACAGACATGGAAGGAATTATTTCAGTGAGAATAGAAACATGAATTGGACTAGAATGGTACAAGACATCATGAAAGTGAGTTCAGATGAGCTATTAAGGGAGCTTTACTCATAAACATGTCCTGCTATGTTCTAATAACAATTTAATTCAACACATATTTTGTAGATGCTGGAGACTGAGTCACACAATGTACACACTTATTACAAACAGGGACGCTTGGAGCAACTGGAGCAAATCCTGTCTCATTGCAATAATTCCTCTGAATTGCTTCATCTTTCATTCTTCTCTAAAGACAATCAAGTGAATTTAAGACAGATTTTTCAATGTCTTAAAGCACCAACATTCCCAGAAGCATGCCAGAAGTGCACAGATTCCCTCTGCTGCATCAATTAAATTTCAGTTGATAATTATTCTGTTCAGCCACTCAAGACTTCCAAAACATCCGGATGTTCTCAGCCCCCACCCTCTTCCTTGGACTGGATAAAGTTTATGACTGGAGAAGGAAATCCACTTGTCTCTTCACACTTTGTGCTTCAGCCCTCCAGGCTCTCCAGCCTTGGCAAACACAGCCCTGAGCCTCCCTCTACTCTCAGATGCACAAAACCAGGATTGAGTCTGACACCCCATCACCCCCACAATGAGCAGTGCAGCTCCTACAGGAGAGCCAATAACAACAGCAATCAGATGCTGAAGTCTTGCACAATCTTCAGCTCAGCAACTCAGTAGATGTGTATAAATAAAATACCTCAAACAACCTTCAAATCCTCTTATATACAAGGATGCAAAAATTCTAAGCAACTCTACTAGATTGTAGCAAGTTCCTACTGTAGGCAGAGGTTATTTTGCTACCATCTGAACCCTCTCTCTATTATAACATCCAAGATAATCTGGATAGTAAAGTTTGGGCCCTCATCATGTTGTGAGTCGTAAACATACCCAGGTCAATCCCTAACTTAACTCCTCAACATCTTCAGGACCATAGGTTTGGGATCTTTTAATCAGGTCCTCATTTTAGAGCTCTGGCTGCCTCAGTTGAGCTTTTCCAGGCACACAGAAGCCAAACTGAAGTGTCTTACTACAGCACAAACCAGCTCTCTCTCTCCAACTCTCTCATGGTTTGGTTTTGCAGCCTCTGATAGGTGGTACACTGCACAAGTTCATGGGCACACAAAACACTCTCATTCTCGTGTTCTTACTGCAAATGCTGTGCTTGCTCTGAGGTTCTATTTTGTGCTTTAAAAAAAACCAAAACAATACTTTTTCTGATCTGAAAAACTACCAGATTTCAGGTCCAATTCTGATACCTTTTGGTCAGAAAAGAAATTACCTAAATATAGTTCCCTTTCTAGAAGGAACACAGCTGTTGCATTTGGTTAAAGCCATTTATCATCAGTAAGTGCTCAAGAACAAATTTGCCTCTGTTTCAGAGAATTCCCAGGTGCCCATCTGTCAAACAGTGACATTCCTAACAACAAAACTAAAGATCTTTGATGCCCAATAATTTTGTGACAGTAGCCAATTTTGCATTTCAGTGACAAACACAAATCCTAGATCAGCAGTATTTTGAAAAATATTTATTGTCTAATTAATATTATTGTCTGTAACCTAAGACAGCATTACACAAAATGAAAATCCATGGAAAACAAAAATAACCTGCTACCTAAGGAGAATGAGCATTAGACTTAATTGCAGTCCTCAGATATTTCTTCATTTATATCAATGAAGAATTCAATAAGAGCAGTAGAAAAGCTCATCTCAGTAAGAGCAGCAGGGAAAATATTTAAGGAAAAATTAACTGCCATACACTTCAAAAACCAGCTCTTACCCAAGTTAAACAGCACTAGGATTCTTTCCTGTCCAGCTGCTTCCTAGGTAAGGTAAATATTCATTTCTGGTCACAAAACCTCAAACACAAAGTTTAGTTTCTGTTCCTGCTACGTTTTCAAAGTGGCTGCCACACACAGTTCAAAGTTACAAACATTTGTGTCACAGTAGGGGCAAACAAGTCAGCCCAGAACCCAACACTCTGAAAGTATTCTTGTTTCAACCAACACCCCACAATCTACAGGGAAGATGCATTTCTCTTCACCTCAGTTTTGGTATTTTCCAAGAAGGAATGCATAAAATTTGTGTGTCACAGAACAAAGCTTAGGAACTAATAAAAACCTCTCTTGTTCCCCTTAAAAACAGGTCAGGATCCAACACACCATCTAGAATTCCCATCAAAACAAACCTCACCTGGGACACAATTCATGCAACTTCCAAATGTTAATGAAGAACAGAAGAAAAATAATTTTCCAAGGAACTTAAATAAGAGCACCTGTTTTGAAGTGATAGCACACATCCTTTGCTATGATTAATTTGTACCACATTCCAAAGGGTTTATTTTAAATGGCAAATCAACTTTGAAAACATGGGAGCTAAAATTCAAGCGCTAATGAATTAATCCAGATTCCCAGATCTAAGGAGTTACTGATGTTTTTCATTAGCCCAATTCCTCCAAGTAGCTAAAGCAGCCCTCACTCCTGAGAAACACAGCTTTTTCTGTGCCACTGCTAAAGGACTTTGTCAGCCCAGACATCCTGGAGTGGCAGCTGAGTCATCCCCTGGAAGTTTTTCTGGGCTTTGTTTTCCCCATCCCCAGTCACCAGCCCAGGTAACCACAATCACAAACACACAGCACCTGAGCTGGAAGAAACCTGCATTTTTCCACAGCAATGCAGTTTTTCACCCTTGACCTGGCTACCTCTTGTACTGCAGAAACTTAAAGCCATGAGGAAAACCTTTTTGATTTTTAGGAAAGCTACCTGCAGGGCTGGAGGGAAAAGCTGCTCAGTAAAGCCTCCCCTCTTTAGGAGAGCTTTAGTTCTTGCTTTGGGAATGTGCTAACAGCAGGACCAGGAAAGGGACAAAAATCCACTCCCATCTGTGAATGTACCCACACAGCAGATCCTGGCTGCCCTTTCCAGTCTTCACACACCCAGTATCTGTTTTATTATTTTAACCATTTTCCAGGATTTCTGCTGTGCAGATAATTTTCTTTAATGGCTATGAACTGCCACCAGCCTCTTAACCTTAAATGACCATAATTCCCAACAGAAAGCCCTTGGCAATTCTCTCTTTTGCCTTCAATCCAAGAACTTCAAAGTTACTGTGATAAACTACTCAATTATAACACTATCCTGAAGCCCTCTGGCAGCACAATCTGCATATCTTCAGATTGAACATATTTTCATCTCAAGTTTTGCAATGCAGGAAATGAATTCCTGGGACTGGATTTTATGAAATACACAAATTCCACTAGTTTCCAAATCACATAGGCAAGTATGAACATCACTTTTAAAGAAAGACAAAAACTTCAAAATCAAATTCAGCTGAGGTAATTCCAATTTTTGAAAAATTAGTACATTTCATCTCTATAAAACTCAAGTTATTTTTTTCTTCAAAACAGCTGACTTTGCAAAGGAACATGAGAATTTATTTTTATTTCTACCAAGCTCTAGAAAGACTGACACTCTTGGAACATTTCACATCATTAAGTTCAATAGAAGAAAAATATTCAAAGCCTTCCATCTGAGAGGAAATAAACCCAAGCAACAATCTCAGGTGGGGTACTGCATGAGCAGGAAGATGCTTTGCAGCCAAGTCCCCTGGAGTGCCATTGTGGCCCAAAACTCCAGCAGTGGCCCTTGAAGCAGCAAAGGCCACCTCAACCACAGGCACAGGGCTTTGAGAATTTCAAACAATTCACTGCTGCCTTGTCCTGTGGGGTTTTGCCAGTCCATCTGCAATTCTGGGTCAGTGCAGGCTCTCCAGGACAGGACAGAGACTATCAGGAAGCTTCTGATGACATTTGAACAGAGGCTGAGACACCTGGGTCTGTTGAACTTAAATAAAGAAAGGTTACAGGGAGATCCTACTGCAAACTAGAACCAGCAGCCTGGGGACTACAGACCTTGCCTGATCTGCAGTAAGAACAAGCCACAGGTGGAGAAACACTGAGAGAAAAAAAACAACCCCTGCCACAAGCACCAGTTCTTTCTAAATATTCTAAAAGTTCTAAATATTTTGCATTAATAATTTCATTTTAATTCATTTTAATTAATAATTTCAGCAATAAGAACTGCACAGATCCACATTGCAATACTGGCACCCAGCAATGTGGACATCTTATACAAGAGTAAGAATCAATTCCCAATTCAACATTTCATCATTTTTGCTGTAGTTGTTGGAGACCAGGAGTGTGACACTGGATAGTTTCAGTCCTCAGGAAAATTTAAATAGCAATTAAACAGCCACACAATAGTTGGAGTGTGCAAATCCCATGCTGCAGTCCATCATGGTTTTGTAACACACCTACACGACAGCTTTTAATTCAGAAAAGGTTAGATCCTCTGTTCTGATTACAGAAGGCTTTCAGGTATGAGTCAGACTGTTTTCTTTCTGTCTGAACAATGAGAAAAATGGACCTTCGAGGTTAAGTACCCTAATTTTGTGAATTGTCCATTCTTAAGCCCATTACAGCAGTGCTTGGTTAATAACACACTTTAAGTGTCCAAATGATCTGGAACTGCTTGCAGACAACACACTTCTGCCCTCATCCTTATAAAAATAAGAAAAAAACAATATTTGGTGAACTACAAATGTTAAGACATATCCAGGGGAAAAAAAAAACCCTTAACTTTTTGCAACTTGTCAGTGGCTGAATTCCCTACAGCAGACTGCAGTGGAAGCCATCCCAGGGCCCACAGAAAGCTGCAGAATGGATTGAGTAATTCAAGTATTCTGTTTCTTCCAAGGAAATACATGTTTGTCTCAGCCTGCAGGAATTCCTGTCTAATAATTAGAGTATACAGGTTTTATTATCCACAGAAAGGAATGGTTATGCTGACAGCATAATGTTTAACAGTACATTTTACACTCCTGTGTCCTTCACCTCTGTCCCCAGAGTCCTGTACTTGCTCTTGATGTGTTCCAGAGCTCCTCTGGCAGTGTCACCTGTGCCCTGCTGAAAGAGGCACTGCAGGAAGAATAAAAGGGGTGCAGGTTCCTGGCACTTCCTCGTGTGCCAGTGCACACCTGGGCCAAAGAGGTGATGGAGCTCCAGCACAGGAGGGAGAGGACAAACAGCACCCAGGGCTGCAGAAACACTGCCCAAACCTCAAGTGATGGTCTGAGCAAAGTCAGAGCTCATCTGGAGCTCGAGCTGGTGAGAGTCATCAAGAAAAGCTCCCAGCAGTGCATTAGGTATAAAATAATAAACAAGATGTGGTGGTTCAGTGACAGACTGAGGTGCTCAGAGCCTTCAGCAGCACAGTCTCCCATGCTCTTGTGTTCAAGGAGGAGAGGAAGAGCCAGGAGTGGCAGAGGATCAAGTCAAACATCACTTGAGAGCTCCTGAGCTGAACAAGCCTGCAGGGAGACAGGACACAGCTGCAGAGATCAGGCTGATCCAGCTCAGCCTCGCCCCAACACCTCCAACACAGGCAAACATCACCTCTGCCTTGAGAAGCTTTAAAAGCACAACCTGGCAAAGTGCAGGCTGGTCAGCAGCAGCTCAGTTTGGTACTGGAAAAGTCACTGAAAACACTACAGGAGGCAATTTCTGGTTTTCAAGACCTAAATGGACATTTCCTGTCTGAATTCCATGTTCTGCTTTGAGCAGAGGCTGAACCAGGAGACCTCATGAAGTCCCTTCCAACCTTAACAATTGTGTGATTCTACATTTTCTGCAAAGGAAAAGAGTAAAACAAGTATTTTTTGTCTTATGTTTCAGTGGGAGTTCAGGGAATAGCCGAAAACTTTAAATATGAAACATTAAAAAAATAGAAAATACAATACAGCTGCTACAGAAACCTGGTTTAATATGAAGAAGGCAGGATGTGCACACCATAAAGAGTAGCAAGTACAGCTCAAGCATCATTTTAATTCATACTCAAAAAATAAAACCCAAGGTTAACAACTGCACATACAAAAAGTCACTTTTTTCATTTCTTTTCAATCCTTGATCTTGTTTAGCCATTCCTACTTAACTCCTACAGCTGCAGCTCTTCTTCCATGTCCAGCAGGACCAGCTGGTTACACAGATTTCAGGTGGTCAGACCAGCCCAGTGCTATTCCAAAGCTCAGACTGCCACAAAGGCAGAAATCAGAGCACATCAAGCATTCCCTGAGCCGTGTTTTCATTCAGCTCCCACCACATGGACAATCTCATCAGGAAATGATGATCAGGATGTGGCAATTTTCATCTGGGCAGAAAAAGCATTGCTGCAAACTTCAGCAAAATACACATTGCTTTAATTCTGTATTTCACTTAGCAGCGTGGTGTGTGAACAGATCCCAGTGAAGGAACTGCTCTTCTCTAATACAGACAACCTGATATTTCAGACTTGCAACATTTCACACCTGCTCCAGACTGCTGGAAATTCTTGATAACTTGGAAAGACATTCTATGAACAAACAAATTATTTTGGTGAAGCCTGGCATGAAAACCAAGCCTTGATTTCATCACCCTGCTCACTTTCAGACATGCACAGACTAGAAACCCTTCCCAGATCTTTTCCTGGAAAGGTAAGAGAGATCTGTTTATGTTTGGGGTTTTTCTTTTTGTTGCTGTTCAGGGTTTTGGTTTTTTAATGTAAAAAGCATCCAGTTTCACCAACTCTGTTCATTCCTAGCACCACCACGCCGAGTGTAACATGTCTGCAGAGGCCACTGCGGAGCAGAGGAAGCCAAAACGTTGCAATAAAATGTGTAGGACAGTTTTAATATGTAAAATGAATTTTGAAGGAAGGGTTATATTGAGTTGATGTTAGCAACCAGATGTTGCAACCAATTTACGAGCAATTTTCTTCACTCTTGAGTAGATTCCCACCTTCCTTGTCCCCCATTCTCACCCCACTTTTGGGTTTTTACTTGCTGCAGTAAAGCTGAATTGATTTCACAATGTTTGCTAAATGAACACAAAACTCAAGTTCTCCTAAAGCCTTTGCACAGAAATCTGATGTTTCAAGTTACTGAAACTCCTCATGCTCATAAAACCACTTTGCACTAACCCTGCTGCATACATGAGGGCTATGGAAGAACCAACCTGGAAATTATCTATTCTATAAAATGAAGTTAACATCAACTGGGAACAATCCATTTCCATCTTCTAAAAAGTTTCATAAGCAATCAGCTAAAGAACTTTCCAGAGGGAAAAAAATGAACATAAAACCAAACCCAATGCCAAACAAACCCCCAAAAATCCATAAAACGCTTCTGATTGCTCCTTATCTTCTGTTGCCTTTTCACATGTTATCTATTAAAACTCAAAGCTCCAAAGGATCATTGGGCTGTTTCCTACACTTTCACATTCTTATCTGAGAAACTTATATCCAGATGTGTGTTTTCATCTCTCTGAAGAACCAGCCTTCCCCTTAGGGCTTTATTTCTCAGTATCTATTTCCACTTCTGGAAAACAAGTTTTCTTTGCTCAAGAATTTCCCTTCCATATTTATTTAATTTTTTTTACCTCTTTTTTCTGGTCTCCAGCTATCCTCCCTGCTGCATTTATCTAGGCATTTCAGAAATGCACAATTGCTTCCCTGTGCAATTCCCTCACAAGGAGTTCTCTTTTTTTGCTGCCCAGCTGTATTCTCTAAACCCCATCTCTAACCAGCTCTACCACTTCAAGAGGATGAGACTGCCAGGGCCTCTTCTCACCACTCTACAACTATTTCACACAAACTTGTGACCCAGAGGCTCCCACATTGCTCAGTGATGCTATAACCACTGCCCTCCCCAAACAAAGACGTTCCATCCAGGTTTTGCCAAAATCAGCATTTCAAAAAAACCATTTCTAATATAATGCCTCCCCAGTCTAAACAAAAGCATCACACAGACAAAAGACAAAATTGGAGAAAATCCATGGGTTAAGTTCCCACTAAAGTCCAGGCAAAACATGCTGTAGGACAAACAGGAAGGCACAAGACACGTAAACTTCTTTCTGGGCTCATCTTTTCCTTGCTGAAATTTCCCAGAGTTGTATTTAAACAGCACAACTGTTTCAATTAAACATTGCTGCCTCCATAGCTGTGGACAAGCAGTACATCCACATGCAGGATTATTTTAATGGGCTGCATGGCCTGTGATCACATCTGTTAAATGAACTTTATATGCTACACACTCCAGCCTAAATCAGAGAGAATGGGCAAACTACTGTTTTCTATTTCCTTATTGGAAATAATGAAATCACTCATTATTATCATTAATTAAATAATGATAACTTAATAATTAAATAATAAAGAACTATTTGAATTAATTAAATAATTAAATTCATTCATCAGGGAAATTCATTAATTCATCAGGGAAATCATTAATGTAAAGTTGAATTATATTCTTACACAGGGAATGTGTAACAATGCAGGATTTCTTTGTTCATTCACCTTGGATAAGACAGCACATCCCAAGGAACACAATATAAAATTCTAAGGAAGAGTCTCCCACTTTTGGACAAGGTTTTTGTAATCTTCAAAGGAAAACTGAAGTTAGGAATTGGAACGTTTTCTATTTTGGGACAAATTGTTTGCGAAAAACTCTTCCAAGTAAAGTTGAGTTTTTTCATTAGGGTGTTATCTTGTAATATATGACACTGCATTTAATGTTAACACTGAAAACCAAGCACTACTTCAACTTAAAAAGCTGACAAAGTATTTGAAGTCCTCAATATTGCCCAGTGCACACCCAGAGAAAATGCCAGAGATGACAATTCAGTAGGACAGCTCTGCTAAACTGCCTAAAAATACTCAGTTTTACTCTGACCCGAAGCAAGGCTCACAACTCATGGTACCATTTGAAACTTTCAGGATTATTTATTAGATCCCACAACAACATAAACCAGCAATACCTCACATTCTACTAACATTTGTATTCTGCACCAGTTAATTATCACATTCCTTACCTGCCACAGGAGAAAAGGAAAAAGACCAACAGGAAAAAAAGCCCAAGGATCCAGGAACAGTCCCCTAACAATTCTACAAGCATGTACCTTGCTTCTGCTATCAAAATGTTATCTTCCTAATAGTTAAATGTTTATCTTTTGACACATATCATGAGAATGTTGATTTCCACCCTCTTCCCCTCCATTCTGTGCCTCTCTCTCCCCACAGTGAAATAGCTAACCCTGACAGAATCCAGCTCTTGAAATAAAGTTTGGAGACAGACATTAAAAGCTGCATTTGATAGTGCTATGATTTTGGAGATCAGAACCTCAGCTCCACTAATATGAAATTTATTACCATTTCTGTTATCATGCCTTAGAAGCACCCTTACAACAGCTCAAGATTTCTTCATCTTGAGCACTGTGCAAACAAAGATTTCCCAAGGGATTTTCTGCAAAGAGAAGAGAGCAAAGGAATGAAGACAAGCAGTACAGCAGGCACTGTCCTCAACTCCAACACAGACTAACTTGCACTCTGTATTTTTAAATGGTATAATTAAAATTACAGTAAATTTTAAGTTTTGTAAAACAAACTGTTTGGGGTTTTTTTAACAAAGGCTGTTCCTCTCAAGAAACAGCATTAGAATGGAATGGAAAAAAAAGAATAAATCCAGCAGAAATGGAGAGTATCACCATTCTCCCCACACTTTCTATAAGCATGTTGACAGGCTGTTAAAAATGGGTTACTGATCTCCAAATCACTGACCTCCAGAGCAGTCTATCCTCCCCTTCCATGGAGCCCTGGCTGAAACAGAACCACAAGTCTGTGTCTCTGCAGAATCAAACAGGTACAGAGAAAACATCCTGAAAAACTGCAGGCAGCTCCTGTGGGTGACTGCCAAAAACACAACACAATGTCCCCACACCACAGAAGAGGGGCAATTAATTCTAATTAATTCCTAAATACAATATTAATTCCAATTAATTCCTAATACAACATTGCTGCCCCAAACCACCCTGACCATGTGTGCACAGGGCAGCCAGTGAGGTACCAACAGGGATAATGTGCCCCAAAATCCTCAGTGCTGCCTGGCCTCCAAAAACATTTACAGGTGTTTGAGAGTGTTCATCAGCACCCTGCTACTAATCCCACCAGGCTGATCCCTGTCCAGGCAGCTGGAGCAGGAATAAAGGCAGGAAGCACACAGGATTCTCCTGAGGAATCCCTGGGACACAAAGTGAAGAATTGTTCCTGCAATCATATTGCAACTATTGAGGAAAACAGGTAAAAGTGAACTGCTGGGTAACATCAATTCTATCATCAATTTAGAAGCAAACTTCAGATAGGTTTTGAAGACTGATCAATGAGAAGTCAAGACAAGAACAGCTTTAAAATTGAATTTTCTGCCTCATTTTAACCATGCTCATGTTTACTGTAAATGCTTCCTTCACCAGTGACAGCAAAGGAGATTTGAACCAATGGCTACATTCTCATCTCTACCTGAGAGACAAAAGTAGAGTCTTAGAAAAACAAGTAGATCACAAATAGAAAGGTAAAAATCTAATTAAAAGCTCCAGAAATCTATCAATCATAAGATTAAAAACATATATTGCAGCCATCAAACAGATGGTGTAAAAGCAAAATACAAAAATTAATTCTGACAAAAACTGACAGACCAGATTCAGTTGCAGGGGGGGAAAAAAAGGGCTGAAAATAACTGGCAGAGGTAAGAATCAGCCTCTTAAATTCTCTTTTCTGTGGAGATGGCCTCCAACTCAATCTGAAATTTACTGAGCACAGAGCACAGACCTGTCCCCCTTATCTTTGATGTATTTAATACCATTAAACAAACTGTCAGCTGCTCACAAGGCCATTTGCTAATGGGGAAGAAGCAGTTCTTGCCATTGACAAGATCCACTCAAGACCTTAAATGATGATATGTCTGACTAGAAAGCACTGAAAACAGACTTGGAAATCAAGCATTGCAAATCTCTGGAGAAAAGGCTTGAAAAATACTGAAAACAGAGCAGCCTGGGCCATATTGCAACCCAAATATGACTGGAACCCAGCCTTTTCTTATCCTGAATATGACTTAACAAACAAAAAAGTAGAATTGATATAGCTTTACACTGGCAAACAAACCCTGTCAGAGAACAGAAGAGGGATGGGAGTCAGCACAGCAGTCCTGGATCAAAATCCGTTTTGTGTTGTGCTGGAGCACTTGAATCAACGAGAACTTCTGGAAGCTTCCTGTGAGCTCAGCAGCAGAAAGGAGCCAAGGACAGGAGGCACATTTCCACCAGCCTGTGCCTCAGACCTCACAAGAGGACAGGGAACAAAACTGACCTCCATTAAATAACATTTTCTGACCACCAGTGCTCCAGGCTCTAACAGGAATGGACAGATTGGCAATCCCTTTGCCACACTCAGTCATGACTTTCTCCATCGTATCACCAACATTATTTCTCTTAAAAAAGCTTTGGCTTTTGAGGTTCACTTTAGCTTTGCTCCCCAAACTTATCTTCCTTCTTCACCTGAAGATAGAAACTTGCCCTGTCTCCTCCTCCCTGAGGAGGACAAACATCACTGGTTTGTTTTGGAGTGGAAAATCAGCCCCACAGGAAGAGAGAAGCTCCTTCAGAGAGATGTGGGAGCACAGGGTGTGTGAGTGGATTCCTCCAGGTGCTCCCAGCCTCAGAGGAAAATCAAGCACAAGGGGCAGAACACAAACCTCATCAAGGGTTTTGGGAAAATTAAGCTTCAAGTCATTTCAGCTGTCAGTTCCTGGGAGGGAACACATCCTGATTTAAACCTTCTGAATAGTCTCTGCAGTAAAGAAACTCACTGAAATTACTCACTGAATATTCTTATTAGAGCCAAGATCTTTTCCCCTATTATCATTATCCCCAAATATCTTCTGAGATTTCTGTGAGAAAATCACTTGTCTCTGCTCTGTGGAAGTTGAGGAATAGCCTAAATACTCCTGAAAACACAGACAGCAAATATCAGTAATCAAAGTCCACGCAGAACAAGATGCTTTTGTTTTAAACACAACTGTAAATGCTTGAACCCTGGCAGTGACATTCCAGAAGATTACAGGTAGTTTTCACTATAAAGGTCAAATGACAGTGGAAAACACAAGGAGTTTTATATAGCTACTATAGCAACAAAAGGGTATTAGGATTTACTTATTTTTGGCCTCACATCCCTACAGGTAAGCCATATCTTAAGCCATGCTTCCCCAAATCCATACAATGCACAGATTCCAGGGATATAAAAACAATACTCATCATTTGTGTTTTAGGACTTCCTAAAAGACAACAGCTGCTCTTTAGAGGGGCAATTATACTTTAGCCTAACTTCTTTGCACAAATCAATATTCAGCTGCAAAAGTAAGAATATGAATAAAAGTAAATGGTCTCAGAGAAGCTCATTAAAAAGTTCTGCAGGAAGTAGCCTGGTCTCTTTCATCTCAAAATCTAATCCAAATTTTTTCAAATAAATACAGCCAACATGACAATGGCCACTACCTGCTTCTGCAGCTACCAATTTACAAGCTAATTTCATCCTCCTTCCTGCTCCCATCCCTTCAAATCCACATCACAAATTTCATAGCACAAGGCTGATCCTACCCAGGTTTCGTGCCAACATCCACTCCAGCACTACAAGTCCGAGTTACATTAGGAAAGGGAAGTATCCCCATTAAATTAGGGAACTCAGTCGAGTTTTCCCAGTTTCAGTCCCTCCAAGAGCAAGCTTTTCCAAGCCAAAGCCATGTACATCCACTTACTGACACATGACCTAGGGGAAAAAATATCTGAGAAAAGCTCCATGCAAGGTTTTGGAGACTATTACTACAAACAAATGAGTGGTAATCCCTAGTGGGAAGAGCTCTAGAAAAGCAGAATGTCAGTGTAAGAGTCACGTAATTATGTTTGCATGTGTTTAACATCGCCTTCTGCAGGAATATGGAAGCATTCAAGACAGGAGCTTAGATTTAATTTGGAGACAGAAACGAGGAAGTTGAAGACTTATTACAAGCCAGTGCAACTTCAGCAGCTCCATGCACCTAGGCCAAAACCACCATAATAATATATTTGTGTAACAGAAGCCCCAGACCACATGAAAACTCAGGAGTAAGCAGATGACTAAGCTTCTAAATTGCACCTAAATGTGGACACACTCAATTTAGCTGCTCAGACAGAGCACAGAGCAGATTAGTCCTACAAGCTTTATCAATTTAGCAAGGTAAAGAATCCCTCAAATGAAAGGCAAAACAAAGCAATGACTAACACAGGAGACCTATCAATTAAACAAGAGCCTAAGCCACCAAACATAAACTCATCAAGAACTCAAACATGGTTAAATTCTCCAAAGAAGCTTTTATACATACATAACGTGCTGCTAACAGACAGGGAGATAACCAGGCATGAATGGGAGGAAAAACACAGAGGCTCATGCTGTACATTGAAACAGAAGGCAGACACTGACCCAGAAGACTTCTGAGCAGTTCCTCAGTATCAGTTGTTCCTTTCAGAGCTGAAGAACTCAGCTGTCAGGCAGGTGGCTTTGATCTGCTCACTGCATTTATGCATCATCTCAAACCAAACGTGACTATCAGCATTATTAAGTGTTGTGAAGAGCCACATGTGTAATATCCTACATGTATAGACAACATTTCCACTGAAGGAAATTATATAAATAATCACATGCAAGAACTGAAGCACAGCTAAGGAAACTCTGATTATGGGAGTTTGATGTTGCAATCCTAAGGAATGCTTCAGAAAGGTAAAATTTTGGAGATTCTCATGGATGTGTTTACATACCCTTAAATTTTCTTCCTTTATTAGGTCAAAATATCTTATCAGTTATCCAGCTAAAATAAAAGAATCACTGTGCCACTCCAGATTTATTTTAACTAGAGATATAAATAAAAATAAATATAGATCATTGATTTTAGCTAATAAATAACTAGTTTTTCTCCAGAACACAAAAAATTCTATCAACTTGTATTTTTGGTAAGGTGCTAAGTTGCTTCACAAATGTGGAGGGATCAGTAAATATTAAGAACCACCACAAGGGCAGCTCTCCCACCCTGCTCAAGGGTCCCTGAGGAGCATCACATTCTGCAGTGTGAGGACATATTGCATGTGGAATATTCACATTGCAAGCATGGAATACCATGAGCATGGAATCCTGAGTATTCCTCCTCCAGAAAAAGGAGAATTGGAGCCACTCCTGGAAGTGACAAGGATTTGCTTCACCACTTATTTTCCCCAGACTGAGTAATTTCACTGTGCAGAAGACAGTTTTCACCTCTTTTTAGCCCTTCTTGAGAGCTGAGCCAAAGCTCCCATCTCAACCACACAATTAGAGGGCTGTAATAGAATGTAATGACAAGGTAAAAGCTGCAACACAAATCTAACACCGCTCACTGTATTTGCAAAGGTACTATTAAAGATCAATCTGTGTAAAAATTAAATATGAAAGTATGGGATTGTTTTATAGCTCTGTTTCTGTGGTCACTGGTTAATCGGTGGATTTCCTTCAAGGTAGAAATCACAGCTACAAACCTAGAGACCTCCAAAGTGTTCAGGAAAAAAAGAATCATGCATGCATCTCATTTCTCATGAAGAATCAGTAATCAAAGGTTACTCTTGATTAAATAAAAGTTCATTTAACAGAACTTCACAATAAGAATTTTTTTCCCCCTAAAGATATTTCCCATTGTTTCCTTCATATTATATTTTCAGTTTTCCTGGGTTTCATATTAACACAAATTTGAATAATATTTAACTTGGCTCCACTAGCCCAAACAATCTGTAACATTTGTCCAAACATAACTCTAAAAGCTCGGTGGCAAAATATTTTAAGTGGTGCCATTAGATCTCTTACTAATTAAAGCAAAAAGCTTCCGACTTGAACAGGTATGAGGAATTTTTAGCTCAGAGAGAAATAAATACCTTTCCAGAGCCTAACAGTTTAAAAAAGCACTTCATGTGTGGCCATCAAAAAACTTGTTAAAATTATTTTCCCGACATATAAACACATCTCTGAGATTAAAAATATTTGTGTGATTTCAGATACGATCAATTTGGTGTTATTTACATGCTAAACATACTAGTGAGATTACACATCAACCCACTGTTATGTCATAAATAGCTACGGGTTGCTGTGGACCACAGGGCAAAAAGAGATCCTCAGATATCCTGTGGCTGACTGATGTTTCACCTATGAGGAGAATTTAGACTCAGAGGAATGGAGTCTTTTTCTCTCTACTGCTTACATTAGAAAACCCAAGTTAGTGCAATTAGTAGAAATCTAGATTTGAAGGAACTGATACAAGCTTTAAAACTGCTGTAATGAAGATGTTGGTGAACACTACAAAAACAGTGAAAGGCTCACAATGGACTGACAGAAGAACGAAAACAGTATTTAAAATACGGTTTAAAGTGTTATCACATGACCTTCGGCATCCTATTTCCACAAGGTTTCAGCCACTGAATGATCCAACAATACACTATTTATATATGTAAAAAACCCCCAAACAAACCAACCAACACAGCTACATTTGATATTTATCAGCGTTGGTATCTCTGAGGTTAAATGTTCAAACTGAATATTGTGAAATCGCTACTATTGTTCTTTTCACAGCCATTAATCTAAAATTTAAATCTGTAAATAACACCAGAAGAAGAACAAGCCCGAGACAGTGATTATGCTCTCCTTCATTCTTTTTAACACTTAACCTGCCGAGGCCAAGAGCCTTCTTCTTCTTCTGGTTCAGCTTGCTGCAGAAGGCAAGGAAAGTTCACATCTCTGCGATGTTTGTTCTCGCAAATGAAACTCAGCAACAACGTCAATTCAGCCCCCCTAAAACTCCAGCTATAACAAATTACCGTTTATTAAATGGTTCTCAGGTGGCCAACTAACCTTGTGCTTGTGAATCATTTTAACCTGCAATTTAAAAGTTTAATTCTAGCCTTTAACTCCTTAAACCATTCACACACCTCGCCAGTGAGGCACACAAACCACCCGTGTTATCACACATGCTTGGCACGCTCCCCTGGTACTGCTTTGTTGTGAGGTTTGTCGTTCCAGATTTGGGGTTTTTTTTGGCTCTAAAAGCTACCCATCAATTTTAGAGCATGCAGTTTCAGACACAGAAGTTAAGGTTTCTATAGCACTGACATCTGAAAGCTATTGCTCACACAGCTGAGGTTAAAAGGAGGGCTGATATGGCCACAGAACATTAAAGGTTGTAGAATAGTGGAGTAAGAAAGCTGCATATTGCTATCATTTAAGAGCTCACAGTGCTATAAAATGCATTTAGAAACAGCCAAGGATTCTATAAAAATTCATCCTGGGACAGGACTTAGCCTTTAGGAGTGCTCTTTGCACACAAACTTTGTTTGCTTAGTAACCTCATCCAGCTTTCTTCCTTGGAGGAAAAACTGCTGGAGAATCTGAAGTTTCCCCAAGTCTATGACCCAGAAGGAAATCAAACAGGAAGCCAGGCTATACAATCTACAGCATTTGCTTACAAGTTCAAAACCATTTGAAGTTATGGGCTAACCCAGATGAGGCAGGAGTGAGCGCTCTCACCCCGGAGCGCCGGCTGAGGCTCTGAGCATCCCTCCCTGGACCTGTCCCCGGACCTGTCCCTGTCCCCGGACCTGTCCCTGTCCCCGGACCTGGCCCTGTCCCTGGCCGAGATGTGCCATCTGCTATGCATTAAGGCTCCTCACAGACACCGTCCCCTGCACCGGGCGAGTGCCAGAACTCTATCAGAAAACTCAAGTTTGCTTTCAGCTTTCTCCCTAGGAACTCAATGAGCGAGTAAAAACAGCTGAAAAACTCCCCAGAACTTAAAATACGGGGGATTTGCTATGAACGCGTTCATTATTCTCCGTGCTCCCCGCAGCGTTACGCTGCTATCATAAACCCTGAAGCAGATTAAAAATTGAATAAGCAGCTTCCCCGCAGCAGTTTAAAACAGAAATTAGAGGCTGCTTAATGTGACTTCTCCATTTGAACTAGTTTATGGAAGCAGTCGGTTTTCCATGGTGATGAAATCACCATGCTGAGAAAGTAAGGAGAAACTGCTGCCAGCCGCCAGGTGAAAACATCCAGGTTTCTAATTGCATATTAAATTGGTGTTTGCACTGACAGTGATTACAGCCGGGAGCACTCCAGGTACAGCTCCGAACTCCATTTCAAGCAAGTCACTGCAAAACCCGATCAGGCGGCAGCTGAAAGTTAACGCGAAACTCTGAAAGCGATGCTTTGTACAAAGGCACAGCGGCAGGAGCGCTGCAACTCCTGCAGAGCTCCTCCCCTTCCCTCCTGAAAACATCCATCCGTGCTGGATTGCTCCAACTCCTGTTACCAAGTGCCCGGCACTGATAGGCAGGTGTTGGGAAACTCGTCCCAGGTGTTCCTACAAGTGCTCGAGAAGCCCTTAACAGTTCCTACTTACAGTCTCTCGGCATTCCTGGGAATATCCCTCGGCACAGTTTTGAGTCCCAGTCCGTGACAATCCACGTTGGAAGCAATACACGTACACTTATGCGGGCATCCTCCAACAGGCATCCAACTCACGGAGCTCCAAAAGCTCAGGATCGTTCCAAGGCACAGAAACGCTCTTCTTCCACCAGCCGGCATGGTTCCCGATGGCTTCGCTGGGGATAAAAGTGAGCGTGAGCAGCCGGCCCTTAAAGATGAAATGCCTCTAAGAAAAAAGGGAAAAGAAAACAAGAGGCTCTTAGTACAGCCCAAGGGAAACCACCACTGCCATCATCGCCGGAGCACCAGCAAAGCTTCAAAGGCGCCCGAGAAGGTCACGTTAGGTGGAAGAAGGTGGGGAATTCCCTTTCGGGCTCAGGTTTCTTTCTGTTATCTATGAACGGTACCAGAAGGCAGATAGTTTAACAGAGCTCGAGCCAGATGCGTCCTCAGATGAAAGAGAACCCGGGAGCGGAGGCAAACACACACAAAACATCCATCGGGAGCGGCGGCAGCCTCGGAAACAGCCTCCTCCGCTCTGCACCGCCCCACCTGGGCCGGGCAGGTAACCCGCGGAGGGGACGGCCGGGGCTTCGCAGCGACCCCTCCGCCGCGGGCCCGCCCCCGCCGCGGGCTGTGGGGGACTGTGCTGGAGCTGTGCGGGAGCGGTGCTGAGCTGTACCGGGCTGTGCCGAGCCGTGCCCGAGCCGTGCCGGAGCAGCGCTGCCGCCGCTGCCGAGCGCGGAGCGGGGATGGAGCGGGGCGCGCCCCCCCCGCCGCGCCATTGGCCGCCGCTCCTGACGTCACCGCCCGCCCGGCCCGGGCCCGCAGAGCCGCGAGTTCGGGACCCGCGGGGACCGGGAAAGGGACGGGCACCGGGACAGCGGCAGCGCAGAGCGGGGCCGGCCCGGGGACAGCGCGGAGGGGACTCGGCGGCGCCTCGCAGCCCCGTCTTCCCTTCCCCGCCCGGCGCCGCGGCGGGGGGACGCGGTTCCCGGAGCGGGAACGAGCCCGCCCCCGGCCCCGGCTCGGGTTTCGGGAAGGAATGTGCGGGCTGGAGCACGGGAACGGCCGCGCAGCGGCTCCGCGCTGCCTTCGCGGCCGGACAGGCTCCGCCGCCTTTTGTTGCCCGCGTTTGCTCTCCCCGAGTACCCCCTGGCGGCGGCAGCTCGGCCGGGGACAGCCGGGCTGGGCTGGGCTGCTCCTGCTCCCGGGACAGCCGGGCTGGGCTGGGCTGGGCTGCTCCCGCTCCCGGGACAGCCGGGCTGGGCTGCTCCTGCTCCCGGGACAGCCGGGCCGGGCCGGGCTGCTCCTGCTCCCGGGACAGCCGGGCCGGGCCGGGCTGCTCCTGCTCCCGGGACAGCCGGGCTGGGCTGGGCTGCTCCCGCTCCTGCTCCCGGGACAGCCGGGCTGAGCTGCTCCTGCTCCCGGGACAGCCGGGCTGGGCTGGGCTGAGCTGCTCCTGCTCCCGGGACAGCCGGGCTGGGCTGGGCTGCTCCCGCTCCTGCTCCCGGGACAGCCGGGCTGGGCTGGGCTGCTCCCGCTCCTGCTCCCGGGACAGCCGGGCCGGGCTGGGCTGCTCCTGCTCCCGGGACAGCCGGGCCGGGCCGGGCCGCTCCCGCTCCCCGCACACCGGCACCGTCCTTGTCCCAGCCCGAGCGCCTCCAGCTCCGGGACTCCGCCGGGGTCACTGCTGGACTTCGAGCGCTGAAGTTCAGCGACAAAAGTTGAAACTTTTTAAGCAAATTTTTCTAAGATAAAAAGCAGGGTTCCTGCGCGTGGGCATTCTGTTGCGATTTGGTGTGGTTTAAGGCTCGGATATTTTACCTAAAGAGGGCCAAAAAGGGCAGCACAGTCTGAAAGTCCTAGAGCACTGAGAAAACGGCAAGTCCTGCCACAAGACATTTATTTTGTGGTAAATCTTGGCCCCTTAGCAGGAAGGGTCTCCCCGTAGTGTACCATACACAGTGACCTCCTGACCCAAAATAAAGCTGGTGTATGAACATCATGAACATCTGCCTGTTTCAATAAACCTTGTTTCTTATTTCACAGACTTAAAAATAGTTCAAAAGAAAGGTTTTATGACTAACTTACTTGGGAACACAGATAATCTGTTCTTTATCTACATCACAAACTTGTGGTCCGTGACTATGGAGTCTGGGCTCTGATCTTGTGGGTAGGGAAGTTTTCAACGAGGATTATGGCCAGCATTACCACAAAACCCTCACAACGCTCCAAATATTTGACATGTCTAAGTTACATTAGAACTCAGGCTCTCAGGTTGTGCCCAAAATGTTCTCTCAGGTGTTTTTTCTACAAATATTTAGTATTTTAAGTGAAGGGCTGGTAGGAAAAACACCACTGTATGAGTTCACCACAAGCTGCAGATATGGCCTTCCAGGTTGTAGTAGCACATCCTAAATAACCTGTTCATTTCTGGCAATGTTTTCTTTATGTTTTGATTACTGAAGTTTGGAATTACATGAGGCATTCCTGCCTTCCTGGATAGCTGCTTTTACCCAAACCAGTGAAGTGTCTTCCTTCACAGCCAGCAAAGCAGCTACTGCAGCTACTGCCTTCTGTAACAAGCAAAGATTTTGACACTCAAGTGTTTCCCTATGAAGGCAAATTTGTCAAAAAGCACAAGCAAGACCACAAGTTAACCTTCAACTGGTCTTTAGCTGAAAAAGCAACAAAGTTGTTTTTCTTATATAATAGTGAATTATTTGTGTGAAAAATTGTGTTTGTTTCTAGAAACCACCTTAATCAAGCCTTGAGATTGAGCCCCTTACATGAGAACGCAGAGCTCAGTGAAGTGGCCCTTACATAGCAGTGTCCAGCCCAAGAAGGCTCAGGGGCAAGTGGCACAAGGTTTGAAAATACCCAGAGGGACTCGGCTGTCACCCCTTCAAGTGGCTGCTTTATGCTGCTTCAGAAAAGATTAGGAAACACCATTCCCCCCTACCCCATCTCTCCCAAATCCACAGAACCCAAAAGCTTGGGAAGGTGTGCATTACCCTGCCTGGATTCCCAAATTAACCTCTCCTTTTCCAGATCAAAAGGCAGAGGAGAATGACTTTGAGTACCGGCATGAACAGAAGGGACAAAGCTGCAGATCTCTCTCCAGCCTCACGGTGCCCAAAGCAGCAGTGATAACCAGAGGGGCCTGAGCCCTGTCCCTCTCCTTTTCCCTCTCGAGAGGCCAAAAGCACAGCCAGCCCCAGGCATGTCACCAACACTCAGCACTATCTATTCTGAGGCAAGCACCCTCCATCAAGTGTGAGCCTACAAGAGATCAGCTCTTGAACAAGGAACAGCTGGTTCAGAGCAGGCAAGACAGAAATTACACTGCTTAGGAAGACAAAGTACTCAGAAAGCTCTGAAGTCTCCTCCTCACAGACTGATGGTGTACGCCCTTAGCTCATTCTGACAGTGAAAATACTTTTGTTGGAACCTAACTCTCCTCAGCAGCCAGGCAGCATCATTCCAAGGAAAGGCTCTCTTCCTGTTCTAGTTCACCAACAATCATCTTCCCAGCTCTGAAGACAGCCCTAAGGAGAGTTGCACACCCCTCACCTCAGGATGGAGGTACAGAAGCAGTTGGATGCTCAGTAAATAAGATTATAGGTAATGCAGACATCATAGCCTGATGGATTCTTTTTGTAACTGCTTATCTGTGATAAATTTCAAATTCTAAAAAACAATATCCCTAAAACCTCTTCAACACGGTTATCCAAAGCAGCTGACATTCCATGCTTCAGTGGTAATCCCTCACAATAAAATTTCCCTGAAAGACAAGTGAACCTGATTAAAAAGCAGAAAAATTGATGAGCCAAAAGCTGAGCCTATCCTTGAAACTTGTTTAATTTGTATAAAAACTAAGAGGCACATTTTCCTGCATTCCAGTTAAAACTGCTCTTAAGGGGAGATGGCCACAATCTCAAGGTATGCCACAGTGGAGCAGAGTGTTAACTCTGTTGGTTTTCCTTCACACACATCCTATGGCTTCTGGCTCACAGGAATTGCCACAAGCTGGCAAACAAGTCACTCTTCATTCTCTTTCTAGGGCATTTGGCACAGGTCAGCATAGCATGTGTAACACAAAACTGCACAAAACTACAAATTATTGGATAATTTGAATATATAAAGTGTTTCTTCCTAATATAAATACAAATTTAGGCAAGTTATTTTTAGGAGCCACCTAAAGCTGGACAGCTTTTATCTGTACTATTTCCTCAAGTATTAGACACTACCAACATTTCCATATATGTAAAACCCCTTACAAACAAGATTACTATCAAAGGTGTGCTGTCTGCTCAGCAGGGATTTAAATCTTGCCTGCTGCTTCTGCAATAGGAAATGCAGTACAAAGAAATATAGCTTCTCTTAGTAAATTAGTAGTTCACTACTTAGAACATCTTTGAAAACTGACTAATACATAAGTGTTTGTTTTGAA